>NC_090440.1:855643714-856268714 GCF_031143425.1 Pleurodeles waltl
CTATGACACAATGGAGGAAAGGGCAATGTTACATACCCACCTACAACACCCACCCTGCAAAGTCCCCCCAACCCTTCCCAGCAGCAATAGTCAGACCCCCAACACCAAGAGGGACATACCCGACCGAAGGCCACTGCAACTTGGCCATAGGACATACAATAGCACCACAGCCATAAATTATTTAAACAAACACCAGGGTGGAACTGCGTGCAGCCCAAACACAGGCCACACAGAAACTTTATTCAGTAGCTCACTGAGCTAAATGATGATAACAGGGCCAATGGCCAGTCCATAAAAAAGTCACTTTTCCTTGGCCACAACTGGCGACACCTGACTCCCACAAGTGCTGGGTACTCCACTCAACAGGGCACCATAGGGGGATCCAGGCACCTCACGGAATGAGGGCAGGGGGGTGGGGATTTACAATGGGGTGGGACTTTGACTTGCGTGAGGAAGTTGGAGGGGGGTGGGCTTCTCCTTTGAAGAGGGTGGAGGCTGTTTGGCTCAGGCGGAGCAGGATGCCTTAGGCCCTGAGCGGGCCTTCTTCTTAACTGGAGAAGGGGCACGGGAATGGGAAGGCTGGACCGGGGTGGGCTGCGATGTGGAAGGAGCGGAAAGGGCAAGGAGGTGGGCACGTTTCGGGACAAGACGGGGTGGGCCAGTGGGTTCGAACAGGTCTACACAGGAGAGGAAAAGTTTCTTGGGAGCAATTGGGGTGGGCATGGATAAGGGCGTGGGAGTGGAGGCAGAGGGAGTTGATGTATGGGGTGTAGTTGTGCGTGGAGTGGGTGCCGGTGACTGCTCAGTATGCTGTGGTGTGGTGTATGTCTGATGGGTGGGTGTCTTGGTGTGTTTGAGTGTTTTGGGAGGTGGGGGGGTGGACACAGTGGGAGAAGGCAGACAGCTAGTGTGGATGTATGTTGGGTGGGTGTCTGCAAGTCGGGTGAGTGTCCTGCATGTATCAACTACAGTGGAGGTGGTGAGTGCAGGTGTGGTGTATGGGGTGCATGTATGGCTGTCTGCTGTTTTGGTGAGTGCAGGAAGCGGAGCAGTAACAGTGAGTGAAGGTGCTGTGCATGAGGGTTTGCATGTAGAGGGGACAGACGGGTGCGAAAGAGGAG
Organism: Pleurodeles waltl; assembly: GCF_031143425.1. Lineage (NCBI taxonomy): Eukaryota > Metazoa > Chordata > Amphibia > Caudata > Salamandridae > Pleurodeles > Pleurodeles waltl. The sequence goes on from NC_090440.1 coordinate 855,644,836, forward strand.
GGCACACTGGGAGAAGTGGACGTTGCTGTGTGTGCAGGTGTCTGTTGGCTGTGTGAATGCTTGTGGTGGGAGGTGTGGTGCTTGTGTTTGGAAGTTTGTTTTTTGTGTGTTGATGTGCTTGTCTGCTTATCTGAATGTGTACCTTGGACGGGTGAAGGGAGTGGGGTGCTGGAAGGGGTAGAAGAGGTTGGAGGGGGGACGGAATGGCCTGGGAAACTGGCTGCCATGCAAGAGGAGGCCAGAGCCTGAAAAGACCTCTGTAGGGCAGACTCGGTACCGTGAATGCCATCCAGATAGGCATTAGTCTGCTGCACCTCTGATGCTAGCCCCTGGATGGCATTGATGATGGTTGTCTGCCCTACAGAGATGGTTCTCAGGAGGTTAATAGCCTCCTCTGTGAGGGCAGCAGGGCTGGCTGGGGCAGGGGAGGAGGTGCCTGGGGCAAAGGAGATGCCCACCTTTCTGGGTGGGCGGGCACAGGCAACTCGGTGGGGAGCAGAAGGGAGGGCGCTGATGGCATGGGTGGTGGCGGAAGATCTCACGGTCGTGATTTGTCCACTAGTGTCCGCCACTGCCGGAGGACCCCCATCAGAGGAGGTTTCAGAGTCACTACCCCCTGTGGTAGTACCCTCCCCCGTAGATATCCCCTGGCCCTCCCACCCACTGGTCCCTTGGGCGTCCGTTGTCTCTGCCTCCGAGGATCCGTGGGCCGCTGTCTCCCCACTAGCCGGTGCCTCAGCTCCCTCGCCTGATGTTGATGCTGTACCAGACACACAAAAAGAGAACAGGGATGAGGAGACAAAACAGGAGAGACACTTGTAAGTAGCTGGATGCTGATACACAATGGCCAGACATACACCTACCCAGCAGACACATCCAAGAGGCAGAACTGTGCCCTAGGCCCATGACCATGACCCTGACTACTGAGCAGTATAGTGACCTACACCCATATCCTATCATTGCATTGAAGCTGAGGTAGGTGAAACCTGACAGGTACACCCCTACACCCTTTGGGGAGCAGACAGTAGCTGGACACCAGTCAAAAACCTTGCTTTAAGCACCATGAGCCCTATCGCACACACACTCATCCTTCCAGGCTGAAGTATGGGCTGTGAGTACTCACCCCCTTGTGACTACTGTGCAGCCTTCAAGTGCCCATCCAGGTCTGGATACGCCACCGCCAGGATCCTTCGCATGAGGGGGGTCAGTGCCTGACGGGCACCCCTACCACGTTGGGAGGACTTCCCCAGCTGGGCCTCACTGATCTTCTGCGCACAGCGCCACAGGTCCTCCCACCTCTTACGACAGTGGGTGCTCCACCGGTTGTAGACCCCCAGGGTCCGTACCTCCTTGGCGATGGCATGCCAATGTGCCCTCTTCTGGTGGGTGCTGACCTAGTAGGGAGACACAGAGAAGAAACACAGAGCTCAGGCACCTGCACGATGGCAATAGCTGGCTGATTGTTAGACATAGGACAGACAGTACTCCCAGACAAGCAGGACAGTGACACACAGCATTCCATGCACCAAGCCCCATCCTGGCTCACAGGAGCACACATCAGAGCAATCCACTCCATCCATCACACACACAGTGCCCCCCAAACCCGGACTCACCTGTACCTCTGGCCGGCCGTAGAGTCTGCTGTACAGGGGCAGGACCCCTTCCACCAGTTTCTCCAGTTCTTCCTGGGTGAAGGCCGGGGCCCTTTCCCCTGCCCCACGTGGAACATCCATAGCCAGAGGCAGGCCACAGCAGTACACAGAGTGGAGTACTTGTCCACACAGGATCAGGGAGTCAAGTGATCACACGATGACGAACGTGTGTATGTTCCGTGGCGGAATGCACCGTCACCGCCGGCGTTGATCATGATACGCCAGTATTCCCCATTGGAATCCATGTTAGCTAATGAGGGTGCGAACAGCGGTCAACACCGCCGTACGCTGTGACATCAACCGCTAGCAGTCTTAGGTCACTTCCAGAACGAATGGACAGAACTACATTGGGCAGACATTTTGCCATCACCTACGCATCTTGAAATTCAATTTAGTCACAATGCTGGGCCTACTAGCCATATGAAGCACCTATGTCTCTATCCATAGAGTATATAAGTACACATAATTTACTCTGTTCTCTCTTAGTGATGTCAATGTACATCTGTCAGGTTGCAGTTATTGTACAGAAACTACTATGAAGAATGCAGTGAATGTGTTTAGCAAATATGCCAGTGTATGTGTGCACATGACTCCTTGTGCTTAACCCTCACAGGTGCCGACCCTTGTGGCGACGAAGGGCACAAACTGTGTACAGACCACTTGTGGATATGGGGACCATGGTGGAGCGTCAGACCATTATCACTTACAGACTCAGACGTGCAACTATTCAGGACCTATGTGCATTACTGGATCCTGCACTGACTCCCGAAAATTGTAATCAGCATGCCATTCCAACTGAGGTGCAGGTGCTCTCAGCACTCCATTTCCTGGCCACAGGCTCATTTCAAGTGACAGTGGGCATGGGTGCTGGTTTCTCACAGCCAATGTTCAGCCAGGTACTTACAAGATTTCTGAATGCATTTGTACAACATCTGCAATCCTGTGTGCGATTCCCCCAAAGTGCTGAGCTCCCTGCCATCAAGTCAGACTTCTATGCCTTTGCAAACATTCCCCATGTTATTGGTGCCATCAATGGAACCCACATACCCATCATCCCGCCAAGAGTGAGTGAACAGGTGTACAGAAACAGGAAGAACTTTCACTCCATAAACATCCAATTGGTATGTACAGCAGACCAGTACATATCCCATGTGAATGCCATGTTTCCGGGTTCAGTCCATGATTCATTTGTTTTGAGGAACAGTAGTGTGCCACAAAAGATGGAACAACTCCAAGAGGACAGAGGGTGGATTATAGGTAAGTGTGCCTGTCACTGACACATTGCAGAAAAACAGCCTGTCAGACTAAGGACATTCCATTGACGACTCTGTATTGATAATTTCTCTAGGTGATTCTGGCTATCCAAACTTGCGTTGGCTCCTGACACCAGTGAGGAATCCCAGGACGGATGCAGAGAGGAAATACAATGAGGCCCATGGACGTACTAGGAGGGTGATAGAGAGTACTATAGGTCTCCTGAAGGCTAGATTGCGGTGCCTACATATCTCTGGGGGTTCCCTGGTCTATGGGCCTGATAAGGTGTGTAGGATAGTTGTGGTGTGCTGCATGCTGCACAACGTGGCAGTGAGACATTCAATCCCCCTTTTGGAGGTGGAGGGTGCTATAGGTCCTGATCTGTTACCTCAGAGAGGTGAGAAGAGTGATGGTGAGGATGAGGAAAGGGAAGATGTCAATTCCAGAAACCAACTGATACAACTCTGCTTCCAATAACTATCTGTGACTTCAGCCTGTATATGTGGTTAGTGACTAATACTGGAAGTGTGCCATGTCAACTAGGGGGGATTGGTCATGATATGCGAGTCATGGACCTCTTCAGCATGGCACAGACAGACATTATAAGCATTCCCTTCTTGACTATTTTGAAACACACTGTACCACCAGCATGCAGAATTTGACATTAAAGTTGATCCCTGCCTGTTGCATCATTACTCTACTTTGTTCAACATTGAAGACAGGGGACAGTGTTACCGGTGAGATATGTTGTTTATTGGTGGAATACAGTGAAATGTGCTATGTACAGTGATGGAAGTCGTTATGGTTGGGTATCCTCAAAACGGACTTGGTGGCAGGCCTGTTTGATATCATAGGTGGGTCCTATTTGTAGTTTAGTACATTATTTAGCCCTCAGCTAAGGCCAGTTGGTGAATGGGTGGGATGGTTGCTTGGCAGTAGTAGCAGTGTCAATTGTTGGAAGGGGGTTTGTTCTTAGCTGGGTTTCCAGTGCCATATCTTGGCCTGAGACTACGTTTGGATTCCTGCTGTAGAGCTACTTGGGGTGACATGGTTGGCCCTTGTGATTCCGGGGGGGGTATTTCCTGTGTTGTTTCAGCTGCTTGGGACAACTTTTGCTGGTTGTCCAGGGCTGTTGTGGGGGCCTCTTGTTCGGTGTGGGTGTCTGAGGATTTGTTGACCAACTGCAGCAGTGCTCCAGCAATGGTGGCGTTTGTGGCATTGTGTTCTTTCCACTGCTCCATGGCCTGTTGGTGGTGTTCCAGCTGCATCTTCTGTCTTTGCTCCAGGGTGGTTACAATCTGTGCCTACCTGTCTTGGGTATGTTGGTATGCCCCCAATACCTCTGCAATGACGTCCTGGGCTGTTGCATCTATCCGGTGCCCTACCCCCTGACCCACTGGGGCACTTGACCTTGCCCTGGCCCCCTGTGCCTGTGTCCCCTGCGCAGGTCTTGACGTGCAACTAGTACTGGGGCCCTCATCTTCCTGCATGTTGGGGGTGGGAGACTGTGGCCTCTGTTGCTGTGTTCCATCTGTTTGTGCCCTGGGTCCACTGGTGTGGGCACGCCTCCCCTGGCCTGCTGGTCTTGACTGGGTGTTAGGGGTGCTGCATGGTGAGCATCCAGGGCTGTGTGAGGGGTCTGTCTGCTCATCAGTGTCCAGGGATCCTTCACCAGTGTCCTGTGATGTGTGTCTGTGTCCCTGGAATGCTGTGGCACTCCTTGTCCCCTCCAGTGGGGTTGAAAGGGTGGTGGTGCCTGTTGGGGGACATAGAAATGTTTGTTACATATGCAGGAGGGTTTGAAGTGGGCTGTACTGTGCAATTTAGTGCTGGTGTGCCTTTCAGTGGCCTTCAGGGGTGCCTTTGTGAGGTGGACATTGCATTTAGTGGCAGTAGTGGGGTTACATTGTGGTGGGTACGTGCAGTGGTGGGTGGCTGTGCATAGCGGGACTGATGTGGGCCTGGTAGTGAGTTGTGGGTGATGCAGGGTGGTGGATGTGGTGGGTAATGGCTGGGAGGGGTGTGGGTCTAAGTGGGTGTCCTGGACATGTATCTTTACTACTTATGGGTCCAGGCCCAATATGTCTCCTTTGGCCATAGAAGTGGACGATGCACATCATATCCCCCTACGATGTATCCTACCACATAAAGAATGTGAAATTGAATGCAAAATAAATTTAATCAATAATACTATCTTGGCATGGCAAGCATTGAGGTGCACAAGCTAATAAGCTACCTCTTTACGCACCTGCGCTTCCCTTAAATGTTTACCCTGATATTACATTAACCCAAAAAGCAGGTAACATGACTCTTCTTACCTAGGTGGGCATCACAACAATCGGCAACCTATATCTGGAAGGGAGATTCCTAGAGCTCCAGGAAATGTCCTTTCTGAGTAACGTAACGCCACTCTTTACCTTTATATATTATCGGCTCTGCTCAGCACTTAAGGCCTAATTCCCCTCATCTCCAGAGGCTCTGCTGTTGTAAGGGCAGAGATCTATCAGTTGGTGAGGAGGAAGGACATGTCAGGGGTTGTTGCTCTTGGCTAATAAATGCTATTTACTTGATCATATTGGACTCCAGTTCTTAATAATGGCGACCAGGATGGGATCCTAAAAACCAAGGACAAGCCAAAGACGAGCCAAGACTTACTTCTGAAGAAGAAGTGATTTATAATGGATTTACTTTGAACTGGTTCAACCACCAACATTAAACACCCTGCAGTCATTGATCACTAGCCATATGCGAAGTAATCTAATTATTAAATTATATAATGCTGCATTATTGAAGAGTATCACTCAATAGGCAAAGCTTTGGAGAGATGGAATCATGTTCTAGACTTGCCCCTAACACAGAAAGAGTCAGAATTCTGTTGCTCATTGACAGGCCCACTGACACTCCTATCAACTTACTTGCTTGAACACGCTGAATCACTTTCTGATAACTTGTAATCTGACATTATGCTCCTACTACTTAATGCTACCTATTAATGAGCATGTAAAGTATATTTTCTTTTATTCTAAATAGCCATAGAGATGTTGCTGCAACATGTTTCTATTGTTTGTTTATGTGATTAACTGTATAGATGTACTATTGAAAATCACAATATTTTATTTCTATTTTTTTAAACAATAGCTTAATGACAGGTGTGCAAAACAGTTAATTTTTTTGTTTTTTTGCAGTTTTATATACTGCAGAATTGACCTGAAGGTATTGGAGTGCTTTACATTAGCATTCATTTTGGTGTAAGGAATGAGGAGATTGAGGCCCTCATTACAACCCTGGCGGTAGGTGATAAAGCGGTAATACCGCCAACAGGCCGGCGGTAAAAAAAATTGAATCACAACCAACCCAACACAGACAGCCACTTTAACACTCCGACTGCCATGGCGGTAGCAACAAACACTGCGGCGGTCACCGCAAACAGACAGGCGGAAGACAATGCACCGCCTAAACTATTACAAGGCACCAATCCGCCAGCTTTTCTGGGGTGGTACCAACGCCATCAAAAGACCAGCTGAAACAGTATTTGGAAGGGAAACCACTCACCTCTCGACACCCAGCGAGGAACCAAGATGCCATGGAGCCCGAGTTAAAGGTCCTGCCCATGTTGGTTTACCTCCTCACCTACCAGGAACATCGAAGATGGCGACGCCGACGGTGAGTACTGCACCTAGTACACGGGGGAGGAAAAAGAGAGTGACACACATACGCAACACGCAACACCCCCACCCCCACCCACAACAACATACACACATATCCAATAACATCACAGATACACCCCGTCACCCCCTGGAAGAACGCAAGGACCAAATGAAATGAGTTTCACGAGTGTAATAATTGAACAATCAGATAGCCCAAGATAACTTTAAATCATCAGTAAATACAAATATTTACAGCAAGTACACAAGTCCGCACACTGTCCCATTAAATGTTTGTGGACCTGTGGTCCCAAAAAGCATGGGCTAAGCCCACACATGACACCTGCCTCAAAACGGAGAGAACACTGCAGGGGCATCAGGTCCAAAAAAAAACAGGCACCTCAGGGGGAAGGGGAGGGGGCACCTCAGCCGGATGATGGGACAACGCCACTGCTCCTCGAGGGGGCTCCATGCTCACTGTCTGGTCCTGGGGAGTGCAAAACCACAGTCTCTCAAGTCTCTCAAGTGGGTGGGTTGCCCAATGCTTGGTCCTGAGGAGTGCAAAGCCACAGTCTCCCAAGTCTCTCAAGTGGGTGGGTTTCCCACTGCTTGCTCCTGGGGAGTGCAAAGCCACAGTCTTTCTAGTCTCTCAAGTGGGTGGTTGCCCACTGTTTGCTCCTGAGGAGTTCAAAGCCACAGTCTCTTTAGCGGATGCTGTTCTCCACTGGTTCTGGAGGGGGCATGGTGCCCAGAGTGCTTCATCCTGCCAAGGACTGGGGTAGTGGATGCTGTTCTCCATTGGTTCTGGAGGGGGCATGGTGCCCAGAGTGCTTCGTCCTGCCAAGGACTGGGTAGTGGATGCTGTTCTCCACTGGTTCTGGAGGGGGCATGGTGACCAGTGATGCTGCACCAGCGGTGTGGCAGTTCCCATTCCCTCACATGGGAGTCTGAGCCATGAGATTTACCGGTAACAGGTAGCATGATACTCCATGGAGGCAGAGCCACACTCCTCCTTGTGACGACTAAGGCTGCAAACTGCTGGTAGTGCAAGTGCTGGTGGTGGTGCCTCAAGTAGTGTGTGCAGGGTCCAGGACATCTCCTACAGCCTCGGGTGCCTGCCCACTGGGGATGCTGCTGATGTCTGCTGTAGAGGCACTGGCTGGGCACGTCGCGGGGCAGGTGGCGGTGGCTGCTGCGGTGTCTGCGGCGGAGATGCTGCCGGTGGTGGAGGTGTCTGAACTTGTGGAAGGAGACACCAGGCCGTCTCCTGCAGCCTCAGAAGCCTGCCCACTGGGGATGATGCTGGTGACTGTAGTAGAGGCAGCAACCGTGCAGGTGGCGGTGTAGATGGCGGTGCAGATGGCGGTGCAGATGGCGGTGCAGGTGGCGGTACTGGTGGCGGTCGTAGCAGCGGTGCCCACCAAGGTACAGGTTGCTGGGCTGTCTTGCAAAAGGGGTGACACCAGTCCCTCACCCGGAGGCTCTGTGCCCTGAGCTGACTTCCCTTTGCTCTTGTGTCCCTTCCCCACCTTGGAAGTCGCAGCTGAGATCTTGGCACTGTCCTCTTTGGTTCTGGAAGAGGCTTTGCTGGGTGGTTGGTGCGGCTTTTCTTTTCTGCATGCTGGCCCCTTCTTTACCTTGGCAGGTGGTGGAATAGGGTGGTCCTTGGCTTCATTCGGTGGCACACTGGCAGCCCTGATGGGTGCCCCCTTCAATGTTCCCGGACTTGCAGGGACCACACTGGATGAGGATTTGGTGACTGAGGTGCTGGTCAGGGCTCGAGACAACCTGACCCTAGGGGAAGGAGGGGGGGGAGGTGTAGGAAAGAGGTCAATGCTAGCCAGGAAAAGTTTCTTAGTTACACTGGGATGGGAAGATGGAGGGGGTTTGGGAGTGGAGGAAGAAGTAGTGGTTGTAGGAGGTGTACGTCTGCTGAGTTTGGGTGAAGGTGCATGGGTTGGAGGCTGTTGTGAGGTAGATGGCTGTTGAGTGGGTGTGTGCCGGCGTTAGTGTACTTTGGGAGGAGGGCTCACAGACATACTGGGAGAGGACACAAGGGACGTGTGCATGGTTGTGGGGGTGGTGATTGCACGTGAGTGGTGTGTGGTGATGGGCATGCTGGTGATGGAGGTAGTGGCTGAGGATGTAGTGCATGCAGGTGTGAGTGGAGACGAGACAGGGAGGGAGGAGGAGGACGTGGGGGGGACACAGTGGAGACAGTGGATGTTGGTATGTCTGCATGGGTATGGGGCTTGAGTGAGTGCCTGTGGGATGTGTGGAGCTTATGTTTTCCTGAGCCACTTTTGTGTGTTGATGTGTGTGCATGCTGGTCTGATGGTGTGCTTGGGATAGGCTGAGGTAGGGTGATTGGGTCTGGGTAGTGGAGGTTGGAGGGGGGAGGCTGGACACAGGGACAATGGCTGCCATCAGTGCTGAGGCCAGAGCCTGAAATGCTCTCTGTTGGGCCGCCACGCCAGAATGAATGCCCTCCAGGTATGCATTTGTTTGTTGCAAATGCCTCTCTACACCCTGGGTGGCATTCAAAATGGTTGACTGCACAACAGTGAGGGATCTCAGGAGGTCAATAGCCTCCTCACTGAGGGCAGCAGGCCTGACTGGGGCAGGGCCTGAGGTGCCTGGGGAGATGCCCACCCTCCTGGGTGAGCGGACACGGGAAACACGCTGAGGAGCTGTTGGGGGGGTGGTGCTGGTAGGGGGGGTGGCAGCTGCACCTGTTGTTGCGGTGGGCACAGATGTGCCCATCACCGCACATTGGCGGACACAACACGCAGGGAGCAGCCCTATGCACTAGCCCATGTGCTAACAGTTCTTATGAAAATCACCTGCCCATGGGAGACTATGCCTAACCCCATTTGCTGCACACCTGCCACCCACAGGAGCCTGACTAGTTGTAGATACCCACCACCACTATTGGGGTTGTAGTGACACAGAGCCTGCCTAACAAGGGACCTACCCTACCACGTTCACCCTGGCCTAGGGGAACCCACAGCCCACATCCCCCATCCAGACACCTCATAAAGCACGCAGAGTCAGCTGAATGAGACTGTACTCACCCCCTTGTGGCTGCAGTGATGCCCTCAATCGCTCATCCAACTCCGGATATGCCACCGCCAGGTTGCGGAACATCAGGGGGGTCATGGTGTGACGGGCACCCCTTCCACATTGGGAGGCCATCCCCAGCTGGGCTTCTGCCGTCTTCTTGCTCCAGTGGCGCAGGTCCTCCCATCGGCAGTGGGTGCTCCATCTGTGATAGACCCCCAGGGTCCGCACTTCCTTGGCAATGGCACGCCAAATACCTTTCTTCTGGTGGGTGCTGACCTCGAGGAAAGGTAAAGTAAGAATGGAACTTACTCCCCCGTCCGGTTCTTCTTACTCATTGGCCACCAGTTCCCACCCATGGCCTGAAACACATACACTGACCATCCTCACATGCAGGCCACAACACCCTCCCCAACATGTATCTTTCATCCAGACCACTCCATACATTCATGTCCCATCCATCATGCTCACAGTGTACTCACCTGTTTGTCTGGAGGACCATAGACTAGCGTGTACTGGGGGAGGACCCCATCCGCCAGTTTGTCCAACTCCTCTGCGGTGAAGGCAGGGGCCCTTCCCCCAGACACTGTGGCCATTGTCGCTTCTCAGGTCATAGCAGCACTTGCAGTGTAGGTCCTCTCCCGTTGAAGGTCAGGTATTTTCAAGTAGAAGATGGCAGTCATGTCCGTAGCGGTGTGTACGATCACTGCCGGCGTACATCGTCATTGGCTCCTGGAACCCATAGGGACCAATGATAACCAATGCTGAATTGCTCGGCGGTCTTTGACCGCGACACTGCACAACGCTAGCGAGCGCAGTTACCTCATTTTCCCTTGTCCCTCCTTATTAGTTAGGCAGCCGCCATTTCAGGAGGGCACATCGCAGGGCACCTAACTGCGTCACAGCACATTTGGGCACAAATACGGACAGACAACGCCACACACCGATTAAATCACATTAGTGCAAAACACCCTCGTGCAACCTATGTGGTAGATGACCCTCTGGTCACCATTCTTCTCCATAGGGCACATCTGCTGGGGCAGATGATGCGATGGCGTCATGCCCCGGTGTACAGACCCCTGGTGGAACTGTCGACAATGGAAGACAGTCACATCATTATCCCCTACAGAGTTGATTGTGCCGCAATCCAAGAACTGTGTGCCCAATTGGAGCCTGACCTGATGTCAGCTATCCGCCATCCCACAGTTATCCCCCCTCTAGTGCAGGTCCTGTCAGTGCTCCATTTCCTGGCCAGTGGTTCCTTTCAAAGTACAGTGGCCATGGCATAAGGGATGTCATAGCCAATGTTCTCTAATGTGTTGACCTGAGTGTTGTCTGCCCTGCTGAAACACATGCACAGCTACATTGTTTTCCCCCAGGTGGAGGATTTGCCCATAGTGAAAGGTGACTTCTATGCCTTTGGACATATCCCCAATATCATTGGTGCCATTGATGGTACACATGTGTCATTTGTCCCCCCGCAGGAATGAACAGGTGTACAGAAATTGCAAAAGCTACCATCCAATGAATGTGCAGATGGTGTGTTTGGCAGACCAGTACATCTCTCATGTGAATGCCAAGTATCCTGGCTTTGTGCATGACGCTTACATTTTGAGGAATAGCAGCATCTCTTATGTGATGGGCCGACTCCAGAGGCACCGTGTGTGGCCAATAGGTGAGCCCAAGGTCCCCACACCGTATGAATAGGTGTCTGGGTATGGGATAGTCCCTAAGGGTTGGTGTATGTCAAACAGATATCCTTCTACATTTGCAGGTGACTCTGGTTACCCCAACTTGTCATGGCTACTGACCCCAGTGAGGAATCCAAGGACAAGGGCAGAGGAACGCTACAATGAGGCACATGGGTGAACTAGGAGGATTATAGAGCGGACTTTCGGCCTCCTGAAGGCCAGATTCTGGTGCCTCCATTTAACAGGTGGCTCCCTATACTACTCACCGAAGAAGGTCTGCCAGATAATCATGGCATGTTGTATTTTGCACAACCTGGCTTTGTGACGCCAGGTGCCTTTTCTGCAGGAGAATGGGCCTGATGTTGGTCTTGTGGCAGCTGTGGAGCCTGTGAACAGTGAAGAAGAGGAGGCAGAAGAAGAAGATATTGACAACCAAAACAACCTCATCATGCAGTACTTCCTGTGGGACACAGGTAAGAGACTGGCACTGCTCCTCTCATATCAGACTACTGTAGGACATTGTATTAGTCTGCCTTTTTCCCTCTGTGTATGGACCCTGACAGTTCACTTTGGCTTTCCTTTTCACAGATCTGGGTACCACATTCTGCCTTCTGCTATGTTCAATACTGCCAAACAACTGTCATACTTTGGTATGTGCAAATGTACATTTAACATTGATATTTGTCAAAGAGGTTGTTTGTGAGAGTACAGACTAACTCCAGATCGTTTTGTGCTTCAAGGGTGTTTACTTAAGTGCTAATAAGTGGAGGGGGATGTGCAATGGGCTGGGATGATGGTGTAGGAATATCCATGGTAGAGTCCAGTCTCTTTGGATCACAGGTGCATTGTCCAAGGGGGCATAGGAAGTGGAGCAATGGCAGTTCAAGGTGGTCAGGGTGACATAGTGGGACAGAAGGGTGACAATCAGGAGAGTCTTATTTCCTGGTGGGGTCTTGGTAATGTTCTCTGTCTTGTGCCTGGATCGCAGGGACCGTTTGCGGGGTGGTTCTCCTTCTGCAGGGGGTGGGGTCCTGGTGGTCCTGTCCACTAGCGCCGGCGGACATGGAGGGCTGTTCATTATTCGGGCGGGTGTCAGTGGCCCGGTGGTATGCCACTGTCTCCCTCATGGTGTTGGCCATGTCTGCCAGCACTCCTGCTATGGTGACCAGGGTGGTGTTAATGGACTTCAAGTCCTCCCTGATCCCCAGGTACTGTTCCTCCTGCAGCCGCTGGGTCTTGTGAAACTTGGCCAGTACCGTGCCCATGGTCTCCTGGGAATGGTGGGATGCTCACATGATGTTGGAGAGTGCCTCGTGGAGAGTGGGTTCCCTGAGCCTATCCTCCCCCTGTCGCACAGCAGTCCTCCCAGCTTCCCTGTTGTCCTGTGCCTCTGTCCCCTGAACCGTGTGCCCACTGCCACTGACCCCAGGTCCCTGATCGTCCTGGGTTAGTGGGTTTGCCTGCGGTCCCTGTAGTGGTGGACACACTGCTGATTTACGTGTCCTGGGGACAGTGGCCTGGGCCCGCTGGGTGGGTGTTGTGGTATTGTTTCCTGAGGGGGGAGGTTCAGTGGTGGTTTGGGACTGTGACAAGGGAACCGACTGTCCAGAGGTCCCTGGTGGGCCGAGCTGGTCATCTTGATCCAGGCATGCAGAGCTGCTGTCGTTACTGTGGGCTTCTTCTGTGGGGGGTCTGGATATGGCTGGCACCTCATGTCCGGTGACATTGAGTACGGGTCCTATTGGGGTGTAAATGCATAGTTATTGTATCTGTGTGTGCCATCTTGTGCAATGGATGAGTTTCCCTCTACTCCTGTGCTAGCATTTTTGCCTTGGCCCTTATGTGAGTGGTGATTGTGTGCCCTGGCTGAGTCTCTCTACTGGACATGCTTTGGTGATGGGTCTCCACGCAGGTCTGTGATGGGTGTCCATGCATTGTTGTCACATGCAGGGCTTGGTAATGGAATGTGTGGGTTGTGATAGTAGGGTATCTGTGAGGTGTTGGGGTGATGGGTGTGAGGGTAGGGGTAGGTGTTTGTGATGGCATGCAGGTAGGGTGGGGGATATAATAGTACGGATTTGACTTACCAGAGTCCAGTCCTCCTGTTACTCCTGCGAGGCCCTCAGGATGCATGATCGCCAAGACTTGCTCCTCCCATGTTGTTAGTTGTGGGGGGAGGAGATGGGGGTCCACCGCCAGTTCTCTGTATAGCTACCTGTAGTCTGGATACCATGGAACGCACCTTCCCTATAGGTCATTCCACTTCTTCCTGATGTCATCCCGTGTTCTTGGATGCTGTCCCACTACGTTGACCCTGTCGACAATTCTCCGTCATAGCTCCATCTTCCTTGCAATGGATATCTGCTGCACCTGTGATCCAAATAGCTGTGGCTCTACCCGGATGATTTCCTCCACCATGACCCTGAGCTCCTCCTCAGAAAACCTGGGGTGTCTTTGAGGTGCCATGATGTGGTGTGGATGATGTGTGAGGTGATGTTTGATGTGATGTGTGGGATGATGTGTTGGGGTGTGTTCTTTGAGGTGCATGGAGGGTGTATGAGTGATGGTGTTGTGTGTCTCTGGATGCTGGTGTTGTGTTTGCTATTCCCTCTCTCTGCTTCTTCCAAAAATGTTGTTGTAAGGGGTTTTGGGTAATGTGGGTGTGTGTTTTATAGTGGTGTGAGTGTGTCAGTGTGGTGTGTGTATGTGTGGCAGGTGTGTGTATTTTGAATTGTCCAATGTGGTGTAGTTTTGTAAATGTGTGTGTATTTTGAGCGCAGCGGTGTGTACCACCAATGGATTATCGCGATTGAAGGTCCGCTGCGTTGATTCGTGGGTCGTGATACTGTGGGCGAATTCCTGTTGGCGTAATGGTGTGGGTTTGGATATCACCCGTTTTTCACTGACCTTTGGTGTGGCGGACTTGTGTGGGTGTCTGCATTGTGGCGGATTTCTAGATGTGGGTCATAATACCTGTAGTGGATTTCTGCCGCGGCCACCGTATGTTGGCGGCCGTCAGCACGGCGGTCAGCGGCCTTTAACACCAGGGTTGTAATGAGGGCCTAAGTGATTTGCCCAGAAAAACAGAAGTGTTTACATAAGCATCAGTTACATTACACAAATACAGATTAATTTTGGTGTAAGACATGGAGCGATGAAGTGATTTGCCCAGAATCAAAGGTTGATCGAAACTCGAACCTGGCTCCCCAGTTGCAAAATCTGCAGCTCTGGCCGTAACGTCACATCGTCTCCCAAAAGTGTAGCAAATAATTAAGTGATCAACTGGATAAAAAACATAAAGATAGCAAATCATTTACAAGTATTTGGTTTCTATTTGAGAACTTCAAAAATATGTCCCCATTTGAGCACTTGCCATGATTTCTGTGGGAAAAAGACCCTCTCATTTTTATAATTTCTAAAGGAAATGAATTATGTATTACAGTTGTAATTACATAAAGATGATGTCAGGCGTGCCACGCTTTTGTAATAAATATAGAATGCTAGCAATCTAGTTGTTGATTAGAATACTGTGGGTGAGCAGATGTCAGTGACATAGACTCAGATAAGTGAGGGCAGGAAGGAGGGTGCAGAGGCAACAATTTGACAATGCTGGACAGGTGGGAGGGGCAGTGGCAATACCACGGACCATGGAGGAAAGGGGTAGCGGGGGCAGGGGCAACAAACCAACATGCAGTATAGGCAAGTGAGGCTGTGGCAATATAACAGACCACTGAAGGCAGAACGAAGAGGCAGTGGCAGTACAACCATATATGCCAACAGACCAGATTCAGGCAGGAGGCTCCTGATATTTTTTAAGCCCAAAAGGGCTGCATGTTTTCAGCATTCAGCCTAAAATCTCCTCATTTTCATTATAATTCAATGGGAAAAATCAATTTCCCAGTTTTGTTTCTTCAAAAGCTCACTCTTACCAGGTTCGAAATGTTGGCAAGCATGGTGAATTGGATCACGAAGTGCAGGAGTAAAGGGGTAGGAACATGGACTCGGGTAACAGAGGGTAGGAGGGAGATGGGCAGGGGCACCAAACTTACCTTACAGGGCAAGCATCAGTGGTTGCAGCGGCACTATACACCACACAGGGCAGTTGGGACGCACAACAGACCACGTAAAGCAATAGGGAGGGGACAGGACCATGCACATGGACAACAGAGGGCAGAGGGGAAAGAGGCAAGGGCAACAAACTGACCATTCTGGACAGACAAAAGGGACAGTTGCAGCATAACAGACCCTGAAGGGCTGGAGGGAGACAGCAGTGATAGCACATCTGACCATGCAGGGCAGGAAAAAGAGGGCTGGTTCATGGACTCGGACAACAGAGGTTAGGGAGGAGGTGGATGGGGCAGCAAGCTAACTGTTCAGGGCATGTGGGAAGGTCAGTGGCAGGAAAATTACCACACACACACACATACATACATACATATATATATATATATATATATATATATAAATAAATATATATGTATGTATATATATATATTTTTTTTATTGAAAAACTTAAAGGTTGTAGTTAGGTTCTGACTTTACATACACAAAATCATAGAAATTCACCTGTTATAGTTGCAGTTATTTCAGTTAACTATAACTCATGCCCTAAGGTAACTATAACTCATGCCCCTACCATGCCCAGTTTTCTCATCAATAATTTGATTGCAAATGTTGCAGTGGTAATATCAATGTTGCCATAAAAGGTGTCATCAATGATGTAATATGTGGGGCAATTAACTGTATGGTGCATATTCCTCACTACAGTTGCATAAAGGACCCCAAGATAATGTATCCAGTGACCTTGTGTGTCTGTAATTTTGGCAAAGTGATTGTTCCTTAAGGATCTTCATAGTGATAACATGAATCCTCAGGTTAAAAAATTGATGAGACTACAAATAGTTAAATTTCCATCAAACAAGGGTACTTCTGGCTATTGTGATTGTTTCTCCAGTGCCACAGTGCTGATAACATAATCCTTGTGTGTTGAGAATGACTCAAAAAGTTGAATCTCCTCTAAGCTAGAGGGACTGCGGCAGGAGCCTCAATGCCCCTTGTAGTAATTGCCGTCACTCCACCTCCAGGGAGAGCCTGCATTGCTCCCGCACACAGGGAGCAGAAAAATGCTGCTTGGGGACTTGGCTGAGCTGCTGGATAGTTAGAATTAGAACCACTTCTCCACAGGAACAGATATTTTTTGATTTGGTAATAACTTTGGTGCCATTAGACAAATCTCAAAGTTTTGGGGTGGTCTGAGAAAAAGGCAGGGTGGGGTCCCAAAATGTGTTTCCTCCAACCATTTTTCCAAAAGAAAATTGAACAACAATATTGCAAAAACTGCAGAATGCAATTACACCAAATTTGAAAGAAAGCTAGATCCTGGTCCATAAAGTATAATTTGTGATTTGATGTAAATCTCTTCAGTACTGTTGGAGAAATTAAGGTTCAAAATATTTGTATATTTCACACAGCTGAGGTGACAGATCAGGAAGTAAGATCTTATTGTCTACCACCACATCAACAAAGATGTTGCGGCAGCCATTTTGAGGCTCAGAGACTCCATCCACTGGCCTACAAAAATGTATGGGTGGCAAGGAATTCGGCTCCCCTGGTGGAGTTTGTGGAGTTTTGTCCACTCCGCGCTCCACGCAGAGTGTGGAGTTCCAATAAACTCTGCATAGCGACACAGTGCAGAGTTTTTCCCTCACATGGCTTGCCAATGTTAAGTTGGTGAGCGCAAGTGAGAGAAATCTCTATATTGGCAAGCTTAATTGAGATTTCTGAACATGGCCGAAGCTTCAGGTCGCTACTGCCCACGTTGAAAAAGTTGCCGCTCACGTTGAGGGAGCTGCCGCTCGAGTAGAAAATCTATTAGAGTGGCAGAAAGAAGTTAGCGTCCTTCTGGCACTCCACGTGATGCTGTTCACACTGATTTTACAGTGTGGGAGAAACTCCTGGTGCTGAAAATCAGTGCGAACAGCGCAACTTAGCCAAACTCTGCTGTTCACGTTTTTTAAGCACTTTGTGGAGTTCAGCGTAGTAGAACTCCATGAACTCTACCCAGGCCTACAAAAAAGTATTAAAAAATATAGGAAGGGCCTGTGTTAGATGGGGGTTCCCCCTTCTATTCTGTCCCAATCCCCTAGGCCAGAATAAAAAAAATATGAAAGAAGGAGGCACAGCCCCCATCTCAAAGCCTCAGTGAGGCCCGTGGGATATCATTCACCTGCCTGGTTGTGGACAGATCCCAGACAGACCCCCTTAGGCCAAAAGCGGTATTTTATTTTATGAGCAGTGTGGATCCGTAAGAGTTAATTTCAGTTTCTGTTATTGCACAGGCTTCAGGTTCAAAAGTAGTGCACCTTTAGGGCTCTCTGGGGGTCATTCCTACCCTGGCGGTCGTAGACCGCCAGGGTAGGTGACGGAGGAAGCACCACCAACAGGCTGGCGGTGCTTCCGGGGGCATTCTGACCGCGGCGGTAAAGCCGCGGTCAGAAAAGGGACGCCGGCGGTTTCCCGCCGGCTTCCCGCTGCCCCAGGGAATCCTCCACGGCGCCAGCCTGGTTCTGGCGGTTTTCACCGCCAGAACCTGGCTGGTGGGAACGGGAGTCGTTGGGCCCCTGGGGGCCCCTGCAGTGCCCATGCCATTGGCATGGGCACTGCAGGGGCCCCCTAACAGGGCCCCACATTGATTTTCAGTGTCTGCGTGGCAGACACTGAAAATCGCGACGGGTGCAACTGCACCCGTCGCACACCAGCAACTCCGCCGGCTCCATTCGGAGCCGGCTTCCTCGTTGCTGGTGCTTTCCCACTGGGCGGGCGGCCTTTTGGCGGTCGCCCGCCCGCCCAGCGGGAAAGTCAGAATCACTGCGGCGGTCATTTGACCGCGCAGCGGTGTTCTGGCGGGGGAACTTTGGCGGGCGGCCACCGCCGCCCACCGAAGTTAGAATGACCCCCTCTGTCTTTCTTCCAAGATTTTCTTAGTCATTTAACCACATGAGCTCCCATTTTAATTGCCTGTGCTTTAAAGACCCTATTTTCTGGCATGCTCTTCTCCTGTATTGCATGTATGGCCAGTTGTTCCTTTTCTGTGCTGACCTGTGCATACCCTACTTTATTTGTTCCACCAGCAATTTACTCGGGTTTTGTGTGCTTTTAAATGCTCATTCTTTCAATAGCTCTTAAGATCTCTGCATATTTATCACTGTCGGGATACTATTTTCCTGAGTAATCGCACATTCATTCATTCATCAACCTGTAGTAAAGGAACCCACTCTGCACTTTAAGGTCTGAAAGAAGGACTTGAGGTTTGTGCTCTGGATGCAATGCCTTTTGACACACCCAGCAGACCAAATCTTGACCCCACCACCCTGAAGAACCTGTTTTTCATGACTTTTGCCCATGTGTAGTGGACTCTAGGTACAATGTATGGCTTCAGATGCTATTTGCTATGGTTTCAGGACATGGCCTTACGCTTCACCCTGTAACTCTACCTCTATGCTCAGTGTCTATTTTGATACTAATGTGTTTACTTTTTAAAAACCTTTTTGAGAGCTGCCATTTGAAATGATTGCAAACACAAACGTTGCCTTTACCTCACAAGGCTACTCAAAAGTAATTTTGAGAAGTGAGAAACTTTCGAGATGTCCTTTAAGTGCTTAGATGGATCACACTGATCCACAGACATCTCAACAAAATATATTTTTTTGTTCAGATGATTCTCTTGGCTAATGCCTCTCTCCCCTTCTTCTTAAGGGTGAGGCGGTGCAGCAACCAAAACTCGCTAACATAAGTGGTTTTAGCTCTTTTATATTTACCAGAACATCTCTCAAGGTGTATTTGTTAAATTCTGCATCACAAGCAATCGTCAACTATATGGTTTATAAAATGTCCCCTGTGATGACGCCTGGTTGAGTCTTTGCTTTGTCTGACTTTTAAGAATGATTGAGACTGATTTTGAAATCAGTCCTCACTGGATGACCTTCCTTTACGTGCCACAACATTATTTAGTTGTGAAGTGAATTTCCTGAACAGGTGATAATTTTTTGAGGTGGACATGGCTAGACAGGGGTTACATTGTGCTCTAGAGGTGACACCTTTCTTGTGATGTAAAGTAGGGTGCAGAAGACTATTTACAAAGAAGGAACTCCATATCCTGTTCTAAAGGGGATAAGGAATTTATGCCCATATTTACAAGAAACTGGCGCATCAGTACTGATGCGCCAGATTTCTTGCGCCCCCCACAACCGCCACCTAACGACACCATAGGTGTGCCGTATTGGTGCACCATGGCGCATGTTCGGCCAATAGCGTGAAGATTTTTTATGCCATAGTGGTGATTTGCTGCACTAGTGTCAAAAGTGTTGACGCTAGTGCAGCAAAGTCCAAGGAAGCCCTTTGACTTCAATTGGTGCGTCCTTTTAATGCCTGCTTTGAGCTGGTGTTAAAAATTATGCCAAAAATGGCACAATTAAATCTTGTAGATTTCATCACGCCATTTTTGTGGGCCTCCTAATGCCGGAACGCCCCCTTGCATGCATTGCACCACTTTACGACTATGAAGCAGCGATTTTTGGCTCATTGAGCCACATTGGGATGCTAATGTGGCACAAACAGGCACTAGGGCCCTGAAGATCTGCCCGCTAATGGCGGAGGAATTTACTACAACCAGGCAGACAGTGAGCTGTTTAGCACAAGTCATCCTGATTTAACTGACAATGAACTTGACTGCAATTGGGACACGAAAATAAACACGACAGCAATATTCAAAAAAGGCATCTTTAATAGAAAATCCTACAGATAAAGCAAGTTAAATCCTCGAGCTGATTGATTCAAGTCCATTTGTTGTGATTTAACAAGACAGGCATCAGGTTATTGTGGGCGGTGGAGAGGGAAAGCTATGCACGCATTAAACATCTTTCTTACCACTTCAAGACCTCATTCGCAATATTTCTGAACACTTTCCAAACCATACGAAGGGGATCCCAGATGGCAAGCGGAGCTGTACTGTTTTGTTTACAATCATTGAAATAGGCGGGTACTCTATAATAAGGTAGCTTCAGTTGGGTTTTCAGAATGAAGGCAGAGATGTGTGTCGTTTCATTACAGCTGAAGTGTGTGACCTTAAGCAAATCACTCCTTGCCTGTGCCTCAATTCGATCATTATCTAAAATTGTGATCTTGTATAAAGAAGCCAGTCCTTCATTGTAAGTGCCATATAAAACCATGCATAGATTCATTCAGCCCATTTAACTCGAAAAGATCAAACCCCAGATGAATTACCAAAAAGAATTACTAGCCCTGGGCGAAACTCAATTGCACCAGTAAAAATTGGTTTGTTTCTGACTACACACTGTATGAAATTGGTGAACTTTATCAAACTTTTGCATTATGCAGTTTTGTATTTTTTTGTACACAGAGTTTTCTCCACGATCCATTTTCCTCACTCCTATGACAAAAGACATGTGGGATACCAGCAAAACACATTTAGCTCCAAAAGCATAATTACACAAATCTGTATGGAATTTCCCAAAAATGTGTGGAAAAGAATATGCTACTTTGCACACACTTTCGCAATATAGATTTGTTAAAAACGTTAAAAACGTATTATAATACACCAGTGACATTCTTTAAACCACGTGTGTGACTCAATAATGCAACATTTTAGTTTTCCTTAGTGTCAGGTTTATCCCACAGCCACATTTTAGTTTTCAAGAGTGTCAGGTTTATCCCCCATGCTTGCAGTTTTAAGGTCAACCCAGCAAGAGTTATGGGCCACATGTACAAAACTCAGGTTTCGCGAGTTGCAATTTGCGAGTCGCAAAACCAGATGTAAACAGTGTCAATGACACTGTTTGCGATTCCCAATGGGGTCGCAAATGACCTACCTCATGAATATTCATGGGGTAGATCCCAATTTGCGACCCCATTGGGAATGGCCGTCCTCACAGGGATGGTGGCCTGCTGGAGACAGCAGACCACAACGTCTGTGACTGCTTTTAAATAAAGCATTTTTTTTTTTAAATGCTGCCCGTTTTCCTCAACGGAAAACGAGATGCATTTCAAAATCAAAAAAGAAAAGTTTTCTTTTCATTTTTTCAGAGCAGGCAGTGGTAAATATTTTTGCTCCCCTGGGACCTCTTCCCCTTTGTGAATGGGTTAGCACCAGTTTGAAACTGCTGCTAACTGCGATTGTTTTGCGACCGCATTCGCGTTCACAAAACAATCATACATACCATCTGGATTCAGTATTAGGAAGGGACGCCCTTGTCACGCCCCTTCCTAATACCGAATCGCAAAACCCAAACTGCGATTCAGTAACAAGTTACCGAATCGCAGTTTGGGCTTTGTACATCCCAAATAGCATTTTCAAGTCGCAAACGGCCCGATTTGTTGTTTGCGATTTGAAAACGGCTTCATACATCTGGCCCTATCTCACTAATCAAGACAGTTGAGAGACAGTTTGCAAAGAGAAGTTGGCATCTCAATCTTTCTTGACTCCCTATTCAAGATTAGTCATGCCAGTGAGGGTAGCTAAAAGAGATGGTGTGAAGAGATATAGGCCCTCGTTATGACTGTGGCAGACAGCGGTATTTTGGAGAAAAGTACTGCCAACAGGCTGGCGGTACTCTTCCCCAAAATATGACATTGGCGTTTTGGCTCAAGCCAAACCGCCAATGTACCACTCCATCTGCCACAGCGGTAACAGCCACAGGGCTGGAGACTTCAGTCTCCAGCCAGGCAGCCGTCACTGTCCCACCTGCGGGTCTGCCCCCCACCACCCCTGCCCACTCCAGCCCCCCCAACATACATGCACATTCACTCACCATCGAACACACACATTCACACACATACCCACATTCACTCACGCATGCATTCATCCATTCACACACGCGTCCACACACACTGACATACATACAGGCACACACGCATTCACACCACACAACAGACACGCACACTGTCAACCAAACATGCACACACATTCAACATGCAACACAGACCCGCATACACGCACGCACAAACATACACACGCACCCACACACACACACAACATCCCCCACCCTCCTACCCTGTTGGAGCACCCGACTGAATTTTGAAGACTAACATTAGGCCATAGGCAACCCACACAAGTGGGGTACGTTTGTCATTAGAGGAAGAGTTGGAATGCTGGTAAGTAGGAATTCAGTGCAACCCTGCAGATTTTTGAGGATTCCATCACAGAAAAGTCTGATTTTAGCCAATGTTTGAGGTTTTTGTAAGAAAATGCAGTGAGATCCACACAGGTAGCACTAATTTGGCCTCCTCTGTTTTTTTTAGTTTTCAGAAAATGTCTGAATTTAGTAGCTTCTGGGTGGTGGCCGAGCCCAGACCCAAATACAACATCTATGTGTATCATCATGGGTCAATATTCATGAAAAGTATTTGTGTCTCTGCTGTGTTTTGGGCCTTTTCTGTCTTCGGCAATAGGTAAGCTCACCAACTCAAGTAGGGTATAATTTGTATCTGGAGAAGTGTGGAAACAAAGAATAGAAGATTATTTGTTATTCTTAATTGTATTTCTCACCATTTTATGCTGCTTAATATAAGCCAGTGTGCAAGAGTGAAAAGGATTTTGCAAAATGCCTTCTGAATCACAATAGTATTGTTAACCCCAGCTTCAGAGTTGTATAAAAATGTCGAGCTACAGAGAGCCAGGCTTGATGGATTTCTATGTTGTTATGCAGGACTGGCTGCATTTCCTGCAAAAGACAAATTTCAAAGGTAACACCGAAAGGGAGATTCAGGCTTGGGTAATGAGGCCTGGTGACGTGGACCTTGCCCTACTTCCAAGCTATTATTGTTTGCAGCGTGATTCTTAATTCTTAATACAGTGATTTTAAGATAATGACAGTGTGCTTAAAGTGAGATTCATGGCTCAAATAGTAGTCTATCTGTGTCAAGATGTATTTTAAATCTTGGGAAAACATTGAAGATGTTAGTCTTAAGGGGTCAGACTGGAAATGCACGTGCGGCTCCTCCGTATGGGTGGAGGAGCACGCACCCACCCCCGCCAGCAGCAACCGCTGCAAGTCCTTTTATATGGAAAGGACAATAAACTCTGTTTATTATCCTTTGCATGTGAAAGGGGCGAGGATTGGGGGTGATGATCTGAGGGGAGTGCACTGTGCACTACCCTCAGAGCGCATGTGTGTTTGGCTGGCCTTCTCGGGCCTGCTCTGGGCAGCCTCAGGATTGGCGCAGGGCAGGCTGGGAGCCTGTGCCTGCAGCAGCAACAGGAGAGGAGCGGCATGGGAGCAAAGCAGGTAAGTGATTTTTTGAAAAATTAATTTTCGCCTGTGCCCCTCTGCACCTCCCCCAAACTGCACCCCAGGGCCCGCTCCACCCCAGCCATGCAAGCCGTTTCTGTGGAAACGAAGATGCATCAAAATCATGTTGCAACCAGAAACTGTTAGAGAGATCTTCATTTTGACGTAGCCGTCAAGTTTCAGCCAAGGTGATCGTCCCACCTCTTTTGCACTGTTGATGTCTTGTGACAAGGTTCTCTGTTCACCTTGACCCAAAATTCTGACTATTATCCAATGGGATCGGCTCTGGCGCAGCATAGAGAACCAGATCAGGCACCGCTGTAGCAAGGCAGGATGAGCACTTTGTTATTATTAACTTCCTCGTGTGCAGGTGTCACATGTGTCATAACAATTTTTATTCTTTGTAGGGATGCAAAAAGAAACCAACAAAATACGTTGGGCAGGGCTGGTGCCCTAGTCGTACAATATTAGCTAGGAATAATTCAGAAGAGTAAACACGTTTTGCTATATTCTTATAAATTGAAAGCAAGTGCTACCCCATGCGTTACTCCAATCAGGGGATCTCTAAAGTGAATCAAAAAGTTACAAAGCACAGAGAACACTGTACAGGAAAAAAACGCATGCGTGTTGTACCAAAAAGACTGAAAACATTGTAAAAAGTTAATGAAAATGTTCAACTCTACTTCAACAGTGAAGTATATTTGAAGCCTGGTTTAGTTTCATGACCACGTGTGGTAAATGCATTTCATTGCCTTTTCGTTGATCATAGGTTCAAATGCATGACTTTCCAACACTTGCACAACCATAGACAAAGTGAGACACTGCTAATGCCATTTATGTTGCACAGCAGAATCTTTTAATTTTGTACTCTTCAACTGATTGCACTAAACTATAGACGGACCTATTATTAATTCACAATATTATAAACCGCCCTTTCCAGAATCACTAAATTCACACAACCTCAAGTTTGTAAATGCTTGAGGGCCAGATACAGGAGTTCTAGCAGCTCAAACCTTAAAGCCTTTTTTAGAGTTTGGCAAACTGGACACTCTGTCACAACTTGACGGACCTACCACCCAGCCATGCTACAAGTGAAATATGATGCCTTCAAGCCATGTTATTACAAGTCCTGCAGAATACATGCAATGACCTACAAGGAGGGGCAGTTAAACACCACTCTTATCTCCAGTAGAAAGAAACAGACTCGCAATACCATTGAAGAAATATTGCCGGCAGAGAGGGAACCTGTGGAAAATTATACTATGTCTTGGACTGTCACAGCGCATATGCAGTGGGAAACTTGGACAGAGACTGACACCTAGAAACATCCAAGTTCTGGGGAAACATCTACTCCTCACCAGGCCCTGACTGCCAAATTAGAAAATCATATTTTAGAAGGATGCCATGTTCCAGCTGTTGATTCACCTTACCTGATAAAATAGGCTGAACAGTACATCCCCCATTGACTGCTGATTGAACACTATCTGGGAAAGCTGAAAGGCACTCTGAGATGGTGGTTATGTTTCATCACCACATGAAATTTTACTGGGTGTCAGAGAAGTAAAAAATCCAGACAGCCTCTGGCTCGTTGCAGGGGTACAGAATTGTGTGTTTATGTCACAGCAAAGACCCACAGGTTTTTGGGGTATTTCCTGGGCTAGGAAAAATACCAAGAAAAATCTTAGTCCAAGAAAAACTGAGTCTGGCTCCTTGCAGGGTCAGAGAACTGCATATTAGTGCCCTAAAAAGGGGTTAGACATAGCTCCTTCCTCTTACAATGCTTCTGTTGAACAGAGCAGCATTGGATAGATGAAGGAGCTGTGTGAAAATGAAGGAAGAAGTGGGAAATGGAAGGAGATGAACTGGGAACAATCCTCGCTCGTTCACTTCCACTCCTCAGCTTATGGCAACGGTGGCTACCTCAAATCTCAAGGTGAGGGGGGGGAACGGAGGGAATAAAATAATAATTAAAATAAATGTTACTGTTCCAATGACGATTACACCTCCACTGCCTCGCTCATCTGCTCTCCTGGTGTTCCAGCATTCCCTGGGAGAGTCATGCTATACCTAGCATGAGAGCGGTGCCAGGATAGGTCTGAGCGTCTTGGTCTGCTGCTCAGAAAATACACTGGGGTCTGTACAGTTTCTCCAACCTGGCTGTGTAACACAGTCGGGTTGGAGAAAAGTAAGTGCCCATGTCAGTTTGGCTGGCCTAAGATTGCTTGACCAAACTGACATGTGCACTTATTGCACTCCACTCCACTCCCCCTCTCACCCACCTCCCAGGGCCCTGCTTCACCCCTCACTGCACATGCTGGCTCAGGCAGCAGCTGAAAAATAAAACAATAGTAAAATATTGTTTCATTTTTCAGCTGCTGGCTCAGCCAGTTGGGTGATGCTCCTTTCACATTGCGAAGGAGCTGCCCCTGCCTTCTGGTTTGTGTCTTCAGTTGAAGGAAATATGGGAGAAGCTGGGATACTTCTCCCGCCTTCTGTCCCACCTACCTCAAATGGATTAATGAGTCTTCCTTCATCCACCCTGTATGCTGAACATTTCCCAGAGACACTTTCAGCCAGGATATTTTTTAGCTGCTAACATTATGTACTAGAAAGATTCAGGATCTCTGATTTGTTCATAGAAAACATTGACTCGCCAATAGAAAATCTCAGTGAAAACTGAGCAAAAAAATGCCCCAAGGATGTTTTGCATGACATAGTGTATCTATTTGTAAAATATGCCAGTGCATCCTTTGCATGTTGTAATCCACCCATTTCACAATGCACTGCACTTACCAGAACATGCTAATTTTAATGTGGTAAGTATCCACAAGTCCTCCTGGCCCTTCATTCTGAATAGCCCAACAACACCTAGATTACTCATGTACCTCATGTGCATTTCCAGCAGCCTCTTTCCATCTTACCTACAGACACCTAGTCTCAACAAGACCTTTATAGAAGAATCCTCAAATCTTATCACATCAGCCTCCATTCAACAAAATGACCTAGCTTTCTATAAGACAATTTTGAAAAATGAATTAGAGTTCAACATTCTACTGAAAATACAACCTTACAAAACCAGTCTCCTAACTCTGTTGTGCACCCACGGTGTCACCAAATGCCATGCATAGACAAGAAAAAAATGAAGATTATCAGTCTCCATGATAATATCATCCAACTCAAAAAGCTACTCCCTGTCCACAGCTCACTCATCATCACGACTAAAGCTACATTCTATAACACTATCATCAATAAAATTGACAACAGATGCAAAGCATTATTTAAATCATTAATCAATCAACCAATCAGGTTCTTGTAAAAAGTGCGGCTAATCACCCGTAAGGGTCTTGAGGCAGTTCAGTCGAAGAGCCAAGTCTTGAGATTCTTCTTGAATTTCAGTAATAAGGGTGATTGCCTGAGGTGTAGCGGAAGAGCATTCCAGGTCTGAGCAGTGAGGTAAGAGAAGGATCTTCCTCCATCTGAGTTCTTACAGATCCTTGAGGTTGTGGCGAGAACCAGTTGGGCGGAGCGGAGGTGTCTGGTGAGCGTATAGAAGGACAGGCAGTGATTGAGGTATGATGGTCCGATGTTATGGATGTCCTTGTAAGCATGCATGAGGAGCTTGAAGGTGATTCTTTTGTTGATCGGGAACCAGTAAAGGTCTGTCAGGTGAGCGGTGATGTGGCTGCAGCGAGGGATGTCCAGGATGAGTTGAGACGTTCTGGGTTCTCTGTAGTTTCGTTTGGAGCTTTTGGGTGGTGCTGGCATAGAGTGCGTTGATGTAGTCCAACTTGCTGTTGACAAATGCCTGGGTGACTGCTCTCCTGGACTCAATGGGGATCCATTTTTAAATCTTTTGGAGCAGGCGGAGCGTGAGGAAACAGGAGGAGGAGATGGCATTGATTTGACAGTTCATTGAGAGAGAGGAATTGAGGATGATGCTGAGGTTGCATGCATAGTCGGGGGTTGGGGCATTCCGAGCACTGGGGGCCACCTGGAGTCATCCCAGAGGAGGTGGGTGGAGCCTAAGATGAAGGCCTTGGTTTTGTCAGAGTTAGGTTTTCGGCAGCTGTCAGCACTACATCTAGCCATTCTTAGGCTTAACAAACACTTCATCAGTTGGTAATACAATACCATAAATCATGTTTTCACAGAGAAAATTTGCAAAATAAAATACCACACTGACAGCATGAAACAGGTATCCCCACCACCACCTCCTACACCCATCACTCCTTCCCCAAATATACACCCTTCAGTCCCATCTCATACACTGATATCTGCAGCATTATTAACTCTGTCAACGACACTTCCTATGAAAACCACATTGTACCCGCATCCATCATCAACTCTCCTAAAGGAGATGTTCTTTCACCCCTCCTCAGTGTCATCATCTACTTTCTTACCAAAGGCACCTTTCCAGACACCCTCAAGACAGAGCAAATTCTATCCCTTCTGAAGAAATCGGCCTTCAATCTAGGTGATTCCACCACCTTCTGCTCCATCACCCACTCAAACATTGTAGGAAGAATCACTGACAAATCAGTCTCCTCCCAGCTGGAGAAGCAGGCCAGTATAACACGTAATCTTTTACCAAAGTACTAAACCAGCCTCAAAACACACTGCGGCAAAGAGAGAGCTACACTTCAAGTAGTAAGTAATAGCCTGCTCATCAAGAAACACCATGTGATACTGCAGTTAGCAACACAGTTTACCACTTCGGCAGTGGTCCACACCATTTTGATTAATTTAAACCTACTCCTCAAATAATCATATCAAAATGACATTGAATAATAGGTCTGAATATGAGATAATTTAATAGTAGAGACTAACATAACCGTGAATTGATGTAAGCTGTCATATCAAAAATAAGAACAGACCAACGGTATTCCATGCAAAGGCTCACTAACTTCATCTTCCTATACTGTGCTTAGAACTTGAGTCTTTGATAAAGCACCTATACATACGTTTACACAACATGATCACCTGGGTGCTTTATGGGTGGGTTCTCCTAATTCTAATGGAATTATTTTCAGGTCCTCAGACAAAACATTTTGCTGCTTACCCTCTATTAGAAACGGGTCCATACATGAGGCCTTTTGTTGCACGACTGCCTCAAATGACTAAATACCTTCATGCACCTCTGCCCTTGGTGTCCCACGTGTCTAGCTCCAGCCTCTTTCTAGCACCACGTTACGCCACAAAACTTTCTTTTCAACAAAGCAGCTCCACCTCCAACCATTTTTTACCCTAAAATCCATCGATATGTGTACATTATTCCTCGTATGGATGCAAAAAGGCAGACATAAAATACCAAAGAAGGTGTCAAATCATTGCAGTCCAGATATCTGTTGTGTAAAACAACTCAGCTACATAACAATATTTTCCTCCTGCATACAAAGTGGCTAGACTACTGTAGGTCTCTAAATGACAGTGTGCCAAGTCTATGCCTGAACTGAAAGGGCAACTCCCACAGAATCAAAGACACATTCCCAGGAGCCCTTGGTGATGACTGTGTCGACATAACTGCCTGAGGATTCACCTATGATTTGCGGCCTATTGTAAACTGTTGTCATAAATGGGGAACTGTGGACTTTTACAAGAAATTAATATTCCCTTAGTTCACATAAATAGAGTAATAACTATAAATATAACTCAGGATGAAGTCACAATAAAACCTAATGATTTACAGAAGTACCTCGAGAGGAAGTCAGAATGTGTGAATTAGAGCTACTTATGTCATTCCGATCCAACTTTATAGCAACCTCTGAAAGTAAATAGATCTGAAGAGAGTCGTTAATTACCAAAACCTCCTCACTCAAAAGCAAAATTCAAGATTGCTTTTTAAAAGTACTTGCATACATTTGTAGACCTTATGCAACATTGCGTAGCGAAATGTCACATTTATTTTCATTGCTGAGCACGAAGTATGCCCTAATACAATGTAGGTGCCTTGTCCTTGAAGCCCCATACAGGCCTCTCCTCACCATGGGCTCACTTCTCTCTCATTTGTAGCAAAGATTAAATATTTTTTCAGCTATTGCTTGCTCTTATAATGGAACATCCTCGACAAAAGTCAAACGCTGTAGCACACACATAAAAGCGGTAAAACATTGTGAAACAGAAATGAACATTTCCTAGTCGTCAAATATTCACGAAAACCCAAGCAATAGGCACAGCACATAAACAATGTTAAACGTTTTTGCGAGCATTATCGTATATTGTGGTCTTAGCTGAAAGGGTTGTTTTCAATGTTGATTGCGCCAATGTTGAAATTCACTGGAGGAAATGAGCATGGCTAGACCTCCCTCAATAAGAGTTTACATTGGTAGGGTTAACGGTATTGTGTCAGCTGGCTCCTGTTGGGATCTCTTTTAGCGAAAGAGCTGTAATTAGAAGTCTTCAGTTTACATTGGTAAGGTTGGACCCATCACTGATTTATTTTTAAATGTATGCAGCAGTCAGAAATGTTACATTATTTTGTCACACGAACTATTTCACAGGGGCATACAATGATGTATGGATAGTTTAAATGAATATTCTACGTTTTGTTTACTTCATTGGAAAGGGCCATTGAAAACCACTTTGCTGCCCGATTTAACTAAATATATCACAAAATAAGATCATAGTTAACATTTAGGATGAAGGAGTTAAAGTTCAAAAATCAGAAGAAAACCGTGCACCTTCCCACTGACAGAGAAGCCAGATTGACTTGTAATTTTATGTAATCTTCTCTTAGTAGTGACATCCTGTGAACATGCAAGTAATTAGAAGAAAGTAATATTGACAATGTGAAAACATTGATCAGCAGCTACATCTTCGATATGTCATCCATGAACAGTAATTACATAGACGTTTTGTGTACCTGCTCATATCATTTGCCAAGCATGCAGGCTTAGTACACGAAATGGCGGTTTGTCAGGGCGGGGGCAGCCTGTTGTCTTCAACCTTGAAATCATGCAGCCAAATTAGAGATATACCATCATTAGTTCAGAGCTAAACTGACACTCCTGTGCTCAGGGATCGGAATTACAAGCTGCATGCCAATTATTATGTTTTCACAGTTTTCCCTCGTGTTTTTGGGGGTGCGGCTGGGCTCTATCTAGGCAGCCTGTGTCTGTGGTTTGCATGTGATCCCGTCCTATATTGATACAAATGGATAGAACATGGGGGTTCCCGCGCACACGACGACACACTTCAATCGAAGTCTGCTGACTGCAGGAATAGTTCTCCAAAGTTTGTTACTGTTCTTATTGTTATCTGTGGTTTGCTCAAGATAGATATCTGCAAGCACAATTCTGTTCGAATTCACTGATCTTCATGTGCGGATTAAAGAGACACTGGGGTAATTACCGTCCTTCAGGTCATCCATGGGTTTAAAGATTCTAGTGTACGGACCCTTTCTTTTGAATTCGTATGTCAATTAATCCTGATCTATGTAAGTGCTGGCAGAGTTTAGTTGAGTAATCCGATTGGAGGTCCAGCTGTCAACTGTTTTGATGCCTACTTTCTTCTGATGTGCTTATACAGTTGCCTAATAATTGCACAAATTTGTTATCCTAGTGTTGATGTAAGTCAAAATGTAACAGTATGCTAAAATAATAATAAACAGATTTTTTAAAACAAATAAATAAATAAGCCATAAACAGCGACAGTCCTGCCTGGTATTGTAGCTTTTACTGAAAAAAGGACACTGGTCAGAATACATTATCCCCCAAATAATTCCTTATATCATATAGAAAATGTAATTATCATGTAAATATGGTTCGCATCAAGGGGAAAACGTGCCCAATATACCCATAGCAAAGAAACTAGTATGCAGAAGTTAAAAATATTCTTAAAGAAACTCGGAAATAGGAGAACAAAGAACCTAAAACAAAACAACAACACCCCAGATAAATCAGTTCTGAGGGATTTGAAAAAATGTAAACTGGTGAACAACTGAATTCTACATAAAATAGACTGGTGAGTGGTGTCACTTCATAAGCAGTTTTCATTTTGTGAAGAGGATGTCTCCGCCAGGAGCAAAATTGCTTTTAATTCACACTTGTAGGTAGTTTCCAAGCCAGGCCACAGTGCATTGCTGCAGCCAAAATTAGGTCGCTGTCTGTCGCCGCCTTCTCGTGTTTATCTAACTTTCCAGAACACTCTTAACAGTGTGAACTAGGTTGTTTCTAACCTGTAATATCTGTTATAATGTGCTTAAAAAGGATAAAGTATTCCTTCAACGTAAAGATTTGTTTTGAGTTTGCTCCTGATTCAATGCGATACCTCGACATGAAATACAAACATAAACCATGATCAGTAACATTCGGGTGGTTGAAATTTGTTGAAATCCCTGTATGAACATCAGAGCGAGAGGATGTTACATTACGGCCAGAGCTGCGGACTTTAATACTGGGGAACTGGTTCGAGTCTGGGCGTCGGCTCAACGTCTTGTGAATCAGGGCAAATCACTTCTCCCTATACCAAAAATGTTATTTTGTTTAATGCAACTGCCGCTCATGGAAACTGCTCCAATATCTTCAGGTCGAATTCACACTAGTAAAACTGCAATAAATACATTAAAAAAAATGGCCTCACAGAAATACCATTTCACTCGTACTATAATTAAATGGCAGCTATAATAATTAAATTACAAACCTACCAATATCCGAGCCAACCTAAAACATCCGTGTGACATTCTTATCACCTTTCAGCGATCTCATTGCACATTTCCAAATTGCGAAGGCAACCTTTTTCCTACTGAAAAGTCTCAACCCCATAATGCTCTGAAGGCACTCTTTTTAAATTCAAACAGGTCCCATCACATGATCTCCACACCTGATTCTACTCACACCTGGAAACCACCAGACCGTCCTTCAAGTAACTGCAAAATCACCAGGGATCTCTTTTGATGGTAACCTCAGGTTAATATTCAGTCAGCCAACTGTTCGTATTAGAGCTAAGATTAAGCCTGGGCGGAGTTCGTGTAGCAGAGCTACGTGGAACTCCACAAAGTCGCAAAAAAGTCTGTCGTGCTATGTAGAGTTCTGCTAGTGGGTGGAGTTTCTTGCCGAGCTCGTTTGTGTACGTTTAGCGTCACTGGCAATGTGAAGTACGTCCTCACATTGGAATTCTCACGTGAACGGCACCATGCGGTTCGCATGGAAGCAGCCTTCTTTGTTTTGTTTGGCTTGTTATGGTGCTGGGGCCTAGGTATATCCTCTCTATATCTCTCCCATCCCCCACTTTTAAAACCTATTTTCTCCTAGTTTCTTTTTTTAATATTACCTTTTTTGTTTCTCTTTTAATAATTGAGCTTTTCTCCTAAGTTTTGTGCTTTTTTTTGCAACTTTCTAATTTTTTTTATTTTTTTGCTTTATTTTTTCCCCTTCTTTCTTCCTAATCCTTCCTTATCTCTTCTCCCCAAGCCCCCAGTGCTAGGGCGAGGCCCCCAACTACAAGCACCAGCCGCCTTTCTTGCAGGCAGTGGCGGCAGCGGGAAGGGGTGGAGCCCCGCCCCATATTTTCCAAGATGGAGATGGCTGCCTTGGTGTTCTATGTGCAGCACCACCTCCCCTCCACCTACCTTGGAAGCAGGTGGCAGGCCCGGATCTGGGTACGACCTCTGCAAGTGCCAGCAATTCTGTGAGACGATGTGCCGCAGCTCTGGGGTCCGGTGAACCCAGCAACAGCTGACGCAGGGGTGGGCCTACATCTTAGATCGGGAGATGGACCTGCTCGACCTGCTAGGCGTCGAGGTTGCTGGGCTCAGTGAGTAATAATTAATCATTAGCTGTGTTCTATGCTAACATTTTCTTCCCAAATAGAAAGCATGCTTCTTACGTGCAGATAAGGTAATTGTATGTGAAAAATATAATATGTGATCGTCATCTAGACAGGTGCTCAGCACTACCTGATTGTACTTGTTTTTGGCACTTGCTTAGGCTGATTAAGAAGTAATGCGGAGCCTCCTCCTGTGCCCTGTCTAAGATAGGCATTGTTAATATTAGTATTAGTGAGTTTGCATGTTCTCTCACTTCTCTGTGCATTTTTTTATTTTATTTGTAGCTTATACAGTGACAACTTGCAAGCAATTTCCCAGTGATGTGTAGTAGTTTTGCATGCATCTAATCTATGCATTGAGAGGTTCAGAATGAGATGAGAATTGTAGAAATCATTCATTGCAATTTATTAGTAACTCCAAAATGTAGTTTATGAAATTGGCAATAGGGTTAGGAAATTCAGACTGGGATGGTTCAAGATACTATTATTATAATTATTATCATCATTATTATTATGATACAGGCGCTCTGAATGTCTAATGTAGAAATGTTAATGTGTTTGCCTTTTCCTTTAAAAAAAAATATTATTGGAGGGATTATTTATTAACAGTACCACTAATCTTTTCTCATTTTTTTTTACATCATCCAGCATCTAGCAGCAGGAGGATGGCTGGTGGTGACGAGGCAGGCGAGACAGCTGAAGGTGGCCCCACCACATTTGCCAGGACAGACGGCTCTGATGGCCCCAGTAAGTCCTCCTGTTGTTAATATTAATATTTATTTATTTCCCTAACTTTTACCGCTACAAATTTAGGATTATTTGTACCTTTTACTGTGCCTGTCTTTTCATTTTTTTCCAACTTCACTTTGATCTATCTGTTTAGTGAATTCTTCTTATCCCTGCATTATCCTATTTACTTATTTTCTATAGTTCAAGTTTCTTTACTTCAAACTGTCTGGCTGTGCTAGTCTGTCTGTAGCTTCCTTTCTTCTGCTTTGTCAGTGAGCTTTCCCTCTCCCCTTATGTATCTTATCTTGTGGAGTGGTGGTAAGGTTCAGAGAACACATGTAAAAAGATTGTATGGCCATGTAAGTTATTCTACAAATGTTTTGTGAGAAATCTTTCTTTTTCTTGCTGCAGCTCAATCATTAAAAAAAGGGAAAAAAGTGTTTTTGAACATGGTCATGTAATTATTTCTACCCTCCAATGATGTGTATGTATCATTAGTATACTAGCAGGTGATGACCGTGCACCATGGTTGAAAGTATGAGGAGGATGGCCCCATTGTATTTGCCAACTAAGACCATATGTCCTTCATTGACCAATTTGGGCACCCTTTTATTTCTCTTGAAAAAGTCAAATTCATCAATAGCTAATCCTGCTCCTCCATTACCAAATTTCTTTCTTACTTGACTATCTGGCTTTTAAAAAATTGCCAACCAACAAAATGCCAACCTGATAAATTGATGCAAGAGAAGTCTGTAACTGAAATATAGTGATGTATTGCGGTTGTATTTTGCTATTACAAAAAAACAATGGGGGAGGACTATGTGGCTTACAAAAGGTGTAATATTTTTTCTAGCCGCACCGACCAGCCGTGTCAGGGCCAGCAACAACAGCGCCAGCGCAGATGCTGCTGGGGGAGCGGTTGAGGGGGGAGTCTCTGCGGCGGCAGTGGCAGGCGGCAGTAAGTCCTATTGCTAGAATGGAATGGACCTTAGAATGGACCTATTGCTTGAATCGAATGGACCTTGGAATGGAACTTGAATGGAAGTTTAATGGATGGGTGAAATATGAGTGAAAGGATGTGTGTGTGTAGATGAAAGGGTGCTTAATAATCAAATAGGTGGGTGAGGAGGAGGATGGTAGGATACAGAGGTGGGGGAAGGATGGATGAAAGCGTATATGGGTGAAAGGATGCCAGCTTATGCAAAAGGGTATGGGTGAAAGGATTCCATGCCTGGATGGGTGAACGGATTCCTCTGGTGGGTTAGATTTCTTGGGTGGGTGAATGAGTGAAAGGATGCATGGGTGGTTATTGGGTAAATGGATATTGGTGAAAGGTTAGTGGACAGCCATGTATGGAAGTTTGGATGGTTTTAAATGACAAAGGACTGGATGACAGAAAGTAAAGTTTCGCTTAAATGGTATGTATCAAAACCAAGGGTGAAGAACAGGAGTACTAGAAGAACACATTTGCAATGATGAATAGATAAATGCTTGAAATGAAGAAAAAAGGGAGCTCTTCTGGATAGGGGCATTCTTCTCACCTACTTTACTTGCTTGGAATGTTTTTTATCAAAGGTTTATTGCAGAGGTTTGGATGGTATTTCAGAATATTCCCTTGGCTCACAGTATTGTTCAAGCGAGGCAGATAATCCCAGGCCAGCATCCATTTACCATCTCCTCTCTATTGCCTTTCACCAGTGCCATCCTTGGTAACCTAATAGCTGCATGGTTCAATTAGACAGAATCGGCACTGCAATGTTGGATGTGCAATGTGCGTCTGTCACTTTAAGTTAAGTTAATGTGTCAAACACTTTTCAATGCATGGCAATGCAAAAACAAGGTGTGTTTCCCTTTACTCCCAGTGCCCACTGTGTCCGTCAATTCCTAGTAATTCACTTCTTTATCTTTCTTAAGTTCTGTCCCAGACTTCTGAATAATTTGAAAAATCCAATCTTTGATTCCACTACATTTTTCAAGCCAAGTGATCAATATAATTCATTATGGCTTCCATAACACATTTACATCTGTTCTAGTTTTAACCCTTCAAATTTGCCAACCAGAGTGAGTCACACTACTAGCCAAACCTCAGGCTCATGATGAGGAGAAATTGATTGATCAGTAAAGTGCGTACTTTACCTTCCCTTCCTAATCCCCTCTACCTTATCCTGCAGTTAAGTACGTTAAGAAGATTGCTTTCCTTAATGCAAAGCAAATGTATTGTTTTGGAAAAAAGTAGTTATTACGAAGTGTGGTGGAGAAGGGGCATGAGGACAGTGAGTAAAGTGGTCCATAAGTAAGTGCCTTGACTTTCATAAATGGGATAGTCTGTGATGATGCAAATGCACCAAATCAAATCCATATCCCATTCGTTAATCTTCTCCCTGTACTCCAGTACATCACTTTCCCCACTGCCTACTTATGGCAGGCAGGATGACTTCATGATTGATTATATTATACTATGTGGCGTGTTTCATTCTTAGTATTCATCAACCTTGTACTCCAGGTACAAACAAGAAATAAATAATTTTCTAGTACAGCTGCCCCAGCTGCAGACAGTAACGTGTACGACTAGGGTGCCAGCTGAGCTAGCAATGCCACCGTTAATTTAGCACAACAGGAGATAGCAAAATACTTGTACTCCATAGTGCATATTATTGCTGTGACAGTTATCACCTTAAAATTAAATGGCCTGTGGTGCCCACCAAATGTACTGCTACTCTGCCACTACACTAAGGGCCATATGTACAAACACATTTTCCCATAGACACAGAATGGGCAAAACTGCTTAGTACATCTGGCCCAAAATGTTTGTAAACAAATGTTTTGCTCAGAGCATTGTTTACAATTTCTCTTTTTTCCTTCTTGAAGCTGGAGGCTATATAGGCCGAATACCAACGGCTGGTCATCCTCAAGTAAGAGGAGGTGCAGCAGCAGTCGCTGCCAGTACTCAGGACCCCAGCCAGGCCCTAGCACCTCCAGCCCAGCAAACACCTATGCCAGAGAGCTAGGGCAGTCGCCCACCATTACATAATACCTGCTGCCTCCCCCTCGGACACCGTGTTCCAATGACGCATCCTTTGGAGCCCGGTGCTGATCGAGGCCCATCAGGCATGTATGGAGGGACTACTCAGAAGAATCCTGTCCCGCCTTTCGTCAAGTGCCCTCCTCTGCCCATTTTTAAACATTTTATTTTGGTGGGTGGGACTTGTTGTGCTTTGAGAGGGTGGGAATGGGTTTTTGCTGGACTTTTCTTTTATTTGTTTTATCCACCATGGACAAATGGACACTTTGTTTTGGAACATTGGTTGGGGAAAGGGAAATTTGTTTACGGATGGGGTGGGCCAGTTGTGGGTGGAAGGTGTAGGTATTTATTCATTTTGTTAGGGACGGGGGAAAATATAAAAATAAAATGGGGAAAATAAAATAAATAGTTATTTACAGATCTTTATGTCTAAAATCTTTTTTGGGATATTTAACTTTGCACTGTAGCCTTTATGCAGCGTGTTTTTCAAATCTGCTGATAGTGTATTCCTTTTAGTGCAGCATGTTTTACAAATCTGCTGACAGTGTGTAACAAATATTTACGCGGTTAGGTATGGGTAACTTTGTCCTAATACTCTTCTAGTCTCTGTAGTGCAGTCTACAAAATTTGACCCATAGGAGTGGGGCTGAGAGATTTGCCATGAGCAATTATATTGCCTAAACTAAAAGTACAACAATGCTCCATAATTCTCTTACCTGAATGGATGAAGTGAGGGCTGCATGTTTCTCAAGGTACCGTGATGGTGCAGTAGTGGCATGCTAGCACACTAACAGTAAAGGCATCAGAAGTGAGGTTCACGTTAGTGAACTCAAATGAATATCCTTCACACTGTGTTGAGGTTGCTTCTACCACATCTGTCCCACCAAGTGTGTGATTAATCAATGGTGTAAATTATTAATTAACACCTCAATAAATTCCAGACCCCAGGGGAAAAGGGTTAGGGATTTCATGAATGGATGGGAAACAGAGTTTGAGAAAGGTGTGACAAAAAGACAAACACAACACAAACACAATATTCATCTGGGAAGGGATGACCAGCACCCTGTTGTGAGAGGAATAGAAAAACATGAATATGTATGACACAGGGATAATTTTACATTTTGTCAGCCCAGTGAGATCCAAGATGTATATATCTAAAAATATTCAGTCATCTACGTTTGCAACATAGTACATATACACACAGTTCTAAAAAAAGAATATGGAAAGAAAAATGATACTAGTCTGTTTTGCCAAAGAGGGTGGCATCTGCAATCTTCTTGGATTGGCCTGTCAATCTTCTTGGGTGCCTGCCTGAAGCGGTCCAATAAGGTAAGCATGAGTGTTATGGTGCAGAAGGAGAGAAGGCCTGCAGATTGTAAAAAAGAAATGATTATCATGATATTGTAGAATCAAGAAGGACTGAAATGGAAGGTAACCTTCATGAGGAGTAGTGTACCAAGAAGAGTCAGAGGTAGCAGAGCAAGAGCAAAGACCTTTGTGATCATTCATTTTATAACTGATGTGCGATCAATTAAGTGAGAGCAATTTTAACAACCAACAATCACTGACAAGGGGCAACATGTATCGGGATGATCAAACTTGCAACTCTCATTATTGTCATAAATAACATTTAGCCTAGAGCACATGCATAATGTGGCATTATCATCCATTATATATGTGTCTCCTCCAGTTTCCTACAACAGGCCCCCCACCCAACCACCACATAGTTTCAAGTTTGAGCCAGCAAGCAGACACACACAGCAGCATAGAATTTTCCCAAATCACGTAATCAATGCACCTCTCACCACCAGTCCACAGATTGGAGTAAGCCTTTTAGACCCATCCTCTCATCATCCATGTTGATTTCTATGAAGTTGATAACTTCCTTATTCTGGTAGTTGTTTAAGTTGTCAAATCACGCTCTGATTCCTTCCATCATCCTCCGGACTCTGATTAAATATTACAATGTCCAACTCCCTACCAACTGCTCCCAAGAGTCACAGTCACCCAATCCAATTGAGATACAGCGAACTGTAGCACAAAGCTGTATATTTAACAACAGAAAAACATTGAGAATTTTGTTTCTTAGCCAAATGGACTGGTTGGTTCTTCTCTGACGAAAGTGAACCAGAAAACAAAGCACCAGAAAACAAAGGAGTGTGAAAACACCAGCAAACAAATTTCACTAAGTGTCAAAGGTGAATGGAAAAAAACACCCTTCAAGAAAAAAATTATCACACCTTATTATTATGCCACCAACATTGTAAATCGATCACAACACAAACACAAGCCAGTGTGATAATATAGGTAAATATAAATTAAACACCCACTCTCACTTTCTGTCACCACTAGAGATGAGTCAAACGAGCCATCTCAGCATTGAAACAAGTATCCCTCTTATCAATCGTTGAGGTGTATAGCATTACTACTTACCTGTTCCAATTAAGCATAGTGGCACATTGCTGATCATCTTTGATTCAGGAAACAAAACCCACATTGCCCTGTGAGTTGTAAATCAAATATCTGGGATAGTCCTGCTAGGGGACAAAAAAATGGATAGGCACAGAATAAAGGCAGGCATTGTTTCTCAAAATCTCCTTGAAGTGATTTTGGGGGTTTTGGAGGCTTCTTCAAAGCACACTGATCTAACTACAATTTGGCCGTAAATGTGCCTAAAACAGTTGCAGTTCATTAGTCATTTAGACAGAAACAAACAATATAACATAATTAAGGTTCTCCAGCTACCTACTTTTGTTTCTCAAAGCAGTTCATAGTAGAAAGTAGAAAGTTTGATCGTGCCCCAGTTCTAGTCAGGGAAGTAGAGTCCATCCTCAAACCCAGGTGGTTCACAGAGAAGTTAGTCAGCTAACACACTACCATGACCTGAGTCAGACCAATCATCAACCTCATCTACCTCCTGTTATACCTCACGTATTCTGTAATTTGGTGGTATAAAGTGCTGATTTGGGGTGAGAGACCGGTCCTTCTTACTGTCATAACTGCACCAGCTGCACTGAACACATGCTCAATCAATCAATCAATCAATCAAGAAATTTGTATAGCGCGCTACTCACCCGGAGGGTCTCAAGGCGCTGGGGGAGGGGGGACCGCTACTGCTCGAACACCCAGGTCTTGAGTTGCTTCCTGAAGGAGAGGTGGTCTTGGGTCAGACGGAGGTGGATGGGGAGGGAGTTCCAAGTCTTGGCTGGCAGGTAGGAGAAGGATCTTCCTCCCAAGGTGGCTTTTCTAATGCGTGGCACGGCGGCGAGGGCGTGGCTGGTTGATCGTAGCTGGCAGGTGGGAGTGTAGAAGGTCAGGCGGTTGTTGAGGTACCTGGGGCCCAGGTCGTGGAGGGCCTTGTGTGTGTGGGTGAGGAGGCGGAACGTGATTCTCTTGCTGACGGGGAGTCAGTGCAAGTCTCTCAGGTGTCCGGAGATGTGGCTGTGTCGGGGGATGTCAAGGATGAGGCGTGCGGAGGCGTTCTGGATGCGTTGGAGTCTTTTCTGTAGTTTGGCCGTGGTTCCGGTGTAGAGGGCGTTACCGTAGTCCAGTCGGCTGGTGACGAGTGCCTGGGTGACCGTCTTCCTGGTTTCGGTGGGGATCCATCGGAAGATCTTTCGGAGCATGCGTAGGATGTTGAAGCATGAAGATGAGACGGCGTTGACTTGTCTGGTCATCGAGAGGGAGGAGTCCAGGATGAAGCCCAGGTTGCGTGCGTGGTCCGTTGGTTTGGGTGCGCTGCCCAGGGCAGGGGGCCACCAGGAGTCGTCCCAGGCAGAGGGTGATGATCCAAGGATGAGGACTTCCGTCTTGTCTGAGTTCAGTTTCAGGCGGCTGTTCATCATCCACTCGGCTACGTCTTTCATCCCTTCGTGCAGGTTGGTTCTGGCGGTGGCTGGGTCGTTGGTGAGGGAGAGGATCAGCTGGGTGTCGTCGGCGTAGGAGATGATGTTGAGGTTGTGATGGCATGCGATGGCTGCGAGGGGGCTCATGTAGACGTTGAAGAGGGTGGGGCTGAGTGATGATCCTTGTGGTACGCCGCAGATGACTTCAGTGGCCGCGGATCTGAACGGGGGAGGCGGACTCTCTGGGTTCTTCCGGCGAGGAACGAGATGATCCACTCTAGTGCCTTCTCTTGAATTCCGATGTTGCTGAGGCGCTGCACTACGGTGCGGTGGCAGACAGTGTCGAACGCTGCGGAGAGGTCCAGGAGGATGAGGGCCGCTGTTTCCCCGTTGTCGAGCAGGGCTCGGATGTCGTCAGTGGCTGCGATAAGGGCGGTCTCTGTGCTGTGGTTGGGTCGGAAGCCGGACTGTGAGTGGTCGAGGGATCCATTTGTCTCGAGGAAGGTGGCAAGCTGTTTGTTGACGGTCTTCTCGATGACTTTGGCAGGAAACGGGAGGAGCGAGATGGGGCGGTAGTTCTTGAGGTCGGTGGGGTCTGCTGATGGTTTCTTCAGGAGGGCTCTGAGTTCGGCATGCTTCCAGCTCTCCGGGTAGGTGGCGGTGTTGAAGGAGCAATTGATGATGTCCCGGAGATGGGGTGCGATGACGGAGTCGGCCTTGTTGAAGACGTGGTGGGGGCATGGGTCGGTTGGTGATCCGGAATGGATGGTGTTCATCATCTGGATGGTGTCTTTGGTGCTGATCGGGGTCCAGGCGCGGAGGGTGGTGTTGGGGGGCGTCGGTTTGGTGGTTGGGTGCGTGGTCTGTGCGCCGAAGCTGTTGTGTATGTCGGCGATCTTGCGGTGAAAGAACAAGGCGAGTGAGTCGCAGAGGTCTTGTGAGGGGGTGATGTCGTTGTTTCCGGCGCTGGGGTTGGAGAGCTCTTTGACGATGCTGAAGAGTTCCTTGCTGTTGTGTGTGTTGGTGTCTAGTCTTTCTTTGAATGCTGTCTTCTTGGTGGTGTGGATCAGCTGGTGGTGTTTACGGGAGGCGTACTTGAGGGCGGTCATGTTGTCTGTAGTCGGGTTTTTTCGCCAGGCTTTTTCGAGGGTGCTGCAGTTCTTCTTGGAGTTCTTGAGGTCGTTGTTGAACCAGGCGGCTTTCTTGCTGTTGGGCCTGATGGGATGGGTTTTCAGAGGTGCGAGGTTGTCAGCGCAGTTGGTGATCCACTGTGTGAGGTTGTTGGCTGCTTGGTTGGGGTCCGCTGAGCTGGCGGGAGGGTTCTGGCTCAGTGATGTGGAGAGCTGGTCGGTGGTGATCTTGTTCCAGCTCCTGCGGGGAGCCTGTTGTGGGTGGTGGTGCGTTGTGGTTTTTCTGAAGCTGAAGTGGACGCAGCTGTGGTCTGTCCAGTGGAGTCCGGTGGAGTGGCTGAAGGAGATGTCCTTGCTGGAGGAGAAGACTGGGTCAAGCGTGTGTCCGGCGTAGTGGGTGGGGGTGTTCACCAGTTGCTTGAGTCCGAGGTTGGCGAGGTTGTCCAGCAGGGTGGTGGTGTTGTTGTCGTTGTTGTTCTCCAGGTGGAAGTTGAGGTCCCCTAGGAGGATGTAGTCAGTGGAGGGGAGGGCGTGTGGGCTGATGAAGTCTGCGATGTCTTCGCTGAATTGTGTGCGGGGTCCTGGGGGTCTGTAGATGAGGGTGCCTCTGAGTGTGGTCTTGGGGTCGGTGTGAATCTGGAAGTGGAGATGTTCGGCAGCTGTGAGGGTGTCGTCGGAGTTGGTCGTGATGCGGATGGTGTTCTTGTGGACAATGGCGATGCCTCCTCCTGTCTGGTTGACGCGGTCCCTCCGGGTGATCTTGTATCCGTCCGGGATGGCGATGGCGATGTCGGGCGCTGAGGAGGCGTTCATCCAGGTTTCTGTGAGGAAGGCGAAGTCTGGCGATGTGGTGTCGAGCAGGTTCCAGAGTTCCACGGCGTGTCTGTGGATGGAGCGGGTGTTGAGCAGGATGCACTTCAGGTGGTTGCTGCTGGTGCTTGGTTTGGCGGGCGCGGTGCGGGTCTGGATGCAGGAGAACTTGCAGGATTGGCAGGTGAAGGGTCCGTGGGTGCGTCTTGGGGCGTCACGGCAGCACCCGGGGATCCGGCCGGTGTTGAGTGCGAGGAGGGTGGCGGCGCTATAGGTCTTGCGGGTGGGCTGGCCTCTGCGGGGGTCAGGGGGTCTGGCTCTGGGCGTGGGCCAGGCGCGGACTGGCGCAGACGGGCTTGCCTTAGGCGCATCTTTGGCGCGCCAGCGGCTCGGCCGCTGCGCGGCCTCCATAAGAGTGGGAGAGGGAGGGAGGAGCAGCTGGGAGGTGGGAGCGGGGCGGCCAATGGGGAGCGAGGGGGGCGGAGCTACGGGACGCTGCGGCGGGAAACGGCGGCGGGAAACAGGGGGAGGCGCTGGGCACAGGGACCCAGAAACAGGACCAGACTGGGCAAAGGAAGGAGAGGAAAGCGAAAAAGGCGGCAACAGGACACAGGTAAGGAGCAGCGGTCAGCGGTCACACAGGGGCTGCGTGGCGGTGAGGGGAGCGACCTGCCTGTAGAACAGGGTCAGAGGTCTGCTCAGCAGACACACTGGTTACAGGGCATGCCAGATGCTTTATTGCCAGCCTGCTGAGCACTGTCCATTGGCACCTCTTCCCGTACAAATACACCAATGGGTTTTGATCCAGATAGAACTCCGTTGGGTCATCCAGGTAGGCCTGGGCCATCCTCTCAATAGTCATTGGTGCTCCACCTTGCTCAAGCTCTTTTGCCTTTGCCTATGCATTAGACTTATTCCTGACTTTAGAAACAAATCAAATGCAGATTTTGGAACTGTTCCTCCTATTCATGTTGCTGTAGCTGGTGTTTTTGTTGCTGCTGTGAGCCAACAGCATTTCCCACAGGCTCTATGGAAGTTGTAGGCTGTACCGTAGAACTTCTGCCCGTGAGTGGACCTCTAATTTCCAGTCGTTCTTTTTCTAGGTCTCTGGCTTGCTCAGCAATCCATATCTTGTAGGTTGAAACATCCCCACCTGAAAAAGGAATGCAAGTGGCCAGTAATTGTTTTTCCCGTGGGTCAAAAATTGTGTAACAGATGTAATATTTGGATGACACGATGTCTCTTTGAAGCCTTGTATTAACAGATAAATGAACGATTAATCTCTCTGCCAACTCCTGCCCATCTGTTTTTTCATCCACACCTGCATACGTTTCAGAAACCTCCTTTAGCTGTTTCTGCAGCATATGCACCAGTGGGATAACTTGGCCTATGGTACAGTCCTCCTTGCTGACTTCCCATGTGAACATTTCAAAAGGAGGCAGCATCTCTGTAGGGCATTTGACCAGGCTCCATTGGTCTATCTCAATGATCATGCCTTTCACAGTTGCATCCCCTC
Organism: Pleurodeles waltl; assembly: GCF_031143425.1. NCBI lineage: Eukaryota > Metazoa > Chordata > Amphibia > Caudata > Salamandridae > Pleurodeles > Pleurodeles waltl. The sequence goes on from NC_090440.1 coordinate 855,689,256, forward strand.
TTTGCATGACATGTCCATTGATCGGTCTGTACTGCTCAAACAGATGTTGTAATATGTAGTAAGTAGAATTCCAGCGTGTTGGTACCTCCTGTTTGAGGGCTTTAACTGGCATTCTATTAAAATGCTGGATAATCCTCAACAGTTTGCGGACTTTAAACGAATGGGTAAAATGAGTGCAGATTCTTTCTCATGTGGACACAAAGGGGGTGATTCTAACCCTGGCGGTCGGTGTTAAAGCGGCGGCCAACCCGCCAACAGGCTGGCGGTAAAAAATATGGAATTCTGACCCTGGCGGGAACCGCCAACACAGACAGCCACTTTAACACTCCGCCCGCCACGGCGGTACAAACAAACAGCGCGGCGGTCACCGCCAACAGCCAGGCGGCAGACAATGTACCGCCCACCCTATCACAACTCACCAATCCGCCACCTTTTCCGGGGCGGGAGCACCGCCGATAAAAACACGGCGGAAACAGACTACGAACGGGAAAACGCTCACCACTACGCACTCCAGGAGGAAGGAGGACAGCATGGAATCCGAATTAAACATCCTACCTGCTCTCGTCTACCTTCTCATCTACCACGAGTACGAAGTCCGGCGCAGACGACAACGGTGAGTACTGCACCTACGACACACGGGAGGGGGGAGGACGAAAGGTTACGGGCACACACATATGCGACCCCCCCCAACTATGTACACACCAATGCAGAGCAACAAGTCACAGTGACACCACCCAAACACCCCAGAAAAATGCTAGGACATAATCAAATTTGGAATAAATATTTATGTACCAAAAAGGTCCTGAAAAATATCGTACAACCATGAAAGATATTCACAAGAAAACAAATGACATACACATCAGTGTATAACTGAAGTAACAAGTCCTGCACATCCTACGAATTCATCATGTCCGTGGGCCAAAGTTTTGAGAAACAAGGGCAAAGCCCACACAGGAGACCTGAGTCCTTTGGAGAGAACACTGCAGGGGCATCAGATGTAAAAACTACAGGCACCTCAGGGGGAAGGGAAGGGGGGGGCACCACAGCCACATGAGTCCACGATGCCAGATCCACGAGGAGCCACCATGCCCACTGTACCATCCTGGGGAGTGCAAAGCCACAGTCTCTCAATGTCTCTACGGTGGGTGGGCTGCCCACTGGACCATCCTGGGGAGTGCAAAGCCACAGTCTCTCAATGTCTCTACAGTGGGTGGGCTGCCCACTGGACCATCCTGGGGAGTGCAAAGCCACAGTCCATCAGGTGGATGACAGTCTCCACTGGTCAAGGAGGAGGCATGGTGGGCACAGTGAACCATAAACAGTGATTGAGACGGCGGTGCCCAGCGGAGCGGTGCTTGAGATGAAGGGCCCAGCGGAGCGGTGCTTGAGAAGAAGGGCCCAGCGGAGCGGTACTTGAGAGGAAGGGCCCAGCGGAGCGGTGCTTGAGAAGAAGGGCCCAGCGGAGCGGTGCTTGAGACGGCGGTGCCCAGCGGAGCGGTGCTTGAGATGAAGGGCCCAGCGGAGCAGTGCTTGAGAAGAAGGGCCCAGCGGAGCGGTGCTTGAGAGGAAGGGCCCAGCGGAGCGGTGCTTGAGAAGAAGGGCCCAGCGGAGCGGTGCTTGAGACGGCGGTGCCCAGCGGAGCGGTGCTTGAGAGGAAGGGCCCAGCGGAGCGGTCCTTGAGACGGCGGTGCCCAGCGGAGCGGTGCTTGAGAGGAAGGGCCCAGCGGAGCGGTCCTTGAAACGGCGGTGCCCAGCGGAGCGGTGCTTGAGAAGAAGGGCCCAGCGGAGCGGTGCTTGAGAGGAAGGGCCCAGCGGAGCGGTGCTTGAGAAGAAGGGCCCTGTTCAGCGGTGCTCTTCTCCACGGCGGGCCCTGTTCAGCGGTGCTCTTCTCCACGGCGGGCCCTGTTCAGCGGTGCTCTTCTTCACCGCGGGCCCTGTTCAGCGGTGCTCTTCTCCACGGCGGGCCCTGTTCAGCGGTGCTCTTCTCCACGGCGGGCCCTGTTCAGCAGTGCTCTTCTCCACGGCGGGCCCTGTTCAGCGGTGCTCTTCTCCACGGCGGGCCCTGTTCAGCGGTGCTCTTCTTCACCGCGGGCCCTGTTCAGCGGTGCTCTTCTCCACGGCGGGCCCTGTTCAGCGGTGCTCTTCTCCACGGCGGGCCCTGTTCAGCGGTGCTCTTCTCCACGGCGGGCCCTGTTCAGCGGTGCTCTTCTTCACCGCGGGCCCTGTTCAGCGGTGCTCTTCTCCACGGCGGGCCCTGTTCAGCGGTGCTCTTCTCCACGGCGGGCCCTGTTCAGCGGTGCTCTTCTCCACGGCGGGCCCTGTTCAGCGGTGCTCTTCTCCACGGCGGGCCCTGTTCAGCGGTGCTCTTCTTCACCGCGGGCCCTGTTCAGCGGTGCTCTTCTCCACGGCGGGCCCTGTTCAGCGGTGCTCTTCTCCACGGCGGGCCCTGTTCAGCGGTGCTCTTCTCCACGGCGGGCCCTGTTCAGCGGTGCTCTTCTCCACGGCGGGCCCTGTTCAGCGGTGCTCTTCTTCACCGCGGGCCCTGTTCAGCGGTGCTCTTCTCCACGGCGGGCCCTGTTCAGCGGTGCTCTTCTCCACGGCGGGCCCTGTTCAGCGGTGCTCTTCTTCACCGCGGGCCCTGTTCAGCGGTGCTCTTCTTCACCGCGGGCCCTGTTCAGCGGTGCTCTTCTCCACGGCGGGCCCTGTTCAGCGGTGCTCATCCAGCAGGTCAAGGGAGCCAGACCTGGCCTGGACTCCCTGCTCAGTCGCCCTCGGACCGTGACGTTTCTGGACCCTTCGGGGACGGACTCCTGGCCTCCTTAGTGTCCTCCTTCCCAGCTGGGATGTGGCATGTGGGGTCCACCTTCTCCGCGCTCCTGCTGCCCTTCCGCTCCTTTGATGGGGCTCTCGGGCCCTTGCCTCCCCTAGATGGTGTGGGTGGTAAGGTGGCCGCACATTGCTCCTTGGGGGCAGCCCTGTCGGTCCTCGCACGGCGGCCCTTGTTTTTGCGGGTCCTCTTGCCGGGGGGGGGGGGCTGGACGTGTCCTTGCTGCTGATCGATGTGTCACTGCTGGCAAAGGGTGGGCTCCAGAACCCATGCAAAACAGTGACACCCGAAGCTGGGCTGGTGGTGGCTGCGGTGCTCTTGGGACTCTTTGAAGATGGATGGGGGAGCTCATCGGGGGGAAAGAGGTCAAGGTTAGCCATGAAAAGTTTCTTAGGGCCAAGGTAAAGGGTAGGAGAAGTGGAGATGGAAGTGGAGGTAGAGGAGGTGGTTGTAGGAGAGTCAGGTGTGCTGTCATTGGGTGAAGGTGCTGGTGCTGTAGGCTGTCGTGAGGTGGATGGCTGTTGGGTGGGTGGCTGCCTGCATTTGTGTGTCTTGGAAGAGGGGGTGACAGACACAGTGGGAGAGGACACAGGGGACGTGTAAATGGCAGTGGGGGTGGTGACTGCACGAGTGTGGACTGTACTGGAGGGTGAGGTGGTGATGGAAGCACTGGCTGATGTTGGGGTGCATGCAGGTGTGAGTGTAGACGTCACAGGGAGGGAGGAGGGAGACGAGGAGGAGGGGGACACAGGGGTGGCAGTGGCTGTTGGCATGTCTGCATCTGGGTGTTGCTTGGGTGAGTGTTTGTGGGATCTGTGGTGCTTGTGTTTGGATGAGCTGCTCTTGGGTGTTGAGGTGTGTGCAGGCTGGTCTGATGGTGTGGATGGGATAGGCTGAGGGACAGGAGACAGAGAAAGGCTGGAGGCAGTAAGAAGAGGGAGGCTGGAAACAGGGACAATGGCTGCCGTCAGTGCTGAGGCCAGAGCAGTGAACGCTCGTTGATGGGCAGCCTGACCCGAATGAATGCCCTCCAGGTACGCATTGCTCTGTTGCACCTCCCTTTGCACACCCTGGATGGCATTCAAAAGGGTTGTCTGCCCATCAATGAGCGTCCTTACCAGGTCAATGAGCTCCGCACTGAGGGCAGCAGGGGCAACAGGGGCAGGGGCTGAGGTGCCTGGGGGCGAAGGAGATGCGCGCCTTCCTGGGTGAACGGGCACGGAGCGAAGACTGAGGGGCTGCTCGGAGGGCGGGGCTGGTGCGCTGGGTGGCAGCTGTACCTGTAGAGGCGGGGGGCACGGATGTTGCCGCCACCCCTAGGGAGCTCCCATCCGAGGACGTGTCGCTTTTGCTGCTCTCACCAGCGGTCCCCGTCGTGGTGCTCCCCTCGCCCTCCGGATCACTGGTGCCCTCGGTGTCTGTTCCTGGGCCCACCGGGGCCTTGTGTCCTGCAGCTCCCTCGTGCTCCGATGCCAAATCTCCTCCGCCTGATGATGCTAATGCACACATGCACAAGAAGATGAAGAGAAAGGGTGGGGGGAGAAAAAAGAAGACCAGGTTGAGTGCATGCAATGTCAACACCGTTGGCGGAGAGGACAGACACAGGTGCCTAATGCACTAAGCCGCGCATTCGGGGTACACTACTCAGTACTACTGACTAAGACAACAGGCCAAGAGACGTCAAACGCGCACATGGGAGATGCTTGACCTTCAATGGCTGTACTTGTCACCCTACCGAGGTGGGGGCCGGGGGCACAGGGCCATGCCTAAGGGAGAGGACTACACTACAGAAAGTGCCCTGGCCTAATGTCACCCACAGCCCTCCTCCCCCACCCATACGCCTCCACTGCGCAGAAAGATAGGAGAATGTGCTGATACTCACCCCCTTGTGTCTGCTGTGATGTCTTAAAGCGCCCATCCAATTCAGGGTAGGCCACCGCCAGGATCCGGGACATCAGGGGGGTCATGGTGCGACTGGCACCCCTCCTAGGTTGGGAGGCCATCCCCAGCAGTGTTTCTGCGGTCTTCCTTGTTCCGCGGCGGATGTCCTCCCACCTCTTGCGGCAGTGGGTGCCCCGTCTGTTGTGGACCCCCAAGTTCCGGACTTCCTTGGCGATGGCACGCCAAATCTCGATCTTCTGATGGGCGCTGACCTATTTGACATGTACAGGGTGGAAAGGAGGAAATCATCAATGACCTGCATGTTAGATGTGATTGGCCCCCCCCTCCAACTTTGCCATATGGCACATGCTCTCATCTGTCGGGCCTTGCACTCCTCATTCGCCTCCCACCCCACCAACTTACATCCACCCCAATCCACACAGGCATAGCCCATTCCATGTGCACCCGGTGTACTCACTTGTTGGTCTGGAGGACCGTAGAGTAGCGCATACTGGGGGAGGACCCCATCCACGAGCTTCTCCAACTCTTCAGACGTGAAGGCAGGGGCCCTTTCCCCAGTCGCAGCAGCCATTGTATCTTCCAGACCGAGGTCACAGCAGCACTTGCAGTATAGGTCCTCTCCTGTGGATGATCAGGTCTCGAGTGATTAAGCAGATAGAAAATGGCGGTCACGCCCGCGGCGGTGCGTACCGCGGTGGTGCGTACCGCGACCGCCGGCGCACTTCGTCATTGGCTCCTGAAACCCATAGGCTTCAATGTTAACCAATGCGGCTTTGCGCCGCGGTCTTCGACCGCCTACCGCCACGGTGTGCCCCGCCAGCGCATTGACCTCACATCCCATTGTCCCACTTCACAGGTCAGGCAGCCGCCATTTCAAGGGCCTACATGGCTTAATTTTGACTGCGACACACAGGCCTAGGCCTTGCATTGCCACACATACACGCCTTTCAACCCATTGCCATTCTTTAACTGTGCAAGCTGTCCGTACGTACCTGTGGTTTGGCTGACTCTGTGCTCCATGTTGTCCTTCCTAGGCACCGTCCGCTGGGACTTGGGATGAGAAGGAGGAATCCTCGCGTGTACCGACCGCTGGTGGACCTGTCGACAATGGAAGAACGCCATATAATACTTCGATACAGACTTGACCGTGCCACTATCCATTAACTGTGTGCCCAGCTGGAGCCAGACCTGATGTCCCCCATCCGCCAACCCACAGGGATTCCCCCTCTGGTGCAGGTTTTGTCAGTCCTCCATTTTTTGGCAAGTGGGTCATTCCAGACCACAGTGGCCATGTCATCTGGAATGTCTCAGCCTATGTTTTCTAAGATTTTGAGCAGAGTGTTGTCTGCCCTGATGAAACTCATGCGGAGCTACATCATTTTCCCAGAGGAGGGTGACTTGCCTACAGTGAAGGGTGATTTATATGTCCTTGGACATATCCCCAACATCATTGGTGCCATTGATGGGACCCATGTGGCTTTGGTACCCCCAAAAGACGATGAGCAGGTGTACCGAAACAGAAAAAGTTATCATTCGATTAATGTCCAGGTGGTCTGTTTGGCTGACCAGTACATCTCCCATGTAAATGCCAAGTTCCCAGGGTCAGTGCATGACGCGTATGTGATGCGAAATAGCAGCATCCCCTATGTGATGGAGCAGCTACAGAGACAACGTGTGTGGCTAATAGGTGACTCTGGTTACCCCAACCTGCCGTGGCTACTGACCCCAGTGAGGAATCCCCGGACAAGGGCAGAGGAACGCTACAATGAGGCCCATGGGCGTACTAGGAGGGTGATTGAGCGAACCTTTGGCCTCCTGAAGGCCAGGTTTAGGTGCCTGCATATGACCGGTGGATCCCTAATGTACTCACCAAAGAAGGTGTGCCATATCATCGTGGCGTGCTGTATGCTTCACAACCTGGCTTTGCGACGCCAGGTGCCTTTCCTGCAGGAGGATGGTCCAGATGGTGGTGTTGTAGAAGCCGTGGAGCCTGTGGAGAGTGAAGAGGAGGAAGACTCAGAGGACGACACAGACAATAGGGACAGAGTGATACAACAGTATTTCCAGTAACACCCAGGTAAGAATCACCCACGCCATTTCACAATTGCTTATAGCCTCCTGCATCTGTACTTTCTGTAGTTCTCACCAGATCTTTTTGGGTCATTTTTGTTTTTCCCTTCCCTTCTCAGTGCTGTATGACTCAGTGCCTGACTTCTGCTTGGTTTGCCCATGAACTACAACGTATTGACATTGGTATGTTGTCATCACTAATTGACAGAACAGATATTGAACAGTAATATGTAATACATTTGCTAATAATACAGCATGACTCCAAACTGATTTGTGTGCAATATGTGATTTATTTACAGTGCTAGATATTGGTACATGTGATTATAAGGGTGATGGGTGGGGGTGGAGTAATGTCCATGGCAGAGTCCAGTTCTCAGTCTCACAGGTGCATTGTCCTTTTGCCTGTGGAAGGATGGAGCAGAGGCAGTTCATGGTTGGACAGGGTGGCAATGTGGGACAGTGGGAAGAGTTCAGGGGGTATGTCCTGCTGGCGGGGGTCTTGACATCCTACTCTGTCTTTTTTTTGGATCTCAGGCTCCTCTTACGGGGTGGTTGTTCTTCAGCAGGAGGTGGGGTTCTGGTGGCCTGTCGTGGTGTTGGGGCCTCCTGTCCACTTGCGCCGGCGGAGGTGGTAGGCTGTTCCTGGTCCGGGCTAGTGACAGGGGCCCTGTGTGGTGCCACATGGTCCCGCAACGCGTCTTCTATCCTGTTGAGGGCCAGGACGATGGTCCCCATTGCGGTCCCGATGATTCTCAGCTCCTCCCTGAACCCCATGTTGCGTTCCTCCTGCTGTGCCTGGATCTCCGTGAACCTGGCCAGTACCGTCGCCATCGTCTCTTGGGAGTGGTGGTAGGCCCCCATGATGGTGGTGAGGGCCTCTTGGAGAGTGGGTTCCCTGGGCCTCTCCTCCCCCCCCTGTCGCACAGCAGCCCTCCGAGCTGCCCGGTTTCCCCCGGCCTCTGTCTCCTGGACGGTGTGCCCGCTCCCACTGCCCCCAGGTCCCTGTTGTTGTTGGGGTGTTGGGTTAGCCTGGGTGCCCTGTAGTGGCAGACACACCGCTGATTGACGTGTCCTAGAGACAGAGGCATGGGCCCGCTGGGTGGGAGCTGTGCTGGTGTTGGCAGAGGGGGTCGGGTCTGGTGTGGCCTGTGGCTGCCTGAGGGGAACCGACTGCCCAGAGGTCCCCGATGGTCCGGGCTGGTCATCAGGTTCAGTGTCGACAGAGCTGCTGTCCTCACTGTGGGCCTGTTCCGGGCGTGGGATGGACATTTCTGGACCCTCCTGGCTGGTGTGTTGGCGTTCGGGTCCTGCATGGGGTAAGAGAGTTTGGTTATTGTTTCTGTGTGTGCAATGGCGTGCGTGTTATGGGTGCCCTCGTCCCCCAGTGCAGGCATTCCCTTGAGGGAGGTGTTGTGAGGGTAGTTAGTGGGGGGGGGGTAAGTGCAGTGGTCATGCTTGGGTGATGGGTGTCCATGGATTGTGTTGGCATGCAGGAGTTGGTGTTGGGATGGGTGGGTTGTGCTGGTGAGACATTGTCAGGGAGGATGTGTGCTGGGGGTTTGGGGGTGAGGGTGGGGGTGTGGGTTGGCATGCTGGTGGGGTGGGGGGGATATAGTAGTTGAGATTGGACTTACCAGAGTCCATTCCTCCGGCTACTCCTGCGAGGCCCTGAGGATGCAGGATGTTGAAGACCTCTTGCTCCCATGATGTAAATTCGGGAGGGGTGGGTGGGGGTCCGCCGCCAGTCTTCTGGACCGCGATGTTGTGCCTGGAGACCATCGATCGGACCTTCCCCCGTAGGTCGTTCCATCGTTTGCGGATGTCCTCCCTATTCCTGGGATGCTGTCCCACCGCGTTGACCCTGTCCACGATCCGCTGCCATAGCTCCGCCTTCCTAGCTATACTGGTGTGCTGCACCTGTGAGCCGAAGAGCTGGGGTTCCACTCTTAGGATTTCCTCCACCATCACCCGGAGTTCTTGGTCCGAAAAGCGTGGGTGCCTTTGGGGTGCCATGGGGTGGTGTGGGTGAGGTGTGGGGTGGTGTATGTGATGATGAGTATGTTGGTGTGTGGTGCTTTGTGCTACTATGTGGTGTGTGTGATGGTGTAGTGTGCCTCAGTGTGTATTGCTATGGATTGTCTGCTGTGTCTCTCTCTCCTTCTCTCAGTAATTGTGGTCGCAGGGGTTTGTGGGTGATATGGGGGTGTGTTTTATAGTTGATTGATTGTGTGGGAGTGGGTTGTGTATGTGTATCAGGTGTGTGTATTTGTAATTGTCCAATGTGCCTGTGTTTTGGTGCTGTGTGTGTATTTTGACCGCCGCGGTGTGTACCGCCAATGGAATACCGCGTTGGAAAGCCCGCCGCGTTGATTCGTGGGTCGAAATGGCATGGGCGTATTTCTGTTGGCGTGACGGTGGAGGTTTGGTCATCTCCAGTTTATCGCTGCCCGCTGATGTGGCAGCCTGCAGTGGAGGTCGGATTTTTGGAGGTTTGGCCGTTGTGGGTCAGAATGACCGTGGCGGCTTTCCGCGGCCGCGGCGGTGTTATGGCGGTCTTCTGACCGGCGGTAAGCGCCTTTTACCGCCGAGGTCAGAATGACCCCCAAAGTTACTGACTTGGGATTATTTTTTTAGGAAGTCCTGTACAATGTTGTTTATGCAGTGCACCAAACACAGGACCCTGAAATAGCCACCATCTGACATAGTCTTAACTATATTACTGCCATTGTCTGTGGCAACAAATCCAATGTTAAAGCCTCTGGGGCGCAGCCATTCAAAGACCTTGTTTTAAAGTCATCCATGATATTTGCAGCTGAATGGGATTTCCCATGGCGAACAGAGCTAGTATTGCATGCTTCCAAGCATGATTAAAAATGTCAGCTGTGTCAACACCTGCCGATATCATTTGTCTAACCCCCACAAAAGAGATCCAGTGTGCAGCAATGCACATGTAATCAGTGGCTTGGCAACTGGTCCACATGTCTATCGTCAGCTGGATTGTGTGGACAGCACTCTGCCACAAAGCTTGTCCAACGAATTCCAGCACATCATTATGTAGTGCTGGAAAAGCAACTCTAGCGGCTTTCTTTGGGGCCATCTTGAAGCTGTCAATGGACAGTAGCACTTAGCTTCACAAGCTGTCTGTGTGGTCGTGAGTGTGGTCATGCATCACGTTGTGCACAGGCTTTCTGTCTGGCAGTACTGTGGGTGATGTCTCTTTCTCTTCATGCACCTAAAAGCAAACATGCAAGAAGGATCACTGAAACATGGCCCTGTTGTTGCAGTTGCATTAGTAGTAGAAACAAACAATATAATTTAATGGTTACTTAAATAAACTTATACATAATTATGAAATGCATTGTCTCCATTCATAAAAACAACACACCAACATTAACGTTCATTATCATGTACAGTCATGAAGGATAAGTTAGAGCAACATCTACAACACACAGAATGTAACTTTTAGCTTTATCTGTCTGCATCAAGCTGACATGTGGCACTCGGGAAGTGCTGGTGACAAATGGAATACTAATCCTTAAATAATGTAATGTTATGTAACGTAGTGTAACTGTGTGCCTATGGCAGACATAGGGCTAATGGGGAAAATAGGAAAAAAAATTGTAATTTTATTTTTTTTAAATCAAAAAGCAAGAAAAAAGTTTTAAAAAAATTAAATATTATTATTATTAGACTGATATATGTGGAAAAAATCGTAAAAAAGGATAATTTTTTAAAATAGATTTCAATTGCCGATGTACTAGGGGAAGGTGACTAGCACAAAAAAACACAGGGATATGGGAGGCAAGGAGGGATGGAGATGAAAAATTCAAAAACAGAATATAATAAAATATAAAAAACTGCTCATACAGTACATTTAGTGATAAGCATTGACCTACTAGGCCTGAATAACACACAAATGGCCACCAGTCACATTGACAAACAACAACCAAAAAGGAGGCATGGCCACCACAACAAAGAAGAACACAAGTAGCCCTAAAGCACACTGGCTGTCCACATAAAATTGCCATCAGCCACTTAGTGAAACAACAGCCAGCAAGGAAGCACCGCCACCACAACAAAGAACACATGCAGCCCTAAAGCACAGTGGCTGCATACACAAAATGGCAACATGGTCAAACAACAAGCAGCAACGAAGCATGGCCACCACAACAAAGAAGAACACATGCAGGCCTAAAGCACACTGGCTGCCTACACAAAATGGCCATTGGCCACATGGTCAAACAACAGCCAGCAAGGAGGCACAGCCATCACAACAAAGAAGAACACCTGCACCCCTAAAGCACACTGGCTGCTTATACAAAACGGCCACAAGCCACATAATGAAACAACAACCAGCAAGGAGGCATGTCCACCACAACAAAGAAGAACACATGCTACAGGAGAAAAAAACAGCATTAAGTTAGTATTAGCAAATCCAAAAACTAAAATTAAAGGTGCTAACAATTTTACAATGCATATCATACAAAGGCATCAAGTACTATAACACCACCATACACTTTTTGCAGAAAAAATTGTGAAATACCGCCAAACAACATTTTGTTATCTTTAATCCAATGCAAGTTGTTTATTCATCATGCACCCATGACAAGTACTGGGCCTACAGCTGGAAGGCCTATTCGATTAACAGGCTAGGCCACTGAACATTAACCTTCAATTTAATGAATATTGCTAATTTATAAAAACAAAACATGGAGAAAATGTAGTGAACTGTAACTTTTCATTTGTAGAACAAAAATTACAAGTAAAACTATAACCAGGCCACAAATGCGGGCCACCCAGCACAATAAATTAAAAAAATCAAATAAAAGTACAGATAAATCCTGGTGCATGCCCCCTATCAAACAAACAAGTTGTTCAAAACCCTTATAGAAGTGTTTTTTAACTTACTTGTGCAATCTCAAATACAATAACAAAGTCTTTAAATCCAATGACATATCCAGAAGACAATAAAGTGGTCCTTCCAGCTCCAAATCCAAGTGCAAAGTGACAAGGAGATGGACAAAGCAGTGGGAGGAGCCTGTTGGACAGGAACAGGAAGTTGGAGTCTCTGGGGCACTTCCTGTTGTTGGAAAAAATAATAATAAAAAAGTACTCCTCGCACAACAATATCAACGTGAACGGTCAATTAGAGAAGATGTTGCACTTCAGGTTGTATTTTTTCGCTGCTTCAACTTCACCAGGTTGCCGCAGCAGTTGTTTGCACTCACTCGTGCTTACCTACATCAAAAAAGACAGGCCGGAAGTCACTGGTGAAGTCTCTTGCTTCACTTCTTGTGCACACAAAATGACAGAAAGCACGCACCAACAGGTGGAAAATAGAAAAAAGCTTTGCTACGTTGCGGAGTGCAGAGTCTGTCGGTAACGTCGTGTTCTCCGTGGAACACATAGTTGCTGAATTCCGCAAACTCTGCCAGAGGAGCAGAGTTTTTCGCCTAGGCCTAGTTAATATCCGACTCATCAAATGTAGTCTCACTGTGTATGCAATGATGACACCAAACATTTTGTAAATGGTGAATTTGGTGTGTAAAAAATCAATCCTGCATGTTATGCCTCGTTTTGATGTTGGAAACATTTAGAAGGTTAATATTCCACCCTGGGGTTTGCCAATGTACCCCAGCCTATTCAAATCAACTTGTAATGAAGCCTTAGACTACCATCATAAGTGAATGAAGGGAAGTAAATATTGGACCGGTGAGTTCAGCTTCCGAAATGGAGCATGAAATGCAGAAGTTGGTTCTCACTGCATTGAAATCCACATGTTTCTGTAATTACTAGCCATATTTCAGCTGCCACATTTTGTCCAGTTTGACTTGCTGATGAACGTGAAAAACATTGTGGGGCCTTGGACACTGTTTCAGCAAATAATTACTACTTGTGGCACTGCTTAATTTGTAAAACAGTAAGTACTCACTCAAACTCTTGCTCATGAGCCCCAGCCGGCAATATAAATATCAAGGGTGCTAAATACTAGTGCTGCATAGTCATGACTCTACCTCTTTCCAACTACTACCAGACACTTCCTGACCCTTTATCTCTCTCTTGCAGGTTATTTTTCCCCTTTGAATTCAGTTTTTAACTTGTAAAAAAAAAATTATAAGTGCAGGTCCCAGGAGGCCACTACCCCTGTCAGAGCACATAAATGCCTGTACACATGCAACCAACTAGCCATCAGACTCCTAAAAATAAATAATATGGAGTGTTACAGTTCGCCCAAAGTTGAAAAAAATGCCTGGGTGTGCTAATATTGGGGTATATTTACATGCCACTAGCGAAAGTGCTAAGCCACTTGTAAATATGGGCCCCTCCCACAAAGTTTTCTGTGGCAGAGGGATGTGCAATGTCTATTGCTGTGGGGGCTCCACTGCAGCACCCATTGCTTTTGACGCTGCCACAGATTTACAAGAATTCGTAAATCTGTGAGTGCTCCAAAAACTAACGCCACCCCAGGGGTGGTGTTAGCATGGCACAACGAGGAGAAAAACTTTCATTTCTCCTCGGTTTAGCTTTTACTATGTGTGCTTCATTCTGCACTACACATAGGAAAACACCTTGAATGATTATTTATGTGCAGGAAGGAGTTCCTTCCTTCACATAAATCATTCAATCATGATGATTTGCTACTTGTGTGTGTGCTGCACAAGTAACAAATCGCCACTGTAGGCTGCTTATGTGCATAATTCCTGCATTGGTGCATCCCTGCATTTCAGAAGTGATGCAGTGTGGTGCTGCCAATTATGGCACAGCACCACACCACTTCTGTGCAAATATGCGCCACTGTTTTTCAAAATATATAAAAAAATAGAAGAAAGCACCACCATTTGGTGAACTTTTATAAATAGATGTAGTGTGTTAAGGATGAAGAGCTGGGACCCAGCACCGGCATCAACGGGCACGAACTAAGCACTGCTTATCACTTTTTTCCATGTCTTTCTTTCCCCTTTTTGTTTTCTTGTTTTTCTTGCTCTGAGCAAGTCTGATGAGAAAAGATAAGTGCTAGTCCTCAAAATTAAGTGCCCCTGTACCCCACCTGCAACCACCAGCTTAAATGAAGCACTGGGCTGTGGTTAAGTCTGCACTACTTGGAATTCCATTTCCTGTGCAAACAAGAGTTTGCACATCCAATCCTCGATTGAAAGGCTGTCTAAACTTATCCATGTTAAGTCCCTTGTACACCCCTATTGCACCACCCCACCCCACTCATTTTCTTCTTGACTTATCCGCACCCTCAGCTTTTCCTCTCTTGTCCAATACCAAAGGTTTGTCATTAACTTGGATAGTAGGACAGAAAAGTTGCTTTTGAAAATGTAAAATATAGGAAGGGTAAAATCAAGTCATGGTGAAGGTGGCTACCATCAAGCATGGCTCCTTGGAAATGACTGTGTGAGGGACGTGGGGCGATGGTCGGGGATACAGAGAAGACGGACGCAGATTTTTTTTTAACCCTTTTTGTAGGGACTTTTCTTGTTTATTTTCAGGTTCTTGTAAGAGGGTAAATACAAATAGGATAGTGTCCTTCTTTTCCTTTTCCTTGTTCTTCTTTTCCTATTTTGGGGAAGGCCCGGGTCCTCAGGTTTTTTTTAATCTTCTCTCTGTCAGGTGGCGAGATTCAGAGGTCCTTCCTTTGTTCTGCGTTTTTCCCTCGGAAGAACAACAGAGGATACAGCAGGTAAGTGGGACGATATACCTTTGGTCTTTGGGTCTCTGTGTGTAGTGAGGGGAGAGGGGCGGTTGTGAGGGAGGTAGTGAGGGGTTTTAACAACTCTAATGACTCGGGGAGGTGCTTTCTTAAGTGCAGATAACTAAGGATTTTTGTGGAGGAGGGAGTTTTTTTTTCCCCTTATCTAAGAGTGAGTGGGAGGGGTCCTGGGTGTCCTTCCTTGCCCCCCCCTCCCTTCCTTCCTCGCCTTCCCTCTCCCCCTTCCCTTCGTTCCCCTTAGTCTGAGTGCCCTTAAAGAGGGCCCGTACCTTGTTGAGCCACGACCCTCCTGGGCCGTGGCAGGCTACTTCGTGTCCTCCGGTGTTCGACGTTCCAGCCGTTTCCCCTCTGCTGGAATCTGCTCTCGGTTCCTGTTCGCCTTCGCTGGGGTCTCCAAAGAATTCCCTCCGCTCCGGTTCCGCCGCGCGCCTCTCTCTCGCGGCGCAGTCCATTTTTAAAGGGCTGGCAACCCGGAAATCGGGTGCCGATTGTCGTCTCCGCCCCCACGCGTCTCCCTGACGACGTGGGCGGAGATCGGGGAAGGTGTCGTCTACACGCCAGGTCTGCCTGTTCGTAGGCGAGGCGAGCGACGCCCGCCTACAGACTGGCATGCTGTATAGTCGTATCCAGCTGATTGCCTATCTGTTGACCACTATGAGGGTGTTGTGGGGAACAGATATCACCAATCTGAGTAGTTTGTAGCCCCCTAGACAAAGTAACTAGGTAAGGCCTGCACTCACCCTGACCTCCACATTGACACTGAGCTGCTGCACCTCCATGACTCATGGCTTCACTGGTGCACTTGAGCCGGTCATACCATGATGCATGGGCCCTGCCAGTTGGGGGTGGGGCCAGATGAGTATCACCTACCATGACCTGACCAACCAAGGGAGAGCACCCTTTCATCCCCTAGTGTACTATGTGCTGAAATGCTGCCAAACCTTTGGCAAGTGATCACATCATGGTTGGACTGATTTGTTATGATTGTATCCTTCTTTGAGGCAGTTCAGATAAAGATGATCATCACCATGTCCCCGGTGCCTATTACTCTGACTTCCCCAACCTCCACAAAATTATTCCTATATCTGTGAGTCAACAAGCTCTGCTCTTAACAGCACAATAGTTCTGCCAGAGAACTAATCTTCTTATGCTGATACCTGTGCTCTCCAGCCCTATTATTTATAGGGCTCCATAACAGCAACTCAGATGCTGCTACTCTCTGACCCCACCACTGTGTGCATAACTATGGTGCTTGCAGTGAACAAAGCTCCCTGTGGCTGGTGTTCTGGAAGGCTATTGGGAGAACCCTTGCCAAACCAACAGTGTGCTAGAAAGCATCATACATTTCTGTGACCTTTCTAGTTACACAGCGTTGCTCTTGGATACTGGTATTTCATAAGAGGGCATAACATGAGTACTGCACCATGGCCTCCTCTAAAAAGGTCTCCCAACAACTTTTTTTCACAGTGGCAGTTGTTGGTCAAAAGAATAGTAGACTACAGTACCTGTAGCATTCACAGTTGCCAGCATAACCTTGAAAGGAATCATGCAGGAAATTATCACCAATTTGGCCAAGGTAGGAGCTATAGAGGACAAATAAATCTTACCTTACTTCGGAAGTCAAACTCATCAGATATGGCATTGTTTGTCGTTTATACAAGACTGTCTTTGATGAACAAATTAGTGAATGACTTGTAAGCAACCTAGACAACTTTCCCAACTGGGGCTAAGAACTCTGTAAACAATGCAGCAAGCTAACTGACTTGTTAGACCATTCAAGGAGGGACAAGGTGCACTTTTATGGCATACCTAAAAAAGTGGCAGTTTTCTTTGTGGAGCTCTTCTAAAAAACAATTCTCCTCAAACTGCTGGGGATCAAATTCTCACCAAGTATTGAACTCCATAGGGCTCAAATAACAACCCATGATCTCAATGAAGGATTCCCCAAGGCTGATCATAGCTTGCTCCTGTGGCACAAAACATTCACTGGGGTATTGAGGCTGCATGCCAAATGGTGGCTATGTCTCTGAGAGCCACAACATCACCATATTGGCTGACATCTGCTTAAACACCTATGTGAAACAAGGTATTTTAGCCCTATGGCTGAGATCCAAGAAGTGAAATACTGAGAACTGTCTTCTAGAATTGTTAATCAGAACCTTTAGAGTTTCCTTGATAGCCAGGAGTCATTTGACATTAATACCACTGCAGAATCTACCAATGATGGCTGATGCCTTTCTATTGCAGTACTCACTCTCCATTATTACAGACCACTTGGAGGAAAGTGGATAAGGAGGGACAGATCAAGGTCTTGAAAATACTGGTAAAGGACAAGGATACATTCTGATTTTCACTGAAGGAACCTACTCCTGATAAACTGCCAGTGGTAAGCCCCTTGGCTGAGTCTGTGAGTCCTTGTGCTTTTTTTCCTATGGTCTTCACAGATATCTGGGCCAGGCACCTCACTCTCTACTTCACTTCTTGCTTTCGTTTCACCCTTGACATACATTCTTTACTGCTTGGTTTATTGGCACTGCTCTTGGCTGCTTCCGTCAAGTCTATGGCTATAATTGATGAGTAGTCTCCTTATAAATATACTGCCCTACCTCACCCAATCACCTCTTGGGCAAGAGCTTTATATATCCTCAAGTTCTGTCCTTGGTCGCTATTAAGCAATTTTACTACACACAATCAAATCTATTTACACTCTACAGCTAAAGCACTACCAATCTTCACACAAATTCAACCTACCAACATGCTACTGTTGGATCACTGTTCACTGTTAGAACTATCCCAAAACACTCTTTGCATTCATAAAGCTATCCATTATGTATCCATCATTCCATTGTGTCTGCACTAGTTTCACCCAGAACAGTTTCCCTTCGATTGTTGCCAGGAGGTAGACATAACACAAGGCTATGACACCTGATCTAGGAACTGATACATGACTATAATACCAATCATTCACCAACAAATTTACCCCTTAGTCACTGTGGACACACAAGCACAGAACCTCTAATGACCTAGCTATCTACTCCACTTTCCACTTAGAGATATGTCCCTTTCTGCCTGCAACACCTCATTGGGGTGTGGGTACTGTTCCGTACTACCCAACTCTTAGTGCTCATAGTCTCTCCTGCACCCCTCCTTGCTATATTCTCTGACCTGGGGACTTAAAATGCCCTACCCAGACCATGTCTCCAATACTCCAGTATATCAATGCTGAATGTCAAGGGAATTGGCTACTATATGAAGAGAAAGAAAGTTCTTCTTTATTAACCTCCAAAGAGGTTGACATAGTCCACTTACAAGAAATACACCTATCCCAGGGAGACTGCAGCAAGGTATGAGGGCATTGAGTTGACAAGATTATATTGAACAGCCGTGTGACAGCCCTGGTGGTACCCAGATGTCACCTCCTGCAAGCTCCAAGAAATGCAGAAAACCTCTCTGATGCTGTGATGCTAAGTCATGGATGAACCCGCAGTGCAGGTATGTTTTTTGTTAAATCTCCTTGTTTCAGAAGCATTAATTCTGAAACAAGTAGATCTTGACAGAAACATATCTACATTTTTGGTATAAGTAATTGATTCTGGGATCAGACTATGTACCTACCTCACTTAGGACCACTTTCTATATCACCTGTCATTGTTATTGACAGTACTCAGAGATACATGCACACTCATTTCAGAAACTTAGGCCATGAATCATACTGGACTGTAACAGACATGCATTTTGAAATGCCGCTCACAGGCCACTGATCACTGATATTTTGCAGGACAGTGGCATGACAGACTCATGGAGGCTGCACAATCTGACCAACAGGTAATTCACCTTTTGTAATATGTCCACTGCACTCTTTCAAGAAAGGACAAATTTATGACCTCAAAAACCCTGCTGACAGTGGTGTCAGACTGTGTAAAACTGGAGAGCGCTGTAATGGCCAATGCTATAGTCCTTATATGCCTGCATGGCGGTCTTGTCCTCCAAACTCAACACCCCAAAAGGATACATTTACCTTTAAATATGAACTATCCTTGGAGAAGCAAATTCTATGAGAGCCTAACACAACCCTTGGAGGATAAGGGCTCTGTATCATAGTTGCAGAAGACCTCTGTGAGAGGACTGACGATACAAAACAGTACTATTAGAAAGCACAAAGATATGGAGGAATAGATTATTCTAGAACTGGAGATCTATACTTCCATGAAGGCCTATGCAAGACACCCCCACCTCACAAAGCAGAGGACTCTAGAAGCAAGTGAAAGACTTTCAAAACCTTGTGTACACCCATTCAGCAGAATACACCTTGTCCCAGCTCCCAAGACACCACCACAAACATGATGAGAAAGCAGTACGAATTCTAACGGCCCAATTGAGTAGAGGGATGTTTAGTCCATGATCTTGGCCATCGGTGATGATACAGACACCTTAGAAACACACCTGTGGGGGGTAAATGATGCTGTCACCTCCTTCTACCAATCCCTATACATGTAGACAACCTCCTCCAAGCACTGAAGAAGGAGACCTGTTTCTTCTCATCATTGACTATACCATGCCTTACCGTGTAAGAGAGAGATCTTCTGAGTGGGGAAAAACCAGCAGATGAGGTAGTCACTTTCATATCAGTTCTACTGCATAGTAAGTAAGCCACCTGATTTACATGGCTTCCACAATAGTTTTATATATATGGCAAAGAACACTTGATGGAAATGTCGTTTGATGCCTTGAAGGAAGTAGAATACCCTAGTAACCTATCAGCAATCTCCAGCAAAGCCTTGCTATCAGTCCTCTCGAAACCTAAAAAAGACCACATCTACTGTGCCAGTTCCAGACCAATGTCACTGTTCGATGTGGATGTGAATATATTGGCTAAAATCCTGGTAGACACTGGCACATGATCATTAGTCTTTTCTACCTGACCAAAGCTGGAATTGTCCATGGAAGAACATAAGCACATGAGAATGCTGTGTCATCTGAAAAGACTTTCTAGAGAACCCCCGGAGGACACAATCATGCTATGCATGGAGGCTCAGAGGGCCTTTTATATGGTTGACCAAGATTACCTATTCAGAATATTGCTGTCCTAAGGTGGGATTTCATATCAAAGGTCAAGAAGTTTCATACAAACAGATCAACTCAGGTGAACTGTGATCCCTTTTTCTCCTGCATTTGTACTTGCGTAGAGGAAAATGATAGGGATGTCTGTTTTTAATCATCCTTTTTTTGCTTGCAGTTGATGCCCCAGGCTGGATTCATAATTTAGCATGCAGGATTCAAAGTGGAAAACTACATCTCTTCCTACATGCAGATGACCTACTATTGACATTCACTGGTCCTCAGACCTTGCCACCGTTCCTTATTTCTGACTCATTTTCTTTGTTCAGATACCAGGAACAAGAGTGAAGCAATGCCAATGTCCTTGAGCACTACCAAGACGATTACAAGTGTTTTTTCTTTCCATTAGAGACACATATGAGTTGAGTACCTAGGCATTCTTGTCAGCCCAGGTATTAGATTCATGATAGAAGACAACTTTGGATCCCAAAACTAAACACTAATAAGCTTGTTTGAAACAGCTGTGTGAGGCGGTGCGACAACTGTGAAGAGGGTGGTCATGCCTAAGCTCAACTATCTGTTTGCTGTGCTGCCAATGACCATCCCCAAGTCCTTCTGAAGGGTCTCGACTGGGATGTGTTAACTTTTATGGGACTAGTGAAACCCTGCATGAAAGATTGTAAACTGTATGCTGACAAGATCTCAGGGGGTTTGATTCTGCTACACATGGAATCCTACCATCTTGCTCATCATCTCTCCCAGCTTCTGCATTCAAGTCAACCCCAAGGACTGCATCCCTTTGGATAATCCTTGAATAGAAGATGGTTGGTCTGAGCAGAAACAGTGGAAATATAGATCCCACACTCAATAAAATGTCAGCAATGTAGTGGAATGTGCCACTGACATTAAGTGCTATATTGCTACACTCTGATTCTTGAGAGAAAGCTGCATTCATATGCTGGATCAGATCCTAGCACAGCATCACGTAAAACCGTTTCATACTCTACAAACTGAATATGCTCTGGGACACAACAAGATCTGGAAATACACCCAACCTCTCCACTATCTGAGGGTCATACTGGGAAAATACCTGTTCAAACTCTATGCCTCTGCACCAACAGTAATACTTACTTAGGTGTCAACATTGTGGGAGGAGGAATGATTGTTTCTCACTCTTTGTCCAGAATAGTTGAGGAAGATCCACAGTTGAAGTAGCAATCTCTGATATCTTAGAGGATGACTTGCCAGACATTCCAGAACACCACAATAAAGCCCTGTGAGAAACTCTTCTGGAATTTACCTACTTTAAGATCCTGCATGAATGGTACTGCATACATCGCAAATTGCAGTGGGCAGCCCTTATGGGCAATACAAAATGGTGGGGATACTCACATGTAGACTGTGAACTCTTACACATTTTGTGGACCAATCTCAGAGTGAACCTGTACTGGTTCAGATCTAAGAGACCTTGTGGGGGCCTGGCTAACCACATTGACAACAATTGGATCACCTAGCCATTCTTCAAAATTTCTCTGACATTGTGGGGATGAAGCATCATCAGTAGAGGTGGCTGCCTGTGGTGTTAGCAGTATCAAAGACATTCACATGCAGACACTTGTGCACATTATAGTCAAATGGTGAATGGATTGAAGAACTGTTTAAAGAGAATGAAATACAGATTACTGGTTGAGATGGTGGTTTTTAAAAAGGTTTGGGCCCCTTTCTTGGAGAGAATGTAGGGTCTGACTGACATCGTGCCATGGTAGCAGAATGGGACTAATAATCTTCAGGTGAATGTATTGTCATGCTATTTCTGCTGCAACACTATGTCCCAGGCCCTATTTGCATTGAACCTGACAGCCCGATCCATTGGGAAGTCTGTCCCTGGTCTCAACTTTCCCCGTAGCTCGATCACCCATCCACATAATACCACTCCTATTACTGTCTAAACTTCATCATCCTACTAGCATGCAAGTGATCTCTTGCTCATTCTTCTTTCATACCCACATACACCTATCTATCTTCAACTAGGCAATAGACTGAGACCTTCTATTCTTCAGAGTGCTCTCTAATACAGCTGTGGTTTCTATTTTCTATTGTCCTCTACCCATTCACTCCTCCCTGCTTTCTAAAACACCTTGTCACTAGTCTAGGAGCTGGAGTGGATTAAGGGTGAGTAAAACAAAATAATTGCCTGGGTCTAGTTGAGCAAAACAAGAGGAAGAGTTTCAGTAGAAATTGAGATGCTGTAAAATGTTGCTTTAAAGTAACAGATCATTTCTGATGACATATGACCCATTTACAACATAGCCATGACCCACAGCCCTATATGTCTCCAGAAGATGTTGTGACATGAGCAATTTCATTCTCTGGAGCTATGTGATTAGGAAGAAAGCCATAAGGAAGACCCTATCACCCTCCCATTTTCATATTCTTCATGTAATTTGATTCTATCCTCTGCCAATCCATGGTCTTTCCTGCCCTCTTTCAAGGTTACAATTCAACTTTTTAGATTGTGGTGAGTAAAGCCTGTTGAAACAGTCTTTGGCTAGTCCCTTTTTTATGTCTCATCTTTGAAATATAAAGGTCTGTTACTTTTGCATCATTTGTCCATAGCCTGCACTAAAATGTCAAAATTCAGTCCGGTAGGCAACCAACATGTTTCCACTTAACTGCATTTTATTATGTTTCAAGGTGATTCTTTTGTGGTGTTTGTAGGAAAGTGGGTTATTAGTAGTCGGGGGTAGTGATAAGTCCAGGTTTTTCAGAAAGTTTATTTGTCCACAGATCTTCCTTGTGGAGGGTTCCTTGGGAAAATTTAAGGTTTGTCTAGCTCTGGACAAGGGTTCAGAGACCCTGGATTGTTTTTTAGGGACTAGTACTCAATTCCACACAATGCACCTGTCAAGTCTAGGAAATTCCAGTTATAACTGGTCAGATGGAGTAGTCATCTCTTTGACTTTTTCAGGAGACTTCTTCCATCACTTTTTTACCTGTTGCTGATCAAGGAGTCTACTCCTTTTATTTTGAGTTGGGCACAATCCTTTCTTGGTGGAGCTTTGTGAGTGCAGCAGGTGCAGTCTTTTGGAGTGCAGGCCTTCTGTGGTGCAGTCCAAGGGACCAGCAGGGCATTCCTTCTCTTCTGATGTTCCAGGCAGTGCTCTGAAGAGCTTTTGCAGCTCTGCCATATTTATCCACCATTCTGGGCTTGTGGGAAGGAGAACTCCCCATACAATGGCAATAAAGCTGCCTCCCCTGCTATGACCACTTTCTTCAAAGTGTGGCATATTTTTGACCCGGAATGCACCATTACTGCTCTAAGTAACTTCAGGATATTAAGGGGGTCATTACGAGTTTTGCAGTCAGAAACATCTGACCACCACACTCTTGACAAGGAGACTGCCAGGCTGCTGGTGGGGTCCACACCAGCCCCATTACAACTTTCCCACTAGGCCCAGTGGGAAAAGTGCAGCAGCATTGTCAGTGTCTCATAAAAGACCCACCAGCTATGCTGCTGCACGCAGGGTGCTCCAGTACCTTTGAAATGCGCACTGTCTGCACTACACTGGCATCAAGAGTGCTAGGCAGGGGAACCCCTGCACTGCCCATGCCATGGACATGGTAAGTGAAGGGCCCCCCCTGTGCTCCAATGGCACTGGTTCTCCACCAGCCATTTCATGGTGGTCAGACCACCATCAAAAGGCTGTCGGAGAACAAGGTTGTAATCAGCGGTGCTGCACAGACTTCAGTGTCGCCCTGGCTGATCACAACCGTCACCCCATCGGGATCAGAGATCCTGGCAGAGACGGTGGTCTCCTGGCAGTCAGACAGCTGTGGTGGTCCAACCACTACTGCAAGTTTGGCAGTCTTAAGACTTCTGGACTTGTAATCAGACCCTAAGTTCTCAAGCTACTTTCCTGTAATAGTTATCCTAAGTCCAACCTTGTCAAGTTGTTGGATTTATTGTAACCATCATATTAATACTTTTAATGGTATTGCTAGCTAGCTCCAATGCAAAGATAGGCTTTATTAGATTGAATAACGCCTTCCCCATGTTAGCATATGGGTCAAGCAGCACTACAATACGGATACATTACAGTTTGTTTTTCTTAGCAGGGCATATAAAACATATTTTATGGTGTCCCTGCTTTTTAGATTAATGCACCCTACCCTTGGAGCAACTAGGGCAGACCTTAGGGATGACTAATAATTTATAAAAAAGGAAGGCCTGGCTTTAACATGACACCAGACACCAGAGCAGTGCACATTTAAAGGCATTAAATCTACTCGGGTCTCTAAACCTGCATGCCCTAATATATGTTAGGGACTTGCAGGTAGGTTGTCTTTGCCAATTAGAATTCTACCAATTACCATATACTTTTAGAGGGCAGAGAACTGGTCCTGGACTTGGTTAGCAAAATCAAGGGCACTTCCAAAGCCAGTAATCACCAGTATCAGGCAAAACATGGGAGTGACGAGGGCAAAAAGGATGACTTTCCTACAGTGTTCATTATAATTTTAATCATGATGACATAAAGCTGAGTGACTTCAAGTAGCATTTAAATATATAATCACACTATAGCTCAAGGGGTGCACTGCAACGCAAGGCACCTATGTACATGCTGCATATGCGTTTCATGAACCGTATTGAATCATTACAAAGTGGCTGCAAAGCCCCTCTGTGACTTCCAACGAATGTCCACATTACGAAAATGTTGACATTCCAATATTTCTTTTGTGGGGTGGTCGAGAGTAAATGAGGGAATCTGATAATAGATTGTAAAAAAGTTAAGTGCATGGACTCAAGGTTTTTCTTAGAAGCATGCCCAAGCAGTACAGAATGCTGAGGTTGCATACCCCCAAAGCTCCCTCAATTGAATCAGTCTTGTGTGTCTTTTTTCACCACCCTAAACTTTACATCGCTTTATCTCACTTTTGCCGGTTGTTTTTCTTCCCTATTTCTCCCTTAGTTACTTTATGCTATTGTTCTATTCACCTTCCTTCCTTGGCTGTCTTTCTTTCTTTTGCTCTTGGTCAAAGTCTGATGATGAAAAATGAGTCCTGATCACCAAAAAATGGTTGCCGCTTTCCTCTTCTTACAAAGACAATAACTAAGCACTGGACATAATACATTTGCTCGTATGCTTGTCAAATAACATTCAAACATGCAAATAGGCTCTCTGGAAGTTATATGGAGATGTGAAAAAGGAAGTAGTGAACATTGAGTATAGCCCCCAGGGGACTCGTTGAGAGGGGGCACTCTCAAGAACCCTCACGGGGCTCGCTATTGTGTTACCTGGACTCAAGTGAAATGCCAGTCTATATGGTCGCTGATTTAGCTGAGACAATCGAGACATAGGTAATTGATGAGCACCTAGTGATATACTTTCCCCAAGTGAACATGTTATGAAAAAGTTGTATATTAAAGAATGCATTATTATAGAATGTCAGTCACATGATCAAATGGGATGCTTGAAGGATCAACTGCCTGGAGCACCAGAAATAGGTCAATAGTGATTTTCAGCCTTTTAAACCAGCAGACGAGTCTCCTGCTGACAACTTCCAGCATCACCACAGCTGGATTTATGATAGAGTTTACCCCTTGCTGGCATGCACCTGCTTGAATGATGAATGGTGTGATTGTGAGCAGCATGACAGACAGGGCAAACACACCTCCTGCATAGCATCGTCAGTGAAAGGTGAACTACACATACTTGCACCTGGTCTCAAAAGCTTTCCTGAATTATAATGTCAGGAGATGCCTCAGCAGCGCAGCTGACATGGCACCCAGAGCGTGAGGCTGGGAGGTGGATAATGCGCTCCAGTGGTCCTCGGCTTCCCATGTCAGCCCCTTCCCTTTCCTGAGCTTCTGCATTGGGCACATTATGGACTCCAGGAGTGCAGGATGAAAGGGACACTCTGGAGTAGGCCTGGGAGAAGTGCGCAGAGTTGCGCTATGTGGAACTCCGCAACATGGAAAAAAACGTAACACGAAGTACACGTTCAAAATTGTGAGAGAACGGCACCACGTGGTTCGCATGGGCATGGCCATCATGATTTTCGATGTTTTTGGTGATGGACTGTTTTTTTCATCCCACATCAATCTTTGCAATGCTCCACCCTTATACTTAATCTACCCCTATTTTTTATTTATTCTATAAGTGTGTCTTTTTGTGTCAGATTATTTTTACGTTTATTTCATTTTTTCGTGTTTTTTGTGACTTTTTGTAGTTTTGTTTATTTTTCCTTTATGTCATCCTTCCTTTCTCCTCCTCCTCCTCCTCCTGTTTTTTTTCCTTCTCTTCTACATCCAACCCCACCCAGCACCACAACGGAGCAGGGGAAAAGTATCCCCCTACCTTGTTGATGGCGGCACCATCAAGGGATGCAGCTTCGGCTGATCTTTACCAAGGAGGAGGTGGCAGCACTGCTTTTTTATGTGCAGTGCCACCTCCCCTCCATGCTGGCAGCAGGCAGCAGGCCTGGGACTGGTTACCCCCTGCAGGATCGTCTGCTTCATTTGGCTAGGGTGCGCTGATGTGTCAACGTCAACATCCAGGTCCAGCGCACCACCCAACAACTTGCGCACTGCTGGACAGATTTAATCGACCACAAGCAGGACCTTCTTGACCTGCTAAGCATCGAGATTCTGGAGCTTGGTGAGTATTATATTTTTATTGCATCTATGTTCTACAATGCTAACTTTTTTTCTGAATAGCATGCAGCTTCCCTTTAGAGGTAAGTTACATATAGTTTACGTTAAGAATAATATTCATTATATCCAGTTAGAGCTAGGCAGGTGCTTGCCGCTACATCATCGTACTCATAGGCAATCACTTTGGCTGATTATTTCAGAAGCCATTGCAGCCCAGATACCTCTGTCTTCCTTTCTCCATACTGAATTAGTGGCTTCAGTGAGTTAGCTTTCTCTGTGAATTTATGTAGCTTGTACAGTACCAATCAATTTCACAGTGATGCGAGTATGCATGCATTACAAAAAAGGGAGACTGAACTGGTCCATCAAGGGGGTTGAGAAATGAGAATAGAATGAACGATTACCCATTGCAATGCATTAGTTCCACACGTAGTTTTTGTTAAGGAAATTTGGAATAGGGGTTTTAGGAGTATAGCCAACTCAACGATAGTTGATCATACTAGTAGCACAAGTGATCTGATTTAAGTGCAATGTTATTGCATTTGCCTGCTATATGATAATTTTGTGGAGATTAATGGTACCACTAATGTTTTTTTTTTAATCTTCTTTATTTCTTACACTAGCAGCCAAGGTCAAGAAGAGGGGCACTACTCTGGTGGGTCCGTCATGACCTGGGTGGCGCAGACCACAAGCAGCGATGCTGATGGTTCTGATCATCTCAGTAAGTCCTATAATTTAATATTTAATATTTAATAATATATATTAATATTATCAATATTTCCTTAACTCTTACCTTTCCCTACCTTTATACTAGTTTTAATGTTGTCTTATTCACTTTTTTCTACTGTCTCCCTACTACCCTATTAAAGTTTTGTTTCATTCCTGCTATCCCTGCATTATCTTTTCTTTTCTGTCTTTCATTGACCATTTTGTATTCCACCACTTCATTGCTCTTCAATGATTCTGAGTCATCGTCAATCATAGGTTATAGCTCTGTCCCTCTGTTACACAAAGCTTTTGGTTGGCTTGACTACAGGCTTATCTAGCATTCCAACAAAATGCACAGAGTGATACTGTAGTGCTAACCGTACTGTAACAATATATTGCTGTTGCATTTGTTTGACTAAAATAAAGAAAAAGGGGAGGTGTACCTGGCATCTAAAAACTGTATACTGTTTTTTTCTAGCCACACCAACCAGTGCGACCAATGGAGCCGACTCAAGTTCAATCAATCAATCAATCAATCAAGGCATTTATAGAGGCGCTTCTCACCCGTGAGGGTCTCAAGGCGCTAGGGGGGAGGGGATTTTTACTGCAGCTCAAAGAGCCAGGTCTTTAGGCGTCTCCTGAATGCGAGGTGGTCCTGGGTGGTTCTTAGGTGAACGGGGAGGGAGTTCCATGTCTTGGCTGCCAGATAGGAGAAGGATTTGCCTCCAGGTGTGGTTCTGCGGATGCGAGGGACGGTGGCGAGAGTGAGGCTGGCGGAGCGGAGCTGGCAGGTGGGCGTGTAGAACGAGAGGCGTCTGTTGAGGTATTCGGGGCCCTTATTGTGGAGGGCTTTGTGTGCGTGGGTGAGGAGCCTGAAGGTGATCCTCTTGTTGACGGGTAGCCAGTGCAGGTGCTTCAGGTGGGCGGATATGTGGCTGTGGCGCGGTATGTCAAGGATGACGCGTGCGGAGGCGTTCTGCATTCGCTGGAGACGATTCTGTAGCTTGGTGGTGGTTCTTGCGTATAGGGTGTTTCTGTAATCCAGTCGGCTTGTGACGAGGGCGTGGGTAACGGTTTTCCTAGTGTCGGTGGGTATCCAGCGGAAGATCTTTCGGAGCATGCGGAGGGTGTAGAAGCAGGCGGACGAGACGGCGTTGACTTGCTTGGTCATGGTGAGGAGGGGGTCCAGGATGAATCCGAGGTTGCGAGCGTGGTCAGAGGGGGTTGGTGCGGTGCCCAGAGCCGTGGGCCACCATGAGTCATTCCAGGCGGACGGGGAGTGTCCGAGGATGAGGACCTCCGTCTTGTCAGAGTTCAGCTTCAGGCAGCTGAGCTTCATCCATTCTGCGACGTCTTTCATTCCATCATGGAGGTTGGCTTTAGCGGTAGCTGGGGCTTTGGTGAGGGAGATTATCAGCTGTGTGTTGTCGGCGTAGGAGATGATGTTGATGTTGTGTTTGCGAGCGATGTTCGCGAGGGGGCTCATGTATATATTGAAGAGTGTAGGGCTGAGCGAAGAGCCTTGTGGAACGCCGCAGATGATCTTGGTGAGTTCTGAGCAGAAAGGCGGGAGGTAGACTCTTTGGGTACGGTCAGAAAGGAACGAGATGATCCAGTTTAGGGCCTGACCTTGGATTCCAGTGGAGCAGAGGCGGGTTATTAGGGTGCGATGGCATACGGTGTCGAATGCAGCCGAGAGGTCCAGTAGGATGAGGGCGGTGGTTTCTCCGTTGTCCATCAGGGTTCTGATGTCGTCGGTGACTGCGATGAGGGCGGTTTCCGTGCTGTGGTTGGTGCGAAAACCCGATTGGGAGGGGTCGAGCAGGTTGTTGTCTTCAAGGAAGTTGGTCAGTTGCTTGTTGACGGCCTTCTCGATGACCTTGGCTGGGAAGGGGAGAAGAGAGATGGGGCGGAAGTTCTTCAGGTCGTTGGGGTCAGCCGTGGGTTTTTTCAGGAGAGCGTTGACTTCCGCGTGTTTCCAGTTCTCGGGGAAGGTGGCAGATGCAAACGAGCTGTTGATGATGCTTTGGAGATAGGGGGCGATGATGGCGTCGGCTTTGTTGAAGATGTGATGGGGGCATGGGTCCGATGGGGAGCCGGAGTGGATAGTGTTCATGGTGATTTTGGTCTCTTCGGTGCTGACGGGGGTCCAGGCGTTGAGGGTAGTGGCTGGAGCTGTTGGTTCAGTGGTGGGTGGCGGGGTTTGGGGTCTGAAGCTGTCGTGTACGTCGGTGATCTTTCGATGGAAGAAAGTGGCAAGGGAGTTGCAGAGTTCTTGTGAGGGCGTGATGGTGTTTGAGCTGGCGTTGGGGTTGGAGAGCTCTCTGACAATGTTGAAGAGTTCCTTGCTGTTGTGGGTGTTGTTGTCAAGTCTCTCTTTGAAAGATGCCCTTTTGGTGGAGCGGATCAGCTGGTGGTGTTCGTGGGTGGCGGCCTTGAGGGCTGAAATGTTTTCTGCTGTGTTTTCTTTGCGCCAGGTTTTTTCAAGGGAACGGCAGGATTTTTTGGATTCCTTGAGGGCTTTAGTGAACCACGAGGGTTTCCTGCTGTTGGTCTCTCTTGGGTGGTTCCTGAGAGGGGCGAGGTCGTCGGCACAGTTGGTGATCCACTGAGTGAGGTTGAGGGCTGCGGTGTTGGCGTCGGTGGTGATGGCCGGTTGGTTGTGGTTTAGAGTTGCGAGTAGCTGTTCTGTGGAGATTTTGTTCCAGGGTCTGCGGGGGATTTGTTGTTTGCGGAGGTGGTGGGTCTCACGTTTGAAGGTGAAGTGGACGCATCTCTGGTCGGTCCAGAGTAGTTCAGAGGAGTGGCTGAAGGATATGTGGTTGCTGGCGGAGAAGATGGGGTCGAGTGTGTGGTCAGCGGAGTGGGTGGGGGTGTTCACCAGTTGCTTGAGTCCGATGTTGGCGAGGTTGTCGAGCAGCGTGGCGGTGTTGGTGTCGTTGTTCTTCTCCAGGTGGAAGTTTAGGTCCCCGAGGAGGATGTAGTCTGGTGAGGCTAGGGCGTGCGGGGTGATGAAGTCGGTGATAGATTCGCTGAAAAGGGCGCGTGGGCCAGGGGGCCTGTAGACGAGAGTACCTCTGAGGGTGGTCCTGGGGTCGGTGTGGATCTGGAAGTGCATGTGTTCGGTGGCGAGGGGGGTATCTTCGGTGGAGGTTGTGATGTTGATGGAGTTTTTGTAGATGATGGCGATTCCTCCCCCGATTTGGTTGGCGCGATCTTTCCGGGCGATCTTGTAGCATTCGGGGATGGCAATGGCGATGTCGGGAGCTGAGGAGGCGTTCATTCAGGTTTCTGTGACGAAGGCAACGTCAGGAGTCGTGGTGTCCAGGAGGTCCCATAGCTCGATGGGTGCCTGTGGATGAAGCGTGTGTTGAGGAGGATGCACTTGAGGTGGTTGTTGGTTTGCGGGCTGGTGGAGGGATTGCCAGCTCGGTGGAAGGTGTACTTGCAGGCTTGACAGGCGAAGGGTCCATGAGTGCGTTTGGGGCTGGCCTGGTAGCAGTTGGCGGTTTGCCCGGGGTTGAGAGCGTGGAGGGAGGCGGCGTCGTATCTGAGATGGGGGTTTGGGTGCAGTGGGTGCCAGGGGTTCTGGCGCTGGGTGCTGTCCAGGTGCGGACGGGTGCAGACGGGCTTGCCTTTGGCGCCCCAGCGGCGCGGCCGCGCAGCGGCCGGCATAAGAGGGAAGGTGGGGGAGGGGTCAGCTGGGGGGCGGGAGGCGGGAGGGAGGGCGGCGAATGGGCGCAGGGGGGGCGGGAGGCACGGGGGCAGTGGCGGGAAAACGGGGGAGCGGGAGGCGGGAGAGCGGGAGGGCACCTAGAGGGAAAAACGGCTAAAGAAAAGAAATTAAGAAGAGAGGCAAGAGGGGCGGAAAAAGAAGGAGATGGAGCAAGTCAGTAAGAGAGAGAAGAGAGATAAGAGGGAGAAACGAAATGGAAGGGGGAATCATAAGGGGAAATCCAGGTGAAGAAGGAGTCAGGAGAGAGGGAGAAACGAAATGGAAGAGGGAATCACGAGGGGAAATCCAGGTGAATAAGGAGTCAGGAGAGAAAGAGAAGCGAGATGGAAGGAAGAGTCACGAGGGTAAATCAAGGTGAGGAGGGAGTCAGGAGAGAAAGAGAAGCGAGATGGAAGGAAGAATCACGAGGGTAAATTAAGGTGAAGAAGGAGTCAGGAGAGAAAGGCAACAGGATGAGAAGGGCAGCTAGGAGGAGAGCAGCGACAGGAGAGAGGACGGCAGACTGGAAGCAGGCGCAGACAGGACCTACAACAGGTGGCAGGGCAGGTGGAGCTGCAGCAGCGGGGGAGCGACCTACCCAAGGTTCAAGGAGCAGGTGGAGCAGGGGGAGACACTACAACAGGGATGGACAATGCTAAGTTACATTGCTTACTTATTGACAGGTACTATTACTCACTAGGTACAAGGGCATTGTCATGATCAGGGGTTATTTGTTCAGGGAGAGGGGTGGGGCTGTTGTGGGTGCAGAGGGAGGGTTTTCTATTTGTAAATAATAAAAGGGGATTTTTTGTACTTAATATGTGCCTCAAATCTTTATTTTGGTATTTTAGACTTTTAGTTTGCACTGCTGTCTTTTAGTGTAGCCTCTTTTTGATTTTTTTAATCTGCTAAAAAAAGTGTATGTCATTTACTTATACCTTTGCCCGATTGCCCTCTGCAACAATATGTTGGCCACTACGAGATGACTGCCCTTCCTATTTTGCCTACTGAAACTTCCTGCACACAGAGATCTTCTTCAATACGAGTAAATTACTAACTAAACAAGTTCACTTCAATCCATAGTTCTTCTCTTACCTGAAGAGATGAAGCAAGGTTTTTTCCTAAGGTGGCATCTTAAGGGGGTGGTAGGGGTAGTAGTAGTAGCAGGCTAGTATTTTAACAGGGAAGACAGAAGGTGCTACTCCCACCAATGTGAACTCCAACTGCAGGAATTATTAAAGGGTTATCCATTACTGTCAACTAGAAAAAAAACCAGCAAGTTTGCGGGTCATATATCACAACTTTAGGAAGACTGAGAGCAGACTACCATAATGACAGCATTAGATACACAACACAGAAGACCATATGATAATACAATCTAGCAATATCAATTTCTCCTGAGCAACGGTGGGGAGCTATAAAACTAAACTTAGGAAATGAAATAATGGAGTCAGGAGAAGTGGGCTCAGACTCAAGAGTTGTTGGACCAGGTTAAGTGTTTATGGTACACACACACAAGGCATGAATAAAGATGTTGATGGGGCTGGTGTGGAATACTGCTCAGATAATAGAAGGTTAGAAGGTCATGCAGTGAGTTGGTATTGCTTTCATCACATCCACCCTAGCAACTGTGTGATTCATTTATGGTGTAAAATTAGGTCAAAACTCAATGAATCACACAGCCTGGGTAAGAGGGATAGGGGCTCGATGAATGGGTGGGAAAGGAGATTTGGGAAAAGGTGTGACAAAGACAAACACTACACAAACAAAACCACAACAATATTAGTTAGGGTGCTGACCAGCACACCATCATCAATCTGTTGTGGAATGAAACGAAGTGATAAGTATGACATAGTTCAGTTAAATGCATTGCAAAGAGTCCTTTTGCCACAAAGAGACCCCGTAGAGTATATCCTAAGTGTTATGTCTTGTAGTTTTGAAATATGGGAGATTGAATTTAGCCCACCTAGTTCTAAAACAATTATGATTGTTAAAAGGAAAATTATTCTGTATTGCCAAATTGGGCGATGCATCCCCATTCTTCTTGGAATGTCTGTCACTCTCAGGTGCCTGTCCCGTAGGTAAGCTGGAGTCTTGAGCTTTCCCCAAATTTTGTTTGTGCAGGAGAAGACTATGAGAAGGCTTGCATGTTGAAAAAAACTGTAGCTGTATGATAGAATAAAGGAGAAGAACAAAAGGAAGCAAGGGAAGCTTCATGAGGAGTCAGGAGTCTACCAAGAAGACTCAGACTCGGAGCAAAAACATAAGGAGAATTTCACATTTGAGCCAGCAATGCAGCAAACACATACTCAGCAGCATTTCCAAATCAACCCACCTCTCTCCAGTTCACAGAGCAGAGTGAGTACTAGGTCTCAGATTCTTTGCCACTATCATGTATTTTCTTTGAAGTTGATAGCTTTCTCCTTCTAGTTTTGAGTTAGTGCAGCCCTGAGCGCTTCCATCCTCCTCCTCCAAATTCTGAGGAACTGCATCCTAGTCCCAAACAGGGCAAGGTAGACGTGTGCAGTGCACTGCTGTTGAAGAACAAATAGAGAAACAAAACTGGAGTATGATAAGTAGATTTGTGTTTGGTAACTAAAGTGGCTGGTCTGTTCTGAGGAACCAGAAAAAAAGGATGGGACCCTGCAGGTTAATTTCACTAATTTTGAAAGGCCAATCGAATTCAGGAAAAATTATCACCCCTCAGCCCCTAAACATTGCAAATCATCGGAATAAAGTTAACAAATTTGTTTAACTCCATCCCTCACTGTCAGCCACACCATACATTAAGCATCCCTCACAAATTCACAATCAATCAATATATCACCACTCATTGTTGCAATTGTTACTTGGTACTTACCTTTTCCAATCCAAGCACGGTGGTTGAACAAAATATCTCCTCTTTGATGGTATCAACACATTGGAATTTGGCATTGGCACTGGCAGTCTTTTACTCAATGACCTTCTAGGCCAGCCTTGCTACACGATGTAAAAAAATGGGATAGGCGATGGCATGTGAGGGAGGCACGCATCATCTTCAATGTCTTGAAGGGTATGTGGGGGCTTCTTCACTGGGCACGGTCCAACTCCAAACTGGGTTTATATATGGCTACAAAATGGTACGACAGCATAAATCATTGTTCAAACATAATGTTCCACTAGCATTCCTGTTTTTTTTTTTTCTTTTTTTGCAAAGAAAGAAAAATAATTTAAAAAGTTCTATGGTGGCACTGGCATACTCAGTCTGGGAAGTTGAGTTTGTCTTGAAACTCTAGTGGTTCTCCCATAAGTTGGTCCGCTAACTTGTTTGATTCTGACCAGTCATCTTCTTCCTCCTCCCGTAGTGTTTCAGCAATGGTATAATCAGGTGGTATAAAATTCTGGGTCATTTAGTTCATGGTCAATCTCTCCTCTTTTTGAGGCAAGAGACTGGTCCTTCTCATTGTAACAATTACCCTGCTGCTCTGAACACACATTCAGCAGACACACTGGCCTCAGGACAAGCCAGAAACTTTATTGCCAGCCTGCTGAGCTCTGGCCATGAGCACATCTTCCCATACCAATGCACCAATGGGTTTTGATCCACAAACACCTCTTTGGGTCATCCAGATACTCCTGGGACATCCTCTGAATGGTCATTGGTGCTGCCATTTTTGCAATCGCTTTTCCCTTCACCTCTGTACTAGACGTAAGACCTGCCACTTGAAACCATGCCAATGCAGAAGTTGGATTTGATTCTTCTATTGCTGTTGTCACTGGTTTTCTTGTTAGTGGGGTTGGCGTATGTGTGAAAAGATTGTGGATGTGGAATTTGAAGGAAGAATTTGAAAGTGGCACCCCACAACTATGGACTGGGACCCTAAGTTTCAGCCATTATTCTTCCAGATCTCCTACTTGCTCAACAATCCACCTCTTGTATTGTGAAACAGCCCCTTCAGAAAAAGGAATGAAAGCTGAAAGAATTGTTTTGCAGCGTGGATAAAGTAGGGTGGCACAGATGTACTCTTTGGAGGAGATAATGTAATTTTGCAGCCTTGCGTTACAAGTCAAGTGATAGCTTAGGCTCTCAACCAAGGCATGCACCTCTGGATTTTCGTTCGCACCCCTGAATGGGAACCTTTCAGATACCTTCTTTAGCTGTTGCTGTAGCCTCCCGGCCAGTACATCGCCGATGCCAGATTCAATAACGGGATAGCTTGGCCCATTATACTGTCCTCCTTGTGTGAGGCATTTGACTAGGCCCCATTTTTCCATATCCGTAGTCAAGGCTTTCCCAATTGCATCAGATCCTCTTTGAATGAAATAGTCAATGATCTGTTTATACTATTGAAACAGACTTTGCAACATATAATGGGTTGAGTTCCAGTGTGTTGGGGCCTCTTTAATCAGGGCTTTAACTGGTACTTTCTTACCACGCTGATTAACTTACAACTGTTTCCGGGCTTTAAAAGAATGGCTGAAATGAGTGCAGATGTGTCTGCAGGTAGTCGCTATGTTGCTGACTATGTCTTCTTTTTTAGGAAAGTCTTGCACAAGCAGGTTGATGCGATGCTCCAAACACAGGACCCTGAAAGAGCAGCCGTCTGCCATGGCTAGGACTATGTTACTGACATTGCCCATGCCAACAAGTCCAATTTCAAGGCCTCTGGGTCGCAGCCATTTAGAAACCTTGTTATTAAATTCATCCAAGATGTTTGCAGCTGTGTGTGATTTGTCGATGGTGAACATGGCTACTGTTGCATGCCACCGAACGCTCTTAAAAATGTCTTCAGGGCCAAGACCTGTAGATAGCTTTTGCTTTAGCCCCACAAAAGAAATCCAGTGTGCAGTGATGCACATGTAATCATTTGCCTGACAATCTGTCCACATGTCTGTTGTCAGGTGCATAGTGCGGAAAACACTTTGCTGCAAAGCTTGTCCAACTAATTGCTGCACATTGTGATGCAGTGCTGAAACAGCAACTCTGACAGAATAGGTCTGAATTGGAGCCTTCCATTTTGGGTACAGGACTGCAACAAACTCTAAGAATCCCACTCTTTCCACAAATGAAAAAGGGAGGAGGTCCAGCACTAACATTTTTTGCCAGCTTCCCATTGTACAAATATTTAATTGGGTGGTTGCGGTTGTAGGGCCTCTCCTGCCTAAACATGCCTGTAGTTATAACCAGGGTTTTATTATCTTGTTAAGCCACTGATGCAGGTGACTATTGAGTTGGAGATGGTGGGAGACCCAATGAGCATCGTGGTGTCTCCATCTGAGTCTTCCTGTGCCACTGTGAGGTTGCCAAGGTGGGTGATTCTGCTGCACTGCTCATGACATGGTTGCTTTGTGTGAGTATGTCAGCCTCTTCTTCCTCACCTTCCACCATGATTTGAACAGTTGTAGCTGATGTTTCCTGGCTCTCCTCACCTTCTCCACCATGACTACATTCAGCCATTTTTTTAAGGTGCTCCTCCCACCGGATTATGTGATTTTTTTCATATGGGTCATCTTGCCTCCAGTACCACAATGTGAACCAAAAGATAAAAAGTGGTCCCTGCGGGGGAAGTGTAAGTCTTGACTTCCATGGCAGTAGTTCACCAAACCTTCCCTGAAGGTAATGTTTTATAAATTAACTTTATTTTAATACTTTTTCTTTTTTTATATGCAACACAAATTTCCTTGTAATTAATTTGTCATATATCAATACAATCTCACATGATATCAAAAATAAAAAAAACTACAATAAAAGTATATGTAGGTTCTCCTCTCAGGTGACAGCCCAGTAAAAGTGAAGATGTGAACTTAAAGTTTGCCAGTGTTATTCACAAGTTTATACATCAAAATGTGGCTGTCAAGGTATTTATGATTTCGCGTGCGACACCCATATCTTGAGCGCCGCAAATCCTCAACTACGAAATTACAAACAGTCCACATTTAATACTGCCCCCTCAGATGGGAGGAATTTAGTGATGAAACCCAAAGTTGCAAATGGAAAGTTTCTCTAAAGAAGGCAGGAATTAATAACGTCTCTTGACAAAGCCAAATCGACTTACTGGTCTTCAAACCATTGTCATCTATCTCGCTAGGTTTTGGGTTTCGTTACTGAATCTTACCCAGTTGTTTTCCCTACTTTAAAAACATACTGGCAGATTGTAATTTGGAAGTTAGATTTATTCTGGCATGAATATCCTGCAGAGCATCGGAGGTGGCTAGGAATCTTTTGGTAATACAGGGCCTTAGGTTGTTTTCCTTGCTATCAAATAGTTTCTGCTTAGGTGTCTCCTATACATGCTCTTGATCCTGATGAAGAATTGTTGGTAATTTTCTTACTTCTGGGATCAATAGATCAACAGTATTAAATATGGACTGTTTGCAATTTCTTAGTTGAGAATTTGCAATCTTCAAGGTATGGATGATGCATGTGAAATCATAAATACCTTGACAGTCGCATTTTGATGTATATATTTGCAAATAACACTGGTGCACTTTAAGCTCACTTATTCACTTTCACTGTGCCGTCACCTGAACGGAGCACCTATATATACTTTTATGTCGTTTTTATTTACAATTTTTTATATCATGTGATGTTGGATTGATATCTGAAAAATTAGTTACAAGGAAATTTGTTTCTCATATAAAAAATGAAAAAGTATTAAAATAAAGTTAATTGACAAAACATTTCCTTGAGGGAGGGTTTGTTGTACTACTGCCGCAGAAATCAAGGCTTACACTTCCTTTGCAGGGACCACTTTTTATCTTATACTTACTTACCCAGGTCCATGGGTGACAGGGTCTGCCCCTTTTTATTTACAACATAATGTGAACAAGGCTTACCTGGACCAACACTTGCATGGCAAATGGAGCATATGGCATTGTTCTCCTCTTGTTTGCTAATCATAAACAAGTCACAAACTGGGGAGGAGTACTTTGGACCACTGCCAATGCCTGAAGAAGAAGTGAAGGTAGGTCGGTGTGTCATTTGCCTCTCTGCAGTGCATGGTTCTCTAGAGGCACAGGTTGGTGCAGGCCTCTACTGGGGCCTTACAAATATAGGAGCTGGAGGTGCTGCCTTTGCCACATCTCTCAGAGCAAGTTGGATAGTAACGTCGGACTCCTCAGTGCCAGCTTTCACAATGACTAGCCAGTCGTCATCATCCTCCTCATCATAATACTGTATGATTATTCTAAGGCTTTCTGGAACTTTTCTTTTCCCTTGCCTCTCCTGGTGTCTCCCAGTTTATGTCGGGGTCCACTCCATGTCCCTATCATCTTCATCAGAAGTGGTAATTGGGAAGATAGTGGAGTTGTACTCCTCCATTTTCTTGATGGAGATCTGGGAGCCATTGATTCTAAAACAAGAGGTTCTTGCTCGGCAGGAAGCTTGACCTCCTGTTCTGCTCCAACTTCAGGAAGATCTGGCAGTGGCTGCTGTCCACCTTTCTCTGTTTCCTGAAACGATTGGGTACTACTTTGCGAAAATAACAAATCCAATTCAACATCACTTCTCATCAGCATCGCCATGATTGCAGTGGCTGCCTCACTGAGAGACATAGGCCCTCATTACAACCCTGCCGGTCGGTGATAAAGCAGAGGTAATACCCCCAACAATCCGGTGGTAATAAAAATGGAATTATGACTATGGAGGAAACCGCCCACACAGACAGCCACTTTAACACACCGACTGCCACGGCAGTAGCAACAAGCACTGTGACGGTAATTGCCAACAGCCAGGCGGAAGCCAATGTTCTGCCCACTGTATTACAAGAGGCCTATCCCCCACCTTTTCCATGGCGGTACCAACGACATCAAAAGCGTGGCAGAAACAGATCTCAGAAGTCAAAGGATTCACCTCTGGATGCTCAGGGAAGAACCACAACGCCATGGAGCCCGAACTGCAGGTGATCCCCATGCTGGTCTACCTCCTCCTACACCAGGAATACCAACGCCGGCGACGACGACCATGGTGAGTACTGCCCCCTAGCACACAGGGGAGGGGGGAGGAAAAAGAGAGTGACACACACATTCAACACCCCCCACCCCCATCCCAACAGCATACACACAAACAGATGCAAAAACATTACACATCCACCCCGTACCCCACAGGAATAATGCAAGGACAAATGGAAGTGCTTGAAGTGAGTGTAATAAGATACAATACTAGAAAATCAAAACAGTATTTACATATATACAAATGGAGGGACACTGCCAGGTCCATAATGTCAGTGGGCCACAGGGCCACATCACATAGGCCAAGGCCCAACTTACTCCTGCATCAACACAGAGAGAACACTGCTGGGTCATCAGGTCGAAAATACACAGGCACCTCAGGGGGATAGTGAATGGGGGGGCACCTCAACCGGAAGATGGTACAAAACCAAAGGTCCTGGAGGGGGCAAAATGCCCTGTGCGATGTCCTGGGGAGTGCAAAGCCACAGTCTCTCAAGTGGGTGGTTTGCCCACTGCTTGGTCCTGGGGAGTGCAAAGCCACAGTGTCTGAAGTGGGTGGTTTGCCCACTGCTTGGATCTGGGGAGTGCTAAGGCACAGTCTCTCTAGTGGGTGGTTTGCCCACTGGTTCTGGAGGGGGCTTTGTGTCCAGTGTGCTTCATCCTGGCAAGGAGGGGGTGAGTGGATGCCTTCTTCCACTGGTCCGGGAAGGGGCTTTGTGCCCAGAGTGCTTCATCCTGGCAAGGAGGGGGTGAGTGAATGCCTTCTTCCACTGGTTCTGGAGGGGGCTTTGTGCCCACTGTGCTTCATCCTGGCAAGGAGGGGGTTAGTGGATGCCTTCTTCCACTGGTTCTGGAGGGGGCTTTGTACCCAGTGTGCTTCATCCTGGCAAGGAGTGGGTGAGTGGATGCCTTCTTCCACTGGTTCTGGAGGGGGCTTTGTGCCCAGTGTGCCTTCTTCCACTGGTTCTGGAGGGGGCTATGTGCTCTGTGATGCAGATATTGGGGAGTGCAAGGTCACAGTCACTCACCTGGGTGTCAGACCCACACGATTTGCAGGGGTCAGGATGCATTACATTCCATGGTGGCAGGACTACACACTGCCAGCCGGCTGGGACGGCTGCACAGTGGTGGCAGTGCCAGTGCCAGTGGTGGTGTTGGTGCTGCCAGTGGTGGTAGGAGGTTCCAGCCCTTCCCCTGCAGCATCGGATGGCTGCCCACTGGGGCTGCTGCTGCTGGCAGTGGTGCTGGCAGTGATGCTGGTGGTGGTGCAGGTGGCGGTGCAGGTGGCGTGCAGGTGGAGGTGCTGGTGGAGGTGCTGGTGTTAGTGCTGGTGGCGGTGCTGCCAGTGGTGGGAGGAGGCTCCACCTCTTTCCCTGCAGCCTCGGATGACTGCCCACTGGGGCTGCTGCTGCTAGCAGTGGTGCTGGTAGCTATGCAGGTGGCGGTGCAGGTGGCGGTGCTGATGGCGGTGTTGGTGGCGGTGCTGGTGGTGGTGCTGCCAGTGGTGGGGGAAGGCTCCAGACCTTCCCCTGCAGCCTCGGATGGCTGCCCACTGGGGCTGCTGGTGGTGGTGCTGGTGGTGGTGCAGGTGGCGGTGCAGATGGAAGTGCTGGTGGCGGTGCTGGTGTCTGTGCAGGCAGTGGTGGGGGGAGGCTCCAGCCCTTCCCCTGCAGCCTCGGATGGCTGAAGCGCCATGGTTTGTGTTGGGGGCTCAGATTGAGTCCCAGCACCAGGCCTCCTGTCCTTCCTGCCTGCAGGGGCAGGCCCTTTGCCCTTGCCGTCTGGTGGTGCCTCCTTGTACTTGCCCTTGGCAGACGGTGGTACCTCCTTGCCATTGCCCTTGGCAGCTGGTGGTGCCTT
Organism: Pleurodeles waltl; assembly: GCF_031143425.1. NCBI lineage: Eukaryota > Metazoa > Chordata > Amphibia > Caudata > Salamandridae > Pleurodeles > Pleurodeles waltl. The sequence goes on from NC_090440.1 coordinate 855,729,697, forward strand.
CTTGCCCTTGGCAGCTGGTGGTGCCTCCTTGCCCTTGCCCTTGGCCGCTGGTGGTGCCTCCTTGCCCTTCCCCTTGTAAGCTGGTGGTGCCTTCTTGCCCTTGGCAGCTGGTGGCACATCCTTGGCCTTTCCCTTGGCAGCTGGTGGTACAGCCTTGCCCTTCCCCTTGGCAGCTGGTGCAGGCACACTGCCAGTGCTGATGGATGTTTCCTTTGAGCCTCTCACACCTGCAGTAGCTGCCGAAACCACTGTGGCCGTGGACTGGGTGGCTAATGTGCTAGCCTGGGTTCTGCCCACCCTGGCCCGATGTGAAGGACAGGGGGAGGGGTATGGAAGAGGTCAACGGCGGAGAGGAAAAGCTTCTAAGGGACACTTGGGTGGGAAGAGGGTGAAGGTTTGGGAGTGGAGGAAGAGGGAGTGGTTGTTGGAGGTGTCTGTCTGCTGTATTTAAGTGCAGACTGGATGCTGTTGTGAGGTGGATGGCTGTTGGGTGTCTGAGTGCTTGCGTTTGTGTACTTTGGGAGGATGGGGCACATACACAGTAGAGAGAACACAGGGGACGTGTGCATGGATGTGGGGGTGGTGACTGCAAGTGAGGGGCGTGTAGTGATAGGAGTGATGGTGATGGAAGCAGTGGGTGTGGATGTAGTGCATGCAGATGTGAGTGGAGAAGCTACTGGGAGGGAGGTGGATGACGAGGAGGAGGGGGGACACAGTGGAGGCAGTGGATGTTGGTGTATCTGCATCTGGATGGTGTTTGTGTGAGTGCCTGTGAGATGATGTGTGGTGCTTGTGTTTGCCTGAGCCACTCCTGTGTGTTGTCTTGGGTGCATGCTGGTCTGAATGTGTGCTTGAGTTACATTGGGGTTCAGGGGAATGGGCTGGGCAGAGGAAGTTGGAGGGGGGAGGCTAGAGACAGGAACAATGGCTGCCATCAAGGAGGAGGCCAGAGCCTGGATTGATCTCTGTTGGGCCGCCATGCCAGAGCGAATGCCCTTCAGGAATGCATTTGTTTGTTGCAAATGCCGTGCTAGCACCTGGATGGCATTCACTAGGGTTGACGGCCCAACAGAGATGGATCTCAAGCGGTCAATAGCCTCCTCACTCTGGGCAGCAGGGCTAACTGGGGCAGGGCCTGAGGTGCCTGGGGCAAAGGAGATGCCCACCCTCCTGGGTGAGCAGGCACGGGAAACTCTCTGAGGGGCTGCTGGGAGGGTGGTGCTGGTGGCTGTACCTGTAGTTGGAGTGGCCACAGAGGTGTCTGCCACCGCTAGGGAGCTTCCATCAGAGGAGGTATCACTTTCACTCCTGTCTCCGCCATGGTGCTCCCCTCGCCCTCCGTCCCTCTCGTGCCCTCACCGTCGGTTGATTCGGCCTCATTGGCCCTGTGGGATGCAGCTCCTTCCGTCGCTGGTGCCTCTGCTCCTCTGCCAGATGATGCTAATGCACATAAGGACACAATGACAAAAATGGGGGGGAAGAGGAAGAGAATACACTTGGTCAATGCCAGCAACAACACCACCGTTGGCGTACACAACACACAGGGAACAGCCCTACACACTAGGCAATGCACTACCAGCCACAATGCTAGTCACCATGCCATGGACAGTAATACCTAACGCCAATTGCAGCATACCTGAGACCCACAGAGCCCTGCCCAGTAGTGGATGCCCACTAGCTTGGTTTTGAGGTGGAGTTGATCAGCCCTTGCCCAACATGGAACCTACCCTGCAATGTTGGGCCTGGCCTAGGGGCACCAACAGGCCCACATCCCCCAACTGGAGACCACCCCACCATGTGCAAGTAATATATTGGTAATCTGTACTCACCCCCTTGTGGCTGCTGTGATGCCCTTAAGTGCCCATCCAGCTCTGGATAGGCCACCGCCCAAACAGTGGGAGGAACTGAGATGCTGGGCACAGAAGACGGTGGAGGCCCAGCTGGGGATGGCCTCCCAATGAGGAAGGGGTGCCCGTTGAACCCTGACCCCTCTGATGTTCTGCATACTGGCTATGGCCTAACCGGAGCTGGATGGGTGCTTGAGGGCATCACAGCAGCCACAAGGGGGTTGCATGTTGCACAACCTTGCCTTACATGCCTTTTTTGCAGGAGGATAAGGCTGGAGATGGGTGTGTGGCAGCGGTAGAGCCTATGGACAGTGACGAAGAGGAGGCAGAGGATGAAGATGTGGACAATAGAACATCAATTATACTGCAGTACTTACAGTGACACACATGTAAGACACTGTAACTTCACCTTCCATTGCAGTTTTGTATTAATTTTCACTGGCAGGCTGATATTCCCACTATTATGGCCACTTCCTGTACACTTTGACATGTCTATTTACAGATATCTGTGCCTCACTACGGCTCCTGATGTATTGACTGCAGCAAAATACAGGTCATACCCATGTATACATTACTGTACAGTTGAATTGCAATGTCTACAGATTGTTAAACGAATACATAGTTCAGTCACTTGACAGACTCAATATTTGTATTTTTTACAAGGATGTTTATTAATGTGCTAATAAGTGGATGGGGTATTGCTATAGGCTGGGGGGTGGTGGAGGAGAGTCCAGGTTAGAGTCCAGTCTATTTGTATCACAGGAGCATTGTCCAAGGGGGCATAGGAAGTGGAGCAATGGCAGTTCAAGGTGGACAGGGTGACAGAGTGGGACATAAGGGTGACAATCAGGAGAGTCTTATTTCCTGGTGGGGGTCTTGGCAATGTTCTCTGGCTTCTGCCTGGATCACAAGGACCATATGCAGGGTGGTTCTCCTTCTGCAGGGCGTGGGGTGTTGGTGGCCTGTTGTTCCTGTGGCAGGGCCTCCTGTCTGCTAGCGTGAGCGAAGGTGGAGGGCTGTTCATCGGTGTGGCTAGTGTCAGTGGCCCATTGGTGTGCCACTGCTTCCCTCATGGTGTTGGCCATGTCTGTCAGCACCCCTGCAATGGTAACCAGGGTGGTGTGGATGTCCCTCAGGTCCTCCCTGATCCCCAGGTACTGTCCCTCCCACAGCTGCTGGGTCTCCTGCAACTTGCCCAGTATCTGGACCATCATCTCCTGGGAATGGTGGTATGCTCCCATAATGTTCGTGAGTGCCTTTTGGAAAGTCGATTCCCTGGGTCTGTCCTCCCCCGGTCGCACAGCAGTCCTCCCAGCTTCCCTGTTGTCCTGTGCCTCTGTCCCCTGAACCGTATGCCCACTGCCACTGAGCCCAGGTCCCTGATCGTCCTGTGTTTGTGGGGTGGCCTGGGGTCCCTGTAGTGGTGGACACACTGCTGATTGACGTGTCCTGGGGACAGTGGTATGGGCCCGCTGGGAGGGTGCTGTGGTGGTGTTTCCTAAGGGGGGAGACTCTGAGGGGGTATTGGACTTTGCCTGGGTACCCGACTGTCCGGAGGTCCCTGATGGGCCAGGTTGGTCATCCAGATCCAGGCGGACAGAGCTGCTGTTATCACTGTGGGCCTCTTCTGTGGGGGGACTGGATATTGCTGGCACCTCCTCTCCAGTGACGTTGTGTGGGGGACCTGTGGGGATGTAAATGCAGTGTTATTGTTTCTGCGTGTGCCATCTTGTGCATGGGTGTGTTGCCCTGTAAGGTTGTGATTGCCCTGGCAGCTTAGGCTTGTGTGAGTGGTGATTTGGTTGGCTAGGTGATTGTCTCAAGTGTGCATGCTTTGATGATGGGTGTCCATGCAGGTCTGTGATGGGTGTCCATGCATTGGTGTTGCATGCAGGGCTTGGTAGTGGGAAGCGTGGGTTGTGATGGTGGGGTATGTGGGAAGTGGTGGATTGTTGGGATTGAGGGTGAGGGTGGGGGTATGTAATGGCATGCAGGTAGGGGGTGATAGTAATAGCGATTTGACTTACCAGAGTCCAGCCCTCCTGCTACTCCTGCCAGGCCCTCAGGATGCAGTATTGCCAGGACGTGTTCCTCCCATGTTGTTAGTTGTGGGGGAAGAGGTGGGGGTCCACCGCCAGTCCTCTGTACTGCTATCTGGTGTCTTGCAAACACGGAACGCACCTTCCCCGTAGGTCATTCCACCTCTTCCTGATGTCATCCCTTGTTCTGGGGTGCTGTCCCACAGCGTTGACCCTGTCCACGATTCTCCGCCATAGCTCCATCTTCCTAGCGATGGATGTCTGCTGCACCTGTGCTGCGAATAGCTGTGGCTCTTCCCAGATGATTTCCTCCACCATGACCCTTAGCTCCTCCTCTGAGAACCTGGGGTGCCTTTGTGGTGCCATGGGTGTAGTGTGAGAGGTGTGTGTGAGGGTGTGTGGAGCTATGTGTTGGGCTGTGTGCTGTGAGGTGTGTGGATGGTGTATGGGTGATGGTGTTCTGTGACTCTGGTTGTATGGGTGCTCTTGCTGTATCTCTCTCTAGTGGCAATTTTTTTGAGTCGTAAAGGGTTGTGGGTAATGTGTGTGTGTGTTTTATAGTGGTGTGTGTGTGGTGTGTATATGTATGTCAGGTGTGTGTAGTTTGAATTGTCCAATGTGGTGTTGTTTTGTTAGGTTGTGTGTATTTTGAGCGCAGCGGTATGTACCGCCAATGGTTTACCGCGGTTGAATGTCCGCCGCAGTGATTCGTGGGTCATAATGCTGTGGGCGTAGTTCTGTTGGCGTAACGGTGTGGACTTTGGTACCGCCATTTTATCACTGACCTTTGGGCTGCCGGACTTATGTGTGTGTCTGTATAGAGACGGATTGCTATGTGTGCGTCATAATACGGGTAGCGGTATGTTGGCGGCAGTCAGCATAGCGGTAAGCGGAACTTACCCCCAATGTCATAATGAGGGCCCTAGTCTTGAGCTTAGTTTCGGATGGTGTTGTTGATGCAGGAGTGCTGCTCCCAGGTTCCTCCCCAGAGGATGGTTTGACAGGCACATGACTCCCAAAAAAGGTTGCAGTTGGCACACCACTGGGAGAAAGCTTCTTCTTTGTCTCACTGGCCACTTTCTCTGGAGCAACTTTCTTTGGAGATTTCTTAAGCTCTAGGTTGGCAGTGGTACTAAGATGCACAAGCAAAATAGTTTGGTGGACTGAAGTAACATAAGGCCTTCTCTTTGGCAGTACTGCAGATGAAGTGGGGTATCTTCTCTTCGGCACCTAAAAATAACCAAGCAAGAAAAACATATAATTAGTGAAACATTTAAGTCTATGTCAAAGACACACTGGCTGCATGCACAAAATGGCTGCCAGTCAGCCACATGGACAAACAACAAGGAGAGAGGAGGCATGGCAAACAAAGTACACATGCAAGCATATGGCAAGGAACACTGACTGGATGGACAAAATGGCTGCCAACTACATGATCAAACAACAAGGAGCAAGGAGACATGGCAAACAAAGGACACATGCAAGCCTATGGCAAGGGACATCTGCTGGATGGACAAAATGGCTGCCAGCCAACCACATGGTCAAACAACAAAAACAAGGAGCAAGGAGGCATGGCAAACAAAACACACATGCAAGTCTATGTCAATCAATCAATCATTAAATTTATAAAGCGCGCTATGTACCCGTTAGGGTTTCGAGGCGCTAGTTGGGGGGGGGGTAGCTGCTATCGGTCGAAGAGCCATGTCTTGAGGAGTCTCCTGAAGGTGAGGAGGTCCTGGGTCTGGCGTAGGGAGGTCAGGTTTGAGTTCCAGGTCTTGGCGGCGAGGTAGGAGAAGGATCTGCCGCCGGAGGTCTTGCGCTGGATTCGGGGAACGATGGCGAGGGATAGGTTGGCAGAGCGGAGTTGGCGGGAGGGAGCGTAGAAGTTGAGTCTGTTGTTCAGGTAGGTGGGTCCGGTGTCGTGTAGTGCCTTGTGCGCATGGGTCAGGAGTTTAAAGGTGATTCTCTTGTCCACGGGGAGCCAGTGGAGGTCCTTCAGGTGGTGGGAGATGTGGCATCGGCGGGGTATGTCGAGGATCAGGCGGGCGGATGCGTTCTGGATGCGTTGGAGTCGTTGGATGTCTTTTGTTGGGATGCCTGTGTAGAGTGCGTTGCCGTAGTCAAGTCTGCTACTGACGAGGGCTTGGGTCATCGTCTTTCTGGTTTCCGTCAGGATCCACTTGAAGATTCTGCGGAGCATGCGGAGGGTGTTGAAACAGGAGGAGGAGACTGCGTTGACCTGTTTGGACATGGTGAGAGCGGAGTCGAGGATGAAGCCGAGGTTGCGTGCATGGTTGGCTGGAGTGGGTGGGGGGCCCAGATCGGTGGGCCACCAAGAGTCGTCCCAGGCCGAGGGGGAGCGACCGAGGATGAGGACTTCCGTCTTGTCGGAGTTTAGTTTCAGGCGGCTGTTTCTCATCCATTCAGCGATGGATTTCAGACCCTCGTGGAGGTTGGCTTTGGCGGTGTGTGGATCTTTAGTGAGGGAGAGGACGAGCTGGGTGTCGTCGGCGTATGAGAGGATGCTGAGGCTGTGTTGATGGGCCAGGTGGCAATGTGACACTGGCTGCATGCACAAAATGGCTGCCAGCAACATGGTCAAACAGCAACTGCAAGGAGCTAGTAGAAGAAAGATGAACACATGCAAGCCTATGGCAAAGGGACACTGGCTGGGTGGACAAAATGTGTGCCAGCCACATGGTCAAACAACAATTGCGAGCAATGAGGCATGGGGAACAAAGAACAAATGCAAGCCTATGGCAAAAGGACACTGGCTGGATGAACAAAATGCTTCCCAGCTACATGGGAAAACAAGGAGGCATGGAGAACAAAGAACACTTGCAAGCCTATGGACAGAAAATGGCCCCTGGCCACACTGCATGTAATACAAAGAGAAACGGTGAATGATGACAAACACACACATACACACACACACACTGGCCACAATGATGCATGGTGGTGGTAACACTGAAGAAAAGTGACCATCATTAATTCAGCAATGCAAATCATTAGATAATTAGCTGAGCTATACAAATTTCACAAAACACATCCTCCTATACCATCAAATATTACCCCACAACATATACAATTTTTGGGAAAAAAATGAAATGCAAACAATAGCCGCCTTTTTTAATTGATCCAATGCCATCCCTGCCTTAAATAAAGTTTTAAAAACATATAGCACTGAAACATGTATTTCATACACTGATGACTACTAGTGCTGACTCCTACTGGCTAGATGACCATTTGTAAATCTAGGCCACATACTAAAATAATATTGCAAATGTTACAAACATGTAGAAAAGGTACTGAGCTGTGCAACAATTTTCCTTTACAAAAGGTGAAAAATCAATTAAATGCAAAATAAATAATAACTAGGCCTATACTAAAACTACGGGCCACCCATCACTATAAAATTTACAAATCTAATTAAAGTACAAAGAAATATTGGTGCATACCCAAGCAAACAAACGACAGCCTTATAGAATATCCGTGATATCGTGGCGCTTGCGAGAGAGCACCATAACCCAATCTCATGAATGTACTCCGCTATGCGCCGGAGTGTGGAATTTGGGAACTCTGTGCTACTCCACGTGGCGCAAAATGCCCAAGTTCCACAAACTCTACCGGTGGAGCAGAGTTCTATGCCTACGCCTACTCGTGAGCCAATGTCTTTGCTTGCAATTTGAAATTCTTTAGGGCATTCTGCTGTGCTTGGGATGCTGCATTTCCCTGTGCTGCTTTGGAGTGGGACCCATTTTGTCTCTGCACTTACCTAAGTTCTTGGCTGACTGGATGCAACCACCCTTCTCTTGGATCCTGTGGTTTTTGCCCAGCCAGTCCTGTAAATCAAAAAGTAGGAAGAAATTCACCAACAGCAAACTGTTCCACCAATTCTGGAAAGATACATATTTACTTATTATTATCAAGTGGTACTTATCGTCCATTTGGACCTTTGTTTCGAATTCCTTGGTGATTAGTTCTGTCCTGGAGTGATCTCATTTGTACTTGAAAAACTAAAGAAATTCCATCGCAAAGGAAGAGCCTTTGTTAAAGGCTGTTACAAAGGACTACTTCTAAATGAACTTTACCTACGGACTATTGGGATATTGCAATGATTTAGTTTTTTTTAAATCCATTTTTTGGTTACTCAGTACTTTTCCTTTGGGAATTAAGTGATTTCACTTGAATGAAGAAAATTCAAGGTATTGTAGTTTGGGAAGGGGAGGGTTTATAAAGAAAGAACATGCTTTATGTCTACTGTATATGGATCTTATAGAACAGAACTTTACTTTTGTCTCTCAGGGTCCTCCCTCTTGAATATCCTGGACATAGTATTGTTTGGGTGCATTATGATTTCAGTGGGGATTGAGGGAATTCTAGGTAATAATGTATAATCATGTGTGAATCATTTTTTGGTTCAGATCGCTTATACTTAGGTGAATGAGAATCTTTTCAGGGTATCTGGACACTCTGCACAGTCTAGGATTCTTCATAGGTTCTCTTCTCCTGTTCAGTTCCCCTCTCCTCCCCCCCAGGGCTGTTGTGACTTAGAGAGTGATATATCATCTTGGTTATAGCAGAGCTTGGGAGACGTAGGAAGTTAGGTTTTGGAGATTCATCTTGCTCCTACAAGATTTAAATGCAACCATTAATCCGTAAGTAGGTTGCGTTCGGATGTGATAGCAGTTATGTCAGCCCTTCTGTATGGGCTCTAGGTGGACTGCCTTACTGATTTAGTATCTTTCCCCAAGATACTCTTTACACTTGTTAGTCAAATCTTCCATTTCCCCATCAGAGATTGGCAGTGCAGAGATAACCGTCAATGTGAGACACAAAGGTGATAGAGGTGCCCTCTCAAAGGCTTAGGGCTCATTCTGGCGGCATTCAAGGTCCTGAGTTGCTTAGTTTAAGTATGTTATCTTGCTTCAGGGAATCGGACAAGGGAAAAAGCCCTGAACTGTATGCAACCCTCAGGTAAGAGATTAAGGTGGTCATTCCAACCTCGGCAGTAAAAGGCGCTTACCGCCAGACAGAAGACCGCCGTAACACCGCAGCGGTAAACCGCCACGGTCATTCTGACCCACACTAGGCAAAACGCTAAAATACCGCCATCCACAAAAGTCCGCCACACCAAAGGTCAGCGATAAACTGGCGATGACCAAACCTCCACCGCCACGCCAACAGAAATACGCCCATGCCATTACGACCCACGAATCCATGCGGCGGTCTTTCAACCGCGGTATTCTATTGGCGGTACACACCGCTGCGGTCGAAATACACATACACCTACAAAACACTACCACATTGGACAATTCGAAATACACACACCTGATACACATACACACACCACTCCCACACACCCAATACATTATAAAACACACACCCACATCACCCACAAACCCCTACGGCCAAAAATTTCGAACGAAGACCAGAGAGAGACACCACAGTCAACTACCAAGCATCCACAGGCACACAATACCAATACCCACAGAACTTCCACGCACCTCACACAACACACCACTAAATAGCACCCCACCTATCATTACACACTCCACCCCACACATCATCCACACCACCCCATGGCACCTCAAAGACACCCCAGGTTCTCAGATGCTGAACTCAGGGTCATGGTGGAGGAAATCGTACGAGTAGAGCCCCAGCTGTTCGGGACACAGGTGCAGCACACCACCATTGCCAGGAAGATGGAGCTATGGAGCAGAATAGTGGACAGGGTCAACGCTGTGGGACAGCACCCAAGAAATCGGGATGACATCAGGAAGAGGTGGAACGACCTACGGGGGAAGGTGCGTTCCATGGTATCAAGGCACAACATCGTGGTACAGCGGACTGGCGGCGGACCCCCACCTCCTCCCCCCGAATTTACAACATGGGAGGAGCAAGTCTTGAACATCCTGCATCCTGAGGGCCTCGCTGGAGTATCTGGAGGAATGGACTCTGGTAAGTCTCATCTTCACTACTTCATCCCCCCCACCCCACCTGCATGCCAACTCATACCCCCACCCTCACCCACTTCACAACTACCCCTTGCAATGTCTCACCATCACAACCCACCCATCCCAAAACTTAGCCCTGCATGCGGCCCCAAAGCATGGACACCCATCACCAAAGCATGCCCAATGCACATACCCATCACCCCCCCCCCCAAAAACACCGTCACAACAGCCCCCACAAAGGAATGCCAGCACTGGGGTACACGGGCACCCACCCCTTGCACGCCATTGGAACACACAGAAGCAATAACCATACTTTTATACCCCTGCAGGACCCGAACGCCAGGTCACCGCGCAGGAGGGTCTACAAATGTCCCCTCCACCCCCAGAAGAGGCCCAGAGTGATGACAGCAGCTCTGTCTCCCTGGATCTAGATGACCAGCCCGGTCCATCGGGGACCTCGGGACAGTCGGTTCCCCTCAGACAGGCACAGGCCACAGCAGACCTTCCCCCCTCTGGGAACACCAGCACAGCACCCACCCAGCGGGCCCATACCTCTGTCCCCAGGACACGTCAATCAGCGGTGTGTCCACCACTACAGGGAACCCAGGCTAACCCACCACACCAACAACAACAGGGACCTGGGGGCAGTGGTAGTGGGCACACGGTCCAGGGGACGGAGGCCCAGGTAAACAGGGGAACTGGGGTCCAGCTGTGCGACAGGGGAGGGACAGGCCAAGGGAACCCACTCTCCACGAGGCCCTCTCCTCCATCATGGGAGCATACCACCACTCCCAGGAGACGATGGCGACAGTCCTGCCCAGGTTTCAGGAAATCCAGCTTCTGCAGGAACAACAGTATATGGGGTTCAGGGAGGAACTGAGAAACATCAGTACCGCCATGGGTACCATCGTAGTGGCCCTGAATGAGTTAATCTCCACATTGCGGACCACTGTGGCACCTCAAAGGGCCCCTGACACTAGCATGGACCAAGAACTAGCTACCACCTCCGCCGGCGCTAGTGGACAGGAGGCCCCGACAGAAGACCAACAGGCCACCAGAATCCCACCCCCTGCAGAAGGAGAACCACCCCGCAAGCGGGCCCTGAGATCCAGGAAGAAGACAGAGTAACATGTCAAGACCCCCGCCAGCAAAGGATACCGCCCTGATTGTCATCCCACTGTCCCACATTGTAACCCTGTCCAACCTTAAACTGCCCCTGCTCCACTTCCCACAGGCATTTGGACAATGCACCTGTGAAACTGATAGTCTGGACTCTGCCATGGACAATCCTCCACCATCACCCCTCACCGATTTTGCAACCACCCATCCAAATTAGAGCACTTGAATAAACACACTTATTGCACATAAACAATCTGGAGTCTGTCTGTGATTTTAACAAATGTATTAGACATGACAGTGCCAAAATTGTTATTCACATTGTGATGCCAACAAACCGCTGTCACACAGCTGTAGTCCATGGGGAAACTAAGCAGATGTCACGCAGTGGGGCCCACAGCTCTGAAAACGGAAGAGGAAGTCACAACACAGTTACCATACACTGGGGGAAAAAGTCAGACAGTAGAGAGGTAGGAGTCTTTAAGTAAATGTAATATGCTGGTGTGTACTCTTACCTGTGTGTCACTGAAAGTATTGCTCTATTACTGTGTTCCTGTTGTCTATGTCGTCCTCTTCGGCTTCCTCTTCTTCACTCTCCACAGGCTCCACAGCTGCTACAACACAACCTGGCGGCGCAAAGCCAGGTTGTGAAGCATACAGCAGGCCACGATGATCTGGCACACCTTCTTTGGTGAGTACATTAGGGATTCACCTGTCATATGGAGGCACCTGAACATGGCCTTCAGGAGGCCAAAGGTGGGTTCGATCACCCTCCTAGTCCGCCCATGGGCCTCATTGTAGCGTTCCTCTGCCCTGGTCCTGGGATTCCTCACTGGGGTCAATAGCCAGGAAAGGTCGGGGTAACCAGAGTCCCCTAATAGCCACACACGGTGCCTCTGGAGTTGACCCATCACATATGGGATGCTGCTATTGCGCAGGATGTAGGCGTCATGCACAGAGCCAGGGAACTTGGCATTAACATGTGAGATGTACTGGTCTGCCAAACAGACCATCTGTACATTCATCGAATGATAACTTTTCCTGTTCCTGTACACCTGTTCACTTTCTCTGGGGGGTACCAAAGCCACATGGGTCCCATCAATGGAACCTATGATGTTGGGGATATGTCTAAGGGCATAGAAGTCACCCTTCACTGTAGGCAAATCCCCCACCTCAGGGAAAACGATGTAGCTCCGCATGTGTTTGAGCAGGGCAGACAACACTCTGGACAACACCTTGGAAAACATAGGTTGAGTCATCCCTGATGATATGGCCACTGTTGGTTGAAATGACCCACTTGCTAAGAAATGGAGTACTGACAGCACCTGCACTAGAGGGGGGATCCCTGTGGGTTGGCGGATGGGTGACATCAGGTCTGCCTCCAGCTGGGCACACAGTTCATGTATAGTGGCTCGGTCAAGCCTGTATGTCAGAATGACATGTCGTTCCTCCATTGTCGACAGGTCCACCAGCGGTCTGTACACGGGAAGATTCCTCCATCTCCTCGCATTGCCAAGCGGACGGTGCCTAGGAAGGACAACAGCGAGCACAGAGTCATTCAACCCACAGGTACGTTCCCACAGCTTGCACACAACACGATTCACTATGCATTGAATGGTGTGTATGAGTTTTGAGGAAAGGCCTAGGTATGTGTGATGCAGTAGAAATTAAGCCATGTGGGCCCTTGAAATGGTGGCTGCCTGACCTGTGAAGTGTGACAATGGGATGTGAGGTCAATGCGCTGGCGTGGCACACCGTGGCGGTAGGCGGTGGAAGACCGCGGCGCAAAGCCGCATTGGTTAACATTGAAACCTATGGGTTTCAGGAGCCAATGACTATGTGCGCCGGCGGTCGCGGTACGCACCGCCGCGGGCGTGACCACTATTTTCTATCAGCTTAATCACTCGCTACCTGATCTTCCACAGGAGAGGACCTACACTGCAAGTGCTGCTGTGACCTCGGTCTGGAAGAGACAATGGCTGCTGCGACTGGGGAAAGGGCCCCTGCCTTCACTTCTGAAGAATTGGAGAAACTCGTGGATGGGGTCCTCCCCCAGTATGCGCTACTCTACGGTCCTCCAGACCAACAGGTAAGTACACTGGGAGCATGCTTTGTGGGCAATGCCTGGGTTGAGTCGGGTGGATGAAAGATGGTGGGGAGGGGAGCGATTGAGTCACGCATCAGACGACAGATGAGAGCATGTGCCACATGGCAAGGGTGGGGATGGGGGGCCACTCACATCGAGCATGCAGAAGGTGATGACAATTTTTCTCTCCCTGTACATGACACATAGGTCAACGCCCACCAGAAAATCGCGATTTGGCGTGCCATCGCCAAGGACGTCCGGACCCTGGGGGTCCACAACAGACGGGGCACCCACTGCCAGAAGAGGTGGGAGGACATCCGCCGCGGGAGCAGGAAGACGGCGGAGGCTCTGCTGGGGATGGCCTCCCAACGTAGGAGGGGTGCCAGTCATCAATTGACCCCCCTGATGTCACGGATCCTGGCGGTGGCCTACCCCGATTTGGATGGGCACGTGAGGACATCACAGCAGACACAAGGGGGTGAGTACAGTCTCATTCTGGTGACTTTGCGCGCAGTGGAGGTGTCTGGGTGGGGGAGGAGGGCTGTGGGTCTCCCTAGGCCAGGGCAAATTCTGTAGGCTAGGCCCCTCCGTAAGGCATGGCCCTGTGCCCCCGCCCCCCACCTCTGTAGGGTGCCAAGTTCAGGTATCCATGGCCCTGTGTCATCTATGTGTGCAGTTGTCGTCGATAGGCTTGTAGGCCATGTCCCACGGATTGCGTAGTGGACCCCAAGTGCGCGGCGTAGTGCAGGGGGCTTCTGTGTCTGTCTTGTCCGCCAACTGTAGCGGTAATCCATGCACTCAACATGTCTTTATTTCTCCCCCCCCCCCTTTTTTGTGGTCTTCCTGTTCATGTGTGCATCAGCATCATCAGGCGGAGGAGAAGTGGCATCGGAGCACGAGGGAGCTGCATCTCACATGGCCATGGCGGGCCATGAAACTGACTCGGATTTCACCAGTGAGACGGAGGGCGAGGGGAGCTCCACAGCGGGGACTCGTGCTGATGTCAGTGGCAGCGACTTGTCCTCTGAAGGGAGCTCCCTTGTGGTGGCAGCAACATCCGTGCCCCCAGCAACAACAGGTACAGCCGCCACCCAGTGCACCAGCACCGCCCTCCCAGCAGCCCCTCAGCCTTCGCCCCGTGCCCGCTCACCCAGGAAGGTGGGCATCTCCTTCGCCCCAGGCACCTCAGGCCCTGCCCCAGTCACCCCTGCTGCCCTCAGTGAGGAGGTCATTGCCCTTCTGAGGACCATCATTGTTGGGCAGTATACCCTTTTGAATGCCATCCAGGGTGTAGAAAGGGAGGTGCACTGGAGTAATGCATACCTGGAGGGCATTCATTCGGGTCAGGCTGCCCATCAGCGATCGTTCAACGCTCTGGCCTCAGCACTGACGGCAGCAATTGTCCCTGTCTCTAGCCTCCCCCCTCCAACTTCCTCCACCCAGACCCAATCCCCTGTACCTCTGCCTATCCCAGACACACCATCAGACCAGCCTGCACACACCTCAACACCCAAGGGAAGCTCATCCAGACATAAGCACCACACATCACACAAGCATTCGCACAAGCAACATCCACATGCAGACATACCAACAGCCACTGCCTCCACTGTGTCCCCTTCCTCCTCGTCTCCCTCCTCCCTCCCTGTGACGTCTCCACTCACACTTGCATGCACAACATCTTCAGCCACTACGTCCATCACCAGCACACCCACCAGAACACTCCGCACACGTGCAGTCACCACCCCCACTACCATTTACACGTCCCCTGTGTCCTCTCCCTGTGCGTCTGTTACCCCCTCTTCCAAACCACACAAACGCAAGCAGCCACCCACCCAATAGCCATCCACCTCACGACAGCCTCCAGCCCAAGCACCTGCACCCAAAGACACCAGACTTCACACTCCTACAACCACATCCTCTTCCTCCACTCCCATACCCACTACACCTACCCGTCACTCTCTTTCCAAATTGCTTTTCCTTGCCAACCTTAACCTCTTTCCAACAACTCCCCCACCTGTCCATCTCATAAGACTGCAATCAGCACCTCAGCCACCACCAAACCAGGACCTATCAGGACTGTTGTCCAAGGACTGTGGAGTCCCCCACCCTCAAGGGCAACAACTCCGGCGAGGAGCCAAGGCACGGCCAACCCACCCCCGTAAAAGCACCCAAACGTTAGCAGTGCCCGGCGCGAGAGGCCACGGACACCAGGGACCAAAATCCCTACCCTGGCTCCGTCTGGAAGTGGGGTGCCACCTGGCACACCGCCAAAGGTGTCAAAGGGCCACAGACGACCAGGGAAGGGTGGGAAGGGAGCACGCCCGACAAGTCCGGCAGCAGGCCAGCTGCCCAGGAGTCCCCCACCAGCCCTCTCCCAGGTGTGCAGGAGGACACCCAGAGGCCCGGTACGGCAGCCCAGGAGGGTCCGCAAGCCAACGGACAGATGGGCAGGAAGGCCCTGCCAGCCACATGCCAGGTGGCGAGTGACACCCATGCCTGGGCCGGAACCGCTGAACTGGGCCCTTTCAAACAAGCACCGCTGAACTGGGCACTGCCGTCTCAAGCACCGCTGAACAGGGCACCGCCGTCTCAAGCACCGCTGAACAGGGCCCTTTCAATCAAGCACCGCTGAACTGGGCACTTTCAAACAAGCACCGCTGAACAGGGCACCGCCGTCTCAAGCACCGCTGAACAGGGCACCGCCGTCTCTAGCACCGCTGAACAGGGCACCGCCATCTCACGCACCGCTGAACAGGGCCCTTTCAAACAAGCACCGCTGAACTGGGCCCTTCATCTCAAGCACCACTCCGCTGGGCCCTTCATCTCAAGCACCACTCCGCTGGGCACCGCCGTCTCAAGAACCGCTGAACTGGGTCCTTCATCTCAAGCACCGCTCCGCTGGGCACCGCCGTCTCAAAAACCGCTGAACTGGGCCCTTCATTTCAAGCACCGCTCCGCTGGGCACCGCCGTCTCAAGAACCGCTGAACTAGGCCCTTCATCTCAAGCACCGCTGAACTGGGCCCTTCATCTCAAGCACCGCTGAACTGGGCCCTTCATCTCAAGCACCGCTCCGCTGGGCCCTTCATCTCAAGCACCGCTCCGCTGGGCACCGCCGTCTCAAGAACTGCTGAACTGGGCCCTTCATCTCAAGCACCGCTCCGCTGAGCACCGCCGTCTCAAGCACCGCTGAACTGGGCCCTTCATCTCAAGCACCGCTCCGCTGGGCCCTTCATCTCAAGCACCGCTCCGCTGGGCACCGCTGTCTCAAGAACCGCTGAACTGGGCCCTTCATCTCAAGCACCGCTCTGCTGGGCACCGCCATCTCAAGAACCGCTGAACTGGGCCCTTCATCTCAAGCACCGCTCCGCTGGGCACCGCCATCTCAAGCACCGCTGAACTGGGCCCTTCATCTCAAGCACCGCTCCGCTGGGCCCTTCATCTCAAGCACCGCTCTGCTGGGCACCGCCGTCTCAAGAACCGCTCCGCTGGGCCCTTCATCTCAAGCACCGCTCCGCTGGGCACCGCCGTCTCAAGCACCGCTGAACTGGGCCCTTCATCTCAAGCACCGCTCCGCTGCGCCCTTCATCTCAAGCACCGCTCCGCTGGGCACCGCCGTCTCAAGAACCGCTGAACTGGGCCCTTCATCTCAAGCACCGCTCCGCTGGGCACCGCCGTTTCAAGCACCGCTGAACTGGGCCCTTCATCTCAATCACCACTCCGCTGGGCCCTTCATCTCAAGCACCGCTCCGCTGGGCACCGCCGCCTCAAGAACCGCTGAACTGGGCCCTTCATCTCAAGCACCACTCCGATGGGCCCTTCATTTCAAGCACCGCTCCGCTGGGCACCGCCGCCTCAAGAACTGCTGAACTGGGCCCTTCATCTCAAGCACCGCTGGCCCATTGGTGGAAGGGGCAGGCCCGCATCTGTGTCGGGCAGGGCTGCACGAAGCACTCTGGGCACTAGTCCCCCTCCAGTACCAGAGACTGTTATTCACTTGAGAGACTGTGGCTTTGCACTCCCCAGGATTGAACAGTGGGCAAGCCACCCACTGTAGAGACTTGAGAGACTGTGGCTTTGCACTCCCCAGGATGGTACAGTGGGCAACCCACCCACTGTAGAGACTTGAGAGACTGTGGCTTTGCACTCCCCAGGATATGGCAGTGGGCAAGCCACCCACTGTAGAGACTTGAGAGACTGTGGCTTTGCACTCCCCAGGATGGCACAGTGGGCAACCCACCCACTGTAGAGACTTGTGAGACTGTGGCTTTGCACTCCCCAGGATGGGACAGTGGCCATGGAGGCCCCTCGTGGATCTGGCGTTGTGTACTCATGTGGCTGAGGTGCCCCCCCCTTCCCTTCCCCCTGAGGTGCCTGTAGTTTTTCTATCTGATGCCCCTGCAGTGTTCTCTCCGTTGGTGTCAGATATCTTGTGTGGGCCTTGCCCATGTGATTTGGGCCCAGTGGTCCACGGACAATGACAGCTAGAATTATCGGACTTTTAATATTTATGTATATATTAGTTTTAAATGTGTGATATTTTTATAAGGCAATAATACAATATATTCAACTGTTTATGATCTATTCCTTTTGTCTTTGCATTCTTTCGGGGGGTTTGGGGGTTGTAACAGTGATGTATTGCTATGCATTGATGTGTGTGTTGTAGTGGGTGGGGGTGGGGGTGTCGCGTATGTGTGTCTCCGTAATATTTTCTCCTCCCCCCTCCCCTGTGTCGTAGGTGCAGTACTCACCGTTGTCTTCTGCGCCGGCGTTCGTGCTCCTGGTAGAGGAGCAGGAATACAATAGCTGGTAGGATGTGTAATTCGGGTTCCATGCTGTCCAGATTCCTCGTGGGGTGTATGGAGGTGAGCGTTTTCGGTTTGAAATGTCTGTTTCTGCCGTGTTTTTATCGGCGGGGCTACCGCCCCGGAAAAGGTGGCGGATTGGTGGATTGTGATAGGGTGGGCGGTACATTGTCTTCTGCCTGTCTGTTGGCGGTGACCGCCGCGCTGTTTGTTTGTCCCGCCGTGGCGGTCGGAGTGTTAAAGTGGCGGTCTCTGTTGGCGGTTTCCGCCAGGGTCAGAATTCCATTTTTTTAACCGCCAGCCTGGTGGCGGGTTAGCCGCCGCTTTAACACCGACCGCCAGGGTTGGAATGACCCCCTAAATCATTCCTGTTATAACATGATGATTCAGATACCATCATTCTGCCTAAAACTGCCATCCAGTGAAGAACTCTGAGACTGCTCATGAACATCTTTACTCCATGTTGAGATGAACCCTGGGCAGGAAGAAAGCAGGAGCTAAAAATCATATGAACAGAATTATCCATCTTTACTAAGAGCAAGGTATTTTCTTGGGACTATTTTGCTATTTTTAATATAGACACATGAGGCCTCATATTATCATGTCCCTCTCACTCACCTGATAAGTCAATGTCCCTGGAGTTATTCATGCTGGAGGTCTCATAAACTCTGGAGATGCCAAGTTAGTGGGTATTCTGAGAAAAATCCTGAGGTTCCATTGAGAAATTGTGAATTACCAGATGAATCGGTAATTGCAGGTCCGTTTCAACTCATAATTCTGCATTCTTCACCAAGGTTTCCAGCTTGAGTTTTAAGTTGTTTTACACAGTCAAAAACCTCTTGGGGGAACGGGGAAAGCATGTCTGTGATGTTCTGAGGACCCTAAATTAACTCCAGTTACTGAGACCATTGGAATTAAAGAGCGACTCATAACAAGGGATGTAATATCTTTTTTGCCATCTACTTTATTCACCCCTATTTGAGCAGCCCAGCAAGGTTATATGTCAGAATATTGTTCCAGAATATCATGTACAGCAATATTGTCAGGCATAAATATGGTGTCCTATATATCAGTTACACAAATAGCATCTCAGTGGGTGTAGACTTTTGATTATTAACTCATTTCTATCTAATCTATCTATCTATCTATCTATCTATCTATCTATCTATCTATCTATCTATCTATCTATCTATCTATCTATCTATCTATCTATCCATCTATCTAGCTACCCACGCCATGCACTGCGAATTACCCTAGATATTACAGCACTCGTGACATGTTTTATAATACCATTGCAGTAAAATTATTGATGAGATAACTGTGCATGGCGGGGAGTGAGTACAAGTTATAGTTACTTCACAAACCTCTAACTAAAACAGGTGAATTTACATGGTTTAGTACGTTTAAAAAATGAGCCTAACTATCCCACTATAGCCCACAATATAACGTCCCTGTAACCTTTGTTTTTTTAAGTGAATGTCTGTGGGATTTTTATTTCTATTTCCGAATAATAATGTCCCTGCAACCTCTGTTTTTTTCAGTGAATATATATATATATATACATATATATATATTATTGAAGTTAAATAAAAAAGAAACAAAGGCTCTGGGGGATGCGGTCAACATGGCCGAATTTATTTTGATAACAGAATTTACATCCATAGAGTAAATAATTTAAAGAGCCATAGTAACATCATCAAATATTTAGTCCACATCCAAAACCAGTGGGAAAAAAGTTCCTTTATTTGAGTTCAGCAAAAATGTAAATCCTAAACTTGTGAGTACCAATCTGTCTCATTTATACTAGGGGTGCGTGAGGTGCTCTGCTGGCATAAATGGGCTGCAGCAAACACCAGAGCAGAGAAGGGAGGCAGCTGCGCTGAGGAGGACTTGGCGGAGAGGAGGACCCCCCGAGAAGACCCAGGTAGTCCTCTTCTCTTTTTTGTTGTTGCCTGAATTCAGGCCAGGGCCATAAGCAGAGAAAGAAAGCTGCCATTTCAGGCCTCTTGTGCACCGTCTGTCCTATGTGCACTACACAGAGGACAGTCCGGTGCACAAGAGGCCTGAAAAGGCAGTTTTCACTGCCAATGCCCTCTCCTGAATGCACCCAATCTCAGAAGCACTAAGGAGGCTTGGGCCTGGCTGACCAGGACCCGGCCCTGCTTAGAGATTCAGAGATCAGGTGCATTCAGGACTGCACGGGTCAATGAACTCAGCCTCCGCAGAATACCACAGAGTTTTTTTTCAACTCTGTGGAAATCTGCGTTATCGCACTCCGTGAACTCCGCCCAAGCCTAATTTATACATGTTTACGCCTATACTAGGGACTGCCCTAGCACTAGTCAACAAGTGAATTATTTGGGACTTTTTAACCCACCCCTCAAAACAATGCCATGTTTAGGGGTGCTATTGTGTGACTCTGTGTGCTCTAAAAATGATTCCCTTTAAGCAAACCAGTGGTCAGTCAGTGTGCCACTTTAGATTTTCCCTGTGGGATGCCTGATAGAGTGTTTCTTCCAAAGTTGGATGAGCTGTCATGACCCATCCATGAACGAGCACATGGTCCTTTTCTTTTTGTGCCTTCATGTAGCCTGGGGTAGGCTGATAATTTTGCTCGGGATGATTTTGTTTTTTTGTCTGGATTTAGACTGAACTGGCCATAAACCTTGTGAAGTTCTGTCTATAGCACTGCAATGTGATGAGTAAAGGTGTTCCAAAGGATCCCACTTATAGCCTTCAAAATCAGGCCCCCAAAATGTTCCCACAGTGATATAGTTATACCAATCCAGCATTGAAAGCATTTTGCTAGCTCCCAGAGGAGTCAAGGTTCTCATTCAAGACACCATATTTTTGGCCAGTCTAATAATATACAAACTATTGTATAGCTGCAAACCTGGACTCCTTTCGAGCACTGCCAGGAACTTGCAATCAGCACCCATACATTTGACCCCTCTGCACCCATTTGAGTAACAGAAATGTGGGCGAAGGCCCTTGGGGTTGCAGGGGCCTAACCTCTGGAACACAGGGGCCCTCAACTAGGAGCATAGCCTAACTTGCTTCACCGGAGGCAACTCCAAAAAACACATTTGTAAGAAATGGGGTTTCCGGTTGGCTAGGGTGTGCACCTAAGCCAGGCAGAACCTACCCACTCTAGTCAGGGCAAGGGAGTTTCACGTTCAAGATAACCCCTGCTTAACCCCTTGGTAGCTTGGCCCGAGCAGGTAGGCCTAACCCAGTGGCAATGTGTAAAGCGCTTGCACAACACACACAACACATGTGACGCAAGATGTACACCACAAAGTAAACACAACATTGAGCTAAGTACAAATAAACTGTATTGCACAATACATAATTAAACCAACATTACACGTTAATAATACCCTGCTACCTTAGCAGCTGTCAGAACGTTACACAAGTTACTAATACTCAGCAAGAATACGCAGTTGTCACATTAGAAAACGTAAGTACTCAGGATTCTGCAACATAAGTAGGTGTCAGGAATTACAGTAAAGAAATCTATGCACTTGTCATGAATACCTCGTAAATACCCATAAAAGGAACATTCGAGAACATATCACAAGTCATAAAAATACATATCAGCATGTCATGCCCATAAAAGGAACATCAGCACATATATGTAGCGTCATAAAAGCAGGTAGGAAACATATAAACCCCCCAAGGTCCATACTATGCTCACTGAGCCAATATATCCCTAAAAGTACCTGGTTTTATGGAGAAGAGGCACTCCTCATCCCTAGAAGATGAGCATGGGGGTCCCCGGCGCTCCTATGCATGAAACGGGGGCCACGAGGTGCTCCTGGGGGAGAGGGGCAGACTGCACCCTCTCTGTGGCGACGAACGAGCCCCAATCTCTGTGGGCCCCCCCTGGGCCTCCAATGGCCCTCTCACAAAATGGGGGCCACCAAAAATTGCCAAATAGGAAGTTACGGGGCGATCGCGCCCCTAAGGCAGTGACCGGGGGGAAAGGATCTCCCTTTCCGCTCCCGTGCTCTGCAATACTGGAGGCAGCCGCCCTCGTCCCCGGTGCGGCTGCCTGTTTAAAGAAGGGAAAGGCCCCCGCCTCTTCCACCTCCTGGGTCGCAGCGGTGATCTCCTTGGCAACAGGGGTGCCGGCGTGTACCCCGGGTGCGCCGCTCAGGTTGCCGGGTCCCCGGGGGCACTGAGAGGAACGCACCGGCTCCTCTCTTCATCGTCAAAGTGCCCTGGGGGACAAAACACAGCGCGCTCTGATGCGCTTGGGTAATTAAGGAGGCCCAGGCTGCGGCAGTGATCACAGCAGCGAGGAAAGCGTTTTTTAGGTGCCGGAGGCAGAATCAAGCGCCCAGGTTGCGGCGGTGATCTCGGGCAACCAGAAAGTGCTTTGTAAGTGTAAGAGGCACAAACAAGCGCTCGGGTTGTGGCGTGATTTTAGTGATGGCAAGAAGCGCTTTTCAAAGCGCTGGGGGGGCAAACATAAAGTAAGGCACTTTCTGAATCCCACGAAGCTGGAGCACTCCTCGTGCTCTAAATAATTACAGGAGTAAGGGGCCACAGCACCCTGCCCCTGGGAACAGTGAAAGTGAAAAGAAGCACAGGGCTGGTGGGCCCAGCTACAGGCCAGCACAAGGGGTAGAGATGGTGGCAGTTCCTCCTAATGACCAGGCAGGTCACAGGTCAGCACAGCAGCAGCAGTCCAAGGTGGTTTCCTTGTGAGTTCATTCAGGAGCGTCCTGTGTCCAGTTTCAAGTCCCAAGAATGTCCAAATTGTGGGGAAAATTCCCCTGTACTTATACTCAGGTTTCTGTGTGTTTTACAATGAGGAGGAGAGGGGGTTCCAACCAGCTACAACTGGTTCTGGGAGTGCCCATCTCTCCTCCAACACAGGCTCCAAACATCAGTGGGGGTAAACGACTCTATTGTGCGAGGCCAGGGCACAGCCTTTACAAATGCAGGTGTGGCCCGCCTCTCCGTTCTCTCAGCCCAGGAAGGCTATACAATATGTAGATGCACCTCTGTGACACCTCCACCCTCCCTGTGTACAGGCTGTCTGAAAAGTATGCACAAAGCCCCAACTGTCAGTCTGCTCAGACGTGGATTGGAGGCAAGCTGCAAAACACCAGTCATAAGCACAGAAAAATGTGCACTTTCTAGAAGTGGCATTTCTGTGATAGTAATACAAAATATGCCTACACCAGTAAGCAGCATTTCTTATCATTATCACAACCATAGCAAACATGCCTACTCTACCCCTCATAAATCAGACAATACCCCTTACACATAAGGCAGGGCATTTCTAATACAATCCTATGAGAAGGCAGCACTCACAGCAGTGAGACACCAAGTTAGGCTGTTTGTCACTACTAGGACAGGCCACGCAACTTGGCACATGTCCTGCCTTCTACATACATGGCACCCTGCCCCTAGGGCTAGATAGGGCATACCTTAGAGGTGACTTACATGTAGTAAAAGGGGAGTTCTGGGCCTTGCAAGTAAATTTAGATGCCCGGTCCTGTGGCAGAAAACCGTGTACACAGGCCCTGCGCTAGCAGGCCTGAGATAAGTTTGACAGGCTACTTCAGTGGGTGGCGCAAGCAGCGCTGCAAGCCCACCAGTAGCATTTAATTTACAGGCCCTGGGTACAGGGATACCCCTTTACAAGGGACTTATAGGTAAATTAAATATGCCAATTAGGTATAAGCCAATCATACCAATTTTACAAGGGAGAGCACATGCACTTTAGCACTGGTTAGCAGTGAAAAGGTGCTCAGAGTCATAATGTCAGCCAACAAAGGTCAGAAAAATAAGGAGGCAAAAGGCAAAAAGTTTGGGGAATGACCCTGTAAAAGGGCCTGGTCCAACAACATTCTTCAGGATTTGTTTACAGAGGGATGCCCAGTCGCCTGTGAAAGAAAAATGTCAGATTGGGGATATAGATAAATAGATAGATAGATAGATAGATAGATAGATAGATAGATAGATAGATAGATAGATAGATAGATAGATAGATAGATAGATAGACACACTCTCTCAGTGAATCTTATTCTATTTGGTTTTCCTTTCTCATTTTGTACATATCAGTGCTTTAAAGTTATTTCAAAATGACACCTAAGTAAACCAATATTGACACAATCCAATCTACTTAGAAGAGCACTTGACAAACACCAATAACAATGCAACCCACTGTGCATATATCCTTCATGTAATGCTTTGGACTGCACTTTTCCTCTGACCATACTATTGCGGGGGGCCTGAATGTTCGAGGTCTCATCCAGCTTTGAGGACTCCAGCCATAATTTCAGCTTTATCGAAGTTCACCAGCAACACACATCTAACTGTAAGGTCTCCTTTGAACTTGAGGTCATAGACAAATGGCCCTTCTGGACCACCACCCGTGGGTAGCTGCCTGTGACCTGAAGTTACTTTTCAAACACACTAGAATGCCGGGTGTGTTCAGATAAGGTGAAATGTCTTCCCAATCAGAGGTTCCTTTGGCTTCCTGGGTTCTCTTGCAACATAAGTGAAATCATTGCCACTGACTTTCATCTCTATCTGTGTGAAATCTTACATCCATAGCATATAAAATAAAATTCAGATCCCAAAAATTATGTCTCTTGGTAATAACTGACCACAAATTTAAACCCACAGTACAGAACATTAAATGATAAGTGTGTCGATGGAAGGTTTTGAAGAGCTCCTTAATCCAAGATCCGGGTCGTCCTACAGACACTGTCCTCGTTAGCCGCCACAACTCAATAAGGAGGTTGATGGATCTCCTCCCATTCGCTGTACAAACCCATTCACAGCCGCAGCAGGCTGATTTCAAGGAGAGATAATAAGGTATTTATTTTATCCAGTGGTTTTGCAATCAACACACCACATGATACAGTGGGTTCAATTAGGATTCCCCTCGGAAGCCAAAGTGCCATTTTGAAGATAATTATTTCTGAAAGAAAGTGGGAAAAAAGAGCACTGGCATCTTTCATGCTCAAAGCCATTACATCAGAGATTTCAGAAAAGTACACTGCGTACTTTAGACGACAGGCCGCCTTTTAACAAAAAAAAGCTAAGGAAGTGATTGCAAAGAAACGTATTTTCTAAAAAAAAAAAAAAAACATTAGTCGGAACACACTGCTATAGAAACCATTACGTGGAGAACATTTTTTTCAAATACTGCTCTACCTTCTGCACTTATCATCTGATTAAACGTTTTCACCACTGAAAAGTACTCAAGTGAATGCCCAAGCAAACAAGTAAGGCTACAGACGTACTTCTAGAAGGTTCCATCAACATTAAGCGAGTGCAGACCTGATTTGTAAATTCTCCTCATTGCCATGTGTAAGATCCATATATCTTTCAGTATGTGTACAGATCATTGGTTATATCACCTGAATTCCTGAACGTCAATATTGAACAGTATTACATTGATAGTATCTATCTATCTATCTATCTATCTATCTATCTATCTATCTATCTATCTATCTATCTATCTATCTATCTATCTATCTATCTATCTGTATATGTATATATAAGTGTGTGTAAATATATATATGATACTGACGTTATGTTTAAACGACTTCACGCGCACTCAGAGCTGTGCTTCAAAAATTTTTATTCAAGGTGCAACCAGCAAGATGCAACACATGCATGACCAAGTCTAGGTAGGCAGAAATACGTTCTTTCTTGCTGGTTGCACCTTGAATAAACACCTTTGAAGCACAGCTCTGAGTGCATGTGAAGCTGTTTGAACTTAACGTCAGTATGTTGTAAAAAGTCAGGGTCTGCTCCCGACCAACACGTGCCACCTCTGGAGGGAGCATTAAATATATATTGTAACTAAAACTCGTGCCCTAAGGTAACTAAAAAGTGCACGACTTCACCATGCACAGTTGTCTCATAAATAATTTTATTGCAAATGTTGCAGTGAGAATATGAAATGTGGCATGGAATATGTCATCAATGATATAACATGTGAAGTAATTAGCTGTGCATGGCGAAGGCACGAGTTATAGTTACCTCAGAGCGCAAGTAAATTCCGAACCTAAGTATAACGTCCCTGTAACCTTTGGATTTTGTCAGAGGAATTCTATGTTTTTTTAACGTATAGTCATTTTAATTTCTATACAGAATCCAACCACTGCGGTGCACGGCCTTAGGCCAAAACCCTAAAAGCAACCATCCTCGCACCGTGCACAGCCTTCTCCTGTGAGCAGTAGGGGTTGCCACGGCTCTTTGCACATGCACAGCGGAAGTTGTCTGCAGCCTCTCTGGGTGTAAGAACAGGTGTGAGAGGCTGTATTTGGGGTAAGAGTGGCTGTAAGAGTGTCTGGGTATAAGAGTGCGTACATCAGTGTTTTAGTGGGTGCGTCAGTATGTGAGTGGGTGCATCAGGGTATCAGTGGATCTGTAAGTGGGTGTGTGATGGCCTGAGTGGGTGTGTAACTAAATGAGTGGGTCTGAGTGGGTACTTGAGGGTCTGACTAGGACTGTTAGTGAGTGCATGAAGGTCTGAGTGGGTCTGTGAGTGGGTGCGTGAGTGTGTCTGTGAGTGGGTGCATGAGTATCTGAATGGGTCTGTGAGTAGGCGCATAAGTGTCTGAGTAAGAGAATTGATTGAAAGAGAGACAGAGGGAGCAAAAGAAAGTGAAAGGGAGAGCTAGAGTGAGACAGTTTTTTAGTCTGTGATGTCTGATATACTTAGAAATATAATAATTTTGAAAACAATTGAAATTAGTCCAGCTGGACTCGAACCTCCAAAGCTCAGTTTTTTTAATTTGTTAGCCATTTATGGGCTGTCTGGGACCGCAAGGGCTCCCCACGGTCCCTATATATTTGAATTGTTTTTTAACATTAAAATAAAATGCCCTTTGTGGGATATCTGGCAATGCGGGGGAAGCCTTAAGACTTTTCTCGCAGTGCCATTGCTTTTTTGACAGCAGGACCTGCTTGACAGGTCCTGCTGTCAAACCCTGAAGTGTTTGCTGTGGCTTGGCTGCATCTGACTAGCTGCAGCCAAGCCACAGCAAATAGCTATTTCCCAGGGGTTGGCACCCCAGGACATAGCAGGAGCCGGCCCTGGAGGTGTGCTGGTCCCCAGGGCCATCAGTAGCTCCTCAAGGGGGGCCGCGCGTCTCCCTCTAAATAGGACATAGCTCTGGAAGGTGGTGGTCCCCAGGACTTGAGGGTCCCAAAGCTTCCCCCTTTCTTTTTTTCAATATTTGTCCTGGGTAGTGGTCCCCAGGGCAGCAAGGGGGGAGGGGGAGGCTGCACACTTTGAATGGAAAGCCTCCTCTGTGGAGTTTTCGTTAAAAGACTTCTCTTTCTCCCTAGTTACTTGTATGCTGCCACCAGAGATGGTTCCTAGGCCGAATTCCCTTCTTTTAACTTCTATTTCCAAAGGTTGTGCTTCTCAAGCCAATCTTTTTGTCGATCTTGCTAAACCCAAGTCCTCTTCTGCGGGGATTTCTACTTCTGAGACAAAGGATCCTACTTCATTATCTTCAGGTTGATTGGAGTTTGATTTTATTTGCCTGAGGTTTCACCCTCATCCACTGAGCATGGAGTCTCATATTCTGCCACAAGCCTCCAAAGCATTTCTGTGGTAGCATGAGCAGTAGTGTGAATTTGATAGCCTTCACAGAGAGCCCTTAGCTTAGAGTACTTCAATCCCAGCCAAGGAGTCAGGTTGAGCTCCTGAGCCTGGTTCTCTGCATCAGACATTTTTTTACTAAAGTTGAGACCTTTTTATCTTTTTAAAAACTTTTGAAAACGTTTTCTAAGGCCTAACTATCGTAAAGAGTTTTAAATTCGAATCACTATTTCAGGGACTTAGCCAGGGTTTTAGCAATTAAATTTGAAAATTTGAAAAATAGTCCAATTGAAAAATACAATTAGGCTAAACACAATTTTTAGAGTTGTTCATGTGATCACTGAGTGACAAAGTGGTATCACCAAATGCAAAGCCTTGTACCCCAACGCTGACCCACCAAATGTAGGAACATGGCCCCCTATATAGTGTGCGAAAATGACGTGCACTGTGCAGAGAGTACACGTAACACCACTTTGGTATCTAGAGGCGAAAAGCAGACCACCTAATGCTCCTTTTTTGTGGTAGTGTGGGCGAGCAGTTAGGTTTATCTTGGAGATGTGTTAAGCAATTGTTCTACTCACAGTATCAATAAATTTGGACACACATTCAGAAGAATAACTCAAAACCAATATTTAATAATAATACAGATTTTATACATTTTTTAAGATCAAGATCATCAATTTTTAGTTATTATGTTTTAAAGTTTAGAAATATATATAATTTTTTTGCGTAATTACGCACCAAAGCAATCAATGGGAAAATATTTAAAAATGCATATAAAATCAGGCAATGCTCTCACAAATGTCACCTTCTATTTTTAGATTAAGGTAGTTGAGATGTCCTGTGGGTCAGCCGGAGAAGTTTGGGCTGTTCCCTGGTCACACAGAAGCAGCGGCTGAAAGTCTTAGCTCTGATGCACAACAGAGAGGGTGACCACTTGGAAGCACAGTGCACATGTGGACTTACAGATAAGCCCAGTGGGTCCCCTGGGAGGGTGGAGGACTCAGGGGTTTAGGGACCCCTAAAGCACAGCTGGTTGGTCGATGCAAGGACCAGGGAGGCCAGTTGCAGCGCAGATATGTCAGACAGGAGTCGTGCATCTGGGAGTCCTTGGAGACAGGAGCAGGTCACTTGGAGGGTGGATTGCAGGTCAGCAGGTCCACTCTGAGGGGTGGTTCTTGGGTGTCTTAAAGTCACTCAACTGGTGTTTTCTTCAGATTTTTTGAGAGTCTAGAGTGGACTTTGCTTCTGGGTGTCCAACATTGGGTGCCCAGCACCCTGGGTAATGGTATGCCTCAGCCCCTGAAAATCTCAGCCCCACAAACTTGGCACATAGGTAGGTTTTGTCCTTTGTGTCTATAGTGGTGAGTTTGGGTTGGGCTGCTGGGTCTAGTTCATTGGTCAGCTGCCAGTCAGTGAAACAGACTTCACTGGTTCCTTGCCTGCAGGGTGCAGGAGAGTGATACCTTCACTCTGAGGGAGGTTCTTGGCAATTTCCAGAAGGCTGGAGGTGCTCTGGGGTTTTTCAAAGTCCTTCAGATTTCCAGGCAACACCTCAGTGGCGATTCTCAAGTCCTTGGAGCAACAGGCAGGGTTTGGCACCTTTTTCTTTGTGCAGCTGCACTTCCGTTCTTGTGCCTCATGTCTTCTTCTTCCTGGCCTTCTTTGTGTCCATCTATTCTAGGTTTTTGGTCTAGGGATGCCCACTAAATACTGCACTTAGGGTGCGTTAGAGGGAGTACCAAGTAGTGGCCAATGGGCCACCTACCTTAGGGTGCTACACCCACTAAGTGACCACTTACTGTGGAGAGGAGTCACATCCCTAACCCTGATTGGCCATTTTCCTACCAGCCAAGATGGAGGAAAATGAAATGGAGTGGTCACCTTGCCTGCCACACCTGAGGGGTGGTGCAGGCTGTGGATGGCCACTCCTATTCTTGCTAGTTTTCCCACCGGTTTACCCACCTAAAATGGGGGCAAAACCATTGGGAAGCCATCTGCTGCTAGTAGCAGAGGTGGAGGTCAGATTTCAAAGGCGGTAAAGTCTTTATAGCTCACCCCTGGTGCAGAGTGCCTGCCTGGGGAGGAAGTGTAACACCTTCCCCTAGGAAAGGCTTTGCGTTCTGGTTCCTGGGAGCAAAAGGCTCTCACCCCAGGAGTCCTCAATCATGTCCGGTGGTGGCAGGTTGCTTAGGACGAGTTAGTAACCATGCCAGAGCTGATAGAAGGACCTTTGAACATGCCTACAGCCCATACCACTGGACAGAATTACCCCATGTTTGGCAGAAAGCTAGCTGTTTGTATGCAGCTTGTGCCTTTTCTTATTTGGTGCAAATCCGTTCAGTAGTTTTCGAGAAATTAAAGGAAATCCAAATTTGCCTCTGGCTGCAACGACTTCGAAATAATGACGAGCTCATGCAGGGTAATGCCCAGCTCTGATTAGATGCCAAGACTTGAAACCAGGAAGTGTTGCCAGTGTTGGCAGCCATCTTGGGACTCGGCTTCAGCTGAGTCCCAAAATGGCCCAAAGGAAAAAAACAAATGTGGGCTACTGTGCCAGTTTTTTACAAGCCCCCAGGTGGGGCAGGTCCTGGGGGTATTTACATTTTCTATGTGGTGGTGCACCCGATCCCCCTGCAGCCCCGGAGATCGCCACCTCCCCAGCACACTTAATCAAAATAATGCAAGGGGCCATGCAGCCCCCTGCCGCCCCAGGAACCGCAACCTCCACGGGACTTCAAAGAAATTAAATGTGCGTGGCTCCCCTGCAGCCCCGGGGACCGCCACCTTCCTGGGGCTAATTTTAAAAGACATAGGGGGTCCTTTGCAGACCCCCAGGTCCCAGGGACCACCATCTTCCTGGGGCTATCTAACATTGGCGTGGGGCTGAACAGCCTTCCTTGAGGAGCCACTGATGTCCCTTGGGACCATCACACCCCAGGGCCGGCTCCTGTTATGTCCTGGGGCCCCCCACCCCTGGGACATAGCTGTTTTCTCTGACTTGATGGGAGCTTTGACAGCTCCCACCAAGTCAGAGCAACCACTCCACTTTGAGTAAGAGAGAGCTGTTAAACAAGATGGAGGCAGGGAAACAGAGGAAACTACTCTCACAGAGAGGGAGCTGCTTCCAGCAGCAATCCCAGCTCCCACTGGATGTGGGGAGTTCCCAATATTGTGACTGGGTATCCTGGGGGGCACCCAGGTCACATGGTGGGCCCCAGAGGATGTGTTCCCCAGGGCCAAGATCAGCAGCAGAGAGTGAGGGGCCCTGCGGACCCCCTCCGACCAAAACAATTAATAGTTATGCTAGGCCACAGGGGATGGGTTCTCCCGGGGCTGAGACAGGCCCTGGGAGAGGGCCATTTGGACCCACTCCTCAAAAATAGTAATAATTAGGCCAGGCCCCAGGGAATGAGTTCTCTGAGGTCAGCCAGGGCCAATCTCACGATTGGGCCTGGAGATGGGGGTCACGCAACCCTCTCCCCCCCAAAAAATAATAATGATGTCAGGCCCCAGGGGATAGGGTCTCCAGGGCTAAGATTGGCCCTGGGGAAGGGAGTTATGCACCCCAAAAAAACAAACATTAGACAGGCCCCCAGAGATGGGGTCCCAGGTCCAAGATCGGTCATCATGGATGTCACTGACCATGTCAAGAGTGCATCATAGGTGCGCAAGTTATAGTTAGTGGAGATTTACTGCTGAATTTCTATGGTTGATGAATTGATGATGAACCTGACAATGTAATCTAGTTGAACAACACTAGAAGTACTAATTTGTAAACCATATTTCTCGAATACATGGTGCCATCCATCTGTATAAAAACAAAAAACAAATATGAATTAGTATTTCCATTTGTAAAATTATAAATTAAAGTTAGAAATTTTACAATGCATAACTTTATCAAGCAGTGGATCAGTGCAAATTCTTCATGCTGTAACACTATGGCCCTGATTCTGACCCCGGCGGTTCGTTACCGCCGGGGCCGGGGATGCGGGAGCACCGCCAACAGGCTGGCGGTGCCCCGCAGGGCATTCTGACCGCGGCGGTTTGGCCGCGGTCAGACAAGGAAAACCGGCGGTCTCCCGCCGGTTTTCCGCTGCCCTTGTGAATCCTCCATGGCGGCGGAGCACGCTCCGCTGCCATGGGGATTCTGACACCCCCTACCGCCATACTGTTCCTGGCGGGTCTCCCGCCAGGAACAGGATGGCGGTAGGGGGTGCCGCGGGGCCCCCGTAAGAGGGCCCCTGTAGGAAGTTGGCTCTGTATGTGCTATTTCAAAGTAAGGAATAGCATGCACAGAGTCCAAGGGTTCCCCTTAGAGGTAAAATAGTGGTAAAAAGAGATAATACTAATGCTCTATTTTGTGGTAGTGTGGTCGAGCAGTAGGCTTATCCAAGGAGTAGTGTTAAGCATTTGTTGTACATACACATAGACAATAAATGAGGTACACACACTCAGAGACAAATCCAGCCAATAGGTTTTGTTATAGAAAAATATCTTTTCTTAGTTTATTTTAAGAACCACAGGTTCAAATTTAACATGTAATATCTTGTTTGAAAGGTATTGCAGGTAAGTACATTAGGAACTTTGAATCATTTCAATTGCACGTATACTTTTCAAGTTATTGACAAATAGCTATTTCAAAAGTGGACACAGTGCAATTTTCACAGTTCCTGGGGGAGGTAAGTTTTTGTTAGTTTTACCAGGTAAGTAAGACACTTACAGGGTTCAGTTCTTGGTCCAAGGTAGCCCACCGTTGGGGGTTCAGAGCAACCCCAAAGTCACCACACCAGCAGCTCAGGGCCGGTCAGGTGCAGAGTTCAAAGTGGTGCCCAAAACGCATAGGCTAGAATGGAGAGAAGGGGGTGCCCCGGTTCCGGTCTGCTTGCAGGTAAGTACCCGCGTCTTCGGAGGGCAGACCAGGGGGGTTTTGTAGGGCACCGGGGGGGACACAAGTCCACACAGAAATTTCACCCTCAGCAGCGCGGGGGCGGCCGGGTGCAGTATAGAAACAGGCGTCGGGTTCGCAATGTTAGTCTATGAGAGATCTCGGGATCTCTTCAGCGCTGCAGCAGGCAAGGGGGGGATTCCTCGGGGAAACCTCCACTTGGGCAAGGGAGAGGGACTCCTGGGGGTCACTTCTCCAGTGAAAGTCCGGTCCTTCAGGTCCTGGGGGCTGCGGGTGCAGGGTCTCTCCCAGGCGTCGGGACTTTGGATTCAAAGAGTCGCGGTCAGGGGAAGCCTCGGGATTCCCTCTGCAGGCGGCGCTGTGGGGGCTCAGGGGGTACAGGTTTTGGTACTCACAGTATCAGAGTAGTCCTGGGGTCCCTCCTGAGGTGTCGGATCTCCACCAGCCGAGTCGGGGTCGCCGGGTGCAGTGTTGCAAGTCTCACGCTTCTTGCGGGGAGCTTGCAGGGTTCTTTCAAGTCTGCTGGAAACAAAGTTGCAGCCTTTCTTGGAGCAGGTCCGCTGTCCTCGGGAGTTTCTTGTCTTTTCGAAGCAGGGGCAGTCCTCAGAGGATGTCGAGGTCGCTGGTCCCTTTGGAAGGCGTCGCTGGAGCAGGATCTTTGGAAGGCAGGAGACAGGCCGGTGAGTTTCTGGAGCCAAGGCAGTTGTCGTCTTCTGGTCTTCCTCTGCAGGGGTTTTCAGCTAGGCAGTCCTTCTTCTTGTAGTTGCAGGAATCTAATTTTCTAGGGTTCAGGGTAGCCCTTAAATACTAAATTTAAGGGCGTTTTTAGGTCTGGGGGGTTAGTAGCCAATGGCTACTAGCCCTGAGGGTGGGTACACCCTCTTTGTGTCTCCTCCCAAGGGGAGGGGGTCACAATCCTAACCCTATTGGGGGAATCCTCCATCTGCAAGATGGAGGATTTCTAAAAGTTAGAGTCACCTCAGCTCAGGACACCTTAGGGGCTGTCCTGACTGGCCAGTGACTCCTCCTTGTTATTCTCATTATTTTCTCCGGCCTTGCCGCCAAAAGTGGGGGCCGGGCCGGAGGGGGCGGGCAACTCCACTAGCTGGAGTGTCCTGCGGTGCTGTGACAAAGGGGTGAGCCTTTGAGGCTCACCGCCAGGTGTTACAGCTCCTGCCTGGGGGAGGTGTTAGCATCTCCACCCAGTGCAGGCTTTGTTACTGGCCTCAGAGTGACAAAGGCACTCTCCCCATGGGGCCAGCAACATGTCTCTAGTGTGGCAGGCTGCTGGAACTAGTCAGCCTACACAGATAGTCGGTTAAGTTTCAGGGGGCACCTCTAAGGTGCCCTCTGGGGTGTATTTTGCAATAAAATGTACACTGGCATCAGTGTGCATTTATTGTGCTGAGAAGTTTGATACCAAACTTCCCAGTTTTCAGTGTAGCCATTATGGTGCTGTGGAGTTCGTGTTTGACAGACTCCCAGACCATATACTCTTATAGCTACCCTGCACTTACAATGTCTAAGGTTTTGTTTAGACACTGTAGGGGTACCATGCTCATGCACTGGTACCCTCACCTATGGTATAGTGCACCCTGCCTTAGGGCTGCAAGGCCTGCTAGAGGGGTGTCTTACCTATACTGCATAGGCAGTGAGAGGCTGGCATGGCACCCTGAGGGGAGTGCCATGTCGACTTACTCGTTTTGTCCTCACTAGCACACACAAGCTGGCAAGCAGTGTGTCTGTGCTGAGTGAGAGGTCTCCAGGGTGGCATAAGACATGCTGCAGCCCTTAGAGACCTTCCTTGGCATCAGGGCCCTTGGTACTAGAAGTACCAGTTACAAGGGACTTATCTGGATGCCAGGGTCTGCCAATTGTGGATACAAAAGTACAGGTTAGGGAAAGAACACTGGTGCTGGGGCCTGGTTAGCAGGCCTCAGCACACTTTCAATTGTAAACATAGCATCAGCAAAGGCAAAAAGTCAGGGGGCAACCATGCCAAGGAGGCATTTCCTTACACAACCCCCCCCCAAACGAAAGAGGATGAGACTAACCTTTCCCAAGAGAGTCTTCATTTTCTAAGTGGAAGAACCTGGAAAGGCCATCTGCATTGGCATGGGCAGTCCCAGGTCTGTGTTCCACTATAAAGTCCATTCCCTGTAGGGAGATGGACCACCTCAACAATTTAGGATTTTCACCTTTCATTTGCATCAGCCATTTGAGAGGTCTGTGGTCAGTTTGAACTAGGAAGTGAGTCCCAAAGAGGTATGGTCTCAGCTTCTTCAGGGACCAAACCACAGCAAAGGCCTCCCTCTCAATGGCACTCCAACGCTGCTCCCTGGGGAGTAACCTCCTGCTAATGAAAGCAACAGGCTGGTCAAGGCCATCATCATTG
Source organism: Pleurodeles waltl (assembly GCF_031143425.1). NCBI lineage: Eukaryota > Metazoa > Chordata > Amphibia > Caudata > Salamandridae > Pleurodeles > Pleurodeles waltl. Next base: position 855,764,435 of record NC_090440.1, read on the forward strand.
GTTTGGGACAAAACTGCCCCTATCCCATGTTCAGAGGCATCAGTCTGCACAATGAACTGCTTAGAATAATCTGGAGCTTTTAGAACTGGTGCTGAGCACATTGCTTGTTTCAGGGTGTCAAAGGCCTGTTGGCATTCCACAGTCCAGTTCACTTTCTTGGGCATTTTCTTGGAGGTGAGTTCAGTGAGGGCTGTCACAATGGATCCATATCCCTTCACAAACCTCCTGTAATACCCAGTCAAGCCAAGGAATGCCCTGACTTGAGTCTGGGTTTTTGGAGCTACCCAGTCCAGAATAGTCTGGATCTTGGGTTGGAGTGGCTGAACTTGGCCTCCACCTACAAGGTGGCCCAAGTAAACCACAGTTCCCTGCCCTATCTGGCATTTGGATGCCTTGATAGAGAGGCCTGCAGATTGCAGAGCCTTCAAAACCTTCTTCAGGTGGACCAGGTGATCCTGCCAGGTGGAGCTAAAGACAGCAATATCATCAAGATAAGCTGTGCTAAAGGACTCCAAGCCGGCAAGGACTTGATTCACCAACCTTTGGAAGGTGGCAGGGGCATTCTTTAAACCAAAGGGCATAACAGTAAACTGATAATGCCCATCAGGTGTGGAGAATGCTGTTTTCTCTTTTGCTCCAGGTGCCATTTTTATTTGCCAGTACCCTGCTGTCAAGTCAAAGGTACTTAAGAATTTGGCAGCACCTAATTTGTCTATGAGCTCATCAGCTCTTGGAATTGGATGAGCATCTGTCTTGGTGACAGAATTGAGCCCTCTGTAGTCCACACAAAACCTCATCTCTTTCTTTCCATCTTTGGTGTGAGGTTTGGGGACTAAGACCACTGGGCTAGCCCAGGGGCTGTCAGAGCGCTCAATTACTCCCAATTCCAGCATCTTGTGGACTTCCACCTTGATGCTTTCCTTAACATGGTCAGACTGTCTAAAGATTTTGTTTTTGACAGGCATGCTGTCTCCTGTGTCCACATCATGGGTACACAGGTGTGTCTGACCAGGGGTTAAGGAGAAGAGTTCAGGAAACTGTTGTAGGACTCTCCTACAATCAGCTTGCTGTTGGCCAGAGAGGGTGTCCGAGTAGATCACTCCATCTACTGTGCCATCTTTTGGGTCTGATGATAGAAGATCAGGGAGAGGTTCACTCTCTGCCTCCTGATCCTCATCTGTTACCATCAACAGATTCACATCAGCCCTGTCATGGAAGAGTTTAAGGCGGTTCACATGGATCACCCTCTTGGGGCTCCTGCTTGTGCCCAGGTCCACCAAGTAGGTGACCTGACTCTTCCTTTCTAGCACTGGGTAAGGGCCACTCCATTTGTCCTGGAGTGCCCTGGGAGCCACAGGCTCCAGAACCCAGACTTTCTGCCCTGGTTGGAACTCAACCAGTGCAGCCTTTTGGTCATACCAAAACTTCTGGAGCTGTTGGCTGGCCTCAAGGTTTTTGGTTGCCTTTTCCATGTACTCTGCCATTCTAGAGCGAAGGCCAAGTACATAGTCCACTATGTCTTGTTTAGGCTCATGGAGAGGTCTCTCCCAGCCTTCTTTAACAAGAGCAAGTGGTCCCCTTACAGGATGACCAAACAGAAGTTCAAAGGGTGAGAATCCTACTCCCTTCTGTGGCACCTCTCTGTAAGCGAAAAGCAGACATGGCAAGAGGACATCCCATCTCCTTTTGAGTTTTTCTGGGAGCCCCATGATCATGCCTTTTAATGTCTTGTTGAATCTCTCAACCAAGCCATTAGTTTGTGGATGGTATGGTGTAGTGAATTTGTAAGTCACTCCACACTCATTCCACATGTGTTTTAGGTATGCTGACATGAAGTTGGTACCTCTGTCAGACACCACCTCCTTAGGGAAACCCACTCTGGTAAAGATACCAATGAGGGCCTTGGCTACTGCAGGGGCAGTAGTCGACCTAAGGGGAATAGCTTCAGGATACCTGGTAGCATGATCCACTACTACCAGGATATACATATTTCCTGAGGCTGTGGGAGGTTCCAGTGGACCAACTATGTCCACACTCACTCTTTCAAAGGGGACCCCCACCACTGGAAGTGGAATGAGGGGGGCCTTTGGGTGCCCACCTGTCTTACCACTGGCTTGACAGGTGGGGCAGGAGAGGCAAAACTCCTTAACCATGTTGGACATATTGGGCCAGTAGAAGTGGTTGACTAGCCTCTCCCACGTCTTGGTTTGTCCCAAATGTCCAGCAAGGGGAATGTCATGGGCCAATGTTAGGATGAACTCTCTGAACAGCTGAGGCACTACCACTCTCCTAGTGGCACCAGGTTTGGGGTCTCTGGCCTCAGTGTACAGGAGTCCATCTTCCCAATAGACCCTATGTGTTCCATTTTTCTTGCCCTTGGACTCTTCAGCAGCTTGCTGCCTAAGGCCTTCAAGAGAGGGACAGGTTTCTTGTCCCTTACACAGCTCCTCCCTTGAGGGTCCCCCTGGGCCTAAGAGCTCAACCTGATAAGGTTCAAGCTCCAAAGGCTCAGTTCCCTCAGAGGGCAGAACTTCTTCCTGAGAAGAGAGGTTCCCTTTCTTTTGCTGTGTTGCAGTTGGTTTCCCAACTGACTTTCCTGTTCTCTTGGTAGGCTGGGCCATTCTTCCAGACTCCAGCTCTACTTGTTCACCCTGTGCCTTGCATTGTGCTCTTGTTTTCACACACACCAGTTCAGGGATACCCAGCATTGCTGCATGGGTTTTTAGTTCTACCTCAGCCCATGCTGAGGACTCCAGGTCATTTCCAAGCAGACAGTCCACTGGGATATTTGAGGAGACCAGCACCTGTTTCAGGCCATTGACCCCTCCCCATTCTAAAGTAACCATTGCCATGGGATGTACTTTTCTCTGATTGTCAGTGTTGGTGACTGTGTAAGTTTTTCCAGTCAGGTATTGGCCAGGGGAAACCAGTTTCTCTGTCACCATGGTGACACTGGCACCTGTATCCCTCAGGCCCTCTATCCTAGTCCCATTAATTAAGAGTTGCTGTCTGTATTTTTGCATGTTAGGCGGCCAGACAGCTAGTGTGGCTAAATCCACCCCACCCTCAGAAACTAGAGTAGCTTCAGTGTGGACCCTGATTTGCTCTGGGCACACTGTTGATCCCACTTGGAGACTAGCCATACCAGTGTTACCTGGATGGGAGTTTGGAGTGGAACCTTTCTTGGGACAGGCCTTGTCTCCAGTTTGGTGTCCATGCAGTTTACAGCTATGACACCAGGCCTTTTTGGGATCAAAGTTTTTACCCTTGTACCCATTGTTTTGTGAAGAGGCTCTGGGCCCACCCTCCTGTGCAGGTTTTTGGGGGCCTGTAGAAGACTCTTTACTATTTTTAGTTTTGGTTGTCTCATCACCCTTCCCCTGGGGAGTCTTTGTGACCCCTTTCTTTTGGTCACCCCCTGTTGAAGTCTTGGACACCCTTGTCTTGACCCAATGGTCCGCCTTCTTTCCCAATTCTTGGGGAGAAATTGGTCCTAGGTCTACCAGATGCTGATGCAGTTTATCATTGAAACAATTACTTAATAGGTGTTCTTTCACAAATAAATTGTACAGCCCATCATAATTACTTACACCACTGCCTTGAATCCAACCATCAAGTGTTTTCACTGAGTAGTCTACAAAGTCAACCCAGGTCTGGCTCGAGGATTTTTGAGCCCCCCTGAATCTAATCCTATACTCCTCAGTGGAGAATCCAAAGCCCTCAATCAGGGTACCCTTCATGAGGTCATAAGATTCTGCATCTTGTCCAGAGAGTGTGAGGAGTCTATCCCTACACTTTCCTGTGAACATTTCCCAAAGGAGAGCACCCCAGTGAGATCTGTTCACTTTTCTGGTTACACAAGCCCTCTCAAAAGCTGTGAACCATTTGGTGATGTCATCACCATCTTCATATTTAGTTACAATCCCTTTAGGGATTTTCAACATGTCAGGAGAATCTCTGACCCTATTTATGTTGCTGCCACCATTGATGGGTCCTAGGCCCATCTCTTGTCTTTCCCTCTCTATGGCTAGGATCTGTCTTTCCAAAGCCAATCTTTTGGCCATCCTGGCTAACTGGATGTCCTCTTCACTGGAGTTATCCTCAGTGATTTCAGAGGTGTTGGTCTCTCCTGTGAGGGAACCAGCATCTCTGACTATTATTTTTGGAGTCAGGGTTTGAGGGACCCTGTTCTCCCTAGATAGGACTGGTAGGGGGGAATTTTCCTCCTGGTCACTATCCTCTTCCTCTGAGTTGCCACCCTCAGAGGGGTTGGCCTTTTCAAACTCTGCCAAAAGCTCCTGGAGCTGTATTTTGGTAGGTTTGGGGCCCATTGTTATTTTCTTTATTTTACAGAGTGACCTTAGCTCCCTCATCTTAAGATGGAGGTAAGGTGTGGTGTCGAGTTCCACCACAGTCACATCTGTGCTAGACATTTTGCTTCTAAAAGTTGGAATACTTTTTAAGAATCTACAACTGGTTCTAGAATCTAATTCAAACTTTTACAAACTTTTAAACTCTAAAAGAAATGCTAAACAGGATCTACCACAAGGCCCTAGCAGGTCTTTTAAGAATTTAGAAAACTTTTCAAATTGCAAAAATCAATTTCTAATGACAATTTTGGAATTTGTCGTGTGATCAGGTATTGGCTGAGTAGTCCAGCAAATGCAAAGTCTTGTATCCCACCGCTGATCCACCAATGTAGGAAGTTGGCTCTGTATGTGCTATTTCAAAGTAAGGAATAGCATGCACAGAGTCCAAGGGTTCCCCTTAGAGGTAAAATAGTGGTAAAAAGAGATAATACTAATGCTCTATTTTGTGGTAGTGTGGTCGAGCAGTAGGCTTATCCAAGGAGTAGTGTTAAGCATTTGTTGTACATACACATAGACAATAAATGAGGTACACACACTCAGAGACAAATCCAGCCAATAGGTTTTGTTATAGAAAAATATATTTTCTTAGTTTATTTTAAGAACCACAGGTTCAAATTTAACATGTAATATCTTGTTTGAAAGGTATTGCAGGTAAGTACATTAGGAACTTTGAATCATTTCAATTGCACGTATACTTTTCAAGTTATTGACAAATAGCTATTTCAAAAGTGGACACAGTGCAATTTTCACAGTTCCTGGGGGAGGTAAGTTTTTGTTAGTTTTACCAGGTAAGTAAGACACTTACAGGGTTCAGTTCTTGGTCCAAGGTAGCCCACCGTTGGGGGTTCAGAGCAACCCCAAAGTCACCACACCAGCAGCTCAGGGCCGGTCAGGTGCAGAGTTCAAAGTGGTGCCCAAAACGCATAGGCTAGAATGGAGAGAAGGGGGTGCCCCGGTTCCGGTCTGCTTGCAGGTAAGTACCCGCGTCTTCGGAGGGCAGACCAGGGGGGTTTTGTAGGGCACCGGGGGGGACACAAGTCCACACAGAAATTTCACCCTCAGCAGCGCGGGGGCGGCCGGGTGCAGTGTAGAAACAGGCGTCGGGTTCGCAATGTTAGTCTATGAGAGATCTCGGGATCTCTTCAGCGCTGCGGCAGGCAAGGGGGGGATTCCTCGGGGAAACCTCCACTTGGGCAAGGGAGAGGGACTCCTGGGGGTCACTTCTCCAGTGAAAGTCCGGTCCTTCAGGTCCTGGGGGCTGCGGGTGCAGGGTCTCTCCCAGGCGTCGGGACTTTGGATTCAAAGAGTCGCGGTCAGGGGAAGCCTCGGGATTCCCTCTGCAGGCGGCGCTGTGGGGGCTCAGGGGGGACAGGTTTTGGTACTCACAGTATCAGAGTAGTCCTGGGGTCCCTCCTGAGGTGTCGGATCTCCACCAGCCGAGTCGGGGTCGCCGGGTGCAGTGTTGCAAGTCTCACGCTTCTTGCGGGGAGCTTGCAGGGTTCTTTCAAGGCTGCTGGAAACAAAGTTGCAGCCTTTCTTGGAGCAGGTCCGCTGTCCTCGGGAGTTTCTTGTCTTTTCGAAGCAGGGGCAGTCCTCAGAGGATGTCGAGGTCGCTGGTCCCTTTGGAAGGCGTCGCTGGAGCAGGATCTTTGGAAGGCAGGAGACAGGCCGGTGAGTTTCTGGAGCCAAGGCAGTTGTCGTCTTCTGGTCTTCCTCTGCAGGGGTTTTCAGCTAGGCAGTCCTTCTTCTTGTAGTTGCAGGAATCTAATTTTCTAGGGTTCAGGGTAGCCCTTAAATACTAAATTTAAGGGCGTGTTTAGGTCTGGGGGGTTAGTAGCCAATGGCTACTAGCCCTGAGGGTGGGTACACCCTCTTTGTGTCTCCTCCCAAGGGGAGGGGGTCACAATCCTAACCCTATTGGGGGAATCCTCCATCTGCAAGATGGAGGATTTCTAAAAGTTAGAGTCACCTCAGCTCAGGACACCTTAGGGGCTGTCCTGACTGGCCAGTGACTCCTCCTTGTTATTCTCATTATTTTCTCCGGCCTTGCCGCCAAAAGTGGGGGCCGGGCCGGAGGGGGCGGGCAACTCCACTAGCTGGAGTGTCCTGCGGTGCTGTGACAAAGGGGTGAGCCTTTGAGGCTCACCGCCAGGTGTTACAGCTCCTGCCTGGGGGAGGTGTTAGCATCTCCACCCAGTGCAGGCTTTGTTACTGGCCTCAGAGTGACAAAGGCACTCTCCCCATGGGGCCAGCAACATGTCTCTAGTGTGGCAGGCTGCTGGAACTAGTCAGCCTACACAGATAGTCGGTTAAGTTTCAGGGGGCACCTCTAAGGTGCCCTCTGGGGTGTATTTTGCAATAAAATGTACACTGGCATCAGTGTGCATTTATTGTGCTGAGAAGTTTGATACCAAACTTCCCAGTTTTCAGTGTAGCCATTATGGTGCTGTGGAGTTCGTGTTTGACAGACTCCCAGACCATATACTCTTATAGCTACCCTGCACTTACAATGTCTAAGGTTTTGTTTAGACACTGTAGGGGTACCATGCTCATGCACTGGTACCCTCACCTATGGTATAGTGCACCCTGCCTTAGGGCTGCAAAGCCTGCTAGAGGGGTGTCTTACCTATACTGCATAGGCAGTGAGAGGCTGGCATGGCACCCTGAGGGGAGTGCCATGTCGACTTACTCGTTTTGTCCTCACTAGCACACACAAGCTGGCAAGCAGTGTGTCTGTGCTGAGTGAGAGGTCTCCAGGGTGGCATAAGACATGCTGCAGCCCTTAGAGACCTTCCTTGGCATCAGGGCCCTTGGTACTAGAAGTACCAGTTACAAGGGACTTATCTGGATGCCAGGGTCTGCCAATTGTGGATACAAAAAGTACAGGTTAGGGAAAGAACACTGGTGCTGGGGCCTGGTTAGCAGGCCTCAGCACACTTTCAATTGTAAACATAGCATCAGCAAAGGCAAAAAGTCAGGGGGCAACCATGCCAAGGAGGCATTTCCTTACAGCCCCACTTTGTATTTCAGTGTCTGCTATGCAGACACTGAAATACGCGACGGGTGCCACTGCACCCGTCGCACATACCCACTCCGCCGGCTCCATTCGGAGCTGGCTTCCTCGTGGGGAGGGGTTTCCCGCTGGGCTGGCGGGCGGCCTTCTGGCAGTCGCCCGCCAGCCCAGCGGGAAAGCCAGAATGGCCTCCGCGGTCTTTCGACCGCGGAGCGGCCATATGGCGGCTCCCTCCACGCGGGCGGCGCCCGCCGCCCGCGGGGGTCAGAATGACCCCCTATGTTATAATAAAAATCAACATTATATTTTCCCTTTTTTACTGTTCTCAGCTTTATACCTGTGCAAGATAAAATATGTGCTGTATCAGAAATCATCATTGAACAGTGGGGAAAAATAATCGTACAGACTGCACAAAACAAACCAAAAATGCGCAGTTTGCTACTGCAAATAAGCAACACTGCACATTGCTCACTAAACTTTTTAAAGCAATAATTTTATCTATACTTACTCAACTAATCTAAAGAAACAGGCTGAAAATGAGAACTTCATCATTAAAAGCACTATTAGATATATCAGGCTCACAACAAAGGAAAAACCTTCTAAAGACATCTCTTTTGGTGGGCAGCATAATATCATAAATCCTAATAATGCATCTACAGTAACTACAGTATTCCACTTTTACAACTGTGACCCTACTTAGAATTTTGGTTCCAAAAACAAAAGATATACATTTAGTAACTTCCAGGGCAATCTTTGTCTAAATTTAAGGTTCCTGTCATTCCACTTCTTTGCTTTATATAGATAGGCAAAACTAATTAAAATTAATTTATGATAAAAGAAACTGTAGAAATTAATTGAAAAAACAGAGGCTACAGGGACATTATAGTTAAGAAATGAAATTTTAAAAAGTCACAGAAATTCACTTAAAAAAACAAAGGTTATAGGGACCTTATAGTTTGTTTCTGAATTTACTTGCACAAAACCATAGAAATTCACCAGTTATTGTTAGTTCTTTCAAGTAACTATATCTCGCACACTAAGGTAACTATAGCTTGCGCCCTGATTACTTTAAATAACTATTTGTGTTATATATACAAATATATTTGTTCACTGAAAAAGCCAAAGGTTACAGGTACGTTATAGTTGGGCACACTGTCAGGAAAACTATTGCCAGTGCTGTTAAGTTCTTCCTTCAGCAAAAACAATTCCCCTTTTCCTTGTACCCACGTTGGTTGCAGTGGCGTCCTCACTCCCGGTGGCTCTTGCGGAGGCTGTTCTTAGAACTAGCTTTTTTGGGTTTAACTGCCACTCAAGATGGTTGCAGCAAATCTTTATGAGGTCAGCACTCTATTGTTTCTACATTAGTCTCATGCTGAAGCTTCCTTCCAGCTGTTTCTCCCTGGAAGCTGTGCACTTCAACTGTCATCCTGAGGAGAATGAGCAGTGTTCCTGAGGCACTTCGTTTCATAGAGAATTCTTCCAGTTTTGAGTAATTAATTCTTGTTCTTGTTACAGTGTGCACACCAGCTACTTTTTCCCTTTTGAAGAAGCTACTTTTTCCCTTTTGAAGAAGCTACTTTTTCCTTTTTGAAGAAGCTACTTTTTCCCTTTTGAAGAAGCTACTTTTTCCCTTTTGAAGAAGCAGATTTTTTTCCTTCTTCCAACAACTGGCTATTGGATTTCTGTGGAGAATTCGCTTTGGCTTAACAGAACTTCAAGCAATTGGAGTAAGGAGTACTTTTGCATGATTTCCAGACTTGCCAATAGCCAATATATATGTACATATATAATCAAGAACTCTTTACTTTGCAGACTTGTCAGTCTTAGAGACATGGCTCAGTGCTCAGTGCTCAGACTTATTCCTAGAGACTATGATTGAGAAAACTGAACCTTGAGAAGGAGCTTTTGTTTCCTGTAAAAGACGTTAGTAGATTGTACATTTGTGAACCTTTAAACTGTTCTCCAGAGAACCCTGGATACCTCTGACTCCTGGAGAAAAGAAGATATTAAGTTAATATTGTTCTCTTAGGGAGAGGCTAGTCTCTCAAAAGATCCAGGTTAGAAGATCGATAGAACTGGGTGAATGTGAATGGCTGAACAGTTGAATGCGCAGTAGGAAGGTATGCTCTTATCACCCGACTGTAGGTCCTTCCTTTAAAGAAATTCCAATAAGAAGAAAGGTACAGGTTACAGAAGCAAACACTGAATATCCTATCTTCAAGTGGGAAACACATGCTGGAACTGGATCTGGAGTAGGTCTCTCTTTTTCTATTCCCATTCCCCTTTCCCCCTAGTATATGCAGGGTTCAGATAATCAGTAAAGTCTGAACATGCATCTGTTGGAGGGAGTTGGGTAAAAGGCATCTGCTCCTGTGGAACTTTGATTTAATGGGCAATCTCCTGACAAACACATTTCACATGTACAAAACCAGTGAAATTCAGCAGCTTTAGTTACCTCAGCTAACTATAACCTGTGCCCCCATAACACTACACTGCTTATGACTACACATATGTTGGCCAAACCCTAAAACCACCTAACCCAACGCTGCACACCGTCTTCAGGCCTGTGCAGTGGGGTTACCCACAATGACTGGCCTGCTGCGAGACCTTGGAGCCAACATCTATAGCCACCCAACCCCATGCTGCTCACAGCCTTCGGCTGTGCACAGCAGGGGTTAGCTGCAAGGCCTGGCTTGTGGCCAGGCCCTGTGGCAACCCCTATAACCACCCAATTGCATTCTGCGTACGGCCTATGGCCGTGCACAGCCAGGGTTGGCCACCCACCACACGTGGCACATAGCCCCCCTTCCCAGGCCAATCTTGGCCCTAGGGACCCCATCCCCAGAGCCTGGCCTAAATATTTAATTTTTTGGGGGGAGGAAGGGGATGCGCCCCCCCTCCCTAGGGTGACCTTGGCCCCGGGGACCCCATCCCTTAGGACCCAACTTAATTATAATTTTTTTGGGGGAGAAGGACCACATGGCCCCCTTGCCCAGATCAATATCAGCCTGGGGGACCCCATCTCCCAAGGTCTGGCCTAATTATTAATTTTTTTCGAGGGGCTGTTTGACTCCCCTTCCCAAGGGCCGATCTCCACCCCAGGGACCTCACCCCCCGGTGCCCAGCTTAATTATAAATTTTTGGGAGGGGAGCCATTTGGCCCCCTCCCCAGGGCCTATCTCGACCCTGGGGCACGGTCTGACTATTCATTTCTTTGAGGGGAGGAGCACCATGTGCCCAGCCAAGAGCCAGTCTCAGCCCCCGAGACATCATACCCCGGGGCCTGGCCAGTCACAATGTAGGGGACAGTGGGGGAACAGTCTCCAGGGATGCAGGGGGTCACGCAGCCCTCAATGTTAGATTTATGTAACGCTCCAGGGTGGTGGTGGTCCCTGGGGCTGCACGGGGCATGGCAGCCCAACTGCATTTGATGTGCGCACCTCATTGAATTTGTTAAAGCCCCGGGTAGGTGGCAGTCCCTGAGGCTACAGGGGGGCTAGGCCACCCATGCATTTTATTTGTTTGAAGCAGTGGGGAGGTGGAGGCTCCTGGGGCTGCAAGGAGAGCTAGGTTGCCCCCTTGCATCATATTTGTTTGAAGCCCCAGGGAGGTGGTGGCCATGGGCTGTGGGGGATGCCAGATTTGTTAAAGCCCAGGGAGGTGGCGGTCCCTAGGGCTTGTGGAGGGGCTGGGTAGCCTCCCTGCATTGTGTTCGTTTGAAGCCCATGGGTGGTAGTGGTCCCTGAGACTGCGATGACACTGGGCAGCCCCCCCACGTTACATTATTTTAAGGCCCCAGGGAGGTGGCAGTCCCTGCTGCTTCTGGGGGGGCCTGGTGCCCACCTGTTTCATTATTTAGAAGCCTTGGGGAGGTGACAGTCCCCAGGGCTGTGAGGAGGGTTGGGAAGCCCACTTGCATTATATTTGCTTGAAGCCCTGGGGAGGTGGTGGACCCCATTTTAGCCTCGGGGAGTTGGCACTCCAGGAGGGGGGCCACATGTGCCACCCTCCTTATTTCTCACATGCCCCCAGGACTTCACCCACCTGAGGCCTTCTTGAAAAGGGGAGGATGACTGCTTATTGGGGCTTTGGCTGCAGGGCCTATCCGCAGGCCAGGCCCTGTGACCAACTCCTGCCACTCAGAGCCAAAGGCCGTGCGTGGCATTGGGGTGGGATACAGGGCCTGCAACCAACCACCACCGTGCATGGCGGCAATCGGTCCAGTGCATATTGGGTGGAGGCCTTCTTTCTGTTTAAATGAGCCGACTCAGGGAGGTGGTGGTCCCTAGGACTGAAAATGGCCTGAGAAGGGGGCCTGCATGGCCCCCTCCCCTTTGATAGATTAGCCTTGTCTCAGAGTGGTGGGGACACAAACCACAGCCCCCTCCTCTTTGTGTTGCATTGGCCTAGCCCCAGAGACTCCCCAGTGGTGATCCCCAGGGCCACAAAGGGCCCTGGATGGGTCTGCACATCCCCCCAAATTAATTTAATGTTGACCTGGCCCCAGGGAGGTGGCAGTCCCTAGGGCCGATATCGGCCATGGGCAGTGGGGTCACGTGTGCCCCACCCTCAAAATTAACTAACACATTTGCCTCCTGAACCTGGTCCACTCAGGGCTCAAATATAAACAAGCACAGATAACCACAGATGATTGAGTTAGTTTTTTTGTTAATTGTTTCCAAGATTTGCAGATCCTCTGCAATTATTGCAGCAAAAAATTAAAAAGTTGCCTTTTTGGCCCTGGCAGTGTCCCTTGGGGACCCCGCCACCGGGCATTGGGGGTCAGGGTATACCTATCCTGTCCCCCTTATCTTTTTGAACTTTTGTTTTGAAACTCGGCTGAGTCTGAGTCCCAAAGTCCCAAACTGGCTGCCAACTCTTCCTGATTGAAGTGTTGACAGCCAATCACATCTGAACATGAGACCTGTCTCATCCACAGAGGAACCATATTTCATTTTGCTTGAATTTGTAAAAAATTACTGAATAGAGTTGCACTAAATCACCAAAGGAGACATTTTTGGACCAAGATCCAGCTTTCTGCCAAATTTGGTGTACTTCTGGTCAGCGGTTCTGACTGTAGGCATGTCTAAAATCTCTACGGGAAATAACATTGGAAACACACTTTTTTACCACCCTTTTCCTCAGCCCCTGCTTGATGAATCATCCAAACTTTCCATGCAGAACTAGACACAGGAGGGCACTTTTTTGGAAAACGTTCTCAAAGATTTGGCAAATGGTGCCTGTTACAAGCGAGCTAAAAAAACCTTTTCCTGTGGAGACTAGGACCTAACTATAGGTACCTACTGGCGGTCACCAGGAAGTAATATATAAATTGTGAGAAAACTGTTTTTTTTTGCACAAGACCCCTCACTTTCTGACCCAATTTTTGACTGATTCAGGTGTTTTCTGACTCTGACTGTGCCCTGGGCCCGGTTAACCAGGCCTAGGTCCTGTGCTCTGGTTAAAAAGGTACATGCAAATGAGGTTGAATTATAATTGGCTCTGAAAACCTACCTGTAAGTCCCTAGTATATGGTAAGGCATGTAGGTTTAGATACCTTAGTTGAGCCAGGAGACCCAAGGGTGCACTGCTGTGGTGTCTGGTGTCATTTTGAAGGTAGTCCTTCCTTGCTGAATGCTTTTACATTAAAGCTCACCCACAATTCGACTTTGGAATTAAAAGTACTTCCAAAGTCTTAAACAACCTTATTTTTACTTATGTCACCTCTAAAGTCTGCCCTAGATGCCCCAAGGGTAAAAGATGTTTGATAAGCACTGGTGAGGGAAAACTGCCAAATATGTTTTTCCCTATTGCAGTGTATTAGCTGCATGGGCTAGCATTAGAAGGCTTTATTTTAACATAATAGCTAAATATGTAATGTAAGATAACATCCTACTGGTTAGAGTAAATTCAACAACTTGCCAATGTTAGATTTATTACAACTATTACAGGGAAAGAGTTTTAGAACTCTTTCTAAAAGTTACCTTGTAGTGCCCTTTCCCAATTCCCTCTGGCAGGATGAAGCAAGCTACCTTAATGAGGTGTGAAGTGGCCTGGGTTGAGAAAAAAAGTTACATCTGGTGGGTCGAGAACTGCTGTAGCAGATGACAGAGCAGGAAGGATGGTGGGTGGCCAAACTGGTCTTCAGAGGAGGGAAAGACAGTGAAGATAGAAACCAGACCCCCCCCCCATTTCCTGCACCCCCAGCCAGATGGGAGCCCCTGTAATTGAATTACCGGAAGGGCTGAAGGGGGTGTGTTAGGGAAACTTAGCTGCACCAGTGGGTGGGCTCAGCCAAATCTAACCTCCCGGAAGAGATTTTCTCTACCTTGGATTTTTCAAGAATAGTGCTTCCTGGGATTTAATTTTGCCACACTTCACTGGAAGTAGTCACCCCTGAGGGTGGTACCCTACACTCCACTGGTCAGCGGTGCCCCCCTACTGGCCAACCCAGGAGAATGGATAAATATGGAAGAGCTGTCCAGAAATTCTGATCCTTGCTGGAAGAAAGACTGAAGAAGAAGCACTGCACTGCTAAACCCCTGGTCTGCACCTGAAGGACTACACCAGCTGCACACTCTGGGCTTCACCACAAAAAGGAATTTGCCTTACTTCTGAAAAAACAGGAGTGGACTTCCTGTAAGCAGCAGGGAGCTACCAAGAGTCCCATGCATCAAGTACTGCAAGAAGACCCCAGTTGACTAGCATCCAGTGGCCTTTCGGGGGTTCTGAGTAGGTGCTTTCGGGGAATTGTAGTCCCAACTCCCAAAAAGCAACTCAGAGCTTCTGGAACCCTTGACCAAGCTTCTGGACACTGTAAGACCCCAAAAAACCTTCTGGAAGAAGATCCAGAAGTTTCAAGACGTTTGGAGCAACTTTATAAAAAAGATCCATAGGGTGACTGACCATCGACGAGAGTCAAGCTGGTGACACCGAACCACAACCTGAATTTCAAGTTCCACCCTCTGAAGCTCTGGAGCTTTTTTCCCATCAACGAGACCTCCAAGAGTGGACCCGGACCTCAACCTGAGCCAAGCCGATGATGTTGCATTAGAAGCCGGTTTGAAGAGGAGCCTCCCCAGACGAGGACAGAAAGCTCCAGGAAAAATACTAAGAGACAGATGTATCAAACAATTTTGCATTCGCAAACGGTGCGAATCGCAAAATTCAGCCATTTGCGAATGCAAAAATGGCTTTTAAGATGTATGAAAGGCATTTGCAATGCAATTTCAAGGAATCGCTAAAACAGCAAATCGCAAATTCTGATTCTCTAAATAGGAAATCGCAAATAGGGAATTCCTATTTGCGAGTTCCAAAGCACATGTGTCAAGCATTTCCTAAATGGGAATTGGGCATTTAGGAAATGCAATTACCACCAAATCCAAGTTGGTGGTAAGCATGTGCAATTTTTTAAAATGCATTATAAATGCATTTTTAAAAATGACATGTAGCGCACACATGCTCCTAGGCAAATATTTTTTTGGGGTGCATCAAAGGGGGCCTTAGGCCCGAGCACCCTGGAGTTTGCATTACCTAACTGGAATTCGCAAATTAGGTAATGCAAAACCATTCTCAGCTAAGGGCCTACAGGCCCATAGGGATGAATAGAGTCCCATTCCCTAATTGCGATTCAGTAATAGCGACTGTGAATTTTAAGAAATCGCTATTATCGACTCGTAAATTTCTTACATCCCATTTTGCATTTCTTAATTTGTGATTTCTTAAAATTCGCTATTTAAGAAATGCAAACCGGGAGCTTGATACATCTGGCCCTAAAAATGAGTTCGGCGGTCCATGGACTGCCATGGCGACAGCGGCAGTCCAGCCACCAATGGCTTGGCAATCGGACCACCATATTACGCATGCATGCGGTCCCATAGAGAAAAGACTGCTGCGGTCCTGGCTGTCGCGCCAGGCAGCTCGGACCACCACGTGGCGAGACAGGCCAATCAGCCCAACAGAGCTAGTGTTTCTGCTGGACACATTATGATGTTGCCTACCAACAATGTGACCATGGCGGTCCAACCACAACGTTCCAGCAGGCGGAAACAGAGAATATAAAGGAAGAAACTCACCTGAAGGCAGCATTACACATGGTGTGCTGCCATAGAGCCATCACAAATGGCCTGTCCCTGCTGCTGCTCATCGATGGAGCCCAAAATCCATTCCTTCGTGGACGCAACCGACGGTAAGAACACACACCTACTTGTGTCATTAAGCTCAACAACAGAAGGTCGCACCATCATCCACATGATATGGGGCTCACGCTACGTGCACCAAGTACACTTGTCATTTTGTCCTGGGTCAGAGTGATTCACAAAGAATGACACATTCACAGCTATTAAACACCCATTTTGGACAGGTCACTGAAACTGCACTGCCACACTCCACAAAAACACACGTTTGCTCATCTTAGGCACAGGGACAGTGAAGTGTAGAGAACACTGTGTCACACAACAGCAACACCACATAAACGTCACATCGACCAATCCAACTGACACCCTAACATTGCACACATGCCATGGACTGTCATCAGATTGAAGACACATATGCATGGATGTGTCATGGAACACAAAATCTCCTCCCATGAACCATCCCTGTAATGGACCCACACATTACCCTCATGGCAACACAATGGAAGGTCAATGGGATGCACAATATTTTGTGAGACAAATATCCAAAGCTCATAATGCAAACAATACCTGTACAATATGGATGGGAGCATCAGGAGCACTCCTGTAAGTATGCTGCCCTGGAACAGATTTCTATTTGCACATACCCTAAAACACCATTTACACAGGGACTGGCCCTGCATGTGTCTCAGGGACAAACACTATTTGAGCCAAGTGACATGCCTATCTGCATTATGCGTAAGTGCAAGTTGAGGAAGCAAAATCACCAGCAAAAGCATGGGCCATACATCTAGATGAAGTAGCTGCAAGGTACATTCATCAAAATGGACACATGGTCAGTGAGATGTAAACAAAAGTAGCACAATTAAACAGCCTCCATGTGTGGACAAACAAAACTCTAGCTTCCCACATGAGATGAATGTAAACATATCACAATGCAATGACACCCCATGTGGATTAGCAAACACATATCCATACAGTGAATATCTACCCTTGTCCTGGGTGACACCAGCACTACCCACAAAGTCAGATTTCGCAAACAACAGCAAATGGATCTGCAATCACAGTGAAACAAACACAACTGTAGGCATACACCACAAGTTACTCATGAACAAAAAAGGTAACAAAGTAATGGCAGGCACCAAATGATGTAGGTCGAAGACCATTGGCCAGTCCATATGAGTTCATGCACAGTACTGTGCCCAACCTTGTCTCCTGCCAGGGACCTACACAGGAAGGGGCATCGAAGATCATGCTTGGATGGGGTAGGGTCAGATTTGGGATGGGTGGGTTTAGGAGCGGGTGTTTTTCTTTGGGGGAGAGGTATGGGTGCTTGCATGGGGGGGAGTGTGACAGGGGAGGACTTTAATGTGGAAGGGAAGGGTTGTGATGGGGGTGGGGCCTCGGGTTTCAGAGGGGATTGGAGGGAACAGGGGAAAGGGCAAGCTCAAAAAGAAAAACTTCCTTGGGAAAAAGAGTAGGGCCATCAGAAGGGATTGGAGAATTTTAGGTTGAGGAAGTGGTGGTCTTGTTTGTGGGTGTTGATGCCTTGGATGTGTTTATGTGTGAGGTACGCTTGTGTATGAGTGGTGTCTGTTGCATGTGTGAGTGTGGGTGTTTGTGTGTCTTGGGGGCTGTGAGGTGGAGGTGCAGTGTGCTATGGGGTGGTAAATGTATGGGTGTGTATTCGGGTGGTGTCTGTGGGTATGGTAGATGTTGTGGATGTGTCTATGTATGTTAGGGTGGTGTCTGTGGGTATAGTGGATGTGGTGGATGTGTCACTGGCTGCTGCGGTGGTGTCTGTGGGTTTGGTGGTTTTGGTGTGTAGGTCAGTGGGTTGGCTGTTGTGGTATGTGTGGGTGACTGCTCAGCATGGATGTGTCTTGTGCTGCTTGTGTGTGTTGAGGTGGGTGGGTGCGGATGTGTCTCTGTGCTTGGGACAAGTAGGGGAATAGGGAATACGGATTGGGAAGAGGAAGGTGGTGGGGGAGGATTATGGAGGGTGGATGGCTGCCATCAGTGAGAAGGCCAGAGCCTGAAAAGATCTCCGTAGGCCACACGTCACTATGAATGCCTTCCAGGTAAACATGTGTCTGCTGAAGTAGGCTTGCCAAACCCTTGATGGCATTCACAATGGCAGTCTCATCACCTTCAATGGTTTGCCTCATGGAACATACCTCAGTTACCTATTGTTATACAATAGTCAGCCAATGCTAAGTTCATTCCCACAGATCCCACAGGAGGTCATGCATACATCTATGTCACAGACACAATACCACAGCAATAATAAATGATGGTCTAAAATCCTGGGACGTTGCTGACAGAAGTACAATAGCCTGAAGAAGGTGATGTGGAAATACCCATTTCCCCCTTGAAACAAATCAACAATTCAGACTTCATCAAGTGTAAATTGGCCTATTGGAGTCATGTAGGTTGTACTAATGTTGCTCAGATATACTATACATGTGGCTTGGAAATGTACACTGTAGAAGAAATGTGCAAATTGTCAGAGAGATATATCTCTAAAAACTACCACACAATGAATCAGCTAGCACCAGGAAAATCACATCTAATGCATGGTACCCCTTACAATGACATACTCTAATTGCATCAGTAGAAACCATTAGTCCTTTGTATATTGGGGAGGCCCAAGGATTCCAAAGTACTTGTAGAAGGCCCTCAACATGTTGCCCGATGGGAAGCTGCATCACTATCTCCATTTGTGGTCCTACCAACCCAGATATTTGTGGATGAATGTTTGTACCTAACCACATATCAGTCCCACATAACTGCAAGTCACTCCATGATGCATGCCAACAATCAGGTAACAAACCTTCCCCATTTTACATGTGCAGAACACTTTGCCACATGATGCTGCATCAATGGCAGTGAAATGCACATTGTTTTTAAACATTGTAGTTGTACCTGTCTTGTCCCTCATTGATGCTGCAGTTGTACATGCTAAATGACATGCAGTGATGGGTAAGAGCATGTGTGAGTCAACTATCAATGGTGATACACTCCTGTCTGTGGCACCACATGAAATGCAGCTCCATTGCATAAGTCCAATTCCAAATTTGTTTGGCATGCACATATATGAGAGGGAATGCAGAAATGATCCCATGAAAACAGGTAGACCATGCATGAAAGAGAAGTACAAACATTTTGTCAAAAGTGAAAGGTACACATGGTAACATGTAGGCAAAAGGAGTGTTGGCAACAATGATGTCACACAAATCAGGTGAATGGACATTTCCCATTTACCAAGGAGTAATATTGATCTGTAGCTGCACCCAAAGTACAATGTATGCTCTGTCATATGTATGATGGCCACCATCATATGACAGGCAGTAGTGAGGCACCAGCACTTGTCACACACTGAAGAACGGTGGCCTCTGGGGGCAGATGTCAATTTACTCATTTGAGCAGACACATGGCTGAGGACAGTGATCCATCTCTTCTTTTTGTTTGGCCTGTAACACTGAGGAATAGTGGTCTGTTGTGTAGAATTTAGACCCACTTCAACAGCTAACATTACTTGTTTGCTCACTGTACACAGCCATGTGTCGTCCCTGGAGAGCAATTTGTTTGTGGAGTGTTTGGTTGTGTCCTAGATCCCTGGGCTAATAGGCAAGGCACATGAGAGAGCACCAATTTCCATGCCTACACAAACAGTTACTCATCTTGTGTGACACACATGGGCCATCCCCAATCACGAGAGGGATATGTCTGAACCTAAAACATCAACTTGACTGTATGACAGGCTTAAATATGCCTGTATTCACACCCCTCACCCCCTAGTGACTTCAGTGCTTCTCTCAAACACTCATCAAGCTCCGGGTAGGCCACCATCAGAATGCGGGCCATTAGGGTGTCATGCTCCAACGTGCATCCCACTCACATTGGGAGGACAGCCCCAGCTGGACCTCCACAATCTTCCGGGCCCAGCGTCGCAGGTCCTCCCACCACTTCTGACATTGGGCGCTCTGGCAGCTATGGACCCCTAGGGTCTGCACCTTCCGGGCGATGGTGCTCCAAATTCCCTTTTCCTGATGGGCATTGACCTGTATGGATGCAAGAGACAATTCAAAAGATTACAAACAAAAGTTTTGCACAAATGGTGTGTCACACAGATGTCAGAAACATCAAGCACAAAATGGGAAATTTGTCAACACACTACAAGTGTAAAGTACATATGCCAGTAAGTACAGGGACATGATTTCACACTTTTGAGGTCATCTGTAGACTAATCTACTACCCTGCTCATGGCCTACAATGACTAAGCAAGCCTACTGACTTCAGGTAGCCCATGCTTACAACATGTACTGTGATGTGAGCCACAATGAAACAATACATACCTATGTGGCTTCTGAAGGGTAAACTCTTTTGGCCTCACTGGACAAACAGATTTAGACCCTGCAAAATTGACTCAATGCATACAGTCTCTACAGGAAACTACTATAGTACAGACTTCACCCTAAGACTTCAGTGGCAATGAAAGGGCTGGCATGGTGGGTCCGGAAAGTCTCTTCCCTGTGCATGTTTGGATATGTGCACTATCTAATGCAGACTCATGCCACTTCAGGGTGGATTTCTGTGGTATGTACCTGTACCACAGAACATATATTTGAACATATGTTGCAAGCCTACAGAGATGGCATCCAACAAACAAAGGCAAAGTTTCTTCTATGTAAGCAAGCTAATGAGTCACACGTCATATGTCATGGCCTCTCAGGAATCTACACACTGTCTGCACTGTGGGTATGTCATTTGTGCAGTATGCCTGCACTGGACAAATAGGACTTATCTGAAGGGGACAACAGAGCTGCAGAAGTAAGGGGACTCATGTAAGGAGTCTGTCATGAGTCAAAGACACATTAACAATGATGCAAAATGCACATATGGACTAGTTTATAGATTTACCTCAGTACCTCTTCTTAATCTAGTCAAAGAACTGAGGCACTCAGGGCACGTTTTGCCACTAGAGCCTCATAGTGGCCACATGACAGGATCTGCAGGTCTATAGGGAGTGCGCACAGTGCCACAGTTGCATAGCCACAGTGACTCTCCAACAACCTGGAGTATGTCCCATACTGGGACATACATTTTACAGGCCCTGGCCCCTGCAGGCTGACCATACAGAACCTACAGAACCTACATGGCACTCACAATTCCCTCAATTCTATACATGACAGTACATCATGTAGCCATCAGCAATATGTCTTGTGGCCTATGCGGCAATCTGAAGAGCACAATGAGTCATGATATGCCTTCCAGACAACAGTTTGGCAAGGCCAGATGTTAGGTGAAAGATCCGTGGCACAATACAGATTGCTTACCAGATCCTCAAATGACTCAGACAAGATGCCTACACAGCTCATGCTGTCATGCACATACATGTTGTCTAACATTTACAACCATCATAAACAAAGAAATGTCACTGAACGACAGTAAAGTGTCCTCACCTAGTTATGTGCATCCAGCACGAGGAGGATCTAGGGCTTTAAAAAACCATCACACAACAAAATGTGAATGACCACAACATATAGGTGGTCATTATGACATTGGCGGTCTATACTGAAGACCGCTGTGGTGACGGCCGCCAACAGAGCTCCGTGGAGGTGGTAATCTGCCTGCCAGATTATGACACACAAACACAAAACCGACAGAAAACTACCACAACCACAATTCCGCCAGTCCCAACTAAGGTGAAAAACTGTCGGACCCACCACCCACACCGCTACGCCAGCAAAACACTGCCCTGCAAATTATGACCCCTGAATCACCACAGCGGACATTGAACCGTAGCCAACCATTGGCGGTACACACCGCCACGGCAGAATTGGGCACCCATCACCACTACAAGCCAACATTGGCCAGTTCACAAAACATTAACACACACATTAACACACACCCCACGCATCCACCAACAGCACTATAAAACACACACCCACACAACCCACAAACCATTGTAAACATGAAAAGTCTGCCACACCTTGCCAGGCCAATCCCTCACAGAACTGCAAACACAAACCAAATCCACCTATACATCCGACATGTATCACACACCACACACCTCACCACAACACCGAACACCCTCTGCACAACTAACACAACACACAATAGGCATGTCCCAACAAAAGCACCCCTGTGTCACAGATGAGGAGTTGCAGGTGATGGTACAGGAAATCGTCAGGGTAGAGTCACAGATGTTTGGTGCACGGGTCCAGCAGCTATCCATTGCTAGGAAGATGAAGCTAAGGCAGAGGATTGTGGACAGGGAGAACTCCGTGACACAATATCTACGCATAAGGGATGGCATCCGAAAGAGGTGGAACGACCTACGGGGGAAGGTGCATTCCATTGCACCAAGGCACCAGGTCACCATCATGAGGGCTGGCGGTGGACCCCCACCTCCTCCCCTACAGCTGACAGCTTGGGAGGAGCAAGTCCTGGCAATCCAATCCTGCATCCTGAGGGCCTCACTGGAGTCACTGGAGGGCTGGACACGGGTAAGTCACCATTACTTACCTACCACACCCAATACCTGCATAACATGTCATTCCCTCACCCTGACTTCCCTCACACCACTCCATCCCATACAGTGCACCACCCCACTGACCACAGATAAATCTGTAACCCTGCATGACCTACCCACTGCAGGCACACCCCTTCCAGCACTGCGTGCACACCCACCAGCAATGCATGGACAGCATGTAGTACTACCAATCCCACAATCCAACACCATACACTACCAAAGGTGGGACGACCACACCAAACCCATAGGGAAAGGTTGAAATGCGGAAAATGTGACAGAGAATGGCCCTAACAAATCACTTACATCCCCACAGGTGCCCCAGCCAATGTCAGTGGCGAGCAGTTGCCACGGCAACCCAGTCCCCCACCAGAAGATGCCCCCAGTGATGCCAGAAACGCTGGATGTCCTGAGCTGGAAGAACTCCCTGGGCCATCTGGGACCACAAGTCAGTTGCCTTTAACATCCCACAGTCAGTCCACCACAGCCCCCCCTACTTAAACACCACAGCAGCCACTCAACATCCCCAAACCCCTGTCTCCAGGACACGTCGATCAATAGTGTGCCCACCTGTACAGGGGCCTGAGTCGACACCACACAGGCAAGACAAAGAAGGTCCTGGTGTAAGTGGGAGTGGGCAAATGATTCAGGGGACACAGGCACAGGAGAGCAGGGACAGTGGCAGGTCAGCTGTGCGCCTGGTGGGCAGGCCCAGGGAACTGACTGCCGAGGAGGCACTCACACATGTCCTGGGGCCATACAAAAAATCCCAGGACAGGATGGGCCAGGTCCTCACCATCCTGCAGGAGAACCAGCGGCTGCAGGGGGTACACCACCAGGAGGTCATGCAGCAGTTGCAGGGCCTAAATGGCAACATGGCCTCCATTGTAGGGGTACTGGGTGACATGGCCAACACCATGCGGGAAAACAGAACACACCAGCTGCCACTAGCTACTCCACTCAGCAGCCATCAACATCTGCTGCAGCTAGTGGATAGGAGAACCTGCCACATGACCCACAGGCCACCAGCACCCCTCCTTCTGGAGCAGAAGAACTACCACGCAAACATTCCCTTTGACCCAGACAGACACCAGAGACTGTTACCAAGACCACTGCCAGGAAATTAGCCCCTCCAGAATGTCCCCCTTGTGTGCCACTGAGTCACCTTGTTCACTTTGGACTGCCATTGCTCCTCATCCTATGGCCCCATGGACATTGTACCTGTGCTCCTGACCAAATGGACTACTACACTGTGGTTTACCTCAACCATCACCCCACTCTATTGCAATATCCCTTCATTATTGTCACCCTTGAACACAACTGGTGTAATATTGCTTTATCAGACAGAAATGTGCAATGCAATGGACTGTATTGTACTGTGCAAATGTCCTGTAAAATGTGATTCCATCAAACAGATGTTGTTAAGCAGTCTGTAGCCATCACGTCAGTACACTTTTGTTACCACACCAACATTTGCAAAAAGGGAAGGCATAAGTGACAGTCAATTGTAATGCAGTGATTGGCTCAACACAGCTGGCACACATAACTCCACAGAAATGGAGAAATGAACAGCTCTACAGTCTTACCTATGTGTCATTGGAAGTACTGCTGTATGATATGTGTCATGTTGTTCACATCCTCCTCCTCCTCCCTGTCCACAGTGTCCACTACTGCCACAGGTGCATTGTCACTCCCCTCCTCCTGCAGGTAGGGCACATGGCGTCTGAGCGCCAAATTGTGCAGCATGCAGCATGCCACCACAATCTGACAGACCTTCCTAGGGGCATAGCATAGAGGCCCACCTGTCAAATGGAGGTACCTGAACCTGGCTTTCAGTAGCCCAAAGGTGCGTTATACAACACTTCTGGTATGGCCATGTCCCTCATTGTTCCGATTTTCAGCCCATGTTCTCGGATTCCTAACAGGGGTCAACAGCCAGGACAGGTTTGGGTAGCCGGAGTCACCTGGAAGTAGTGAGGGACACACATTACCTACATTGGCATGGAGTACATCTCCAGTTGCCGTACACTGACACACACTGGGTGAAGACTCATGTTCACCTATGAGCCATACCCTGTGCCTCTGTAGTCGTGCCATCATCACCTGTCGGATGCTGCTATTCCTCAAGACATAGGCATCATGCACAGATCCAGGATACTTGGAAGTGACATGGGAGATGTACTGATCTGCAAGGCACGCCATCTGGATGTTAATTGAGTGGAACCTCTTCCTATTCCTGTATACCTGCTCATTTGCACTGGGAGGGACCAAGGCAATATGGGTTCTGTCAATGGCCCCGATCACATGTGGTATGTGTCCCATGGTGTAGAATCCAGCCTTCACAGTGGCCAAATCTTCACTTTGGGGGAATGCAATGTAGCTGCTCATGTGTTTGAGCAAGGCAGCCAAAACGCTACCAAGCACAATAGAAAACATTGGCTCTGACATTCCTGTAGCCAAGCCCCAAGTCACCTGGAAAGAACCTCTTGCCAGTAAGTGGAGCACTGAGAGTTCCTATACTACAGGGGGAATAGCTGTAGTGCTACACATAGCAGGCATTAGATCAGGCTCCAATTGTGAACACAGCTCAGCAATGGTGGCCCTGTCCAGATGATAGGTTAGTATGATGTGCCAGTCCTCCAGTTTAGCCAAGTCCACAAGGGGTCTGTACACGGGTGCTTGCCTCCTCATCCTCATCGTCCGCAGTGGTTGGTATCTAAGTGAGCCAAAACTAAAATAGGTGTGACTACAGGACCTATGGACACACAACATCATAGTACGCAAAGCATGGATACATGTAGGAGACTGGCATTGTCTAGGTGTGAACAGTCAATACCAATGACGCACATATATCTTCCCAATATGAATATTAGCAGTAGGAAATGGCAACCGCCTGTCCTGTATGCAGGGTCAGGAGGAAGTGACCTCACTCCGCCGGCGTCAGGCGTCATGGTGGAAGGCGGTCTGCACCGCCGTGCAAATCCTCATTGGCTAACATAGGTCTCTATGGAGTACAGGTACGAATGATGATCAACGCCGGCAGTGAACACACGTGACCGCCATTTTCTCTCTAACACTTCACTTGATTCCTTACTTTCCACAGTACTATAGCTCCACTGCGTGCGTTGCTGTGACCTGTGTTTGGAACCTGCGATGGCGCATGCTACAGGGGAAAGGGCCCCAGCCTTCCCATCCGAGGAGTTGGAGAAGCTTGTGGTTGGGGTCCTACCGCTGTATGGGCAGTTGTATGGGTGTCCAGACCAACAGGTGAGTACATCATGGGTAGGTGGGATGCAACATAGTTGCATGTAGATGTATGTGAGTACTGACAGTGTGTCATTTGGGGGGGTTGGCTTCATGCAATATGTACGCAGTGGTGAGGGTCATGTGTGTACTTGATGAGGGGCAAATGCAGTATGTGAGCCATTTGTGTGACAGACTGGATTGTATAGTTCATGGTGTCCTTTTGTCTGTGTTTCCTCTGCAGGTCAGCACTCATCAAAAGAAAGGGTTGTGGCGTGCCATCGCTAAGGACGTGCGGCCCCTGAGGGTCCATAGCTGGCAGAGCACCCATTGCAGGAAACAGTGGAAGAACCTGAGACGTTGGGCCCAGAAGACCGAGGAGGCCCAGCTGGAGATGGCCTCCCAATGAGGGAGGAGTGCCCGTCGGCGCCTGACCCCCCCTAATGGCCCGCATACTGGCAGTGGCCAAACAATCCTGAGTAGGATGGGCACCTGAGGGCAGCACAGCAGACACAAAGGGGTAAGTACAGACTGTGTGGTATTTTGTATTTGTTGCCTACCATGGCGTTTGGGTGCAGGGTTCTAGTCAGTGGAACCCCCAATATGCTAGTTTAGCTATTCCTGCGTGGTCCTGATTAGCTATGTAGGGTGGTGTCCATTTTTGTTATTGCTAAGTAGCTAGCATACCATGGCAGACAGGGCTTAGTTAGTTCCAGTAGGTGTAAAGATGGTAGTGTTTGGGTTCTTTACTGCTGTTGTAGCTAGGCAATGGTTTGTCACTGTGGTCCATACAGCACAATGTAAGTCCCAGTGAGTGATTGTGATGTGTATGCCATATGTGATGTTGGTACTGTGATCGACCCTGTGCTACCTTTCTCTCTCCCCCTCTCACCTTTTGTCATCATGTCCATGTGTGCATTAGCATCATATGGCGAAGGACCCGGGGCACCGGCGACTGGGGGAGCTGCAGCCCATGGGGCCCAGGAGGCGGAGAGCATAGACGCCGAGGGGACAAGTGGGTTGGAGGGTGAGGGGAGTACCACAGGGAAGACAGGAGCAAGTACTACAGACTCAGATTCATCCACCGATGGGAGCTCCCTGGTGGTGGTGGACCCCTTCTTCTTCCACCCCGTACCAGCACCGACTTCCCAGTAGCCCCCCACCCAGTTGCCCGTGCCCGTTCACCCAGGAGGGTGGGCATCTCCTTCACCCCAGGCACCTCAGGCCCTGCCCCAGTCAGTCCTGCTGCCCTCAGTGAGGAGACTATTGACCTCCTGTGATCCATATCTGTAGGGCAGTCAACCATAGTGAATGCTATCCAGGGGCTGGCATCCGAGATGCACCAATGCAATACCTTCCTGGAGGGCATTCACGGTGGCTTGGCTGCCCCACAGAGATCGTTTCAGGCTCTGGCCTCCTCTCTGATGGCAGCTAGTGTCCCTGGTTCCTCTGTCCCCCATCCAACTACCTGTTCTCAGTCCCATAGCCCTCTCTCCCAACCCATCCCATGCACACAATCTGACCAGCATGCACACAAAGCAACAGACAGGACTCACACAAACAAACACAGGCACCACACTTCACTCCACAAGCACACACACAGCCAACACACAGATGCACACACTACAACAGCCACTGCCTCCACTATCTCTCCCTCCTCCTTCTCCCTCACAGTCACATCAGCACTCACACCATCATGCACTGCATCATCAGTCCCAGATCCTGCCACCTATACAGCCTTGCCCACAGTCACCACAACAGCTGACATGCACCCACAACACCACATGTGCAGTCGCCACCACCACCATCACCCTTATGCAGCACACCCACCTCACTTGCAGACACCACCACAACATATATACACACGTCCTGTTTTCTCTCCCCACCCTGTCTTCCCCCTCCAAAGACACATAAATGCTCCCACTCAGACACCCAACAGCCATCCACCTCACACACACACACTGTCCATGCACCTGCACCCAAATCCAGAATACCTCCTCCTCCTACAACCACTTCCTCTACCTCCACTTCTATTCCTCCTCCCACACCCTGCCTCATTGGTCCTAAGAAGCTTTTCCTTTCCTGCCTTGACCTCTTCCCTCCCCACTCCCTCGTCCTGCCTGTAAGAGAAAAGTCCCACCACCCAAGCCCAGTACCCCCAGCTCCAAGTCAACTCCTGTTCCTCCTCCTAAGAATACTTCTGCCACTAAGGTGAAAAAGAGTGGCACTCCGGCCCCCCTGTCCCAAGGCCACTCCTCAGCCCCCTAAACAGAAGGGCAAGGACCCGCCCCCTCCCAAACCCAAGCCGAAAGAACCCCCGCCCCAAGAAGAACCCCCACCCTCCCTGCTCCCTGAGATGCTTGCCTACCATCTCCATGATGCCCCTGGCCAGTGGAGTGACTGGGCTGTCAGGAGTCAAGTTGGGCCTTGGACGTTGCCCTTTGGCCATTTAATGTCTTTGGACTGGCCAATGGCCCTTGCTGTACATGTGTACAACTGTAAATATTTATTTATTAGAATTTGAGTACATTTTCCAACATAATTACAGTGGTTGGCCAGAGGTATGTGTCCTGGCTTTCTTTCCTTCTGGATTATGTTGGTGTGGGATTTCTCTGCAGATGGTTCTGGGTGTGTTGTGTGGGTGTATGTTGTGTGTTGTGCATGTGAGTATGTCACTCTCCCTTCTCTCCCTTTTTGCTAGGCGGCTGTACTCACCATCGTCTTCTTCGTCGGTGTTGGTGCTCTTGGACTGCCATTGCGTGGTGCAGCATCGGGAAGACTTCCAGATCGGGTTCCATGGTGGCCGCAGACGCCTCCGTGTCCCTGAAGGCGAGTGTCTCCTTTTATATGATGTGTTTCCGCCAGGCTTTTTGGTGGTAATCCCGCCCCGGAAATGCTGGCAATCTGCTATGTCATAATATGGTGGGTGGGTCGTTGTCTTCCGCCTGCCTTAAGATGGCTACCCCTGTGGTCAATGGATGGACCGCTCCAGCGGTTCAGGTGGTACATTGGCTGTCTAGGGGAGGGTTCACCACCATGATCATAATTTGGAGGTCTTCACTGCTGGCCTGGCGACGGTACTACCGTCATCGTCGGCGTGGCGGTCAGCTGACCGCCAATGTCCTAATAAGGGCCATAGTCTCAACGTGGACATAAGGTCTCCAATACCTGCACCATGCACATCCCATTGATGCCACACAAACTGCAACAACAGGCACACAAGAGTACATGGCATGATTGCTCCCAGAGGCAGTACATAGCAGCTGAAGTAGTAAAGGTTTTGCTGGCATCAGTGTCAGGAGTTAAGTGACTGATTTTGCAAAACACGGTGTACACATACATCACGTTTGCAGTCATCACCACAGATGCACACAGCCATTAGCCTGCGACCGCCACAGGCAACAAGGTTAGCCTATGGCTGTGTCCACCACAGTTGGTACTATCTACTGCGTGAACGACTTCCATCAGCAGACGTGAGGGATTCCTGACATCCAGTGGAGTGGGTCAGGCATCCATTTTGGCAGTTTGAAATACTGTACATGGCCCTGTTAAATGTACCACAACAACATTTTAGTGTAGGATCATCAGAAACATCCTAAATCAGTCCAGTTAAGTCTGACTACACAACAGCCAGTGTAGTGTGTTGCGGGGCACAGATGCATGGTTCATCACCACTGACAGTATTTTTGGTGCTTAGAGAGACTGTCACATTTTGAGGTGCAAATAGTTGGGTGACGCCCAAATCCATGTTGTTGGCACATGTGTTCACAACCATGGGGGTCACATTTGAACCTTGTGTAGTTGACAGCTGTGATGTGCACTCAGTGTAATGTATTTCCAGTCAGAAATGCTTTGTTACATTACTTTTTTGGTATGCATCATTTTAGTTGCTGTGGACACAGTGACTAATGTTCCAAATCATGCTTATTCACACATAGGTACCCGGGGAGATGGTGGATGCAACAACCTCCTGTCTACCGTCCATTGCTAGACCTTCAGACAATGGAGGAACACCACATCATCCACCTCTACCATCTGGATAGGCAAACAATAGTGGATTCATGCCATCAGTTGGAGCCAAATCTGATGCCAGCTAACAGTAATCCATGCTGCATACCACCCATTGGTCACCTCATGGCAGTATTGCACTTCCTGGCCACAGGGTCTTTCTAACATACAGTGGCCCTATCTGGTGGCATGTCCCAAACTATGTTCAGTCTGGTGTTCAGAGATTTCCTCTCAGCAATGATGAAAGACTTTGACAGTTATATCATGCTCCCCCAAAGAGAGGATTTAGCCAATGTGAAGGCTGACTTCTATGGTTTTGCCCACCTCCCACATGTGGTGGGAGCCATTGATGGCACATTTTTGCCTTGATGCCACCACAGGCAACTGAACACGTCTATTGCAACAGAAAAAACTTCCATTAGATCAACGTGCAAGTTGTCTGTTTGGCGTATATCTACATCTCTAACGACTGTGCCCGTTTTCCTGGATCAGCCTATGATTCAGTTATACTGCAGAACAGCAACATACCTTACTTGGTATCACAACTGCAACCTGAGGGGGCCTGGCTGATTTCTAAGTCCCGTTTGTCCTAACTGTGTGTGAGTAATGTCAGGTGCTAGAATCATGAAGTCAGTGACTCGTTGCACTTTTATCCCATTCCTTAGCAGGAGCCTCAGCATATCCAAACCATTCTTGTTTATTGATGCCACTGAGGAATCCAAGTACGCCAAGGGAAGTCCTTTTCAATGAGGCCCACGGAAGAACATAGTGGGCAATGGAGCCGGCTTTTGGATTCCCGAAAGCTAGATTTTGCTTCCCGAACAGAACTGGGGTAGCCCTCCTCTCTTCAGCTGGGAAAGCGTGTCACAACATTGTGGCATGCTGTATGCTCCACAACATCGCCCTGTGGAGGAGGGGGGACCTGAATTGCCACTGGGTAAGAATCCTGAAATGCCAATTGAAGATGCCAGTGGTGAAGAGGAAGGAGCTGACTTGTGAGATCTCATCCACAGCTACTTCTCATGGATGTAAATATGTCATGTAATGTCATGACTGTGACTAAACAATGTACTATAGTTGTCAGAATGTGTGGAGTTGAGTTTGTTTAAACAGTTAGGGAGCTGATACTCTGCAAAAATCAGCTAAAGGCTGATTGGTGAGATAGCTTTTGATACATCCCCACCTTGATGATGTTGCTTTGTTTGTGTCAGGTTTCTTGCAATGTACTTTATTTTCAAGATGCTAGCTATGTGACTTATTTCATATGTATGGTTTCAAGTCTATACTCCTTGCTTTGTTCCTTGTATACATACCTTCACCATGACATCTTTATGTGGACATTTCAGTGTTGTGACATTGGCAGGTATCTAAAGCTGTTCTGACATACAAAGTGGCCATGGATTGTTCCAGGTAATAAAAGCCACAGATGTAGGAGGCATGCTCTCTGTATAGTGTATGAAGATAAAGTATACTGTGCAGAGTCCAAGCAACTCTACTTTGGTATCCAGAGGTAAAAATCAGACCTCTTAATGCTCTGTTTTTATTGTAGTTTTGGGGAGCAGTTAGGCCTATCTTGGAGATGTGGTAAGTATTTGTTGTACTCACAGTATCAACAAATATGGATACACACCTAGAAGAACTTGAGACCTGTTTACAAAAATAGTTCAGAGTTTTGTAAAATTTTAAAGACCAAGATCATCAATGAACAGTAAGTACTTCTTTTGTTATGATTTTTCAAAATTTAGAAAATGTATGCTTTTTGTGCATAATTACACACCATACCAATGAATGGGAAAATCTTTAAAAATGCATATGAAATCAGGCAATGCTCTCACAAGTGTAACCTTCTGTTTTTAGGTCGAGGTTCTTGAGATGTCCTGTGGGCCATTCAGAGAAATTCGGGCAGTTCCTGGTTCAAGCGGGAGCAGCGGCTGAAAGTCTTTGAGCTGGTGCACAACAGAGAAGGGGACCACTTGTAAACACACTGCACTGGAGCACAGCTGGTTTGGCATTCCGGGTGCCAGGAAGGCTGGGTGCAATGCAGGTAGATAAGCCAAAAGTCGTGCGTCAGGGAGTCTTTGGAGCTAGGAGCAAGTCACTTGGACCCTGGGGTCTGGTTCTTGGGTGTGCCGAAGTCCCTCGACTGGTACATGCTTCTGGTCTTTGGAGAGTCCAGAGTGGACTTTGCTTCTGGGTGTCCAACGTCGAGGATCTTGTCCCCCTGGCAATGGGATGTCTCAAGCCCTGAAAAATGTTGTGACACTAAACCTGGTACACTGGTAGGTTTTGTCCTATGAGTCTGTTCTGGGGATTGTGGTCACGCTGCTGGGTCTGGTTCATTGGTCAGCAGCTGGTCAGTAAACTTGACTTCACTAGTTCCTTGCTTACAGGTTACGGAAGAGTGATACCTTCACTATAAGAAATGTTCCTAGTGATTTGCAGAAGGCTGGAGGTGCATTGGGGTTTTTTAGAGCCCTTCAGGTTTTCAGGCGACACATCAGCGGCAATTGTCAAGTCCTTGAAACAGCAGACAGGGTTTGGCATTTTTTTCTTTGTGCAGTAGGACTTCTGTTCTCATGACTTGGGTCTTCTTCTTCCTGGCCTTCTTTGTGTCCACTGAATCTAGTTTCTTGGTCTAGTGAGTCCAACTAAATACTGCATTTATGGGGCTTTAGGGGGAGTACCTGGTAGTGGCCAATGGGTCACCTACCTTAGGGTGGCTACACCCACTAAGTGACCACTTCTTGTGGTAAGGGGTCACCTCCCTAACCCTGATTGGCTATTTTCCTGCCATCCAAGATGGAGGAACTTTAAACGGAGTGGTCACCACGAGGGGTGGTACAGGCTTTAGGGGGACTCATCCTACTCTGGCAAAGTTTTCCCTCTGGTTTTCCCACTCAAAATGGGAGCAAAAACATTGGGCAGCCATCTGCTGCTAGCAGCAGAGGCAGGGTCAGATTTCAAAGGTGGTAAAGCCTTTGAAGCTGGTGCAAGGTGCCTGCCTGGGGAACAAGGTGTAACACCTCCACCCAGGAAAGTCTTTGTGTTCTGGCTCCTGAGAGCAGAGGTTCTCACTCCAGGATTCCAGACTTCTGTCTAGTGGTGGCAGGCTGGTTAACACCAGTCAGCAACCATGCCACAGAGGTTAGGCTTTGCAGGGGGCAACTCTAAGGTGCCCACCGGGTACATTTTATAATTAATCCAACACTGGCATCAATGTGGGTTTATTTTTCTAAGTTGTTTGATCCCAAATGGCCGCTTATTCAGAGAGGCCACCATGTATCTGGGGAACTCGTAATTACCAGAATCCAGCACACGTATTTGCTATGGCTTCCCTGTACACTTACCATGTTTTAAGGTTTTACAAATGCACAATAGAGGAAAATTTTCTCATGCACACATATGCCCGCACATGCATTATAGCGTACCCTGCCTTAGGGCTGGAAGGCCTGCCAGAGGGGTGACTTACCTATATTACATGCAGGTTTAATGGACATGCCACTTTTGGTGAGTGTCATGTTGAGTTTGCAACTTTTAAATACACCTTGTCATGCACTTGCAATGATAGTCTGCATGAGGCTGGTGTGGGGCCTCTCAGAAAGGCACAATTGGTGCTGCAACTCTGGGGGGTCCTCTTCAGTACCCATGCCCTAGGTACCAGGCATACCATTTACTAGGGACTTGGAAGGGTGGCTGAAGTGCCAAACATAGTACAGTTTTGGGGAAATAGATCAGGTACTGGGCACCTGATAAGGAGGGGATCAAGGCACTTACTGTTTGAAACCACATCATTTTCCAGGCAAAAAGTGGGGTGCCACCATGTCAAAAGAGGCCCTTTTGGGTGTAGGAGATCTGTGCCAAGACAGCTAGCACAGCATTTGGATGGAAGTTCAGAAGAGCCCATTGGGCTTGATTTGTGTCCCGTGGTGGGCCTGATACATCATGTGTAGCATCATGTGGTCAGAAAATATGTAGTTCTAGACCACGAGCAAGTCAGTTTCCCTTCACATTGGCTAAACACCTTTTTGTCTGACCTTTATATAGCTGTAGATGTGTTTCATCATTGTAGGCCACAGTGCCTGTTCCAAAACACTGACATATATATGTGTCTTGCCACCAGATGGATGAGCACTGGATTATAATGACCCAGTGATCAGAAACTATTCTACTGCAATCTGTCTGGATCTTGGATTATATGATGTTGGATTACTTTGGTGTGGTATGTGAAAAGGCTCAAGCTGGTGACATTAACCACTTCAGTATTTGCCTATTCTACAGGACAATGTCTGGAAAATCCACTCCATTAGTGGTCTGAAGGCCTGTACCTGTACATATGTTCATTTATTCAGTATGAATCAACCATTTATGATTTCCAATAGTTCAGACAAATTGACAGCCTATGTGCTGAACACTGTAATATTTTTTTTAGTTTGACCAGACACTTGTATGTATGTGTTTGTGTGGGTTGGTTGTAATCCTGAGCTAGACACCCTGTACCTGCAACATATCCCATCTTTAATAAGTACCTTGGATCATCATTGTATGGTTCATATGGTCTGACATATCTACATAGCTAAATGTGAAATCAAAATCAGCAGATAATGACTCATTGATGGATGATTTTATTGTGAAGCTATGTGACATGAATAAACAAAAAAAGAAAGGTGAAGGGGTCAGTCATGGTGAATTAAATCATTGGACTAGATGCCACACATTGGAAGTCAAAAGTCCAGAATAGTCCTCCCATTGGAAATGGATTGTGGTTCAGGATCAGGCCACAGAGTGAATGAGTGATACACAAAGGACGACCTTAAAGAAGAGGATAATGGCTGGCAGTGGTGAGTGTCTTGCCATTCACACCTCCTGGATTATTTGCTGGACTTCCCAGCTTACGAGAGGAGTGGCATCAGCTGTTACAGAGGCAGTGGTGTCAGTGGCTGGTTGTTCCTTTGGCAAGGCCTCCCTTCCTGTGACTTGTGTCAATGTACATGGGCCTAATGTTGATGAGCCAAAGGAAGGACAAGATTGGTTTTGAAAAGCCCTGCTCAGGGTTGTGTGAATGTCTCTCAGCACCCAGGTTAGGGAGGCCATGTTTGAATTATGGGCCTCCATTTTTTCACACATGCCGCTATTCATGTCCCTCTGTAGCTGCTTGATTTCCCGGAGTTCCGTCAACACCTGGCCCATCATGCCTTGGGACTCCTGATAGACCCCCCAAGAAAAGGCTGATGTTGTCCTGGTCAACAGCAGCCCCAGTGGCCTCACTCCACTGGCACACATCATCCATCTCATGAACCCAACCCCCACAAGCCTAAGCCCTTGGCATAGGGTGCCCTCTCCAACTGGTTCCTGGACCCTCAGTGTCTAAAATGTTGAGTTACACCTCAGGATCTAGGACTAGGGGACACAAGATGGTAGAAACTGTGCTTTTTACACAGGTTGGGGGGGGGGGTTGTCTGTGATGTAGAAGCAACAGGGCTGGGAGTTGACGTTGTGGACACAGTGAGACTCACTGTTGCTGTCTGACCAGGTTGGACAGATGTGGCAGGACCTTCCTCCTTATCTACAAGTCCAGGAGTGTTGTCATCACTGAGGGCTTTATCAAAGGGGGTAGTGGTAGTCTGTTCTGTGGCCTCCGTGTACCCAGTGTCAGATCTACCTGTTGATGAAAAACTTACATTGTTACTGGTTGAACTGTGAAATCTACCTCCAAAGGTTTTGTGTTACAGTAAGCAGAGACCTTGGACATAGTTAAGTTGTAGGTAATTAAATTGTGGCATGTTACCATGGTATTGGGTGAATTGACATGATAGGTGTGAAGCATGCTGAACTTATTTGACTCAAGTAGCTGATGAGGTGTGCAGGTCAGTTGCACTAGGTAAGATGCCTGAAAATGTCATTTTACTACCGGTGCAGCCAACACAGTGGAAAGGCAACCTAAGGTGTTTACCATTTGGAGCCCTAGTTGAGTAGGATGCAGGCAAACCCAGGACTTTGTTGTCGATGTTACTGGAGTCACCATGTGCTCAGTGCTGTGTCAATGTGTCTGCTGCTAATACCAATCTGGTGATGCAGCTTGAGGCCTTAGGAATGTTTGCTGTATACACTGGACAAGGTGTCATTCCTTTCCTCAGTAGTTTCATCTTGGGTTAGCAGGTCAAGAAGGAGCTAAGTAGACAGACACAGCTCTGAGTTAAGCATGATCTGTATCTTTCTCACTCCCAGGTGAGTAAACTTCAATTGTTAGTTAGCAAACCAGCGTATTTGGACAAGTGCACACTGCTGGTAGTTGGAATAACTGAAGCAGGGCTTCCTGGGAGTTGCAGTCAGGTCATTCCCTCTACTTCCCAAAACTTGACAAATGGTATAGTCCCAGGTGAGTAAGTTTCATTTGAGAGTTCACAAGCAAGTATATTTGAGCAAGTGCACTCTGGGCTGGTGGTGGCAGTTAGAGAAACAGGACCTCCTGGCAATTGCAGACAGGTCATTCCCTCTACTTCACACACTATACATATGGCCTCCTTCCCGGTGAGTACACTTCAAAGTACACTTCAAATGAGAGTGTCGACGCAGGGGTAATCAGGCAAGTCTACTCTGGCTGGTATTTGATGTTACAGAAACAGAGCCTATTGGGCTTTGCACTCAGGTCACTCCCTCTAATTCCCAACACTTGACAAATGGTAGCTGCAGGTGAGTAAACTTAATTTGAGAGTTAACTAACAGATGTATTGTGCCAAGTGATGACTGGGCTGGTGTTTGGAGTTAGAACAACAAGTCCTCCTGGGTTTTGCAGTCAGGTCACTCCCTCTAGTCCCCAAAACTTGACAAATGTTGGGTTTTACATATCTGTAGGCAGGCTGCATTTAGGCTTGAGCATACATTACATTTTGAGACATACTATGAATCCTGGAATGTGTTTTTGTTATTGTGAGATTTACAGGCACCATTTGGACATATGGCATGTGATGGGCTTTGGTAGCTGTGATGTTAAGTCCAATAATACACATTGACAGTGCTACAACCCAGTTACTCGGGGTATTGAATTTTGTTGAGATACATCAAGAAGACAGTGCCAAAAGCTGAGCTGTGAGCATGCATGATATTGCAGTTTTTTGACAGTTTTTGTGTTGTAACTTAACAAACTCCACTCCCCCAGGTATTCCTGTGAAGCCCTCAGTATGCAGAACGGCTAAAACCTTCTCCTCCAAGGGAAAGAGTCTTAATGGCATACTGGGAAGGCCTCTGCCAGTCTTTTTGACCTCCAGCTGGTGCCTGGGTACCAGGGAATGGGCCCTGCCCCTCAGGTCATTCCACCTCTTCTTAATGGCCTTCTTTGTGCACAGGGTGGTGCCTACAGCATCACTCTGTCAACTATCCTATCCTCAACTAGAGAAATGGGACTTTTTTAAACCTGAAATGGTGGACAAAAAAATGGGTGACAGGGACTTACTTAACAGGGGAAGTGCAATAGGGAGTGAGCAGGGTGTTCTTTGGGATGGTGGAAAAAGGGGTGCCTAATCTAAGTAAATATTCATAAATGTCTGTGAAGAGGTGTGTTTTATAGTCTGATTTGCAGGTGTGTCCACTTGTCCAATGTGTGTCAGCTGTATTTTTTTAATTCATCAAATGTGCACTTCTCTGTTACTTTGCTAAACGCAGACCTTGGTGGTGGACTGCCATTGGCTGACTGCTGCGAAGAGACTGCAATGGCTACTGTGTGTTTGTAATAGGCTCAATGGATATTTGTGGTGCTGACGGCGTTGGAGGTCAGACTGCCCAGATTTGAGCCGCCGCACCACTGGCGGTTTGCTTGGTGGTTGGCGCTCCTGCCTGTTTGCATCATAATACAGTGGTTGAGGACCGCCGGCGCAGTGGCCTTCTAACTCTTACTTTGATTTTGCCCTTTTTTAGTGCATTTCTATGTTTTTTTAATTCTATTTTTTTCTATTCTGTTCTATTATTCTATATATGTATATTTTACGTAGTCTCGGTCGCCACTAGGTAGTTATAGTTAGGACCCAGTTTCTTTTGAAAATGTGTTTTTTACTTGCCTATATCTTTGCTATATCAGTGCTGAATCTTCACAATATTTTCCCAAAAATTAATTGCTCACTTATGTTGGGGTCTGGAAAGTTTTGAAGTGATCCATCAAGTGGGGGCAAAGAAAAAGTGGGGGGTTCCAAAACGTGTTTTCCCCATGTTAATTTTCATAGTTTTTTTTAACAGGAATACAGCCCGAACCAGTGGATGGAATTACCCCAAATTTGGCAGAAAGGTAGCTCTTGGTGGAGAAAGTGCCCTTTTTAAGTCAAGCGCGCAGGGGGTCTGGCCTCTTGTAATCTATCTGGGGCTTTTAACCACGCCCACTGCAGGCAAATCACTGTCACTCGTTCATAGACATGCCTTTCAAATATCCTTTGTTATCATTGGTAAATGCTTTACGTTTGTCCCTCTTTGGGGCAGTTTTGTTACCGCCTTGGCCATTGATCCTGTTACACAGATAATTGCACTTTTGCCGATACGTTTGACTGCAAGCAAACTTCTTTTTTCTTTTGTGTCTCTCCTTCGCGCTCATGTTCATGGTGCTTTAAATCAGCTTGCTTATGTCAACTGTTTTAGTTTTAATTTTCAATTCATTTGGCAAGAAAAGTCCATTTAGTAATTTACAACACTAATATTTCTAGCTCCACCCACTGTACTACAAAGGCTTGTTGGTATTAGGTGTAAATCCGTTCAGTAGTTCATTCGTTATGAGATGCTAAAGAAAATTCAAATTTGTAGATATAGGGATGCAAATTCTCTGCAAAACCTCCCAATCTCATGCTGAGAGCTGGTTGGCTGCCAACACTTCAACAAGGAAGTGCTGACAGCCATCTTGGGATTGAAATCCAGTCGAATCCCTGAAAAACAGATATAAAAAAATAAAAGGGGCCTGGGTAGGGACACCTGCTCTGGTGCTGGGGTCTCACAGGGACCTTGCCAAGGCAAAAAGGCATTTTTTAAAACATTTTCTCCGAGAATCATGGCGGATCTGGTAAAAATTATAAAAAGCCCCTGGTTGGGCAAGGCCCCAAGGGCATCATTTAAAATAAAGGGGGGCGCACGGGTCCCCCTCCAGAGGCTTTTGGAGCCCTGGGGACCACCACCTCCATGGGGCTTTATTAAATAAGTATGCAGGTAAGCGCGTGCCCCTCCCCATGCCCTGGGGACCACCACCTCCCTTGGGCAAAACACTTCTTTATAAGGGGCGAGGCCCCTATGGCCTCCCCTGGAGCCCCGGGGACTGCCACCTCCACGGGGTGAATATGTAATTTATGAGGGGGGCTGCATTTCAGTGAACTATATATATATATATATAGATATATATATAGATATATATAAATATATATATATATATATATATATATATATATATATATATATATATATATATATATTCACTAAAAACATTATAGTTAGAAAGTAACTCTAACTCGTGTCCTGATATAGCTATAAAATGCGCCCTGCCACAGTTATCTCATTAATAATTCAAATGTTGCATTGATATTATCAATGATGGTATATTAGATGTCATGAGTGATGTAATATATAGGGTCATTAGCAGTGCATGCCAAGGGGGTGAGTTATAGTTACTTTAGGGCATAAGGTATAGTTATATTAAATAACTCTATCTGTTGGAACTGCCTGAACACAGGTGCCCGGGCGTGCAGCTCCTTTAAGGGGTGGAGCGCATACCCTTTAAGAATGCGTGATGACACTCTAAAGCCGCTCAATGTTTCAGAGGATTTCCTGTTTTGGCTTTACTTACCTTGTATTCAGTGTTCTTCTGGCATCCTGTGGATCTCATGGATCATCGTGCAGTCCTCGCCGTATTCATCTGTTTTTAGCAGCAGGTTGCGCGAGGCTTCCTTTTCATTACACATGTTGCAGAATCGTCGGTGGCCTGAAAAGAAGGACAAGAGAACAAGATTGTGAAAAGTCTGCAACCATTCTTCTTGGGGTAACGCACTGCTTGCGCTTAAGTGTATAATAAATATACTTATCTGACTATGGCATGCCACAACTTGCCAAAGTAACATGCCTGGAATTGGGGACCTAAAAATTAAACATGAAAGAAGTTTGATTTATTTAACCAATGTTATTTTCTGCTTATAACCATTTAAGTTGTTTATCCATATACAAATGAAAACTTGATTTGGGGACTTATGTACTCCAATGAAGTCTGATTGTGTAAAGGCTAATAAAATACTACTGATGTTTCTTAAGGCATGAGTGTATGTATGCATCTACAGGATTGTGGATGACTTTATGCTAATTGGAAATTTGCACGATTCTCAGTTTGGTTTATGCCCCTGCGCACTCACAGCATAGGTATGCTTAATACAAATATTGCAGAATATGCACTATAGGTTACTTAGGTATTCTCATAAGGAGATAACAAGGTATATATAGTACATTACTTACCGCACAGGACACAGACTTCCTCCAGTAGTATTCTCACCCTTATTACTGTTGTTTGATTCTAGGAGGAGAAAGAGTGAGCAACTTCAGAGATCACCTTCCAACCCCTTGTCTATCTATCTATCTATCTATCTATCTATCTATCTATCTATCTATCTATCTATCTATCTATCTATCTATCTATCTATCTATCTATCTATCTATTTATCTATCTATTCACAGGGGGTTGGCCACAGGGCCCATAACCTTTGTTTTTTTCACTGTATTTCTAAGGGTTTTCTAACGTAAAGTTATTTTCATTACCACACATTAATCCAACCACCGCCGCGCACGACCCTGCGGCCAACCCCCTAATCACCCAACCCCACGCCGCGCACAGCCCATTGGCCATGTGCAGCAGGAGTTAGCCAAGGCCTGTCTCTCTGGGTGTGGGAATAGGTGTGAGAGGGTGTATCTAGGGGCGAGAGTGGGTGCATCAGTGTCTTAGTGAGTGTGTCAGTGTCTATGTGGGTTTGTGAGTGGTTGTGTGAGGGTTTCAGTGGGTTTATGAGTGGGTGTGTGAGAGGATCTGTGAATAGGGGCGTGAGTGTCTGTCTGGGTGTGAGAGTGGGTGCATAAGTATTTTACAGGGTGCACCAGTGTCTCTGTGGATCTGTGAGTGGGTGTGTGACAGTTTTAGTGAGTCTATGACTGGGTGTGTGAGAGTCTGAGTGGGTCTGTGAGTGGGTGCATGAGTGTCTGAGTGGGTCTGTGAGTGCGTGCATGAGGGTGTGAGTGGGTTAGTGAGTGGGTGCATAAGGGTCTGAGTGGGTCTGTGAGTAAGTGCATGATTGTCTGAGTGGATCTGTGAGTGGGTGTAAATGGGTCTGAGTTGGTGTGTGAGTGGAAGAAAGAAATGGAAAGAGAAATTGAGAGAGAGAAAGAGAGTGAAAGGGGGAGATATAGAGAGTATGTTTAGGCTTTGTTGAACGATCTACTTGGAATGAGATATTTCTGGACAAATTGAAAAGAAAAATATATTTGTCATTTTAAAAGAGAGAATGAGATCACCTTTTAGTATGAACCTTAAACTTGTAAAGAAATTAAAGTAGGGAAATGACCACAGACAGAACTAGACTAAGACCCTCTAAAACCCTCAACTTTCAGTCTGAGGGTCTGAGACCCTAACCATTATGACACAGGTGACTGCTTATTGTAGTCATTGCATGGAGAGACTGTGAGAAGGTAGCCTCTTTCTAGCATTGTTACCCACACTTTTGGTCTATTTGTGAGTAGATGTCAGGGTGTTTTTACTGTCTCACTGGGATCCTGCTAGCCAGGACCCCAGTGCTCATAGTGAAAAACCTATTTGTCAGTGTGTTTTATATGTCTCACTG
Organism: Pleurodeles waltl; assembly: GCF_031143425.1. Classification (NCBI taxonomy): domain Eukaryota; kingdom Metazoa; phylum Chordata; class Amphibia; order Caudata; family Salamandridae; genus Pleurodeles; species Pleurodeles waltl. The sequence goes on from NC_090440.1 coordinate 855,805,573, forward strand.
GGACCCTGCTAGCCAGGGCCCCAATGCTCATAGTTTGTGGACTGTATGTGTACCTGTGTAGTGACTAACTGTGCCACTGAGGCTCTGCTAACCAGAACCTCAGTGCTTATGCTCCGACTGCCTTTACAATTGTCACTATAGACTAGTGACCATTTTTACCAATTCTAATTGGCACACTGGAACACCCTTATAATTCCCTAGTATATGGTACCTAGGTACCCAGGGTTTTGGGGTTCCAAGAGATCACTATGGGCTGCAGCATTTATTTTGCCACCCATAGGGAGCTCAGACAAATCTTACACAGGACTGCCACTGCAGCCTGAGTGAAATAACACACACGTTATTTCATAGCCATTTTACACTGCACTTAAGTAACTTATAAGTCACCTATATGTCTAACCTTCAATTAGTGAAGGTTAGGTGCAAGGTTACTAAGTGTGAGGGCACCCTGGCACTAGCCAAGGTGCCCCCACATAGTTCAGGGCAATTTCCCCGGACTTTGTGAGTGCGGGAACACCATTACATGTGTGTACTACATATAGGTCAATACCTATTTGTAGCTTCACAATGGTAACTCCAAATATGGCCATGTAACATGTCTAAGATCATGGAATTGTCCCCCCATGCCAAATCTGATATTGGGGTTCCAATCCCATGCATCCCTGGGGCTCCACTATGGACTCTGGGTACTGCCAAACCAGCTCTCTGAGGTTTTCTCTGCAGCTACTGCTGCTGCCAACCCACAGACAGGGTTCTGCCCTCCTGGGGTCTGGGCAGCCCAGTCCCAGGAAGGCAGAACAAAGAACTTCCTCTGAGAGAGGGTTTTACACCCTCTCCCTTTGGAAATAGGTGTTAAGGGCTGGGGAGGAGCAGCCTCCCCCAGCCTCTGGAAATGCTTTGAAGGGCACAGATGGTGCCCTCCTTGCATAAGCCAGTCTACACCGGTTCAGGGAACCCCCAGTCCCTGCTTTGGCGTGAAACTGGACAAAGGAAAGGGGAGTGACCACTCCCCTGTCCATCACCACCCTAGGGGTGGTGCCCAGAGCTCCTCCAGTGTGTCTCAGAGACCTCTGAGTGGCCAGTGCCAGCAGGTGATGTCAGAGAACCCTCCTGATAGGTGCTTACCTGACTAGGTGGGCAATCCTCCTCTGAGGGCTATTTAGGGTCTCTCATGTGGGGCTTTTCCCTCAGATAACGACTTGCAAGAATTCACCAGAGTTCCTCTGCATCTCCCTCTTCGACTTCTGCCAAGGATCGACCGTTGACTGCTCCAGGACGCCTGCAAAACTGCAACAAAGTAGCAAGAAGACTACCAGCGACATTGTAGCACCTAATCCTGCCGGCTTTCTCGACTGTTTCCTGGTGGTTTATGCTCTAGGAACTGTCTGCCTTCACCCTGCACTGGAAGCCATAAAGAAATATCCCGTGGGTCAATGGAATCTTCCCCCTACTCCAGCAGCACCAAGCTTCAGCGTCACCAGTACTCTTGGACCCCTCTCATCCTGACGAGCGTGGCCCCTGGAACACAGGTGGTGGATCCCAGTGACCCAGACTGTCCAGTCGTCAAACTGTCCAAATTTGGAGGAGGTAAGTCCTTGCCTCCCCTCTCCAGACAGTACTCCTGTGTACTGCGTAAACTGCAGCTGCTAGGGCTTCTGTGCACTTTTGCAAGAAATCCCTTATGCACAGCCTAGCCCAGGTCCCCAGCACTCCGTCCTGCATTGCTCAACTCGCTGAGTTGACCACCAGCTTTGTGGGACCCTCTTTTGTAGTGTTGAGACCACTGCAGTGCTCAGTTTTCTTGAACCCATGTTCAAGTACTTCTGCGGGTGCTGCCTTCTTGTGCATTGGCTTTCTGTATTGCTGAGGGCCCCCTCTGTCTCCTCTTCCAAGTGGCAACCTCCTGGTCCTTTCTGGGCCCGGGCAGCACCCTTTTTCTTCAACAATGACCTTTGCAGCTGGCAAGGCTAGTTTGCAGTCTTTCGCCAAAAAAAAACTCTGCACCCTCCAGCACTCTGTGGGACATCTTCTGCATGGAGGAGAAGTTCCTAGCACCTTTCATTGTTGCAGAATCTTCAGCTTCTTCCATCCGGAGGCAACCATTTTGTACCTTCATTCGGGGTTTAGTGGGCTCCTGCCCCCCCTGGACACTTTCACGACTCTTGGACTTGGTCCCCTTCCTTTGCAGGTCCTCAGGTCCAGGAATCCGTCTTCAGTGCTTTGCAGTCTGTTGTGGTCTTTGCAGAATCTCCTATCACGAGTTAAGTATATTTTGTGTATTTTACTTACCTCCTAAGGGAGTATATCCTCTGAGATATTTTTGCCACATTGTCACTAAAATAAAGTACCTTTATTATTAGTAACCCTGAGTATTGTGTTTCTTGTGATTTAGTGCTATATGATATAAGTGGTATAGTAGGAGCTTTGCATGTCTCCTAGTTCAGATCAAGCTGCTCTGCTATAGCTACCTCTATCAGCCTAAGCTGCTAGAACACTACTAATCTACTAATAAGGGATAACTGGACCTGGCACAAGGTGTAAGTACCATCAGGTACCCATTATAAGCCAGGTCAGCCTCCTACAGAGACCATTTCAATGACTGTCTCACTCTCTCTCTCTTCCATCACACTATGGGATGGAAGAGAGAGAGAGCGAGAGAGAGACAGGACTGCGAGCAACGTCCTGTGGGAGGTGGCATTGCTCCCACAAGCAGGGAGCTGCTTTAAATAGGAGCTCCCTGCTTGTGGAAGCAATGTTCTCTGACAGCAGGAACTGTTTGACAGCTCCCAATGTCATAAAATGGATTTTGTTTGCTTTTGCTTGGTGGGAGCTGTCAGCTTTTAGGGTTGGGTGGTTATAGGGAGTTGGCCACTGGGACGGGCCACAGGTGGTGGTTGGATCAAGGTATAGTAATGAAAATTACTATACATTAAAAAAGCCGCAGAAATTCACTAAAAAAAAAAAGGTTACAGGGACATTATAGCTAAGAAATAGACAAAACCATAAACATTCACTTAAAAACAGTTACAGGGACATTATAGTTAGGCTCACAGGTCAAACATACAAAACCATAGATATTCACCTGTTATAGTTACAGTTATCTGAAGTAACTATAACTCAAGCCGTAAGTCATGCCCTTGCCATGCACTGCTAATTACCTCACAAATTACAGCACTCATGACACCTTTGACAACATCATTGATAATATCAGTGTAATATTTGTAGTAACATTTTTGATGAACAAATTTCATGGCGGAGGCACGAGTTATAGTTAATTTAGGCCACGAGTTATAGTTACTTCAGATAATTCTAACTGGTGAATTTCTATGGTTTTGTACATTTAACATGTGAGCCTAACTATAACACCCTTGTAACCTTTAGGGTGTGTGTATATATATATATATATATATATATATATATATATATATATATATATATATTTACCAATGACAAATGCAGTTCCCTGCAACACAGATTCAGCCTTCCATTCCTCTGAGTTGCGCACAGTAATTGCCATTATTGGGTAGTAGTACAATCTGTTTTAACAGGCCTATAAAACGGCAAAGGTGTCGAAAGAAGTGCTATATAAAAATGTTATTATCATAGTTACTTTAACCGCTCTGTGGTGGTTCTCCATGTTGGTGCGCTCAGACAAAAGAGCAACGTCTCTAAAGATGCATGTAATATAGGCTACATTATTTCCGTCAGTCTAGGCCATACCTGTCAAAAAACAAAGCTTGTCATCCTCATCTGAAATGTCTCGTACCTTCTATTTTCCTGCCAGCTGAATAAAATTATCCTCTCATCAGAGAACAGAAATCCTTCTCTAGTCTCCTCATTTGGACAAGAGAATAAACAAGCATCCAGTGCAATGTGCTGTAAAAAGCAGACAAACAAACAAGCGGTCCTAGATGTCATCTGACACCTTTCTATTGCTATCCAAGTGCACCACATCAAACGTGTCATCAAAGCTACAGCTTGTAAATCAAGCATGCCGCAATTCAATTTGAGTTAAATCTTTTAACAAACTTGCTAAAGTGGAAATTGAGGGGTACAAGTGATGTGACATTTAAAAAAGCAGATAAGCCTTATTCTACCCTAGAACAGATTAATCGGCAGATGAAAATCATGGTAGTGCCGCCATATATCAAGAAGAGCATAAGAATGAATGACCTCCCTTAATGCAGCTCGACCAGTTTAGTCTGAGGTAGTATCAAGTCGCAGAACTAATTGCAAAATAAAGTCACCAGTTCAGCTAGTGAGAAATTAAAACATGATGTAATTGCCTTTATTTGATGCATACACCAAACAGGCGGTCAATCGGACATTATTCTTCCCAATATCTGGGAGAGCCCACCTGCCTAACTGTTTGAATTTGACCTTATACAATTTTCACCCTTGACCCCTTCCTAATAATGCCATGCCAAAACATGACCCGTCTCTCCCTGATGCAGCAAGTACATTGTAGCCCCAAATGTTCACATTTGTAATCTCGGACTGACATAGGTGGGTCTCTTGAAGACAAAACAGATGAGCTTTAAGTAACAGAAGTTAATCCTTGACACGTCAACACGTACCAGAGGCTCTCAGACCATTAATATTCCAGTATGTGTAATTCCCGGCTACCACTACCAATATTATGGGCCATCCTTAAGTATTAAGAGCACACATGCATCTCGTTTGATACTTTCCCCTGTTTGTCTTCCACCCAAACAACATAAAAAACAACCAAGCACTCGCGCTCATATCCAAATCCACAATCTCCACCCCACTCTCAGCCCATACCCATGTGCACACCCTGGCCTACCTGGGGTTCCTGAAAGATACCAGGACCTGCAGTGTACCCCAACTCCAAACCCACCAACACCACATACTTACATTTTGGCTAATCACTGATAGGTACCCAGCCCCGGAGAGGTCCACAGCCCCCATCCCTCGACCCACTTAAAAGACCAGATAATAAGACTGTACAAACATGCACATGAGGGAATCAAACAAAAAAGCCCATAAATCATCAAAAGTTCCCACGTTTGAATAGCAAAAAGTCTTCTTCAAGGAAGAAGCAAATCGAACCCTATCAATCATTCGGCTTGCTTCCAAGAATCCAAAAGAGCCCTAGGCAAAATAAAGTTTGGACTGGCAAACAATTCTCAGATTGGCCAGCTCAAGAACGGACACAGTAGTCCCAAGTTTAACAAAGGCTGGAATCAATTCCTGCTTCTTTCATCTTCACACCACAAATCAGACCTCACAAAAAAACTCAACCCTGCAGGATTTCACTGGACTACACGGTAGAGCAAGCGGACACAGCAGCTGATGGAAAATGAAATTGCCTACATAAATCAGATTTGCTTGTGGGTACTTTGAGACTCTGCCCTTAGATGGTTTATTAAAAGGAAAGAGATGTGCTCACTGAACTTGGAAGTCAATACCCCAGTCTTTCAATTGAGGGAGGGAATGACTGGATAGCTCAATAACGTACCATTGGGCATCTTAACCTCCTGCCTCTCAAGGATGCCTAATATACGAAGGTTGTTTTGGCGCACAGGACTTTGCATGTCCTCAGGCTTATGCAAGATACTACTGAGTCGTTTTGTAGACTTCCACCTGAGTCCATGTTTTCTATAAAGACTCCTGCATTTGCATGGACCGAATTTCCATATCATTTAATCTCCCATGGTGGGTGTTCATGTTTTTTTACATTTTGTGTAGTGATACCTAAATCTTGGAATGTGCAGCCTTCAAAGACAGCGAATCCTAGTGCTATTCTTCGCGGTGTACTTGCAAAAGATCATAAATAGCCAAAAGGGAGGGGGAAACAGGGTGGAGCGTGCTATAGATTAATCTTCCTTACACTCCAGAGGACCTTGGTCAACTGGGCACAGAGGCCAGAGAAAGAGGAAAGAGGAGAAACGTTTGATACAATACAGCCCAGCTCAGCCACTTCCTCTCCAGGGAGCAATTTGCCTTTACTTTCCCCACCAATATTCACAAATGTATGCTCTGTACCTTCCGGGTCCCAAGAAAAGTCATCTTCATCCAAGGCATCAGTTGCTGAAAAGTCTCCACCCACGTCGTCTTGCAGCATTGTAGAGAACGTGCTTCCACTAGCCCTCGCTGCTCCAAATAAAGTCTGTTGGAGTTATAACTTTACATTCTTACTTTCTTTTTTAGCCCTAGCCTTTGCACGGACCTGCTTACTGGCTAAAGTAAGAGTAAAGTGAGCACATATTATTGTGCCCCTTTTGGCTGCCTGTTTTTAACCTTAGCTACTCCAAGCTCCGAATCCAAGTCTGAATCTGCTCCCGACTTTGAGCTTTGTGAGTCAAGCACAAAAATCCAATTTCCAGGAATATTAGTGGCCAAGGATTGTGCTAGTGGAGCATCAGGCCCCTTGGGAGGTATGGACAGATTATTATATGAGCCACGTCCGGCCCCTGTGCTCACTCTTGAAATAGTGCCCAAAACATCAGACCTTGTAACTTCCTGCACCAGGGGCACAGACTCACTGCCTCCCATGCCCCAGACCAGTGCAGGGCCAGTCCAGCCTAGCAAGTGATCAACCACATGCCGTCTATTAGCAAGTGGGAGGGGCAGTTCAAGGGGGAAAGGCTGAGATATAAATTCTGTTGCTGAGATTTATCTGACTGCACAGGACTCCAAGAGGTAGACTGAGGTGCAAGAGGCTCATGAGTAGTGGTGGATGGACCAGCCAATGTAGATGGCACTATGCTCTTGTAGGGCCTCTCAGGCCCTTTCCTAAAAAAGTCAGTCATTGTTTACTGGATAGGATTTAAGCTAGGGGTCAAGGCTAGCTTACCAGAAGAACCAGTGAGAGACACCACAAGAGAGCTGCAAAGAGTATGCTGAATTAATAGCCATACTAGTGCCTGAGAGAGATGTCTCTGAAGAAAACTGTACATGCACTGATGGTCTCTCAGTCTTAGTCACAAATGCCAAGGCCCATCTGCTTACAGTGCCCTGCTCCATTACCTCTGCATGGAATTGAACCATTGTGATTACCTTGAGTTCCTCTGGAGTCAAATTGGGCTTTTTGGGCTCTTTGGGCTTCATCCCAGAGTTGGGCTCCATATCGTTGGACAGCCTAACTCCATGGGATCTGCCCCCTGTAGAGATGGCAGTAGTTTGACCTCGGTAGCAGCTCTCCTGGTCGACTGGTGCTGCCCAGCAAAGAAAGCCTCCGATTCCCGGGTGCCCTCACTCTCTGAGGGCCAAGCAGGAGCACATTGTGTTTGGTCCACCCTGCCACCACGGGCTGGGCCGAAATGAAGCAAATCCTTAGACTTGCCGCCCTCCTCACTGAGAGTGCCGGAAACACAGGAACATGCAAGGCAGGTGCAGAAATAGGTTGGGACAGATGACCCACCAGGGGAAAAACAGCATGCTGACCAAAGCTGCTAGCACAACAGGAACGCTGTCTTTTTCCTCAGCACCATGACATGCAGTGGAGGCGATACACATGCTCCAGTCAGGTGACCACAATCTGTAATCAGCTGTGCATCATCATACTTTTGCATCCCGTCATAGTCTTGTACACATGCCAAGGGTGAGCACTAGGTTTTACATTGCACTCAGGGTCACATAAAGTCCTTTCTTGGATAGATACGATTCTCTCCAGTAGCACTGCTGTACCCTCTCTTTCAATTAAGCTGAATCTGCGTGTTATCTCAGAACATAATGCTCTCTTTTTATTCATCACACTGAGCTCCAGTGTGGTCATTGTTTCTCCTTCTAGGTGGTCCTTTGCCCATAAAGTCCTGCTGGAGAAGTGATATCTGAACCATATGTTGGCCTGTCTGAAAGAATATTTTCTAGATAATCAAAACTTGACCTCTCCGATGCTCTGATGGGATGCAATAAAAGTCATTGTGTGCGATCCGCCCCTTAACTACACTATTTAGCAGGATGAAAGGAATTAAACAATAGCAGAGCAGTCCTGTGCTAATCTTCTGTCTCTGGAATTAGAATATCCTAAAAATGTGGTCGAAGGCTTTTCCCCTTGAAGCAGAAAAGGTATTGGAGCAATTAACAGCGACATGTATTTTTCTACAGAAAGAGATCTGGGAAAAAGCCAATCAAATATGACTGAGAAAACTGTATTTTCATTTAAAAAATAGTGAAAAGATGGGTCGGCTTCTATCTTTGCAGATTAGAGAAAGACCATCCAAAAATACAACTATCAGTATATGAAATTTGACAGGTCAGGTCCAGTTCTGCTGACATTTTATCTTCACTCCAGGAATTTTATGCTGAGCTCTATCGTGAAGAAAGTCCTCCCTCATTAGCTGTTAGTAAGGAATATCTGTAGGCGACGAGCTTACCCTGTGTATCGACTACTCAATGTAGGATACTTGCTGCCCCTATTACATCAGTAGAGATCAGGAAAGCACTGACCGAATTAGCCCCAGGAAGAGCATCAGGTCCTGACTGTTAGAAATGAGGTCTTCGGTTGGCAGTCAGGTTACCCCCTGTCCAAACAAGGACCCTCACTCTAGTCAGGGTACGTCACACACAATCCAAATTATCCTGTGCCTACCCTCTGGTAGCTTGGCACTGAGCAGTTAGGCTTAACTTAGAAGGCAATGTGTAAAGTATTTGTGCAATAAATCATGCAATAACACAGGAAAGCACCACAAAAATACACCACACAGTGTTTAGAAAAATATATAATATTTACCTGATAAAATGCAGGTCAAAACGATTAAGATGCAATAAGTATATGTTGAGATATCCCTGTAAAAATGATATAAAGTGTCTTTAGTCTTTTAAAAGCAATAAATGTCTCTTTCAACCACAAAGTACCTGATTTGTATTTAAAATCTCCACAAAGAACCACAGAGGATGAGATGCGTGGAAAACAGCGAGGTGTGTGTCAATTTCTCGGGCTGCACACGGCAATGTTTTGTTTAGTTTTCACGAAGGGACGGCTATGTGTCGATTTCTGGAGCTCGGTCGTGGATCCTTTTCGGGTTGCAGGGTTTTCGGATGCCCCAGGGACAATGCGTTGATTTCCGGCGCTGACAGGACGAAGTCACAGGGGCTGCGACGATCCGGTGGGCGTTGTACGGAAATTTCTACCGCGAGGCAGGCGCTGCTAAAATCACGCGTGACCCTACACCGAGATTACAATCTCAGATTAGGGCTATGATCGCAGAAGCATCTAACAACGCTTGGATCTCCCCTAAAGAGGCGGCTTTTCTGGACACAACCAACCCCAAAGTCCCATACTTTTATTGCCTTCCTAAGATTCATAAAGGCAAATTACCGCCTCCGGGACACCCTACTGTGTCTGGAATTGGCTCTCTCCTAGAACCATTGTCTATTTTCTGCGACCACTTCTTGCAGCCACTTGTAAAGGAATCTTCCACTTACTTACAAGATACCAAGGATGTATTGAATTTGATTGAGTCTATTAACAACACAGTTTATGTCCATGGTCTGATTACCCTGGATATCGAGGCTCTGTATACAAATATACCACAGGATGCAACACTACAGGTAGTAGAGTCAACACTACAGGACGGTATTGACAACCTCATGTCACCTGTTCCATTTATAATGCAGTGCGCTACATTGGCAATGACAGAAAATTTCTTCCAGTTTGAAGATCAATTTTACCATCAGATTAGGGGTACTTGTATGAGAAGCACTTTTGCTCCAAGCTTGGCTTGTCTCTACATGTATAATTTCGAAAAACAATTTATTCTACCCGCTACCAATCCTTTTTCTGCCAATATAAAACTATGGCGTCGTTATATTGATGACATCATGGTAGTGTGGCACGGTTCTTTAACTACTGCTGATGTTTTTACAGATTGGGTTAATACACTCAACCTCTTTTTGAAATTTACATCCACTGTGTCAACTGAGGAAATCAATTTCCAGGATTTACTGATCACGATCCACAAGGGCAAATTATCGACCTGTACATACCATAAACCAACCGCCCGCAACAGTCTCTTGACATATGATAGCCACCATTCAAAATCTTTACGTGATAATTTGCCGTTTGGGCAATTTTTAAGATTACGACGCAACTGCAGCTCAGACCAGGTGTACAACACTCAAGCCGATGACCTACAAACTAAACTACTATCACAACACTACCCCCAGTATATTGTCAACCAAGCTCGCAAGAGAGCTAGAAACAACAATCGCGAAGCCTTACTCCAACCTAGCACTAGGGACACTAATAGGACGTTGACTTGTGTGTCCACATTTACCCCCCCATCGAATGAGATAAAAAAACTGATCAATAAGAGATGGCCTATTCTCACAAGTGGGGGCAATTCTATTCCCAGTCCTGAATTTTCATTTAAACGATCACAAAATATTAAGGACTTGATAATTCATACCCGTCCTAAGGGCACTGTACAGTCACAGTCGACTCTTTGGAATCTTCCCCCTGTGATGGGCCATTATCCTTGTGGACACTGTAATGTTTGCCCTCTGACCAGTCATGTCAAGACCCTTGAATTGGAACCAATAGGCCAGTGGCACCTGACCAAACACACTAATTGCAACTCGAAGAATTGTGTGTACATGATTACATGTCCTTGTGGTCTACGATGTGTTGGGATGACTTCCAGACCCGTTAAAATACGGATCGACGAACATGGGAGCAACATTAGGTGTGGACGTGTCACCACTAAATTATGTGCCCATTTACTAGAGACACCTCACAGTCCTGACGACTTACGGTGGGTGGTCTTGGAATCCCCCAGATTCATCAATGACTCCTCACACTCGCTGTTCAGACTCGAACAACGTTGGGTATTCAAACTTCATACTAATACCAATGGTTTGAACGATGACATACCATGGGTAACACTGTCCCGTTAGTTCCTCCCTGACATAGTGGACGGGCCTTGCGAATATTCCTCACGTGAACTGAATTAATTTAATTCCATACTAACTACTGTTTTAACAACCTGATTAGTTATGCTTAGTCCCGTGACTTTCTAGGGGCATATGCCATCATCTCGAAGTTCAAGGTCTTTTAGACCTGTTACATGACAGACCCCATTGTTATAGAGGTATTTAGAGGTCTTTATGGATCTCTCCAGCCCACTACTCACAGGGCTACTCATTGCATGCACCAGCAATAATGGAGCTAGTTATTCTTATATGACTGCAAGTGTTCTCCTTTTTTTATTTTCTTCCACCACGACCAGTCTTCTTACAGCGACATATCACTGACCATAGTTATGGCCAGTTCCTTCCTTTTTCCGTTTACAAGTGGGTTGTTTTCTTCCTTTTTTAACATATCCTCGGTACCAACCGGTTAGTACTGAGTTAGCAACTCCAATATGGCCGCCAATAATGCTTCCTTGGTTGACCCTTGCCTATTCTCATGATTGACCGTAATCAGGGCCAGTTCGTCTTTTATGTTCACAGCAAAATAGCATCAAGTGACACGCGAAGAACGTTGTCTCCACGTCGCGTTGACTCCAAATGTAAGCCGTGCACTCCCGGTCGACATTATTTCGGGAGAGCACGCCGAGGGTAGGTTAAACGGACCGCACCCGCAACTACACAAGTAAGTGGCTCGTTTGCCTCTTCGGCATTACTTTGGTTTTTGCACAAAGGTGCGATCCTCACGGCTCTAGGACACCCTACATTCTGGGAATTCCTTTAAAGTTAACTACGGCTTTTTTTATGATATGGGATGGCGGGCCCACCTGGTGTCAGCTTACAGATCTCCCTGTGAATGGTGGCCCTAACTTTTATTTTTGACAACCTTGTCTACCGTTTTGTTAACGCTTTATCTAAGTATATGCCACACAGTGAAATAGGCATTTTGGATATTGATATCCCACGTTTCCGACTTTTAGTGAATGTTTAAACTTTTCTAACTTAGGTGAGCATTCCAGGCAAATGGACATAGCAACAAACTAACAAGCGTAGCATTGCAGATTGTTACATTCTATACTGTACTGTACTGGTTGGATTATAACAAATACTGAAGAAGTTTCTTAATGCAAAATGTTATGTTTCAATTTCTACTAGTAGTGACAGTTTGTGGCATGCTATTTCCCAAGGGCCCCCCCCAATGATGAGGGATGGTAAGCAAATCATTCAACTTGTTTTCAACACTAGGGGCTACCACCTCTTTTTTCTCACTGGTGTACCACTGGTGTTTTGTTCATTTAACCGTGTATACTGATTATATATATTGTACATATTGTTTTCTAGGGCGACCTTTTTGTTTCCATTTTTTGACAAAAAGTTTACCAAAATGTAAGTGACTGTAATTTTGTATACATACACTAAGTAGTCTTGTATTTCTCTTAACTTATTATGAGTCAGGAGAAGTTAATCTGATTGTTGGTCCTGAAGAAGCGTTATAGGATCTGTATAGACCACCATACGCAAAACATGTTGACCATACCTTAGGGGTCAGGTGATAAATTCCCAGACCTCCAGGCTTTGTTATAAAGTGGTTGAGCATGAATCCTCATTTTCCACTTTCCCTGTGTTTTTAATCTTGGTCTCAGCCTCACTTGTTGACATATTAAATAGAGCAGACTCCTGTGGGGTTGAGAACCAATTTTAATCTTTTCACTCTCCTGCAGCAGTCAGTGTCTGACCTTCACGATCATTACGGCAGCCACTTATAAAAAGATCTCTGGCAAAGAGCCCCGCCGAACGGGGAGTCCATCAGATATTGCACTGCCAGTCAATCCCGATGATGAAGCATGACATCCATCTGGGTGTGTGAGGGCTCTTGCTCCTGAACATTAAGGTTCCCCTAGATTTATGGAACATTGTACCTATTCATTGTGTTATGAGTCCTTTGGGCAGCCAGGTAGTACTTCTGGGTAGGTTGCAGATTCTGGTTCTGGATCTCTTCTCCAGGAAGTGTCCAGTCAGGTAGAGTGTCTACCTCAGAAGTGTCCGAGTTGGTAGGGCAGAAACCCTGCTTAAATACCCAAATGTGCATTTGAAGTGGGGGAGACTTCAAAGAGTGGCTTAGAAGTGCACAAGGTTCCCTTTCAGTTCAATCCTGTCTGCCAGGGTTACAGTAGGGGGTGTGACACTCCTTTGTGTGAGGGCAGGCTACTGTCCTTTGACATGCAAGTGTCAGGCCCTCCACCTTCCCAGCACAGGAAGGCCCATTCAAAATACAGATGTATGCAAGTGAGGCTGAGTATCCTGTGTTTGGGGTGTGTCTGAGTGAATGCATAAGAAAGCTGTCAACTGAACCCAGCCAGACGTGGATTGTAAGGCACAGAAGGATTTAAGTGCAGAAAAATGCTCACTTTCTAAAAATACAAAAGGATGATGAATGGAGTGCTGAACAATACTTCACTCATCCCCAGTCAAAGATCTGGGTTTAATCCATCGTTCTTTTGCTCACTATGCCACCCCAGTTTGGACCCAGCCATATGCAAATCAGTCTTGACCCTTTTCCTCATGGGAACAGTCCAGCCCGAACTGCCAAGCCAGGTCCTCCCTGAACCAGAAACAAGCATCCTGGGAGCGGTTTCAGGGTATCCTGCCACACACCCCGCCCCTTGTGAGCGCAGCGAGCCACGCCAACCTGTTAGAAGTTGATTCTATTAGCATTTTGTATAACATTTTCGTCTCTTGTGGTTCAAATGAACAACATTTTCAACAGCTAGTTAATAAATGGACTAAGTAGTTAGTCTTGACGGTGACAGAGGAGAATATCAAGTGTTCAGCTGGCCCAAGGCATACTCAGCGTGCCAAGATTTAAGGCTCATTTTTTCAAGACCTTATATGACTCATATTGTACACCTTATACAATGTTTAAAATGGTCCTATGGGCATCTTCTGATTGCTTTCAGTGGTCAGCACAAGGGACAGACGCTACCCATATTTTCACCACTTGCCCCTCCGTTTCTCTATTTGGGTTTCAGTTTTTAATAATTTTTTATAATTTAATACAGTAAGAAGCTGACTATGATCCTAAGTTTATTGTTTCGGGCAAACTGGCTTCAATATACTTTTATGCAGTCACCATGGCTAGATTGTGCTTCACTAGGTCCTGGTTACAGCACAAACCTCCTGCTGCGTTTATTTTTGTCTGTGACTTGGAATTTACAATCATTCTGTCGCCTAGGCTCTCATTATTCTAAAGAGACTACTGGATTTGAGCAACAGAATGGCCTGCGGTGTGGAGGGCTGAGTCTAACCCACTACAGATGACACCTGTCGGCCTCATCCGGGTTTTGCTCCAGCTAACTAGAAGTGCCTCATGTCTACCCAAGAGCAGGGATGATTGGGTAGCCGAGCGCATGACACAATTGACTCCTCAGGGAAACCGTGGTCACTCAGATCACATCTGTTTCTCTCATTTACATTAGTCTCACATATGCAAGGACAACCAGGGGCAGTATATGTGTCAATAAGGTTTTAATGAAGCAACTGCATCTTAGATAATAAAGCATGTACTGCAATAACCAAGATGATGATGCATGACAGGATTAAAATTGTGACAAGGAGAGTAAAGCATAAAAATAAAGCTACAATGTTGTCACTAGAGTCATTAAAGTAATTCCTACTTAGGCTGCATTAGAGCACAGCATGTTAAGCTCTAGTTCTGCCCTTCATGTTCCCCTGGGAAGACATCACCCCTCGTACCTGAGCAAGAGGCCCGAAGTCTGCATAAGCAGCTGTAGCGAAGTGTTCAGCAATCAGCATACAGTTGTGGTCATCTGGTTGGAACCTCCCTCTAATGTGTATGAGACAGAGAAGTGTTTTTATAATAAAACAACTGATGTTCTGAGAAAATGTCCCTATGTATGGATATGTATGTTTCTATCAATATAAAGAGGCAAAGTATTACCACATTTACCGGCAAACTATCTCACTGCAGCCTTGAGAAAAGCATAGAGTGAAAGAAATGTCTTGTTTAAGAACGCAGTGCTGGCCTAGGCAACAAACAGCTAGACAAAGAGAAATAAAACAAGACCGCAAATGTGGCTATTGTTAAAATAATAAACAAAGCTGAATAACATATACATAGGTTAAAGTGCACAGGGGCAGGCATAGTGTGCTAAAATAGCGTGCATGGAGCTATAACTAAAATGGCTACAAAATAATTCATTATAACCCAAAAAGGTTAAAAATGAAAAGGTTGTGGGCTCCAGTTAGACAAGGTTTTTCTTTTTTCATATGCTTAGCTACCTATCAGGGATTTTAAACAATTCTGGAATTGTGAGAGTTGGACCACCAAAGGAATTTTTTGTGGTTTTTACGGTCGAGCGCAAGCGCTCTGGCCCCTATTGTAATCTCTCAGTGGGCTTTTAACCACACCCATGTCATACTCATCAGTTTGGTTGGTTCGTGGGCTTGCTCTTTAAAATTTGCACGATTTCATTAGTGAAATGCATGCATACCTCATGCCTTTTTTCGGTGTTTAGCCCTCCTCGAGATCACCGGTAAACTACTGAAAACATACGAAGCTCCATGCTTTTTGAATAGCTTCTGGACTACTTTTTATTTTTATTTCCTACGCAGTGCGTTCTCGCTGGGCAGTAATCGCACGCTTTGCATGACATCGACATTGGTACAGGGCCAATTGCACTTTTGCGGATACGTTTAACTACAGGTGAACTTCTGTTTCCTTTTGTGTGTCTGCTTCATGCTCATGGCGGCTGTCGGCTCGCTTATGTGAAACTATTATCCTTTTCATTTTCAGTTCATGTGTTCAAGAAAAGTCCGGTTAGGAGTTTACAACGCTAATAGCTCTAACTCGAGCAAATGCGAGACCCATTGCATTGCAAATGCTTGTTATCATGGGGGCATGACATTGCACTATTTGTTTTTTATATATTCCATGCCTTTAAGATTGGTACAGAAATAAAATATTATTATTGTTTTGCTTTCTGCATTTTATCTTATAATACTCTACCAATAATACAAATAAAGTTGTGGTAGATACCTTGTAGATAGTTGTATAAATATACCTTTTCTCATGAATGCTATTAATGTAGCCGAGTGGGGTAACATACCATGAAACAACATGGCTAGCTTGTACGTACCTTATTTATAATCTTAAATGTATCCACACCTGAGTTGATTAATAACTGGCGCAACTGAAATGATGTGATTACATGGCCACTGGCTTCTCTGCATATTCTTTGTTATATTTACCTCGTACCTACCACGTTACATAACCTGATGATTTCAATGAAAAACGTTCTCGTCCAAACAGACCAAATGATGCTAAAACACTGTCAATGAAATGGAGAAATGCACAACTCAACTGATCAATGCTAACCAGTGGATTGATCTATTTAGGAATTAAAAAGGTGAGACGTTTACGTCCTGGTGTTAGTATCACTAATGTATGAATTGGGTGATGTGCATTTTCTACAGCAGTAAACAATATTAATACATATTTATATAAAA
This sequence comes from Pleurodeles waltl, assembly GCF_031143425.1. Lineage (NCBI taxonomy): Eukaryota > Metazoa > Chordata > Amphibia > Caudata > Salamandridae > Pleurodeles > Pleurodeles waltl. The sequence goes on from NC_090440.1 coordinate 855,821,974, forward strand.
ACAGGATGGAAATGCAGCATATTTCACATCTTTCTCAAAGTGGTTATTTGAAGGTACCACTCATAACATAGATGAGTCATAATTATGCATTATAAAATAGTGTTCTGAATGTCTTAGTATGGATGAGCAGTTTTGAATCCAAAAAGCCTAAATTGTGAACAGGCATTCGGGTTTAAAACATAACTTCGATTTACATAGGTGCATCAGTGGAAGCTTTTTAAGATTATAAGGTTTCTATGCTCAACTACATACCAAAATACTTTCTGGCGAATAAGACTTGAGTAGTATCTACCAAATATAGATACATTTCTGAAATAAAAAGTCTTTCTTTTCCAAAGCATTTGGGATTCTTTTTGAAGAGACGTTGTGGTTGGTTTCAGACAAGATAGTTAATATTAATAATTTATTGAGCACTCAGTATATTCTGGAACTTGCCGTATTTCACATCACACACATTTTACTATACAGTTGTGGCTATCAGTGTGACCCCTGGTTATTCTGGTTGTTGCAGTATATTTGATATTTTATTTCAACTTAATGTCAACATTCCATTACAGTTAAGCAATCTTTATATGTAATTTTTAGTTTTACCAACTTAAAGAAGATGTCATCTTTTAAGCAGCATAAGAACTTGGCCTATTAGCTGAGGGGGGCAAGTACTCTCCTCTAGTAATAATCACAATTCTTGTTAGAGTGAACCCTAAATGTCACTAAATTAACCTGGGATCAACTTCCTGATAGCTATGGCACAGATCAGAGAGGCTTAATTTATGGCAATGTGTAAAGCAATTATGTTGTGCTAAAACAGTAATAAAGTAAAAATGCAGAACAGTAAAAACCGTAAGAAGAATTAGAAAAATAAAGTAAAATGTATTAAACTAAATATCACTGACATTACAAAAATCCAACAAGGGGTTCCGGATATATAACTTTTTAGCATTTTAAGTAGAGCTAGCGCCAAGAAGCCCACAATGACAATGATAGTCAATTGATGCTCTGGAACACAACCTAGGCACAATTTGACACTGAATGCGATGGGCCAAAAATTTAATTTGTAGTTGTTCCCTAGGCAGAGACAACACTTATTAAACATGATATTGTATCCCAATGCTTACCTTTGGAATAGCCAACCTTGATACAGTGAAAATAGCTTTTAGAACGTTTTTTTACAAGCCCTAATTTTAAACACTATGGCCCATATTTACACTTTTTTTGCGCCACATTGGTGTCATTTTTTGAGGCACAACCGGTGTAAACTTACAAAATCTAATTGTATTTCTAAGTTTGCACCACTTTTGCATCAAATAATGATGCAAATGCGGTGCAAAAAAAGTATAAATATGGGCCTATGTATCCTGTCTTGCATCCTATCTGTCAACAGCTAAGAATTAGGTTCTTCATTATGAGTTTGGCGGTCCGTGCACAGCCATGGCGACGGTGGCAGTCCAACTGCCATCAGCTTGGTGGTCGGACCACCTTATTACGATGCTGGTGGGCCCATAGAGGAAAGACCGCCATGGCCCCACCGGCACCGCCAGACAGCGCAGACTGCTGGGGTGGTGAGGGAGGCCAAATAGGCAGATGGAGCTGGTGTTTATACTGGACACATTATGATGTTGCATACCACTAACGAGACCGTGATGGTTCAACCACCATGTCACAGCAGGCAGAAATGGAGAGCAGAAAGGAAGCACCTCACCTGCAGGCAGCATTACATGTCCTGTGCCATCATGGAGCCCTTCACACACATCCTGCTGCTGCTCATCGATGAAGCCCAAAATCCATGCTGCAATGGACGCAACCAACTGTAAGAACACCTGCCGACCTGTGTCAGTAAGCTGGACAACAGATCATTGTACTGTCATCCACATGATAAGGGGCTCATGCTATGGGTGCCAAGTTCAAATTTCATTGTGCCCACAGTCGGAGTCACTCACAACAAATGACAAATTCACAGCTATCAAAAGCCGCCTTTGGGCAGGTCACTGAAAATGCACTACCACACTTCACAAAAACAAACGTCTGCTCATCTCAGGCACAGGGACAGTGAAGTGTATCGAACATCCTGTCACACAACAGCAACACCACAGCAACATCACATCAACCAATTAAACGGACACCCTCACATTCCTAACATGCCTTGGACTGTCGTCAGATTGAAGACAGATATGTATGGATGTGTCATGAAACACAAATACCTCTTTTATGAAGCATCCCTGTAATGGACCCACACATATCATCCACATTGTAGCAGAATGGAAGGCCAATAGGATGCACAATAGTTTGTGCAACAAATATCCAAAGCTCACAATGCAAACAATGTCGGCACAATAGGGATGGGTGCATCAGAAGCATTCATGAAAGGATGGTGCCTTGGGATACATTTCACTTTGCACATGCCCCTAAAACAACATTTGCCACAGGAGCTGGCCCTTCATGTATCTCAGGGACAAACAAAATCTAAGCCAAGTGACATGCCTATCTGCATAATGTGTAGGTGCAAGTCAAGAAAGCACATACAACAGCATCAGCATAGCCATACATCTAGATGAAGTAGCTACAAAGTGCACACATCACAATGGACACATTAGCAGTCAAATGTAAAGGAATCTAGCACAATTGAACACCCTCCAGGTGTGGACAAACCAAAGTCTAGATTCCACACATGAGACAAATGTACAATCCATATTAGAGGGGACACTTCTAACACCACACATGCTGGCCTTGGCCAATACAAGATGAAATACATCCCATAGCAAACACAACACAATGCAAGGACACCTTAATTGGAATAACAAACAAATAGCCATACAGTGAACATCTACCCTTGTCATGGGTTACACCAGCACTGCCCAAAAAGTTAGATATTGCAAATAACAGCAGATGGATCAGCAATCAGGGTGAAAAGCACACAACTGTAGGCATACAACACAAGTTACTCAGGAACAACATAAAAATAGAAGAGTAATTGCAGGACAAATGTGTACCCAACAAAACAACAACTTAGGTTTATTGAATCCAAATGCTTAAGAGCAAAGGCCATTCACCGGTCCACAGGAGTTCATGCACATTACTGTGCCCAGCCTTGACTCCAATCACTGCCAGGGAATCTCCAAAGGAAGGGGCATCAAGTGGGGGGGTAGGCACCTCAGGGATCACCTTTGGGTGGGATGGGACCAGATTTGGGATGGGTGGGGTTTGTTTTAGGAGGATTAATTTTTTCTTTGGTGGGGTGGGCTTCTTCTTGGGGTGAGGGTTATGGGTGCTTGCGGGGGGCAGGCGTGGCAGGGGAGGACTTGGATGTGGAAGGGATGAGTTGAGATGTGGGTGAGGGCCTCGGGTTTGGGAGGGGTTTGGAGGTAAAAAGGGAAAGGGCAAGGTTAAAAAGGAAACTCTGTTTGTGAAAACAGGTAAGGTCATCTAAAGGGTTTGGTGATTTGGAGGTTGAGGTAGTGGTGGGCTTGTCTGTGGGTGTAGATGCCTTGGGTGTGTGCATATGTGAGGTACGCTTTAGTTTGGGTGGTGTCTGTTGTGTGTGAGTGTGAGCGTTTGCAAGTCTTGGGGCTGGGAGGTGGAGGTGCTGGGTGATGTGGGAGTGGTAGATGTGTATGTGTTTGTTGGGGTGGTGTCTGTGGGTATGGTGGATGTTGTGGATGTGTCTGTGTATGTTGGGGTGGTGACTGTGGGTATGGTGGATGTGATGGATGTATCTTTGTGTTTTGGGGTGGTGTCTCTGGGTATGGTTGATGTTGTGGATGTGTCTGTGGGTGTTGTGCTGGTGTCTGGGGGTATTTTGTTTGAGGTGCGTGGGTCTGTGGGTTGTGAGCTATTGCCTGGCTGTATGGTGTGTTTTGTGGATGTATCACTGGGTATTGTGGTGGTGTCTGTGGGTATAGTTGATGAGGTGTGTGGGTCAGCGGGGTGGTTGGATGTCTGGTGAAATGGTGGGTGATGTGGTTTCTGTGAGTGAATGTTGAGTGCCTGTGTGCTGGTGTGTCTTGTGGTCTTTGTATCGATGTGTGCTGCTTGTGTGTGTTGAGGTAGGTGCATGGGACAGGTAGGTAAATAGGGAATTTGGATTGAGAAGAAGGAGGTGGTAAGGGAGAAGATTTCATGGGTGGATGGCTGCATAAGTAAGGAGGCCAGAGCCTGAAAAGATCTATGTATCCGAAACATGTCACTATGAATGCCTTTCAGGAAATCATTTGTCTGCTGAAGTTGGCTTGCGAACCCCTGGACGGGATTCAGAAAGGTAGTCTGACCCACAGAGATACTCCTCAGGAGGTCCATAGCCTACTCACTCAGGGCAGCAGGGGTCACAGGGGCTGGGGCTGAGGTGCCTGGGTCAAGGGAGACGCCCACCCTCTTGGGTGAGCAGGCATGGCCAACTGCGTGGGGAGCAACAGGGAGGGTGGCGATAGAGCTGGGGCTGGCAGACAAGGATGGTACAGAAGCAAGTCCTGATGGGTCTGCAACCACTAGGGAGTGGCCACTGGAGGTGGAATCGGATGATGACAAGGTTGATCCTGTGTCCTCTGTGGCACTCAACTCACTCTCCGGGCAACTGGGTCCCTCCATGTCAGTGGTGTAATGACTGTAGGTACCGTGGTCAGATGCTTCCCTACGTGGCTGTGCCCTGTCTCCCTTACTTGCCTGAACTGATGCTGCAAACACAAAGAGGAATAAGGTCACCACATGTTCCTGATCACACTTGAACAACAGCTGAGATTAGCAAACATTACCATGACATCAAATAGGCCCCAGCAACAAACTACATAACTAATGTTGCTCAGATATACAACACATTTAGCATGGAAATGTACACTGTAGGCAAAATGTGCAAATTGTGAGATATGTCTCTAAAATCCACACCACAGTGAATCAGCTAGCCCCAGGGAAATCACCACTACTGTCTGGCACCTGTTACAATGACATACTCTGATTGCATCAGTAGAAGCCATTAGTCCTTTGTATTTTGAAGAGGCCCAGGGATTGTCAAGTACTTGTAGAAAGCCCTCAACATATTGCCCAATGGGAAGCTACATCACTGTCTCCATTTTGGTCCTGCAAACCCAGATGTCCCTGAGTGAATAGTTGTAGTCACAACATGGGATTAGAAAATAACTTCAAGTCACTCCATGATGCATGTCAACAGTTAGGCCCTTTACACATGTGCAGTGCACTTTTCCACAGGATGCTACATCAATGGCATGGAAAAGCACATTGTGTGCAAAATTTGTAGTTCTACATGTCTTGTCCCTCATTCCTACTGCAATGGTACATGCCAAATGACTTGCAATTATGGGTGATGGAACGTGTGACCCAACAATCAATGGTGACACACTCCTGTCTGGGGCAACGCATGAAATGTAGCTCTATTGCATATGTCTAATTCCAAAAATAGATTGGCATGCACATATTTGTGAGGTAATACAGAAATCATCCCATGAACACTAGTAGACCATGCATGAAACAGCAGTGTACACATTTTGTCAAAAGAGAAAGGGATTATAATGTCGGCACAAGGAATGTTGGCAACAGTGATGGCACTCAAAGGATGTCAATGGACATTCCCCACTTACCAAGGGTACATTCTGACTTGGAGCTGCACCCAAAGAACAATGTACGTTCTGTCACATGTATGATGGCCACCTTCACATGACAGTAGTGAGGCAAGCAGCACTCATCACACACTGAAGAAAAGTGGCGTCTGGGAGGCAGATGCCAATTAATTCACTTGACCAGGCACATGGCTCTGGACAGTAATCCATCTCTTTTTTTCCTTTGGCATGTAACACTGAGGAGTAGTGGTCTGTTGCATAGAATTTACACCCACTACATCAACAAACATTACTTCATTGATTAACATACACAACCATGTGGTGTCCCTAGAAAGCATATTTTTGTGGATTGTACTCAGTTGTGTCCTAGGTGCCTGGGCTAATAAGCAAGACACATCTTGTGTGTCACACATGGCCCATCCTCATATTGTTCGGGGGAGATATCAGAGCCTAACACATCAACTTGGGTAAGTGACCAGTAGCAATATGCCTTCTACTCACCCCCTTGTGGCTGCTGTGGTCCCGTCAAACTCACATCAAGGTCAGAGTACGCCACCACCAGAATGCAGGCCATTAGGGAGGTTAATGCTCTGACTGCGCCCTGCCCAAGTTGGGAGGACAGCCCCAGCTGGACATCCGGGATCTTCTGGGCCAAGTGTCTCAGGTCCTCCCACCTCTTGCGACAGTGGACGCTCCGCCGGCTATGGATCCCCAGGGTCTTCACCCTCTAGGTGATGGCTCTCTAAATCTCCTTCTTCTGATGGGTGTTTACCTATATGGATGCAAGAGACAAATCAAGCAATTACAAACACACCTTTTTGCCCAAATGGTTGTGTCGCACCACATGTCAGAAACACCAAGCACAAAATGGGCAATTTGTCACATACCCCAAGTGTAAAGCACACATGACAATAAGTACTGAGACATGACTACCCACTTTTGGATTCATCTGCAGACTAACCCACTACCCTGATCATGGCTTATAATGACTAAGCAAACCTACTGACATTAGGTAGCCCATGGTCCAGCAACATGAACTGTAACGTGATCCACAGTGAAATACTACACACCAATGTGGCTTCTGAAAGGCAAACTCCTTAGGCTTGACTAGAAAAACACATTTACACTCCGCAAGATTGACTCACTGAATACAATCACCACAGGCAACTACCATAGTACAGATTTTACCCTTACTCTTGAGTGACAATGAAAGGGCTGACATGGTGGGTACAGAAAGTGTCTTTCCGGTGCATGTGTGGACATGTGGCCTACCAAATGCAGACTCATATCATTTCAGGGTAGGTTTCTGTGGTATGTAACTGTACCACAGAACACTCCTTTGGACATATATTTCTAACTTACAGAGATGGCATCCAACATACAAAGGTATGGATTGTACAATTTCTGCTATGTAGCTAAGCTACTGAGTCACATGTCATGGCTGCCCAGGGAATGTACACACTGTCTGCACTGTGGGTCCGTCATTTGTGCAATAAGCCTGTACAGAACAAATACGACTTCTGTGAAGGTGACAACAGAGCTGTGGAAGTAAGGGACCTGTCATGAGTTAACCCCCTAGCTGCTGGGCCTCCCCCACCCCAGTGCTGAGCCATTTTTTGGCTATTTGGGGTAGTGCGTGCTTAGGCCTTCTTTTTGTACACATAATCTATCCACGCCAAAGTTGCGTCCTTTTTTCCAACAACCTAGAGATTCTAAATGTACCCAGAGTTTGTGGGTTCCCCAGGAGGAGACCAAGACATTAGCCAAAATACAGCTACATTTTTTTTTTTCAGAAAAATGGGAAAAAAGGCCCGCTGATGAAAGCATGTGATTCTTTCCATGAAAATGGCATCACCAAAGGGTGCTAAAATTGCACCATTGTCCCAGCTTTCAGGAACTGGCAGACTTAAACCAGAAAACCGCATTTTTCAACACAATTGTGGCATTTTACTGGGACATACCCCCATTTGTACTATTTTTTGGTGTGCTTTCAGCCTCCTTCCAGTTAGTGACAGAAATAGGTTTAAAACCAATGTTGCATCCTGGACAGCTAAACATTTCTGAAAAGTAGACAAAATTCTGAATTCAGCAAGGAGTCATTTGTGTAGATCCTTCAAGGTTTTCCTACAGAAAGTAACAGCTAAAATAAACATATGTTGAAATTGAGGTGAAAAAAAGAGCCATTTCCGGCCACATTTTCTTCTATAATTTTTTACAGCTATGACAGATTTTTAAAAGCAATATACCGTTACGTCTGCTGGACTTTTCTGGTTGCAGGGATATATAGGGGTTTTAGGTTCATCAAGAACCCTAGGTTCCCAGAGCCAATAAATGAGCTGCACCTTGCAATGGTTGTCATTGTATACCGGGTATACAGCAATTCCTTTGGTGAACTATAAAGACTGAAAAATAGGTATCAAGGAAACCTTTGTATTTCCAAGATGGGCACAAGATAAGGTGTTGGGAAGCAGTGGTTATTTGCACATTTCTGAATTCCAGGGTCCCCATACTAGCATGTGAAGTACAGGGCATTTCTCAAATAGATTTCTTATTTACATACTGTCTTACATTTGGAAGTAAACAATGTAGAGAAAGACAAGAGGCAATAACAATTGTTCTGCTATTCTTCTTACCCCTAATCTCCCAATAAAAACGGACGTGTTTTTTGCAAAGTGCCTAGCTGTGGATTTTGGCCATTAGTTCAACCGGCACCTAGGGTAACCTAGCAAACCTATATATTTATGGAAACTAGACATCAAAGGGAATTCAGAAGGGTGTGACTTGTGGGGCTCTCACCAGGTTCAGTTACCCAAAATCCTTTGCGAACCTCAGAATTTGGCAAAAAAACACCTTTTCCTCACATTTCAGTGATGGAACGTTCTGGAATCTGAGAGGAGCCACAAATTTCCTTCCACCCACAATTTCCCCAAGTCTCTTGATAAAAATTGTACCTCACCTGTGTTGTTAGGCCTAGTGCCCTCGACAGGAAACACCCCAAAACGCAATATGGACACATCAAATATTTACATTAAAAACTGATGTGTTTTTTGGAAAGTACCTAGCTGTGGATTTTGGTCTCTAGCTCTCCCGGTACCTAGGAAAACCTACCAAACCTGTGCATTTTTTAACACTAGACACCTTGGTGAACCCAGGATGGTGTAACTTGTGGCACTCTCATTGGGTTCTGGTACACAGAATGCTTTGCAAACCTCAATATTTTGCAATAAAATACTCTTTCCTCACATTTTGATGATAGAAAGTTCTGGAATTGGAGAGGAGCCACAAATTTCCTTCCATCCAGCATTCCCCCAAGTCTCCCGATAAAAACTGTACCTCTCTTGTGTGGGTAGGCCTAGTGCCCGTATCAGCAATAGATCACACAACGGTCAATTTTGGTCCTTACTTGAGGGCAACTGTTGACCCTGGGGAGATCTATTACTGATGCCGTCACTAGGTACAGGCACACAAGTGGGGTAGTATTTTTATCAGGACAGCTGGGGAAACACTGGGTGGTAGGAATTTTGTGGATCTCAGCATATTCCTGTAGTTTGCGTGACAGAAATGCAAAAATAAATTGAGTTTTTAATCAACATCTCAGATTTGCAGGGTATTCTGGGTAAGAAAACTTTGGGGAATCCACACAAGTCACACCTCTGTGGACTCCCCTTGATGTCTAGTTTCCAGAAATGTCTGGGTTTGGTAGGTTTCCCTATATGGCCGCTGAGCCCAGGACCAAAAACGCAGGTGCCTGCCTTACAAAACCAGGAATTTTTGTTATAGATAATTTTGATGTCTCCGCAATACAATTTGGGCAGTGGAATTTGGGGATGAACTAAATTGGGGAGCTCCTAAGAGATCACTCTCTCTGTGCTTGGCGCTGCATGCACCTACTCTCTGGGTTGGGCTAACCCACTATTGTTCCACTGCACAGACTGTACTTGCGAAGGGACAGCAGGACTGTCTTCATCACTTCCCTCATAATCACTGGAAGAGGAGTTATCGAATGGGACTCCTCCAACTGAGAAATCACTCCCAGAGTCTGCGCCATTGTCCTATCCCACAGATGCTTTCTCAGTATCTGCTGTCTGAGTCTCTGATCCTACGTCAGAGCTGTCCACTATAACCCGAGTTAGGGCTTGAGCAGCAGTCATCCAACGATGACTGCTACTGCCAAAACTGTCACTCTAAAACACAAGCCTCTGCTACTGGCTACTGCTACTGGCTCTGCTACTGGCTAAACTGTTACTCTAAAACACCAGCCTACGTAGACAGTCACACAATTGCTGGTGGGTGTGTGTGATACCTGCAGCAGTGGAGGTCACCTTACCTTCACTTCTTCCCTCAATCAGCAGTTCTCTCAAGATACTCAAAAAAACAAAAAAGACACACTATTAATTCACCTTGTCACATACCAATCATCACAGTCTTTAGCACATCTATCACCCAGTTCAACAATCATTATTGGTTCTCCCACTTCCATTACCTCCTTCTCCGATTCCCTCAATACCACACAGCAAAATCCCTGGTGCATAGTGGTGGTTTCCTGGCCCTCCAATGCAGTGCCAGGAAACCTGTCCAGGAAGGCCTCGTCTGAAAGTGGAGAATCTCCCCTTTGAAACAAGGCCTTCCCGACGTCGGGAACGCCCGTTTGGGCCTGTTTTTCCCACTGGAGCAGGAAGCAGCCGCTTCCTGCTCTGGTTGGGAAAACAGATAGTGACATCAACGCACCTCGTGGAATGCTGACGTCACAAAGGAGCAGGTGGTGGGGCAGGGGGAGACATGGAAGATCTTCTGTGTTTCCCGGAATTTTTTTAATTAAAAAAACTTCTCTGATGCAATGCATCAGAGGATTTTTTTAACCCTCTACCTGGTGTCAGCCACTGGTCGTAACCTGCACCAGGGAGTTAATGCGGGTGTTGGCCAGTGGCCGACACCCACACTGAAGAGGTTAAAGACACACATTGACAATGATGCAAAATGCTTATATGGATTAGTTCATGGATTTACCTGAGGACCAATTTCCAATCTTGTCAATGGACTGAGGCATTCAGGGCACGTTTTGGCACTAGAGTCTCATATTGGCCACCTGACGGGATCTGCAGGTCTACACGGAGTTGGCACAGTGCCACAGTTGCATAACCACAGTGACTCTCCCACATCCTGGTCTATGTCCCATACTGGGAGATACATTTGACAGGCCCTGGTCTCTGCAAGCTGACAAAACAGAGAATACATGCCACTCATATTTCCATCACTTCCATGCATGACAGTACAGCATGTTGCCATCAGCAATGTGGCATGTGTGGCAACCTGAAGGGCACACTGAGTCATAATATACTTCCAAAACAGTTTGACAAGGCCAGATGTGGAGTAAATGATCTGTGGCACAATGCACATTGCCTACAAGATCCTCAAATGACTCAAATAAGATCCATACAGAGTCCATGCTGTCATGCACATACACATTGTCTAACATTTACAACTATCATAAACAAAGAAATGTCATTGTATGGTAGCAAAATCTCCTTGCCTAGTTATGTGCTTACAACTCAAGGATGATCTAGGACCCCAAAAACATCACTCAACACAAAGTGAATGAACACTTCATATAATACTGATCACCAATACTTGCACCATGTACATCCCTTTGTTGCCACACTGAATGTAACAACTGGTATACAAGAAGTCTAACTGGCAAACAGGGGCACATTGTAGCATGTGAGGAGGGAAAGGATGGTGTTGAACAGTCAATTTTGCCTATGAGGTACTTACCTGCTCCTCTGGTGAGCCATAGAGCTGACCATAGAAAGGAAGGGCCTCGCTCACAAGCATCTCCAGCTCCTCTGGAGAGAAGGAAGGGGCCCTATCACCTTCCGGACGTGGCATCCCAAAGGCGGCACAAAGCAGCTGAAGTGGTGGAGGTGTTGCTGGTAGCAGTGTTAGGAGTCAAGTGACTGATTTTGCACAATGCAGTGTACACGTACGCCACATACACAGTCATCACTTCCGACGGACACTGCCATTGGGCTGTGACCGCCACAGCAACAACGTTAGTCTATGGCTGTGTCTGCCGTGGTTGGAGCTGCCTACCACCCAGACGACTTCCACCTGCGGACGCCGGCAGTTCCTGATGTCCAGTGGAGTAGGTCAGGCATCTGCCATTTTGGCAGCTTTAAAGACTGAATGTGACTGTGTTATATGCATCACAAAAAACAATGGGCCATATTTATACTTTTTGACGCAAAACTGCGCTGACGCAGTTTTGCGTCAAAAAAATTAGCGCCGGCTAACGCCATTCTGAAGCACCATGCGGGCGGCGTATTTAATCAATGACGTTAGCCGGCGTTAGCCGCCGGCGCTGCCTGGTGTGCGTGAAAAAAAACGACGTACACCAGGCAGCGCCGGCGTAGGGGGATATGGAGCTTGGGCGCCAAAAAATGGGGCAAGTCAGGTTGAGGCAAATTTTTCGCCTCAACCCGATTTGCGCCATTTTTTTCTACTCCCAACCCCCATAGAAATGACTCCTGTCTTAGCAAAGACAGGAGGCATGCCCCCTTTCCCAATGGCCATGCCCAGGGGACTTCTGTCCCCTGGGCATGGTCATTGGGCATAGTGACATGTAGGGGGGGACAAATCAGGCCCCCCCATGCCACAAAAAAAATAAAAAAAATTACTTACTGGAACTTACCTTAATGTCCCTGGGATGGGTCCCTCCAGCCTTGGGTGTCCTCCTGGGGTGGGAAAGGGTGACAGGGGGTGTCCCTGGGGGCATGGGAGGGCACCTCTGGGCTCCTTCCGAGTCCACAGGTCCCTTAACGCCTGCCTTGTCCAGGCGCTAAAAACCGGTGCAAAAGCGGCCGTACGTCATTTTTTTTGACCCGCCCACTCCCGGGCGTGAATTTTGCCCGGGAGTGTAAATACGGCGCACATGCCTCGGAGTCAATTTTTTAGACGGGAACGCCTACCTTGCATATCATTAACGCAAAGTAGGTGTCCATGCTAAAAAATGACGCAAACTCCATGGACTTTGGCGCTAGACGCGTCTAACGCCAAAGTATAAATATGGAGTTAGTTTTGCGTCGGAATTGCGTCAAAAAAAACGACGCAATTCCGGCGCAAACAGAGTATAAATATGGCCCAATATACCTTTAATAGCATCATAAACATCCTCAATCTGTCTTGTTGTGCAGGTGCCACTACCCCACCCCCAGTGTAGTGTGTTTCAGGGCACAGATGGCATATGACAGTGGTACACAGCCATCACATCTGATGGTGTTTCTGGCGGTCAGAAGATACAGTCACATTTTGGGGGGCAATTGTGAAGCACATAGTTGGGTGTCACCCGAATCCATGATGTGGACACATGTGTTCAAAACCATGGGGGGCCCATTTGACCCATGTGTAGTTGCCAGCTGTGATGTGAACTAGGTGTCATGTCTATCCAGTCAGAAATGCTTTGTCACATGATATTGTTGGCATACATCATGTATGTTGCTGTGGACACAGTGACTAATGTCCAAATTATGTATTTTCACACATAGGTAGCCTGGGAGAGAGAGTATGTGACATCCTCCTGTCTACCATCCATTGCCAGACCTTCAGACCATGGACGAACCCCATGTCATCCAGCTGTACCTTCTTAACAGGCAAACAATAGTGGATTTATGCCATCAGTTGAAGCCAGATCTGATGCCAGCTAACTGTAATCCATACTGCATACCACACATTGTACAAGTCATGTCAGTATTGCACTACCTGGCCACAGGATCCTTCCATCATACAGTGGCCCTATCTGGTGGTATGTACTGAACTATGTTCAGTCTCACAGTCTTGTGTTGGAAGATTTCCTATCAGCAATGTTGAAGCACATTGACAGCTAAGTCAGTTTCCCCTTACGTGAGCCATCAATGTGAATGCTGAGTTCTATGGTTTTGCCCGCCTCCCACATGTAGTGTGGGCCATTGATGGCACACATTTTGGCTTGGTTACACCACAGGCCACTGAACAAGTTTATCACAACAGAAAAAACTTCAATTCCATCAACGTGCAAATTGTCTATTTGGCTGATCTCTACTTCTCAAATGTGTGTGCCTGTTTTCCTGGACCAGCCCATGATTTCTTCATAATGCGGAACAGCACCATAACAGCAACCAGAGAGGGTCTGGCTGGTTGGTAAGTCACATCTGTCCTGAGTGTATGTGTGCAATGTGAGGTGCTACAATCATGAATTGAGGAACTCATTGATGCACTTATGTCCCATTCCATAACAGGAGACTCAGCATATCCAAACTGTCCTTGGTTATTGATGCTGCTGAGGAAACCAACTCTGCCAGGGGAAACCTGCTTGAATGAGGCCCATGGAAGAACTCAGTGGGCAGTGGAGTGGGCATTTAAGCCCATGAAGGATGGATTTAGGTTTCTGGATAGGACTGGTGAAGCCCTCCCCTACTCACCCTGGAAAGTGTGTCAGATCACTGTGGCATGCTGCATGCTCCACATTATCCTGCAGAGGAATATCCCTAACATACTACTGTAGAGGATGGGAAGCCTGCAGTCCCACTGGGTCAGAATCCTGAAATGTCAACTGAAGATGACAGTGGTGAAGAGGAAGAAGCTAACTTGTGAGATAATCTCATCCACAGCTACTTTTCATGAGTGTAAGTACGTCATGTGATGTTATGTTTGTGACTGTACAATGAACTGTAGTTGTGAGAATGTGTGTAGTTCAGTGTTTTTGAAACAGCTAGGGAGCTGATACACTGCAAAGATCAGCCACAGGCTGATTGATAAGATAGCTTTTGACACATCCCGACCTTGATGATGTTGCTTTGTATGTGTCAGAATTATTGCAATGTACTTTGTTTTCCGGATGCTTGTTATGTGACTTGTTTCATTTATATGGTTTCAAGCCTATACTCCTTCGTTTGTTTTTTGTACAGGTACCCTCACCATGACCTTATGTGGGCATTTCAGAGTTGTGACATTGGCAGGTTTGTGCTGCTGTTCTGCCATACGAAGTGGACATGGATTGTTCCAGGTAATGTAGGTCACATAATTTGGGTGTATGAGACCAAGACAACTTGCATAGTGTTTGGATAGAAGTTCAGAAGTGCCCATTGGTCTTGTTGTGTGTCCTGTAGCGGGCCTCGTGCATCATGTGTGTCATCATGTGGTCATAAAATATGTAGCTATAGCTTATGACCAAGTCAGTTATCCATCACTTTGGCTAAACACATTTTTGTCTAACCTGTATATAGCTGTAGATGTGCTTCATCATTATAGACCACAGTGACTTTGCCAAAACACTGACATATGTTTGTGTCATACCACCTGATGCATGAGCATTGGATCATAATGGCCCTGTGATCCAGAACTGCTGTACTGCCATGTATCTAAATCTTGGATAATGTGATGTTGGATTCTTTTGGTGCAATATGTAATAAGGCTCAATGTTTCAACATTTCAATGTTTGCCTATTCTACGGGACAATGTCTGACAAATCCCTTCCTTACATGAACTGGAGGTCTGTACCTGTAAATATGTTAATTTACTCAGTAAGAATCAATTGTTTATGATTTCAAGTAGTTCACACATATTAACAACCTATGTGCTGAACACTATAATATATGTTTTAGTTTGACCAGACACTTTTGTGTATGTGTTTGTGTGGGATGCTTGTAATCCTCAGCTGGAAACTGTATACATGCAACATATCCCATCTTGAACAAGTACCTCGGATCATCATCATATGGTTCAAATGGTCTGTCATATCTACATGGCTAAATATGAAAGCAAAATCAGCAGACAATAAATCAGTGATGGGTGATTTTATTGTGAAGTTATGACTAACAGAAAATATACATGACATTAATCAAAATATGTGAAGGGGTCAGTCATGGTGCATTAAATCATTGGAGTAGATGCCACATCATTAAAGTCCAAAGTCCAGAGTTCTCCCCCCATTGGAAATGGAAGGTGGTTTAGGATCAGTCCACAAAGTGAATGTGGTACACACAGAGGAGGTCCTTAAGAAAAAGGGTTGTTGTAGGCAGTGTTTGGTGTCTTGCCATCCACATCTCCTGGATTCTTTTGCTGGATGTCCCCGCTTGTGGGTGGGGGGGAGGAATCAGCTGCTACAGAGGCAGGGGTGTTGTGTCTGTGGCCGGTTGTAGCTCTGGCAGATGTTGATGGGCCTGCTGTTGATGAGCCAAAGGAAGTGATAGACTGGCTCGGAAAAGTCTTGCTCACAGTGGTGTGTATGACTCTCAACACTCCTGTTGGGGAGGTCATGTTGGAATTGTGGATCTACATCTGTTTACGCATGTCCCTATGCATGTCCCTCAGTAGCTGCTTTATTTCCCAGAGTTCGGTCAACACCTGGCCCATCATGCCTTGGGACTCCTTATAGACCCCCAAGACATGGCTGATGGTGTCCTGGCTAAGAGAAGCCCCAGTGGCCTCACCCCGCTGAGATTACAGCATCCCTTTCACGCACCATACCCCCACTGGCCTGTGCCCTTGCCACAGGGTTCCTGAAAATGACATTTTACCACAAGTACAGCCAACAGAGCGGAGAGGCAAGATATGGCTTTAATCATTTGGAGGTCTAGTTGAGTGGAATGCGCAATACCAGGACTTGGTTGTACATGTAACTGAAGTCATCATGTGCACAGTATTGTGTCAATGTGTCTGCTGCCAATACCAATCAGCTTGAGGCCTTAGGAATACTTGTTGCACACAATGGGTAAGGTGTCATTCCTATTCTCTGTAGTTTCATCTTGGCTTAGCAAGTCAAGATGGAGCTAGGTAGACAGACGTGTCTCTGATTTGAGCATGATATGTATCTTGATTACTCCCAGGTGTGTACAATTCATTTGGGAGTTCACAAACAGTGCTAATTTTATGAGTGACCACTGGGCTGGTGTTTGGAGTAAGAAAAACAGTGCCTCCTGGGAGTTACAGTCAGGCTACTCTCTCTGCTACACCCACTATACAAATGGTATCACCCTAGGTGAGTACAGTTCAATTGAAAGTTCACAAGCAAGGGTATTTGGACAAGTGTCCACTGGGCTGGTGGTTGAAGTTATCGAAACAGGACCTATTGTGCTTTGCAGTCAGATCACTCTCTCTACTACACACATTATACAAAGGGTATCCTCCCAGGTGAGTATACTTCAATTGGGAGTTCACAAAGAGGGGTATTTGTACAATTGACCATTGGGCTGGTGTTTGGAGTGAGAAAAACAATGCCTCCTTGAAGTTGCAGTCAGGTCACTCTTTCTATTACACACACTATACAAATGGTATCCTCCTAGGTGAGCACACTTTAATTGAGAGTTCACAATCAGGGGTATTTAGAAAAGTGACCTCTGGGCCGGTGTTTGGAGTGAGAGAAACAGTAACTCCTGGGAGTTGAAGTTAGTTCACTCCCTCTACTCCCCAACACTTAACAAATGTTTGTTATTAGATATCTGTATGCAGGCTGCATTTAGGTTTGAGCATAAGTTTACACTTTCTGACATACCATGAATCCTGGAATGTGGTTTTGTTATTGGGAGATTTCCATGCCCCCTTTGGACATATGGCATGTGATGGGCCTTGGCAGCTGTGATGTTGGATCCAATTATACAGATTGACAGTGTTAAATCTCAGATACTCTGGGTACTGAATGTTGGTGAGGTACATGAACAAGACAGTGGCAAAAGATGAGCTGTGGACATGCATGACATTGAATTTGTTGCGACAGTTTTTGTGTTGTAACTTACCAGACAACATCCCCCCCACCAGGTATTCCTGTCAAGTCCTCCGGATGCAGGATGGCCAAGACCTTCTCCTCCCAGGGAAGGAGTTGTAATGGGGCACTGGGAGGGCCACCACCAGTCTTCTTGGCCTGCTGCTGGTGACTGGAGACCAGGGAACCGACCTAATGTCCTCCTTTGTGCTCAGGGTGGTGCCTACAGCATTCACCCTGTCAACTATCCCACATTTCCATTTTCCTACTGAGAGTAGTGCATCAAACTTGAACTCCAAACACTTGTGGCTCTACTCTAATGATTTCATCCACCATGACTCTCAACCTATCCTCTGAAAAATGTGGGTTTTTGGCCCATAACATGACTGTGAATTGAAGGGGGTGACAGTGACTAACTAAACAAGACACGTGAATATGGGGATAAAATGGGCAATGTTTGTGAAGGGTGTAAAATGTGATGGGGAAAAAAGGGCTGCCTTATGACAAAAAATGGATTGCCAAATGTGTGGTCTATGTTGCTGTACTGCAGTGGAAATGCAAATGATTGTGGTCTGTGAAGGTATGTATTTTATAGTGTCCTTTGCAGGTGTGTCCACTTGGCCAATGTGTGTCACTTGTGTTGTTTATTAATTCATCCAATGTGCATTTGTCTGTTACTGTGCTGAACGCAAACCGTGTTGGTTGATCACCATTGGCTGACCACCGCGAGGGGACTGCCACCTTGACTGTGTGTTTTTAATATGCACAGTGGTTAGTCGCACCGCTGACAGCACTGGAGGTCGGACCACCTATATCCAAGTTGCAGCACTGCTGGCCTTTTTTGCTTGGCGGATGGCAGTAAACCCCTATAACTCGTAATACAGCTGTCTTGAGACTGCTGGACTGGCAGTCTTTTTAGGATCGTCAACATGGCGGTCTGTCGGTCCACCGGTCAAACTCGTAATCAGGCCCTGTGTCATAATAGGTTACTAACAATTACACAGAAGTTGAAGAATTAGTTGTATTTAAGCTCATAGGGACCTATTAAAAAACTTCACCTTGTAGAACCATTAGTAGTACTACAATGGTACTACTAATGTACTACAAAATGCAATTCACTGACCTACATGCAGAAGTAAACACCTCCACCTTTCCTTTTTTAGGTTTCTTGTGTATTTTTACAGAGGGGGACCTGATTTTGCCATCCAAGCTGGCCTGTTCCTACTGGTGCAGGGTCACGGCTGCTTTGCATATGCCCAGGTTAAATCTGAGATGGCATAGTGACCTAAAAAATGGTGGGTTGAAATGCTACCTCAAATAATGGCCAGGGATTCAACTGTTTGCAAGCATTCTGTACTTCACATTTTTTGTGAGGTTTTAACCTAGAATCTCATGGCACGTCTTTACAGATTCAAGTCATTCATTAGATGGGTTGTATCTCCTTAGCATATCAGAACTGACAAAACCAAGATGGTGGTTAGACACTTCTCTGATTTACATTACACCCTCCCCTGATTGGCAATACTAGTGGCCATTCATGAAATTTGCATTTTTGCACTAACTGTGGTATTTAACAACCGAGGGACACCATATTCATATCTGAGAAATCACAATGCACGTTCTCTGGTGATGATAGTTTACTTATAGTGTCACATCCTTACTTTTGACACTATGGCCAGTTCCTAATATGATGAAGGTGCTGCTGCTGCCTGGCAGCGTACATAATTTGCCACCAGTGCCTAATACTGATTGGAATCCATCTTCAATAGTTGAGTATTCCATTTTTTCCTAATACACATGTTGTACACACATTGTACACCTCTTCATAATGTACTGTTAACAACCCTTGTCCTTAAGAGAGTCTGTCAACTGTTCATTACACAAAGTGTTATGGTGACTATGTTGGTGTTATCTGCACGTTACTTCGTGTGTCAGCATCAACCTTATTGAGTCAGTATCACATGAGTATCACATGAGTACTTTTTTGTGCACCAGGGTAGTGCAAATATATCTTGCTGGTAACTTTTATGGGCTATTTCCCATACCGTGTGTGAACCTTGCATGCCAGTAAAATTCCCCATGAGTGTGAAATTGAAACTTGTCTAGCTCACAGTACAGACAAATAAGTGGATTACAGATATGTGTCACAATTCGGTCGCTCAGTATAAATAGGGAGGGGGAAATACTCTAGCGAGAACCGAAATAGCTGAAGACAGTTTTCACTGGAAGAACAGAGAACAGTGAGTGGTTGCACTGCGTTTCAATGGCAGTTAGTTTTTTAAAATGCTATGGCTACTGCTGATCCTGCAAAAAAATTGAAATTGCCCCAAGATTCGTATCCACTAATTGCAAATTTAAAAGAAGTGTAACACAACTCTACATATCAATAAGAAGGCAGTACCCAAATGACCGTAGCTTATTATTTATATGCATGGGTTCTCTATGTATCTGCCTGAATAAGGGAATGTAAGGCAAATCGAAAGCAGATGTGTCATGGCTTCTTCTTTCATTATATCCCAGCTGAGTTTTTTTATTCCTTTTGCTCTGCTTCTTTTACCTGTGATATTTCTCTGTAGCTCTCAAGCCCGTGATTGTGAGATCAATGCCACCTCCGCTCTCGCTCCTAACTTCTGCTACTGTTTGCTACTCATACCAAAGTATTTGGGCCTGATTCACAAAGATATACTTACGCTTTTGGTCTAAGTTTAGACCAAAAGTGTAAGTTTATGACTTTTTGGTATTCACAAAGGTAAGTTACGAGAAGTATCTTTACGTCCACATTAGGAGCAGATCATCCACGCTTGGAGTGGATCATCCGCACTCAGGCCGGATCATCCGCAGCCAGACTGGATTATCCGCACTCGGGCCGGATCAGGCAGAAATGTATGATGACACACCTGTGTAAGTGCCTACCATCCCTCACCCAGCTGAAGCTGAAACTCCTCAGCCAACTCCTCAGCCAGTCCCAGCCTTACTGCATACATAAAGGCAGAGCTTACACAAGCAAGCACTTTCAAACCTTGCAACATGTCGCTGAATGTGTTTCTCGGTTTGGCCCTTGCTATGCGACTGGATCATTTCAGGAGAAGGAGGAGGAGGAGAGTAGAGAGGATCTTCAAAGGATAAAACTCTTTGGGATGTCCAGCCAAGATGCCCTGGCCTGATACCGTTTTCCCCCAGATATAATCTTGGAGATGGTTTGTGAGTGGGAGCCGTATCTTGACTCTGTGATCTGCCACTCACATGCCATTCCAACCTATGTCAAGATCCTGGCAGCTCTCCATTCCTTTAGTACGGAGTCCTTCCAGACGTGACAGGTGACCTTATGGGCATCTCTCAGGCAGCCCAGTCCCGATGCCTGCATCAGCTACTGAGCTGCATCAATAGGAGAGCCCATGGTCACATGCGAATGCCCAATACACTGGCCAGAAGGCAAAGGGTCACTAGGGATTTCTACCTCATTTCCCACTTCCCATGTGTGCGTGGTGCAATTGATTGCACTCACGTGGCGCTCCAGCCAACTTGCCGCAATGCACACATCTTGTGCAACAGACACCGCTGTTACTCCATCAACATGCAGGGTGTTGGTAATGCCAGTGGTAGCTTCATTATTGTGCATGCAGTATTCCCGGCAGTACCCATGACATCTATGTATTCCACAGATCACCTCTTGCCCGTGGATGGCAGGGACAGAATTTGGCAACATGTGGCTACTGGGTAAGTACCAGGCACCACACAAGTATGAGATGTATAATTGTGTCTGTACATGTGCACAAACATCAGACAGAGCTGATCCTCATCCCACATTAATGCCCCTAACAGACACAATATGTGTCACTACATACAGCATGTACTTTACAGGTGCATGAGGGACATTTTTCAATTATCACTCCCTTTCCTTCTTCAGGTGATGCTGCATACGCACTCTCCCCTCATCTCCTCACACCATATAGACGTGCAAGCACTGTACCTCAGTAAAGGTAAAATAGGGCACACAGACGTACAAAAGCCATCTTTGAATGCAGTTTTGGGCTCCTGAAGTCAAGATTCCGATGTCTTGACCTATAGAGAGGTGCTGCTGTACTCCCCTTAAGTTGTGTGCAAGATGTAGTAGCCTGTTATGTTTTGCACAACATAGCATTAAGTTACGGTTTGCACATACCTCTGGATCCTCAGCTAGGTCTGAATCCAGGCAATTGTATAAAACAAAGGGCAGTGTATGCAGGTGTGTGACCAGCTAGTTGACACTGCTTGGCCTGAGCAACATGTTGTGCCATGGGTGGACATTTAACACTGTCTGCATATGCCATCATGAGACTACTTTGCGAGTCATACATGATGTCTGTATACAACAGCTATCCCCAGGAGTCAAAAGATTGTCTGTGCATGTTGTCATGTTCACGTCGTGGACTAGCATGTCACTTAAGGCCTCATTGACTCTGGGGATCAAAGCTCAGCATGTGTGAGAGCTCCCTAGAGTGTGTTACAAGAGGCCTCTGCTTCACAAAGGACCTGGCCCATTGGGATGATGGTACCACATCAGAGAGTGTGTCCCTGTAACCAAAGTGGATTTTCCTGCTATGAAATATTACAGTGTAGTGATTGCAACCCAATGCAATGATTGAGGGGGCACTGCCACTAGTGCGTAGGTCATGGGCATGTCCTGACTTGCCAGGGGGATATTGGGCATTTGTCACAGGCACTGGAGACAAGAGGGCAGGTCTCATTACGGTGTTTTGGTTCAGAACTGGCATGCCAATGTGTGCAACCAGTTACAAATCAACCATCCTGCATGATCCACACACTTGCATTTACTGTTTCTGTACTGGGGCTGGTGTGACAAACTAGTCAGTGCTGCAATGGCTTCCCAGTTTTACACTGTACCTCTGGCCCTTGGTGTACTTGGTACTATGTGTCCAGAGATTGACATCACAACTGAGCCTGGGTTGGTGATACAACATAGTTTTTCAAGATGTAAGATATGTTGACCACATGTACCATAATGCAATGCAAAGTGCAAAACTGTGCTGGGAAGTCCTGTAGTGAAGGTGTAACCATAGAACATTCCATTCCTCCGTCAGTATACCTGTCCTTCCTACACGCTTGCATATGTCATGTTTGATTTTCACTTTTATATTTTTGGGGGGGATTTCTGTTTTGATTACAGTGCCACGTCCAAATGTGGATCCTACCCTCTGCATGCAGAGCGTACGCTCCTGGTGCAGATGATCCGCACTCAGGGCATAGAATCCGGCGACAGGCCGGAACTCAATGATAATCAACAGGAAGTGACAAAGAGGAGGAGGAGGAACCTATACCATCTACAGACAGGGGAAGTGTGCCACCCAGATGGACTCCGAGAACAATGCCTGTGTGGAGGCTGTGGAGATTGTAGGGGGGGTGGCCTTGATCTGGACACCTTTGGCCAGGGGGGGAGTGTGTCGCTTCTGTCCCGGACATTGAAGATCTTGACCAGCCAGAGGTTTCCCCCGAGCAGCTATTAACATCACC
Source organism: Pleurodeles waltl (assembly GCF_031143425.1). Lineage (NCBI taxonomy): Eukaryota > Metazoa > Chordata > Amphibia > Caudata > Salamandridae > Pleurodeles > Pleurodeles waltl. Next base: position 855,844,777 of record NC_090440.1, read on the forward strand.
TAGGCGTGGCTCTGTCTCAACCCTGCAACATGAGGGCCCCAGTCCAACTGAGCCCCCAGCTGCCACCCCTGCCACCAGGCCCCCTCCATGTGACTGCCCTAGTCCCACTGGGACTTCAGTTGTCCCTGACACCCCACATCCCTCTTGTGCTATCCTAACCCCTCCTTGTCTTTTGACCCCTGTGGCTGCATCCCTGGAAGGGATGGTGGCACCTAAGGGGGAGTGGGTTAACCTCTCTTGGCTCCTACAGCAGTTTATAGATGAACAGCATAGGACTCAAGAGGAGTTGAACCATTCCCTGAATTCCATCAATGCCACCCTCACTTCCTTAGGTGCAGCCATGATTTCTGCCATGACTCAGTGTCCCTTCCCCACCACCATCCATGTGTCCCCCGTCCTTCCTCCCACTCTGTTCCCCCTCCTACCCCTGTACCCCACGTGTGTCTCAGTCCCTTGGGGTGTCAAGTTCTCCAGTGGGCAGCCAGGAAGAGGCCACAATGGCAGAGGATCTCATTGTCATAGAGAAATAGGATGACCAGAATGACAGTTGACTGAACTTTTGATTTGGACTGGATTTTTTCTTTCCCCCTGTAAATAGACTGTTTTTCTATGATGTTTCCCGGTGTGTTTTTTTTTTTTGCTCAACCCTTCCATGTCCCCTGCCCCTACTCAGTGAAGAGCAATATTTTATTTTATTCCTCGCTTCCCTATGGATGTTTTTTTTTTGCATTACATTGATCCATATAAAAAATATTAATAAAAGAGTGTTGTGTAGTTATGGAACCATAGTATGGAATTCTACGACTGCAGTTGGTTAGCTATGCCTTCCACATGACACAACTGTACACAGATGGTCCTAGTAATGAACATGTCTTATCCACATTGTTGACACAAACATGGCCTATAGCCACATTAAGCCTTTGAACATCATCAACTAATGTGCAAAATGTCATTTATTTACATATTCCTGTGCACGCATATGTCACAGTGCTCATGGGGGATCTCAACTCCGTCTTTTCAGTTTTGGTGGTGAGGACCTGTGCGATGCTGCACATTTACTGGAGTAACTAGTTGCAGGTGGGTGTGGTGCCTGTCCAGTGTGGAGTTCTGCCTGGACAGCGGGTGTCTGAGCCTGTCTAGTGTGGGGGTCTGCCTAGACAGAGGGTTTTGGAGCCTTACAGGGCTTTGAGGGCATCTGCAAGCTGAGTGTTCCCATTGTGGATTTGGGAGGGCCCTGTGCAGGTTGACTAACCAGGGGTTGGAGGTAGGATGTGCATGTAAATGTGTTTGCTCCCCTCCATGCATTGACTGTGAAGGATTTGGTATCATTTTGAGTATCCCCTCCATCATCTTCTTAACCAATGCATGGTGCCTTGCACTCTCTTCTCTCTGTGTGGCCATGATGTCATTCAACATCTTCCCCATGTCTAGCTAGGATCTATCCATTGCCTCCAACACCTGGGTCATTCTGTGCACTGCAGGAGTTGGCACATCTCCTGCACGGAGGCAGACATGTCAGACAGTGTAGCCCCTACGTCACAAAATTCCTGCCTCACATCTGACTGCTGCTGAAAAAATCTTCCTCCCACTCTCTAACACGTATATCTGCTAACCCTCTCTGCCTGGGACACCCTTGGATATAAACAGCACGTCTACGAGTAGTGTGGGGTGCCAAGTGGGAGGTTGTGACAAGCACATTTGTGCCTAGGGGCTACCTGCTCCTCACCATGACTGGCATCTCCCTCAGATGTTGGAGAGAAGGCCTGGGAGACACTGTCAGAGTAAGAGTGTGTAGGGCAACCAGCATGTCTGACCTGGTTGTGAGAGTTGTGAAGATGTGAGCTGTGGGTTGAGGTTTTTGAGGAATGAGCAATCCTCTGGCTTGTGGAATGAGGCACCATGCCAACAACAGCAGATGTGGGCTTTATTTGTGACCTGCATGGCCCAAATAGAGTGGTCAGGGGATTGGCCTTCACATTACTTGGATTCAGCCCCTGCTCTCCCTCCTCCTCCTCCCCCTCCCGTCATCTGGCAGGATGTTCTTGCAGCTAACAAGGCAATATGTAAGAGGAGTGGGTTCGCCATTTGGATTGCCTGGTGCCTATCACTGGTAGTTGCTCCATCATCCAGATTCATATCTTCATCGTCACCACTTGTGAGAAAGAGTTTGCAACAGGCTAAGTATTTGGCTTGCAACATGATGCAGTGCAACATAGGTATTGGTCAAAATATATCTTCAGTTCAAGGGATGTTCCACATATGACCTCGTTATTGTGCCCCGACACATGAGAGCTCACACTGTGGCACTGAGGTGTTCAAGATAGGTGTGAAATGCCTAAGCAAACTCACCAGATTCAACCAAAGGTCTGTGTGGTACTTAGATCCCTCTAGATGTCAGCTGCTGGACCGGCCTCCTTGAGTGTGTAGCAGAAGAACTGGTCTGTGATCCAGCTGCTTTGGAGAGAGGTGACACCACAATTACCATTCTCCATGTATTAAATGTGATTATGCACACCTGACATAAGCATCACTGTTCTTTTAGGGTACATTTTGCACACCAAGTACAGGAGATATGCTAAAATGGCAACATCTGATCATCAACTTCCACAAAGAATTGGTTGTTGTTCAAGAGTATGGTATCAATAGGTTACCATAACATATGGCACACTTACCAGATGGACGGATGGCAGTGAGTTTGACTGCTGCAGTCAGGATGTCTGCTAAACCCCTGGATGGTGTCATCCTAATCACTGATGTAGTCCTGGCAGCAGCTGTAACGTAACATACATATCCATTACTGATAGCAAAGGATGATGGTGATGCTTCCACATGTACACATAAGAGATATGGACCAATGATCTACAAACTATACAGAGCCTCAGATAAACCAGGTTTCTCACTTATAGCCAAACATGTAATTGGACGTCACTGAGAGCTATAGGACAGAAATAACTTAGGTGTCCTGCACTGGCTACCTCTGGACACACCTACATCCTTATTGGCAACATGCATCCTACGTGTGATGTGGTATATTTTAATTTGTAAAGGAGTCTTCCAGAACATGCTGAGCTGGGCAATCTTTGCACATCAGAATTTGTCAGTCCATTGACAGGTACATGTTTTATGTTTACAATTATCAACAAAGGTGTTGGTAACATATATTCAACCCCCCCAGGCCCCTCCCCAAACAGGAAAACATTGCTAATTTTGAACTGTGGCTTGTGTTTCAAATGTACTTGTAAACCTTTATCGTCTATTTTACCTGACACTGTATACGTTCGTGTTCAGCACAGATCCTGTGGTCCACTATTCAGAGCTTTACTCATTAGTGATATTGTTGGCAAAGGGAGATTAACAGTATTTAAAGAGCCCACATCTTGCTCAAGTGGAAAAGCTGAGCTGTTCTCCAGCTTTACTGTTTTCTTGATGTGCTGTTCAATCACTAGATGTCTGGGCTTTCCCTCTTCTACATCCAACTTGCCAGCCACTACCACACTCCCAAAATGGAAGCCTGTTGGTTTCAGTACACCCCTCACCAACAACATCACTTTAGCAGTTGTTTCCTGACACCTTGTCAGCAAGTATTCATGTCAGGAAATTAGGAACAGGTTATGACTTCACTTCTCCATGATGGTCATGGGTACAACTTAATGAGTCTGTCAAGGCACTGGAGGATCACTCTTTATACAACTCCAGCTGCACATATCAGTAAATCATATCTATGAGGCCACAGCAGGCCACTTAGCATAGCCTAAAGTGGCCTGAACAGAGTGTGTTAAGGGTGGTCCAATCACTGTGCTGCCTCACTCTTGACTTGAATGACATTCCATGAACAATGGGAACACTTGTGACAGTTCCCCAGAGAAGGCACAAATACCTCACACCCCTATTTCATCTATGCAACCCTCCAATGAGGCAAACGTTCATCAAACAAGAACATTGGATACATTGGCCAAAAAATCTTGTATCTGTACTTTTTATTTGCTGTTTCCTGCTTCTAGAGATTCGCATTAAAGCCCTTGAATTAGAACTGAGAACAATTGCAGACAACAATCAAAAAGACAAAGTCTACTTGCTAAGACCAACATTAAAGGACGAGATCACTATAAAACAATGGTAGTCAGCAAAATAAAACATCTTGAGTTGTGAAACTCAAATTAGATGTATGTTAGAGGTGACATGCGTATGCCCACTGAGTCACAAGACGAGAAGGGTCTCTTTCAGGTCCTTTTGATAATTCTCTTACAAGAAGGGGGTCTAGTTAGACAGGAGGGCAGTGGATAATTGCCTACAGGACATAGACTTCCTTATTTTAACTAAGCAGGACAGGGGACGCTAGAGCAAGATATAGCACAAAAAATGACGGACTTCATTAAAAAAATGAACGTCTGGCTAAATGGCACATCCAATTACCTGCTTTTAAGACGTGTATACATTGATGGCTGACCAGGTGGTTCAGCAGCTGACCACTCTGTTCAACACAATGTAGATGATTCATGTTTGTCCCATATCCTGGTGTGAAGAAATGATCTGCCTACTTTTGAACACTGGGAAAGATGTCATCAAATGTGAAAATTATAGACTTATCACACTTCTTAACTCAGTTTACCAGGTTCTTACAATATCTTTAAGACACATATTGGACTTGGTGATTGACACATTGGTCCACAGACCCAGAAAGGATATGATTCATCACAACAGGACATCTGAGTGATCTAATCAAATCTATGATAGCCATAGTAGATATATTTATTGCTAGTAAATTTCACTTCGGAAAGCATACCTCCAATAAGGCCAAAGCACTTTACTTTCCTAATGGGAAATATTTCTGAGGACTGATCAATACATCTGGTTTTAAAAATAACTTTTTGAGTGCAATTCATTGCTCCTATGCAAACCCAACGAGGTACTTCCTCAAGATATTTGCATAGGGCAGGGAATCAGAACAGGGCGTCCCTTGGATCTCTTAATATTTGACTTCTGTACAGAGCAACTGGCCAGACAGTTGACTGATACTGACGGTCAGAAAGCTGCAAATAAAAATACTACTAAAGAGTTCTTGACCTGTAGGCAGATGTCCAACACAGCAGACTCTGCCTTCCACCATTCCAAGGTCGGAAAATTTAACACGACTGGGGCAGCAACTGTAGGAAAGTACCATCTTGCCTGGCATGTTACCCCCATATTTCACTGTATATATGTTGTTTTAGTTGTGTGTGTCACTGGGACCCTGCCAGCCAGGGCCCCAGTGCTCATAAGTGTGCCCTGAATGTGTTACCTGTGTTATGACTAACTGTCTCACTGAGGCTCTGCTAATCAGAACCTCAGTGGTTATGCTCTCTCATTTCTTTCCAAATTGTCACTAACAGGCTAGTGACCAATTTTACCAATTTACATTGGCATACTGGAACACCCTTATAATTCCCTAGTATATGGTACTGAGGTACCCAGGGTATTGGGGTTCCAGGAGATCCCTATGGGCTGCAGCATTTCTTTTGCCACCCATAGGGAGCTCTGACAATTCTTACACAGGCCTGCCACTGCAGCCTGAGTGAAATAACATCCACGTTATTTCACAGCCATTTCACACTGCACTTAAGTAACTTATAAGTCACCTATATGTCTAACCTTTGCCTGGTAAAGGTTGGGTGCTAAGTTACTTAGTGTGTGGGCACCCTGGCACTAGCCAAGGTGCCCCCACATTGTTCAGGGCCAATTCCCCGGACTTTGTGAGTGCGGGGACACCATTACACGCGTGCACTACATATAGGTCACTACCTATGTGTAGCTTCACAATGGTAACTCCGAATATGGCCATGTAATATGTCTAAGATCATGGAATTGCCCCACCAATGCCATCCTGGTATTGGGGAGACAATCCCATGATTCCCCTGGTCTCTAGCACAGACCCGGGTACTGCCAAACTGCCTTTCCCGGGGTTTCACTGCAGCTGCTGCTTCTGCCAACCCCTCAGACAGGTTTCTGCACTCCTGGGGTCCAGCCAGGCTTGGCCCAGGAAGGCAGAACAAAGGACTTCCTCAGATAGAGGGTGTTACACCCTCTCCCTTTGGAATAAGGTGTCAGGGCTGGGGAGGAGTAGCCTCCCCCAGCCTCTGGAAATGCTTTTATGGGCACAGATGGCGCCCATCTCTGCATAAGCCAGTCTACACCGGTTCAGGGATCCCTCAGCCCTGCTCTGGCGCGAAACTGGACAAAGGAAAGGGGAGTGACCACTCACCTGACCTGCACCTCCCCTGGGAGGTGCCCAGAGCTCCTCCAGTGTGCTCCAGACCGCTGCCATCTTGGAAACAGAGGTGCTGCTGGCACACTGGACTGCTCTGAGTGGCCAGGGCCAGCAGGTGACGTCAGAGACTCCTTCTGATAGGCTCCTTCAGGTGTTGCTAGCCTATCCTCTCTCCTAGGTAGCCAAACCTCCTTTTCTGGCTATTTAGGGTCTCTGCTTTGGGGAATTCCTTAGATAACGAATGCAAGAGCTCATCAGAGTTCCTCTGCATCTCTCTCTTCACCTTCTACCAAGGAATCGACTGCTGACTGCGCTGGAAGCCTGCAAAACTGCAACAAAGTAGCAAAGACGACTACTGCGACCTTGTAACGCTGATCCTGCCGCCTTCTCAACTGTTTTCCTGGTGGTGCATGCTGTGGGGGTAGTCTGCCTCCTCTCTGCACTAGAAGCTCCGAAGAAATCTCCCGTAGGTCGACAGAATCTTCCCCCTGCAACCGCAGGCACCAAAGAACTGCATCACCGGTCCTCTGGGTCTCCTCTCAGCACGACGAGCGAGGTCCCTTGAACTCAGCAACTCTGTCCAAGTGACTCCCACAGTCCAGTGACTCTTCAGTCCAAGTTTGCTGCTTGCTTCTGAGTGGGCTCTTTGTCTTGCTGGACGCCCCCTCTGTCCCCTCACGCAATTGGTGACATCCTGGTCCCTCCTGGGCCACAGCAGCATCCAAAAACCCTAACCGCGACCCTTGCAGCTAGCAAGGCTTGTTTGCGGTCTTTCTGCGGGAAAACACTTCTGCACGACTCTTCACGACGTGGGACATCCATCCTCCAAAGGGGAAGTTTCTAGCCCTTGTCGTTCGTGCAGAATCCTCAGCTTCTACCATCCGGTGGCAGCTTCTTTGCAACCACAGCTGGCATTTCCTGGACATCTGACCACTCCCGACTTGATCGTGACTTTTGGACTTGGTCCCCTTGTTCCACAGGTACCCTCGTATGGAAATCCATCGTTGTTGCATTGCTGGTGTTGGTCTTTCCTGCAGAATTCCCCTATCACGACTTCTGTGCTCTTTGGGGAACTTAGGTGCACTTTGCACCCACTTTTCAGGGTCTTGGGGTGGGCTATTTTTCTAACCCTCACTGTTTTCTTACAGTCCCAGCGACCCTCTATGAGGTCACATAGGTTTGGGGTCCATTCATGGTTCGCATTCCACTTCTAGAGTATATGGTTTGTGTTGCCCCTATCCCTATGTGCCCCCATTGCATTCTATTGTGACTATACATTGTTTGCACTGTTTTCTATTGCTATTACTGCATATTTTGGTATTGTGTACATATATCTTGTGTATATTTGCTATCCTCATACTGAGGGTACTCACTGAGATACTTTTGGCATATTGTCATAAAAATAAAGTACCTTTATTTTTAGTATATCTGTGTATTGTGTTTTCTTATGATATTGTGCATATGACACTAGTGGTACTGTAGGAGCTTCACTCGTCTCCTAGTTCAGCCTAAGCTGCTCTGCTAAGCTACCTTTTCTATCAGCCTAAGCTGCTAGACACCCCTCTACACTAATAAGGGATACCTGGGCCTGGTGCAAGGTGTAAGTACCCCTTGGTACTCACTACAAGCCAGTCCAGCCTCCTACATTGGTTGTGCAGCGGTGGGATAAGTACTTTGCAACTACTTACCACTTTTGTCATTGTACTTTTCATAAGAGAAAAATATACAAAACAAGTTCAGTGTATGTACACCTAACCAAAAAGTTTTGCTTTTCTTCTCTCACTTCTTTACTAAGTGCTGAAAAGTACCTCTAAACTTTCAAAAAGTTCTTTAAAAGTTTTAAAAGTTTTTTTTTCTGTTCTTTAAAAAGTTCTGAAAACTTTTTTCTCTCTTTTTCTATCCCTTAAACACTTTCTAAAATGTCTGGCACAGGCCAAACTGTTGATCTGTCCAAGACTGCTTATGGTCACCTTAGCTGGAAGGCAGCAAGGAGTCTCTGTGTAGAAAGAGGTTTAGGGGTAGGGAAGAATCCCTCTAGAGAACTATTAGTTAACATGCTAGTTGAACAAGATAAGACCTTTGTTGGCACTTCTGGTGAGAAATTAGCTGATGGTTCCCACTCTGATTCTGGGGCACCTCTAGCAAAAGATTTGGGAGGGAATATTTCCAACCTGCCCCTTAGCAGGCCACCTAGCATAGCTGGTACTGATGTGAATTCACATCACAGTAAAAGTGTTGCTTCAAATCACAGTAATAGTGTTGCTTCTCATCACAGTAGAAGTGTCACTTCTGTAGGCCAGAATGTTAGTTTGCCATCTGTTAGGGCCAGGTCTCCCTCTGTTCATTCTCACCATTCTTCTGTTTCAAGACATGCCCAACCCACCCACCCTGATGACAGAGTGTTAGAAAGGGAGCTCAATAGATTGAGAGTGGAACAATCCAGGCTGAAGCTCAAGAAGCAACAGCTGGATTTAGATAGGCAGTCCTTGGAAATAGAAAGAGAAAGACAGAAATTGGGTTTTGAAACCCATGGTGGCAGCAGCAGTATTCCAAATAGTCATCCTGCAAAAGAGCATGATTCTAGGAATCTGCATAAGATAGTTCCCCCTTACAAGGAGGGGGATGACATTAACAAGTGGTTTGTTGCACTTGAGAGGGCCTGTGTTGTACAGGAGGTCCCTCAAAGGCAGTGGGCTGCTATCCTATGGCTATCTTTCAGTGGAAAGGGTAGGGATAGGCTCCTTACTGTGAAAGAAAGTGATGCCAATCATTTTACAGTTTTTAAGAATGCACTCCTAGATGGTTATGGCTTAACCACTGAACAGTACAGGATGAAGTTCAGAGAAACCAAAAAGGAGTCTTCACAAGACTGGGTAGACTTTGTTGACCATTCAGTGAAGGCCTTGGAGGGGTGGTTACATGGCAGTAAAGTTTCTGACTATGAAAGCCTGTATAACTTAATCCTGAGAGAGCATATTCTTAATAATTGTGTGTCTGATTTGCTACACCGGTACCTGGTAGACTCGGATCTGACCTCTCCCCAAGAATTGGGAAAGAAGGCAGACAAATGGGTCAGAACAAGGGTGAACAGAAAAGTTCATACGGGGGGTGACAAAGATGGCAAGAAGAAGGATGGTAAGTCTTCTGACAAGGGTGGGGACAAATCTAAAAATGAGTCTTCATCAGGCCCACAAAAACACTCTGGTGGGGGGTGGTGGGCCCAAATCCTCTTCAAATCAAAACAAAGAAAAGAAACCATGGTGCTATTTATGTAAAATAAAAGGCCATTGAACAACAGATCCCAGTTGTCCAAAGAAAAGCACCAAGCCTCCTACCACTACAACCCCTGCTGCTACACCTAGTGACCCTAGTGATAGCAGTGGTGGTGGGAGCAAACCTACTAATAGCCAATCCAAGGGAGTAGCTGGGCTCACTTTTGGTAACTTAGTTGGGGTTGGTCTAATTAGGGAGACCACAGAGGCTGTGTTAGTCTCTGAGGGGGCTATTGATTTAGCCACCTTGGTTGCTTGTCCCCTTAACATTGATAAGTACAAGCAACTACCCCTAATAAATGGTGTTGAGGTTCAGGCCTACAGGGACACAGGTGCCAGTGTTACAATGGTAATAGAGAAACTGGTCCACCCTGAACAACACCTACTTGGTCACCAGTACCAAGTAACCGATGCTCATAACAAAACTCTTAGCCACCCCATGGCTGTTGTGAATCTCAACTGGGGGGGGGTTACTGGTCCAAAGAAAGTTGTGGTTGCCTCAGATTTACCTGTAGACTGTCTATTAGGGAATGATTTAGAGACATCAGCTTGGGCAGAAGTGGAGTTGGAGGCTCATGCAGCAATGCTGGGCATTCCAGGGCATATTTTTGCTTTGACAAGGGCTCAGGCCAAAAAGCAAAAAGGACAGGGTGACTTGGATCCTGGAAGAATGGACCAAGTGCTTCCAAAAGCGAGGGTTAGTAAAGGTAAATCACTACCTACTATCCCTCCCTCTACAGTGGTTCAACTTCTGAGGAAGAAGAATTTCCACCCTATGCAGAACCTACACCAGAGGAGCTGGAAGCAGATACTGCTGAGCTTTTGGGTGAAGGGGGGCCTGCCATGGAGGAGCTGAGTGTGGCACAGCATACCTGTCCCACACTAGAGGGTCTAAGGCAGCAAGCTGTCAAACAAGCAAATGGGGATGTCAGTGACTCTCACAGAGTTTACTGGGAGGACAACCTCTTGTACACTGAAGCAAGGGATCCAAAACCTGGAGCTGCCAGGAGATTGGTGATTCCTCAGGAGTACAGAAAGTTCCTCCTAACTCTGTCCCACGACATTCCCTTAGCTGGACATTTGGGGCAAATGAAAACTTGGGACAGGCTTGTCCCCTTGTTTCATTGGCCTAGAATGTCAGAGGACACAAAGGAATTTTGTAAGTCCTGTGAAACCTGTCAAGCCAGTGGCAAGACAGGTGGCACTCCAAAGGCACCCCTTATTCCACTGCCTGTGGTTGGGGTTCCCTTTGAAAGGGTAGGGGATGACATAGTTGGCCCCCTTGACCCTCCTACTGCTTCAGGAAATAGGTTTATCTTGGTGGTAGTGGACCATGCCACCAGATATCCTGAAGCAATTCCTCTAAGGACCACTACAGCTCCTGCAGTGGCAAAGGCCCTCCTGGGAATATTTTCCAGGGTGGGCTTCCCAAAAGAGGTGGTATCAGACAGGGGAAGCAATTTCATGTCTGCTTACTTAAAGGCCATGTGGAAGGAATGTGGTGTGACATACAAGTTCACCACACCCTATCATCCACAAACAAATGGACTGGTGGAGAGATTTAACAAAACTCTCAAAGGCATGATTATGGGACTCCCTGAAAAACTCCACAGGAGATGGGATATCCTGTTACCTTGCCTCCTTTTTGCTTACAGGGAGGTACCCCAAAAAGGAGTGGGCTTCAGCCCCTTTGAACTCCTATTTGGACACCCTGTAAGAGGTCCTCTAACACTTGTTAAGGAGGGTTGGGAACAACCTTTAAAAGCTCCAAAGCAAGACATAGTGGACTATGTACTTGGCCTAAGATCTAGGATGGCTGAGTACATGAAAAAGGCCAGTAAAACCCTTCAGGCCAGCCAAGAGCTCCAAAAGCAATGGCATGACCAGAAGGCTGTTTTGGTTCAGTACCAACCAGGGCAGAAAGTGTGGGTCTTGGAGCCTGTGGCCCCAAGAGCACTCCAAGATAAATCGGTTGGACCCCACATAATTGTTGAAAAGAAGGGTGAAGTCACCTACTTATTTGACTTAGGCACTGCCAGGAGTCCCCTTAGGGTGCTCCATGTCAATCGCCTGAAACCCTACTATGACAGGGCTGATCTCACCCTGCTCATGGCAACAGATGAAGGACAGGAAGAAGAGAGTGACCCTCTCCCTGATCTCTTCTCTTCCACAGAACAAGATGTTCTAGTGGAAGGTGTAGTTTTGGCAGACTGTCTTACTGCTGAGCAGAAAGACCACTGCATAAATCTCCTGGGTCAGTTTTCTGAACTCTTCTCTACTGTGCCAGGCACCACTTCTTGGTGTGAGCACACTATAGATACTGGAGACAGCTTGCCTGTCAAAAGTAAGATCTATAGGCAGCCTGACCATGTCAGAGACTGCATAAAGCAAGAAGTGCAGAAATGCTTGAACTGGGAGTGGTTGAGCACTCTGAAAGTCAATGGGCCTCTCCTGTGGTACTTGTACCAAAACCTCATTCCAAGGATGGAAAGACGGAAATGCGGTTTTGTGTAGACTATAGAGGTCTCAACCAGGTAACCAAAACTGATGCTCACCCTATACCCAGGGCAGATGAGCTAATAGATACACTGGCATCTGCCAAGTATCTATGCACCTTTGATTTGACTGCAGGGTATTGGCAGATCAAGTTATCAGAGGATGCAAAAGCAAAAACAGCATTTTCAACCATTGGAGGCCATTACCAGTTCACAGTAATGCCTTTTGGATTGAAAAATGCACCTGCCACTTTTCAAAGGTTGGTGAACACAGTCCTGCAAGGGCTGGAAGCTTTTAGTGCAGCATATCTAGATGATATAGCTGTCTTTAGCTCCAGCTGGGATGATCACCTTGTCCACCTATGGAAAGTTTTGGAGGCCCTGCAGAAGGCAGGCCTAACTATCAAGGCTTCAAAGTGCCAGATAGGGCAGGGGAAAGTGGTTTGTCTGGGACACCTGGTAGGTGGAGAACAGATTACACCACTTCAGGGGAAAATCCAAACTATTATAGATTGGGTTCCCCCTACAACTCAGACCCAGGTGAGAGCCTTCTTAGGCCTCACTGGGTATTACAGGAGGTTCATAAAGAACTATGGCTCCATTGCAGCCCCTCTTAATGACCTCACATCTAAGAAAATGCCTAAAAAGGTATTATGGATAGCTAGCTGTCAGAAAGCTTTTGAGGAGCTGAAGCAGGCCATGTGCTCTGCACCTGTCCTGAAAAGCCCCTGTTACTCCACAAAATTAATTGTCCAAACTGATGCATCTGAATTAGGGGTAAGGGCAGTCTTATCACAACTTAATTCTGAGGGCCAGGATCAACCTGTTGCTTTTATCAGTAGGAGGTTGACCCCTAGAGAAAAGCGTTGGTCTGCCATAGAGAGGGAGGCCTTTGCTGTGGTCTGGGCACTGAAGAAGTTGAGGCCATACCTGTTTGGCACTCACTTCATTGTTCAGACAGACCACAAACCTCTACTTTGGCTAAAACAAATGAAAGGTGAAAACCCTAAATTGTTGAGGTGGTCCATATCCCTACAGGGAATGGATTATACAGTGGAACATAGACCTGGGAGTACCCACTCCAATGCAGATGGACTCTCCAGATATTTCCACTTAGACAATGAAGACTCATCAGGTCATGGCTAGTCTTATTGTCCTTCGTTTGGGGGGGGGTGGTTGTGTAGGAAAGTACCATCTTGCCTGGCATGTTACCCCCATATTTCACTGTATATATGTTGTTTTAGTTGTGTGTGTCACTGGGACCCTGCCAGCCAGGGCCCCAGTGCTCATAAGTGTGCCCTGTATGTGTTACCTGTGTTATGACTAACTGTCTCACTGAGGCTCTGCTAATCAGAACCTCAGTGGTTATGCTCTCTCATTTCTTTCCAAATTGTCACTAACAGGCTAGTGACCAATTTTACCAATTTACATTGGCATACTGGAACACCCTTATAATTCCCTAGTATATGGTACTGAGGTACCCAGGGTATTGGGGTGCCAGGAGATCCCTATGGGCTGCAGCATTTCTTTTGCCACCCATAGGGAGCTCTGACAATTCTTACACAGGCCTGCCACTGTAGTCTGAGTGAAATAACGTCCACGTTATTTCACAGCCATTTTACACTGCACTTAAGTAACTTATAAGTCACCTATATGTCTAACCTTTTCCTGGTAATGGTTGGGTGCTAAGTTACTTAGTGTGTGGGCACCCTGGCACTAGCCAAGGTGCCCCCACATTGTTCAGGGCCAATTCCCCGGACTTTGTGAGTGCGGGGACACCATTACACGCGTGCACTACATATAGGTCACTACCTATGTGTAGCTTCACAATGGTAACTCCGAATATGGCCATGTAATATGTCTAAGATCATGGAATTGCCCCACCAATGCCATCCTGGTATTGGGGAGACAATCCCATGATTCCCCGGGTCTCTAGCACAGACCCGGGTACTGACAAACTGCCTTTCCTGTGTTTTCACTGCAGCTGCTGCTGCTGCCAACCCCTCAGACAGGTTTATGCACTCCTGGGGTCCAGCCAGGCTTGGCCCAGGAAGGCAGAACAAAGGACTTCCTCAGAGAGAGGGTGTTACACCCTCTCCCTTTGGAATAAGGTGTCAGGGCTGGGGAGGAGTAGCCTCCCGCAGCCTCTGGAAATGCTTTGATGGGCACAGATGGTGCCCATCTCTGCATAAGCCAGTCTACACCGGTTCAGGGATCCCTCAGCCCTGCTCTGGCGCGAAACTGGACAAAGGAAAGGGAAGTGACCACTCCCCTGACCTGCACCTCCCCTGGGAGGTGCCCAGAGCTCCTCCAGTGTGCTCCAGACCTCTGCCATCTTGGAAACAGAGGTGCTGCTGGCACACTGGACTGCTCTGAGTGGCTAGGGCCAGCAGGTGACGTCAGAGACTCCTTCTGATAGGCTCCTTCAGGTGTTGCTAGCCTATCCTCTCTCCTAGGTAGCCAAACCTCCTTTTCTGGCTATTTAGGGTCTCTGCTTTGGGGAATTCCTTAGATAACGAATGCAAGAGCTCATCAGAGTTCCTCTGCATCTCTCTCTTCACCTTCTGCCAAGGAATCGACTGCTGACTGCGCTGGAAGCCTGCAAAACTGCAACAAAGTAGCAAAGACGACTACTGCGACCTTGTAACGCTGATCCTGCCGCCTTCTCGACTGTTTTCCTGGTGGTGCATGCTGTGGGGGTAGTCTGCCTCCTCTCTGCACTAGAAGCTCCGAAGAAATCTCCCGTGGGTCGACGGAATCCTCCCCCTGCAACCGCAGGCACCAAAGAACTGCATCACCGGTCCTCTGGGTCTCCTCTCAGCACGACGAGCAAGGTCCCTTGAACTCAGCAACTCTGTCCAAGTGACTCTCACAGTCCAGTGACTCTTCAGTCCAAGTTTGGTGGAGGTAAGTCCTTGCCTCCCCACGCTAGACTGCATTGCTGGGAACCGCGTGTTTTGCAGCTACTCCGGCTCCTGTGCACTCACCGAGGATTTCTTTCGTGCACAGCCAAGCCTGGGTCCCCGGCACTCTAACCTGCATTGCACGACCTCCTGAGTTGTCCTCCGGCGGCGTGGGACTCTCTTGTGCAACTTCGGGTGAGCACCAAATCATTCCACTTTGTAGTGCCTGTTCCGGCACTTCTGCGGGTGCTGCTTGCTTCTGAGTGTGCTCTTTGTCTTGCTGGACGCCCCCTCTGTCCCCTCACGCAATTGGTGACATCCTGGTCCCTCCTGGGCCACAGCAGCATCCAAAAACCCTAACTGCGACCCTTGCAGCTAGCAAGGCTTGTTTACGGTCTTTCTGCGGGAAAACACTTCTGCACGACTCTTCATGACGTGGGACATCCGTCCTCCAAAGGAAAAGTTTCTAGCCCTTGTCGTTTGTGCAGAATCCTCAGCTTCTACCATCCAGTGGCAGCTTCTTTGCACCCACAGCTGGCATTTCCTGGGCATCTGCCCACTCCCGACTTGATCGTGACTTTTGGACTTAGTCCCCTTGTTCCACAGGTACCCTCGTCTGGAAATCCATCGTTGTTGCATTGCTGGTGTTGGTCTTTCCTGCAGAATTCCCCTATCACGACTTCTGTGCTCTTTGGGGAACTTAGGTGCACTTTGCACCCACTTTTCAGGGTCTTGGGGTGTGCTATTTTTCTAACCCTCACTGTTTTCTTACAGTCCCAGCGACCCTCTACGAGGTCACATAGGTTTGGGGTCCATTTGTGGTTCGCATTCCACTTCTAGAGTATATCGTTTGTGTTGCCCCTATCCCTATGTGCCCCCATTGCATTCTATTGTGACTATACATTGTTTGCACTGTTTTCTATTGCTATTACTGCATATTTTGGTATTGTGTACATATATCTTGTGTATATTTGCTATCCTCATACTGAGGGTACTCACTGAGATACTTTTGGCATACTGTCATAAAAATAAAGTACCTTTATTTTTAGTATATCTGTGTATTGTGTTTTCTTATGATATTGTGCATATGACACTAGTGGTACTGTAGGAGCTTCACTCGTCTCCTAGTTCAGCCTAAGCTGCTCTGCTAAGCTACCTTTTCTATCAGCCTAAGCTGCTAGACACCCCTCTACACTAATAAGGGATACCTGGGCCTGGTGCAAGGTGTAAGTACCCCTTGGTACTCACTACAAGCCAGTCCAGCCTCCTACATTGGTTGTGCAGCGGTGGGATAAGTCCTTACAACTACTTACCACTTTTGTCATTGTACTTTTCATAAGAGAAAAATATACAAAACAAGTTCAGTGTATGTACACCTAACCAAAAGGTTTTGTATTTCTTCTCTCACTTCTTTACTAAGTGCTGAAAAGTACCTCTAAACTTTCAAAAAGTTCTTTAAAAGTTTTAAAAGTTTTTTTTTCTGTTCTTTAAAAAGTTCTGAAAAGTTTTTTCTCTCTTTTTCTATCCCTTAAACACTTTCTAAAATGTCTGGCACAGGCCAAACTGTTGATCTGTCCAAGACTGCTTATGGTCACCTTAGCTGGAAGGCAGCAAGGAGTCTCTGTGTAGAAAGAGGTTTAGGGGTAGGGAAGAATCCCTCTAGAGAACTATTAGTTAACATGCTAGTTGAACAAGATAAGACCTTTGTTGGCACTTCTGGTGAGAAATTAGCTGATGGTTCCCACTCTGATTCTGGGGCACCTCTAGCAAAAGATTTGGGAGGGAATCTTTCCAACCTGCCCCTTAGCAGGCCACCTAGCATAGCTGGTACTGATGTGAATTCACATCACAGTAAAAGTGTTGCTTCACATCACAGTAATAGTGTTGCTTCTCATCACAGTAGAAGTGTCACTTCTGTAGGCCAGAATGTTAGTTTGCCATCTGTTAGGGCCAGGTCTCCCTCTGTTCATTCTCACCATTCTTCTGTTTCAAGACATGCCCAACCCACCCACCCTGATGACAGTGTTAGAAAGGGAGCTCAATAGATTGAGAGTGGAACAATCCAGGCTGAAGCTCAAGAAGCAACAGCTGGATTTAGATAGGCAGTCCTTGGAAATAGAAAGAGAAAGACAGAAATTGGGTTTTGAAACCCATGGTGGCAGCAGCAGTATTCCAAATAGTCATCCTGCAAAAGAGCATGATTCTAGGAATCTGCATAAGATAGTTCCCCCTTACAAGGAGGGGGATGACATTAACAAGTGGTTTGTTGCACTTGAGAGGGCCTGTGTTGTACAGGAGGTCCCTCAAAGGCAGTGGGCTGCTATCCTATGGCTATCTTTCAGTGGAAAGGGTAGGGATAGGCTCCTTACTGTGAAAGAAAGTGATGCCAATCATTTTACAGTTTTTAAGAATGCACTCCTAGATGGTTATGGCTTAACCACTGAACAGTACAGGATGAAGTTCAGAGAAACCAAAAAGGAGTCTTCACAAGACTAGGTAGACTTTGTTGACCATTCAGTGAAGGCCTTTGAGGGGTGGTTACATGGCAGTAAAGTTTCTGACTATGAAAGCCTGTATAACTTAATCCTGAGAGAGCATATTCTTAATAATTGTGTGTCTGATTTGCTACACCGGTACCTGGTAGACTCGGATCTGACCTCTCCCCAAGAATTGGGAAAGAAGGCAGACAAATGGGTCAGAACAAGGGTGAACAGAAAAGTTCATACGGGGGTGACAAAGATGGCAAGAAGAAGGATGGTAAGTCTTCTGACAAGGGTGGGGACAAATCTAAAAATGAGTCTTCATCAGGCCCACAAAAACACTCTGGTGGGGGTGGTGGGCCCAAATCCTCTTCAAATCAAAACAAAGAAAAGAAACCATGGTGCTATTTATGTAAAATAAAAGGCCATTGAACAACAGATCCCAGTTGTCCAAAGAAAAGCACCAAGCCTCCTACCACTACAACCCCTGCTGCTACACCTAGTGCCCCTAGTAATAGCAGTGGTGGTGGGAGCAAACCTACTAATAGCCAATCCAAGGGAGTAGCTGGGCTCACTTTTGGTAACTTAGTTGGGGTTGGTCTAATTAGGGAGACCACAGAGGCTGTGTTAGTCTCTGAGGGGGCTATTGATTTAGCCACCTTGGTTGCTTGTCCCCTTAACATTGATAAGTACAAGCAACTACCCCTAATAAATGGTGTTGAGGTTCAGGCCTACAGGGACACAGGTGCCAGTGTTACAATGGTAATAGAGAAACTGGTCCACCCTGAACAACACCTACTTGGTCACCAGTACCAAGTAACTGATGCTCATAACAAAACTCTTAGCCACCCCATGGCTGTTGTGAATCTCAACTGGGGGGGGGGGGGTTACTGGTCCAAAGAAAGTTGTGGTTGCCTCAGATTTACCTGTAGACTGTCTATTAGGGAATGATTTAGAGACATCAGCTTGGGCAGAAGTGGAGTTGGAGGCTCATGCAGCAATGCTGGGCATTCCAGGGCATATTTTTGCTTTGACAAGGGCTCAGGCCAAAAAGCAAAAAGGACAGGGTGACTTGGATCCTGGAAGAATGGACCAAGTGCTTCCAAAAGCGAGGGTTAGTAAAGGTAAATCACTACCTACTATCCCTCCCTCTACAGTGGTTCAACTTCTGAGGAAGAAGAATTTCCACCCTATGCAGAACCTACACCGGAGGAGCTGGAAGCAGATACTGCTGAGCTTTTGGGTGAAGGGGGGCCTGCCAGGGAGGAGCTGAGTGTGGCACAGCATACCTGTCCCACACT
This sequence comes from Pleurodeles waltl, assembly GCF_031143425.1. NCBI lineage: Eukaryota > Metazoa > Chordata > Amphibia > Caudata > Salamandridae > Pleurodeles > Pleurodeles waltl. The sequence continues at coordinate 855,863,472 of NC_090440.1, forward strand.
AGAGGGTCTAAGGCAGCAAGCTGTCAAACAAGCAAATGGGGATGTCAGTGACTCTCACAGAGTTTACTGGGAGGACAACCTCTTGTACACTGAAGCAAGGGATCCAAAACCTGGAGCTGCCAGGAGATTGGTGATTTCTCAGGAGTACAGAAAGTTCCTCCTAACTCTGTCCCACGACATTCCCTTAGCTGGACATTTGGGGCAAATGAAAACTTGGGACAGGCTTGTCCCCTTGTTTCATTGGCCTAGAATGTCAGAGGACACAAAGGAATTTTGTAAGTCCTGTGAAACCTGTCAAGCCAGTGGCAAGACAGGTGGCACTCCAAAGGCACCCCTTATTCCACTGCCTGTGGTTGGGGTTCCCTTTGAAAGGGTAGGGGTTGACATAGTTGGCCCCCTTGACCCTCCTACTGCTTCAGGAAATAGGTTTATCTTGGTGGTAGTGGACCATGCCACCAGATATCCTGAAGCAATTCCTCTAAGGACCACTACAGCTCCTGCAGTGGCAAAGGCCCTCCTGGGAATATTTTCCAGGGTGGGCTTCCCAAAAGAGGTGGTATCAGACAGGGGAAGCAATTTCATGTCTGCTTACTTAAAGGCCATGTGGAAGGAATGTGGTGTGACATACAAGTTCACCACACCCTATCATCCACAAACAAATGGACTGGTGGAGAGATTTAACAAAACTCTCAAAGGCATGATTATGGGACTCCCTGAAAAACTCCACAGGAGATGGGATATCCTGTTACCTTGCCTCCTTTTTGCTTACAGGGAGGTACCCCAAAAAGGAGTGGGCTTCAGCCCCTTTGAACTCCTATTTGGACACCCTGTAAGAGGTCCTCTAACACTTGTTAAGGAGGGTTGGGAACAACCTTTAAAAGCTCCAAAGCAAGACATAGTGGACTATGTACTTGGCCTAAGATCTAGGATGGCTGAGTACATGAAAAAGGCCAGTAAAACCCTTCAGGCCAGCCAAGAGCTCCAAAAGCAATGGCATGACCAGAAGGCTGTTTTGGTTCAGTACCAACCAGGGCAGAAAGTGTGGGTCTTGGAGCCTGTGGCCCCAAGAGCACTCCAAGATAAATCGGTTGGACCCCACATAATTGTTGAAAAGAAGGGTGAAGTCACCTACTTATTTGACTTAGGCACTGCCAGGAGTCCCCTTAGGGTGCTCCATGTCAATCGCCTGAAACCCTACTATGACAGGGCTGATCTCACCCTGCTCATGGCAACAGATGAAGGACAGGAAGAAGAGAGTGACCCTCTCCCTGATCTCTTCTCTTCCACAGAACAAGATGTTCTAGTGGAAGGTGTAGTTTTGGCAGACTGTCTTACTGCTGAGCAGAAAGACCACTGCATAAATCTCCTGGGTCAGTTTTCTGAACTCTTCTCTACTGTGCCAGGCACCACTTCTTGGTGTGAGCACACTATAGATACTGGAGACAGCTTGCCTGTCAAAAGTAAGATCTATAGGCAGCCTGACCATGTCAGAGACTCCATAAAGCAAGAAGTGCAGAAAATGCTTGAACTTTGAGTGGTTGAGCACTCTGAAAGTCCATGGGCCTCTCCTGTGGTACTTGTACCAAAACCTCATTCCAAGGATGGAAAGACGGAAATGCGGTTTTGTGTAGACTATAGAGGTCTCAACCAGGTAACCAAAACTGATGCTCACCCTATACCCAGGGCAGATGAGCTAATAGATACACTGGCATCTGCCAAGTATCTATGCACCTTTGATTTGACTGCAGGGTATTGGCAGATCAAGTTATCAGAGGATGCAAAAGCAAAAACAGCATTTTCAACCATTGGAGGCCATTACCAGTTCACAGTAATGCCTTTTGGATTGAAAAATGCACCTGCCACTTTTCAAAGGTTGGTGAACACAGTCCTGCAAGGGCTGGAAGCTTTTAGTGCAGCATATCTAGATGATATAGCTGTCTTTAGCTCCAGCTGGGATGATCACCTTGTCCACCTATGGAAAGTTTTGGAGGCCCTGCAGAAGGCAGGCCTAACTATCAAGGCTTCAAAGTGCCAGATAGGGCAGGGGAAAGTGGTTTGTCTGGGACACCTGGTAGGTGGAGAACAGATTACACCACTTCAGGGGAAAATCCAAACTATTATAGATTGGGTTCCCCCTACAACTCAGACCCAGGTGAGAGCCTTCTTAGGCCTCACTGGGTATTACAGGAGGTTCATAAAGAACTATGGCTCCATTGCAGCCCCTCTTAATGACCTCACATCTAAGAAAATGCCTAAAAAGGTATTATGGATAGCTAGCTGTCAGAAAGCTTTTGAGGAGCTGAAGCAGGCCATGTGCTCTGCACCTGTCCTGAAAAGCCCCTGTTACTCCAAAAAATTAATTGTCCAAACTGATGCATCTGAATTAGGGGTAGGGGCAGTCTTATCACAACTTAATTCTGAGGGCCAGGATCAACCTGTTGCTTTTATCAGTAGGAGGTTGACCCCTAGAGAAAAGCGTTGGTCTGCCATAGAGAGGGAGGCCTTTGCTGTGGTCTGGGCACTGAAGAAGTTGAGGCCATACCTGTTTGGCACTCACTTCATTGTTCAGACAGACCACAAACCTCTACTTTGGCTAAAACAAATGAAAGGTGAAAACCCTAAATTGTTGAGGTGGTCCATATCCCTACAGGGAATGGATTATACAGTGGAACATAGACCTGGGAGTACCCACTCCAATGCAGATGGACTCTCCAGATATTTCCACTTAGACAATGAAGACTCATCAGGTCATGGCTAGTCTTATTGTCCTTCGTTTGGGGGGGGGGGGTTGTGTAGGAAAGTACCATCTTGCCTGGCATGTTACCCCCATATTTCACTGTATATATGTTGTTTTAGTTGTGTGTGTCACTGGGACCCTGCCAGCCAGGGCCCCAGTGCTCATAAGTGTGCCCTGTATGTGTTACCTGTGTTATGACTAACTGTCTCACTGAGGCTCTGCTAATCAGAACCTCGGTGGTTATGCTCTCTCATTTCTTTCCAAATTGTCACTAACAGGCTAGTGACCAATTTTACCAATTTACATTGGCATACTGGAACACCCTTATAATTCCCTAGTATATGGTACTGAGGTACCCAGGGTATTGGGGTGCCAGGAGATCCCTATGGGCTGCAGCATTTCTTTTGCCACCCATAGGGAGCTCTGACAATTCTTACACAGGCCTGCCACTGTAGTCTGAGTGAAATAACGTCCACGTTATTTCACAGCCATTTTACACTGCACTTAAGTAACTTATAAGTCACCTATATGTCTAACCTTTTCCTGGTAAAGGTTGGGTGCTAAGTTACTTAGTGTGTGGGCACCCTGGCACTAGCCAAGGTGCCCCCACATTGTTCAGGGCCAATTCCCCGGACTTTGTGAGTGCGGGACACCATTACACGCGTGCACTACATATAGGTCACTACCTATGTGTAGCTTCACAATGGTAACTCCGAATATGGCCATGTAATATGTCTAAGATCATGGAATTGCCCCACCAATGCCATCCTGGTATTGGGGAGACAATCCCATGATTCCCCGGGTCTCTAGCACAGACCCGGGTACTGACAAACTGCCTTTCCCGTGTTTTCACTGCAGCTGCTGCTGCTGCCAACCCCTCAGACAGGTTTCTGCACTCCTGGGGTCCAGCCAGGCTTGGCCCAGGAAGGCAGAACAAAGGACTTCCTCAGAGAGAGGGTGTTACACCCTCTCCCTTTGGAATAAGGTGTCAGGGCTGGGGAGGAGTAGCCTCCCGCAGCCTCTGGAAATGCTTTAATGGGCACAGATGGTGCCCATCTCTGCATAAGCCAGTCTACACCGGTTCAGGGATCCCTCAGCCCTGCTCTGGCGCGAAACTGGACAAAGGAAAGGGGAGTGACCACTCCCCTGACCTGCACCTCCCCTGGGAGGTGCCCAGAGCTCCTCCAGTGTGCTCCAGACCTCTGCCATCTTGGAAACAGAGGTGCTGCTGGCACACTGGACTGCTCTGAGTGGCTAGGGCCAGCAGGTGACGTCAGAGACTCCTTCTGATAGGCTCCTTCAGGTGTTGCTAGCCTATCCTCTCTCCGAGGTAGCCAAACCTCCTTTTCTGGCTATTTAGGGTCTCTGCTTTGGGGAATTCCTTAGATAACGAATGCAAGAGCTCATCAGAGTTCCTCTGCATCTCTCTCTTCACCTTCTGCCAAGGAATCGACTGCTGACTGCGCTGGAAGCCTGCAAAACTGCAACAAAGTAGCAAAGACGACTACTGCGACCTTGTAACGCTGATCCTGCCGCCTTCTCGACTGTTTTCCTGGTGGTGCATGCTGTGGGGGTAGTCTGCCTCCTCTCTGCACTAGAAGCTCCGAAGAAATCTCCTGTGGGTCGACGGAATCCTCCACCTGCAACCGCAGGCACCAAAGAACTGCATCACCGGTCCTCTGGGTCTCCTCTCAGCACGACGAGCGAGGTCCCTTGAACTCAGCAACTCTGTCCAAGTGACTCCCACAGTCCAGTGACTCTTCAGTCCAAGTTTGGTGGAGGTAAGTCCTTGCCTCCCCACGCTAGACTGCATTGCTGGGAACCGCGTGTTTTGCAGCTACTCCGGCTCCTGTGCACTCACCGAGGATTTCTTTCGTGCACAGCCAAGCCTGGGTCCCCGGCACTCTAACCTGCATTGCACGACCTCCTGAGTTGTCCTCCGGCGGCGTGGGACTCTCTTGTGCAACTTCGGGTGAGCACCAAATCACTCCACTTTGTAGTGCATGTTCCGGCACTTCTGCGGGTGCTGCTTGCTTCTGAGTGTGCTCTTTGTCTTGCTGGACGCCCCCTCTGTCCCCTCACGCAATTGGTGACATCCTGGTCCCTCCTGGGCCACAGCAGCATCCAAAAACCCTAACTGCGACCCTTGCAGCTAGCAAGGCTTGTTTGCCGTCTTTCTGCGGGAAAACACTTCTGCACGACTCTTCATGATGTGGGACATCCGTCCTCCAAAGGAGAAGTTTCTAGCCCTTGTCGTTTGTGCAGAATCCTCAGCTTCTACCATCCAGTGGCAGCTTTTTTGCACCCACAGCTGGCATTTCCTGGGCATCTGCCCACTCCCGACTTGATCGTGACTTTTGGACTTAGTCCCCTTGTTCCACAGGTACCCTCGTCTGGAAATCCATCGTTGTTGCATTGCTGGTGTTGGTCTTTCCTGCAGAATTCCCCTATCACGACTTCTGTGCTCTTTGGGGAACTTAGGTGCACTTTGCACCCACTTTTCAGGGTCTTGGGGTGTGCTATTTTTCTAACCCTCACTGTTTTCTTACAGTCCCAGCGACCCTCTACGAGGTCACATAGGTTTGGGGTCCATTTGTGGTTCGCATTCCACTTCTAGAGTATATCGTTTGTGTTGCCCCTATCCCTATGTGCCCCCATTGCATTCTATTGTGACTATACATTGTTTGCACTGTTTTCTATTGCTATTACTGCATATTTTGGTATTGTGTACATATATCTTGTGTATATTTGCTATCCTCATACTGAGGGTACTCACTGAGATACTTTTGGCATACTGTCATAAAAATAAAGTACCTTTATTTTTAGTATATCTGTGTATTGTGTTTTCTTATGATATTGTGCATATGACACTAGTGGTACTGTAGGAGCTTCACTCGTCTCCTAGTTCAGCCTAAGCTGCTCTGCTAAGCTACCTTTTCTATCAGCCTAAGCTGCTAGACACCCCTCTACACTAATAAGGGATACCTGGGCCTGGTGCAAGGTGTAAGTACCCCTTGGTACTCACTACAAGCCAGTCCAGCCTCCTACATTGGTTGTGCAGCGGTGGGATAAGTCCTTACAACTACTTACCACTTTTGTCATTGTACTTTTCATAAGAGAAAAATATACAAAACAAGTTCAGTGTATGTACACCTAACCAAAAGGTTTTGTATTTCTTCTCTCACTTCTTTACTAAGTGCTGAAAAGTACCTCTAAACTTTCAAAAAGTTCTTTAAAAGTTTTAAAAGTTTTTTTTTCTGTTCTTTAAAAAGTTCTGAAAACTTTTTTCTCTCTTTTTCTATCCCTTAAACACTTTCTAAAATGTCTGGCACAGGCCAAACTGTTGATCTGTCCAAGACTGCTTATGGTCACCTTAGCTGGAAGGCAGCAAGGAGTCTCTGTGTAGAAAGAGGTTTAGGGGTAGGGAAGAATCCCTCTAGAGAACTATTAGTTAACATGCTAGTTGAACAAGATAAGACCTTTGTTGGCACTTCTGGTGAGAAATTAGCTGATGGTTCCCACTCTGATTCTGGGGCACCTCTAGCAAAAGATTTGGGAGGGAATCTTTCCAACCTGCCCCTTAGCAGGCCACCTAGCATAGCTGGTACTGATGTGAATTCACATCACAGTAAAAGTGTTGCTTCACATCACAGTAATAGTGTTGCTTCTCATCACAGTAGAAGTGTCACTTCTGTAGGCCAGAATGTTAGTTTGCCATCTGTTAGGGCCAGGTCTCCCTCTGTTCATTCTCACCATTCTTCTGTTTCAAGACATGCCCAACCCACCCACCCTGATGACAGAGTGTTAGAAAGGGAGCTCAATAGATTGAGAGTGGAACAATCCAGGCTGAAGCTCAAGAAGCAACAGCTGGATTTAGATAGGCAGTCCTTGGAAATAGAAAGAGAAAGACAGAAATTGGGTTTTGAAACCCATGGTGGCAGCAGCAGTATTCCAAATAGTCATCCTGCAAAAGAGCATGATTCTAGGAATCTGCATAAGATAGTTCCCCCTTACAAGGAGGGGGATGACATTAACAAGTGGTTTGTTGCACTTGAGAGGGCCTGTGTTGTACAGGAGGTCCCTCAAAGGCAGTGGGCTGCTATCCTATGGCTATCTTTCAGTGGAAAGGGTAGGGATAGGCTCCTTACTGTGAAAGAAAGTGATGCCAATCATTTTACAGTTTTTAAGAATGCACTCCTAGATGGTTATGGCTTAACCACTGAACAGTACAGGATGAAGTTCAGAGAAACCAAAAAGGAGTCTTCACAAGACTAGGTAGACTTTGTTGACCATTCAGTGAAGGCCTTGGAGGGGTGGTTACATGGCAGTAACGTTTCTGACTATGAAAGCCTGTATAACTTAATCCTGAGAGAGCATATTCTTAATAATTGTGTGTCTGATTTGCTACACCGGTACCTGGTAGACTCGGATCTGACCTCTCCCCAAGAATTGGGAAAGAAGGCAGACAAATGGGTCAGAACAAGGGTGAACAGAAAAGTTCATACGGGGGGTGACAAAGATGGCAAGAAGAAGGATGGTAAGTCTTCTGACAAGGGTGGGGACAAATCTAAAAATGAGTCTTCATCAGGCCCACAAAAACACTCTGGTGGGGGTGGTGGGCCCAAATCCTCTTCAAATCAAAACAAAGAAAAGAAACCATGGTGCTATTTATGTAAAATAAAAGGCCATTGAACAACAGATCCCAGTTGTCCAAAGAAAAGCACCAAGCCTCCTACCACTACAACCCCTGCTGCTACACCTAGTGCCCCTAGTAATAGCAGTGGTGGTGGGAGCAAACCTACTAATAGCCAATCCAAGGGAGTAGCTGGGCTCACTTTTGGTAACTTAGTTGGGGTTGGTCTAATTAGGGAGACCACAGAGGCTGTGTTAGTCTCTGAGGGGGCTATTGATTTAGCCACCTTGGTTGCTTGTCCCCTTAACATTGATAAGTACAAGCAACTACCCCTAATAAATGGTGTTGAGGTTCAGGCCTACAGGGACACAGGTGCCAGTGTTACAATGGTAATAGAGAAACTGGTCCACCCTGAACAACACCTACTTGGTCACCAGTACCAAGTAACTGATGCTCATAACAAAACTCTTAGCCACCCCATGGCTGTTGTGAATCTCAACTGGGGGGGGGGGTTACTGGTCCAAAGAAAGTTGTGGTTGCCTCAGATTTACCTGTAGACTGTCTATTAGGGAATGATTTAGAGACATCAGCTTGGGCAGAAGTGGAGTTGGAGGCTCATGCAGCAATGCTGGGCATTCCAGGGCATATTTTTGCTTTGACAAGGGCTCAGGCCAAAAAGCAAAAAGGACAGGGTGACTTGGATCCTGGAAGAATGGACCAAGTGCTTCCAAAAGCGAGGGTTAGTAAAGGTAAATCACTACCTACTATCCCTCCCTCTACAGTGGTTCAACTTCTGAGGAAGAAGAATTTCCACCCTATGCAGAACCTACACCGGAGGAGCTGGAAGCAGATACTGCTGAGCTTTTGGGTGAAGGGGGGCCTGCCAGGGAGGAGCTGAGTGTGGCACAGCATACCTGTCCCACACTAGAGGGTCTAAGGCAGCAAGCTGTCAAACAAGCAAATGGGGATGTCAGTGACTCTCACAGAGTTTACTGGGAGGACAACCTCTTGTACACTGAAGCAAGGGATCCAAAACCTGGAGCTGCCAGGAGATTGGTGATTTCTCAGGAGTACAGAAAGTTCCTCCTAACTCTGTCCCACGACATTCCCTTAGCTGGACATTTGGGGCAAATGAAAACTTGGGACAGGCTTGTCCCCTTGTTTCATTGGCCTAGAATGTCAGAGGACACAAAGGAATTTTGTAAGTCCTGTGAAACCTGTCAAGCCAGTGGCAAGACAGGTGGCACTCCAAAGGCACCCCTTATTCCACTGCCTGTGGTTGGGGTTCCCTTTGAAAGGGTAGGGGTTGACATAGTTGGCCCCCTTGACCCTCCTACTGCTTCAGGAAATAGGTTTATCTTGGTGGTAGTGGACCATGCCACCAGATATCCTGAAGCAATTCCTCTAAGGACCACTACAGCTCCTGCAGTGGCAAAGGCCCTCCTGGGAATATTTTCCAGGGTGGGCTTCCCAAAAGAGGTGGTATCAGACAGGGGAAGCAATTTCATGTCTGCTTACTTAAAGGCCATGTGGAAGGAATGTGGTGTGACATACAAGTTCACCACACCCTATCATCCACAAACAAATGGACTGGTGGAGAGATTTAACAAAACTCTCAAAGGCATGATTATGGGACTCCCTGAAAAACTCCACAGGAGATGGGATATCCTGTTACCTTGCCTCCTTTTTGCTTACAGGGAGGTACCCCAAAAAGGAGTGGGCTTCAGCCCCTTTGAACTCCTATTTGGACACCCTGTAAGAGGTCCTCTAACACTTGTTAAGGAGGGTTGGGAACAACCTTTAAAAGCTCCAAAGCAAGACATAGTGGACTATGTACTTGGCCTAAGATCTAGGATGGATGAGTACATGAAAAAGGCCAGTAAAACCCTTCAGGCCAGCCAAGAGCTCCAAAAGCAATGGCATGACCAGAAGGCTGTTTTGGTTCAGTACCAACCAGGGCAGAAAGTGTGGGTCTTGGAGCCTGTGGCCCCAAGAGCACTCCAAGATAAATCGGTTGGACCCCACATAATTGTTGAAAAGAAGGGTGAAGTCACCTACTTATTTGACTTAGGCACTGCCAGGAGTCCCCTTAGGGTGCTCCATGTCAATCGCCTGAAACCCTACTATGACAGGGCTGATCTCACCCTGCTCATGGCAACAGATGAAGGACAGGAAGAAGAGAGTGACCCTCTCCCTGATCTCTTCTCTTCCACAGAACAAGATGTTCTAGTGGAAGGTGTAGTTTTGGCAGACTGTCTTACTGCTGAGCAGAAAGACCACTGCATAAATCTCCTGGGTCAGTTTTCTGAACTCTTCTCTACTGTGCCAGGCACCACTTCTTGGTGTGAGCACACTATAGATACTGGAGACAGCTTGCCTGTCAAAAGTAAGATCTATAGGCAGCCTGACCATGTCAGAGACTGCATAAAGCAAGAAGTGCAGAAAATGCTTGAACTTTGAGTGGTTGAGCACTCTGAAAGTCCATGGGCCTCTCCTGTGGTACTTGTACCAAAACCTCATTCCAAGGATGGAAAGACGGAAATGCGGTTTTGTGTAGACTATAGAGGTCTCAACCAGGTAACCAAAACTGATGCTCACCCTATACCCAGGGCAGATGAGCTAATAGATACACTGGCATCTGCCAAGTATCTATGCACCTTTGATTTGACTGCAGGGTATTGGCAGATCAAGTTATCAGAGGATGCAAAAGCCAAAACAGCATTTTCAACCATTGGAGGCCATTACCAGTTCACAGTAATGCCTTTTGGATTGAAAAATGCACCTGCCACTTTTCAAAGGTTGGTGAACACAGTCCTGCAAGGGCTGGAAGCTTTTAGTGCAGCATATCTAGATGATATAGCTGTCTTTAGCTCCAGCTGGGATGATCACCTTGTCCACCTATGGAAAGTTTTGGAGGCCCTGCAGAAGGCAGGCCTAACTATCAAGGCTTCAAAGTGCCAGATAGGGCAGGGGAAAGTGGTTTGTCTGGGACACCTGGTAGGTGGAGAACAGATTACACCACTTCAGGGGAAAATCCAAACTATTATAGATTGGGTTCCCCCTACAACTCAGACCCAGGTGAGAGCCTTCTTAGGCCTCACTGGGTATTACAGGAGGTTCATAAAGAACTATGGCTCCATTGCAGCCCCTCTTAATGACCTCACATCTAAGAAAATGCCTAAAAAGGTATTATGGATAGCTAGCTGTCAGAAAGCTTTTGAGGAGCTGAAGCAGGCCATGTGCTCTGCACCTGTCCTGAAAAGCCCCTGTTACTCCAAAAAATTAATTGTCCAAACTGATGCATCTGAATTAGGGGTAGGGGCAGTCTTATCACAACTTAATTCTGAGGGCCAGGATCAACCTGTTGCTTTTATCAGTAGGAGGTTGACCCCTAGAGAAAAGTGTTGGTCTGCCATAGAGAGGGAGGCCTTTGCTGTGGTCTGGGCACTGAAGAAGTTGAGGCCATACCTGTTTGGCACTCACTTCATTGTTCAGACAGACCACAAACCTCTACTTTGGCTAAAACAAATGAAAGGTGAAAACCCTAAATTGTTGAGGTGGTCCATATCCCTACAGGGAATGGATTATACAGTGGAACATAGACCTGGGAGTACCCACTCCAATGCAGATGGACTCTCCAGATATTTCCACTTAGACAATGAAGACTCATCAGGTCATGGCTAGTCTTATTGTCCTTCGTTTGGGGGGGGGGGGGTTGTGTAGGAAAGTACCATCTTGCCTGGCATGTTACCCCCATATTTCACTGTATATATGTTGTTTTAGTTGTGTGTGTCACTGGGACCCTGCCAGCCAGGGCCCCAGTGCTCATAAGTGTGCCCTGTATGTGTTACCTGTGTTATGACTAACTGTCTCACTGAGGCTCTGCTAATCAGAACCTCGGTGGTTATGCTCTCTCATTTCTTTCCAAATTGTCACTAACAGGCTAGTGACCAATTTTACCAATTTACATTGGCATACTGGAACACCCTTATAATTCCCTAGTATATGGTACTGAGGTACCCAGGGTATTGGGGTGCCAGGAGATCCCTATGGGCTGCAGCATTTCTTTTGCCACCCATAGGGAGCTCTGACAATTCTTACACAGGCCTGCCACTGTAGTCTGAGTGAAATAACGTCCACGTTATTTCACAGCCATTTTACACTGCACTTAAGTAACTTATAAGTCACCTATATGTCTAACCTTTTCCTGGTAAAGGTTGGGTGCTAAGTTACTTAGTGTGTGGGCACCCTGGCACTAGCCAAGGTGCCCCCACATTGTTCAGGGCCAATTCCCCGGACTTTGTGAGTGCGGGACACCATTACACGCGTGCACTACATATAGGTCACTACCTATGTGTAGCTTCACAATGGTAACTCCGAATATGGCCATGTAATATGTCTAAGATCATGGAATTGCCCCACCAATGCCATCCTGGTATTGGGGAGACAATCCCATGATTCCCCGGGTCTCTAGCACAGACCCGGGTACTGACAAACTGCCTTTCCCGTGTTTTCACTGCAGCTGCTGCTGCTGCCAACCCCTCAGACAGGTTTCTGCACTCCTGGGGTCCAGCCAGGCTTGGCCCAGGAAGGCAGAACAAAGGACTTCCTCAGAGAGAGGGTGTTACACCCTCTCCCTTTGGAATAAGGTGTCAGGGCTGGGGAGGAGTAGCCTCCCGCAGCCTCTGGAAATGCTTTAATGGGCACAGATGGTGCCCATCTCTGCATAAGCCAGTCTACACCGGTTCAGGGATCCCTCAGCCCTGCTCTGGCGCGAAACTGGACAAAGGAAAGGGGAGTGACCACTCCCCTGACCTGCACCTCCCCTGGGAGGTGCCCAGAGCTCCTCCAGTGTGCTCCAGACCTCTGCCATCTTGGAAACAGAGGTGCTGCTGGCACACTGGACTGCTCTGAGTGGCTAGGGCCAGCAGGTGACGTCAGAGACTCCTTCTGATAGGCTCCTTCAGGTGTTGCTAGCCTATCCTCTCTCCGAGGTAGCCAAACCTCCTTTTCTGGCTATTTAGGGTCTCTGCTTTGGGGAATTCCTTAGATAACGAATGCAAGAGCTCATCAGAGTTCCTCTGCATCTCTCTCTTCACCTTCTGCCAAGGAATCGACTGCTGACTGCGCTGGAAGCCTGCAAAACTGCAACAAAGTAGCAAAGACGACTACTGCGACCTTGTAACGCTGATCCTGCCGCCTTCTCGACTGTTTTCCTGGTGGTGCATGCTGTGGGGGTAGTCTGCCTCCTCTCTGCACTAGAAGCTCCGAAGAAATCTCCTGTGGGTCGACGGAATCCTCCACCTGCAACCGCAGGCACCAAAGAACTGCATCACCGGTCCTCTGGGTCTCCTCTCAGCACGACGAGCGAGGTCCCTTGAACTCAGCAACTCTGTCCAAGTGACTCCCACAGTCCAGTGACTCTTCAGTCCAAGTTTGGTGGACGTAAGTCCTTGCCTCCCCACGCTAGACTGCATTGCTGGGAACCGCGTGTTTTGCAGCTACTCCGGCTCCTGTGCACTCACCGAGGATTTCTTTCGTGCACAGCCAAGCCTGGGTCCCCGGCACTCTAACCTGCATTGCACGACCTCCTGAGTTGTCCTCCGGCGGCGTGGGACTCTCTTGTGCAACTTCGGGTGAGCACCAAATCACTCCACTTTGTAGTGCATGTTCCGGCACTTCTGCGGGTGCTGCTTGCTTCTGAGTGTGCTCTTTGTCTTGCTGGACGCCCCCTCTGTCCCCTCACGCAATTGGTGACATCCTGGTCCCTCCTGGGCCACAGCAGCATCCAAAAACCCTAACTGCGACCCTTGCAGCTAGCAAGGCTTGTTTGCGGTCTTTCTGCGGGAAAACACTTCTGCACGACTCTTCATGATGTGGGACATCCGTCCTCCAAAGGAGAAGTTTCTAGCCCTTGTCGTTTGTGCAGAATCCTCAGCTTCTACCATCCAGTGGCAGCTTCTTTGCACCCACAGCTGGCATTTCCTGGGCATCTGCCCACTCCCGACTTGATCGTGACTTTTGGACTTAGTCCCCTTGTTCCACAGGTACCCTCGTCTGGAAATCCATCATTGTTGCATTGCTGGTGTTGGTCTTTCCTGCAGAATTCCCCTATCACGACTTCTGTGCTCTTTGGGGAACTTAGGTGCACTTTGCACCCACTTTTCAGGGTCTTGGGGTGTGCTATTTTTCTAACCCTCACTGTTTTCTTACAGTCCCAGCGACCCTCTACGAGGTCACATAGGTTTGGGGTCCATTTGTGGTTCGCATTCCACTTCTAGAGTATATGGTTTGTGTTGCCCCTATCCCTATGTGCCCCCATTGCATTCTATTGTGACTATACATTGTTTGCACTGTTTTCTATTGCTATTACTGCATATTTTGGTATTGTGTACATATATCTTGTGTATATTTGCTATCCTCATACTGAGGGTACTCACTGAGATACTTTTGGCATACTGTCATAAAAATAAAGTACCTTTATTTTTAGTATATCTGTGTATTGTGTTTTCTTATGATATTGTGCATATGACACTATTGGTACTGTAGGAGCTTCACTCGTCTCCTAGTTCAGCCTAAGCTGCTCTGCTAAGCTACCTTTTCTATCAGCCTAAGCTGCTAGACACCCCTCTACACTAATAAGGGATACCTGGACCTGGTGCAAGGTGTAAGTAACCCTTGGTACCCACTACAAGCCAGTCCAGCCTCCTACAGCAACTATAAGTAGAACTAAGCAGTATTTATGGGGGAATTATATTACCTCCCATTTATCTTCAGTCCATTGTTCCCAGACCCAGATTTCCTGGGAGCAGAAACTCCAGACCTGATTTTATTGGGGGGGGGAAGGCAGAGGATAAAATGGCATGAAGCTCAGGCCGCAAGCACATCCCAACCTCAGCCCCAGGCCATGCCAGGCCACGCCCAACCCCCTTCCAGAGCACAGGGGAAACACAGAATGCTCCATCTGTCAGCCTGCAGTATCTGCTCTGCCTGGCTCCTCCTCAACACCTGCCTTCCTCCACCTGCCCTTCACCAGCCCCCTCCAAATTCGATTTATCACCTGCTACAAGCAGGTGATATATGAATCGTATTTGTCCCTGGAATGGGAGTACTCAATGCAAATTTGGATTCAGTAAATCTTGCACCACCTGTTATTCCTTATTTTGGAAACAAATACTTGTGGTAATAAAATTTAAGTGTGGAGATATGTTCCCCAAATTGTTGCTTCCAGCCATACCACATCTTCGAACATAAATCTGACTATATTGTATTTAGGGACAAAATTGGGCAGCAATAACATCTGTCTGTTATAGTGCTTAGAAACTTCAGAAGTGTGGTATGAAGTGATATCTAAAAATGTGTTATTATTTCAAATTGCATTATCGCTGTGGTACAAGGATATTTAGTCGAAAAGATTTTTGTTTGTCCTTTTTGTTTGTTGTTGATATTTTCATTTAATATTAGCCTTTTTGATCAGCAGTATTAAAATGTGCATTTTGCTAGGGATTGAGTGCACCATATCAGAAATATATTAAATATGATTTTGATAGATAGATAGATAGATAGATAGATAGAACGCCATTTTCATGAATAAAGGCAAAACGGATATCATCTTTATGTTGTTACATTCAGATTGAAACATCACAATAAACAAATCACCGTTCTGAAATCAAGAACTTGAAAATATGTGTTTCTAAGGGGGTCATTCTGACCCCGGCGGTAAAAGGCCCTTATCGCCGGTCAGAAGTCCGCCATCCTACCGCCGCGGCCGCGGTAGACCGCCACGGTCATTCTGACCACCAACTGTGAAACCGCCAAAAATCCGACATCCAAGGAAGGCCGCCACATCAGCGGGCCGCGGAAAACTGGAGATGACCAAACCTCCACCGTCACGCCAACACAAACACGCCCATGCCATTCTGACCCACGAATCAACGCGGCGGTCTCTCAACCGCGGTATTCCATTGGCGGTACACACCGCTGCGGTCAAAATACACACCCAGCTCCAAAACACTGCCACATTGGACATTCTGAAATACGCACACCTGATACACATACATGCACCACTCCCACACATCCAATCAACTATAAAACACCCACCCACATCACCCACAAACCCCCACTAGTTGGAAATCGGAGCGAAGGCGAGAGCGAGAGAGATAGAGAGAGAGAGCACAGCAATAGAAAACCCCAACACACACAGGAACCCAACTTCATCACCCACACCACATCTACGCACACATCACCACATATCACAACGCACATCACCACAAACACCACCCCACACCTCATCCACACCACCCCATGGCACCCCAAAGACACCCAAGGTTTTCGGATCAAGAACTCCGGGTCATGGTGGAGGAAATCATGAGGGTTGAGCCCCAGCTCTTCGGCACACAGGTGCAGCACACCACCATAGCAAGGAAGGGTGAGCTATGGCAAAGGATCGTAGACAGGGTCAACGCTGTGGGACAGCATCCCAGAAATCGGGAAGATATCAGAAAGCGATGGAACGACCTACGGGGGAAGGTGCGCTCGATGATCTCCAGGCACAACATCGCTGTGCAGAAGACTGGCGGCGGACCCCCACCCCAATTCACAGCATGGGAGCAAGAGGTGGTAAACATCCTGCATCCTGATGGCCTCGCTGGAGTACACGGAGGAATGGACTCTGGTAATTCGAATCTCAACTACTTCACCCCCCCCAACCACCAGCATGCCAACCCCCCCCTCCCTCACCCCCAATATCACCCCCCAGCACATACCCTCCCTGCCAATGTCTCACCAGCACAACCCACCCTAAACAACACCAACCCCTGAATGCCAACACAAACCATAGACAGCCACCACCAAAGCATGACCATTGCACATACCCATACACCACCCCCAAACCCTCACAACACCTCCCACAAGGGAATGCCAGCACTGGGGGACAAGGGCACTCAAAATGCACGCCATGGCACACACAGAAACAATAACCATACTCCTTCACCCCTGCAGGGCCCGAACGCCAACACACCGCCACGGAGGGTCCAGAGATGTCCATCCCACCCCCAGAACAGGCCCCCAGCGAGGACAGCAGCTCTGTCGACCTAGAACCTGACGACCAGCCCGGACCATTGGGGACCTCTGGACAGTCGGTTCCCCACACACAGACACAGGCCACAGCAGACCCAAACCCCTCTGGGAACACCAGCACAGCTCCCACCCAGCGGGCCAATGCCTCTGTCTCGCGGACGCGTCAATCAGCGGTGTGTCCGCCACTACAGGGCACCCAGGCTGACCCAACACCCCAACAACAACAGGGACCTGGGGGCAGTGGTAGTGGACACACCGTCCAGGGGACAGAGGCCCGGGGAAACAGGGCAACTGGGAGGGCTGCTGTGCGACAGGGGGGGGAGGACAGGCCCAGGGAACCGACTCTCCAAGAGGCCCTCACCACCATCATGGGAGCATACCATCACTCCCAGGAGACGATGGCGACGGTACTGGCCAGGTTCACCGAGATCCAGGCACAGCAGGAGGAACACTACATGGGGTTCAGCAATGAACTCCGGGACATCGCTACCCGACCATAGTCCAGGCCCTCAACCGGATAGAAACCACATTGCGGGACCATGTGGCACCGCAAAGGGCCCCTGTCACTAGCCGGGAACAGCCTACCACCTCCGCCGGCGCTAGTGGTCAGGAGGCCCCCACACAACGACGGGCCCCCAGAACCCCACCTCCTGCTGAAGAACAACCACCCCGCAAGAGGAACCTGAGATCTCAAAGGAAGACAGAGTAGGATGCCAAGACCCCCGCCAGCCTAATATCCCCCCGGATGTCATTCCACTGTCCCACAGTGTCACCCTGTCCAACCTTGAACTGCCCCTGCTCCATCCTTCCACAGCCATATGAACAATGCACCTGTGCGACCGAGAACTGGACTCTGCCATGGACATAACTCCACCCTCACCCATCACCGTTTTAATACCATGTACCAATATATAGCACTAAAAATAAATCACGCATTGCACTGAAATCATTCTGGAGTCAGCCTGTATTAATTACAAATGTATAACACATTACTTATTAATAATGTTCTGTAATTTATGTGTGGACAACATACCGATGTCTATAAGCATTAGTCCATGGGCTAACCAAGCTGAAGTCACGCAGTGGGTCATACAGCACTGAAAAGGGAAGGGAAAAGTAAACTTCAGTATAAAAGAACTGGGGGGAAATACACAAAGTAAAGATGAAGGGGGCATTCAGTAAAGGTTAAATGGCGTGGGTGATTCCTACCTGTGTGCTACTGAAAATACTGTTGGATAACTCTGTCCCTGTTGTCTGGGTCGTCCTCTTCGTCTTCCTCCTCTTCACTCTCCGCAGGCTCCACAGCTGCTTCAACACCACCATCTGGACCATCCTCCTGCAGGAAGGGCACCTGACGTCGCAATGCCAGATTGTGAAGCATACAGCAGGCCACGATGATCTGGCACACCTTCTTTGGTGAGTACATCAGGGATCCCCCTGTCATATGTAGGCACCTAAACCTGGCCTTCAGGAGGCCAAAGGTTCTTTCAATGATCCTCCTAGTTCGCCCATGGGCCTCATTGTACAGTTCCTCTGCCCTGGTCCGGGGATTCCTCACTGGGGTCAATAGCCAAGGCAGGTTGGGGTAACCAGAGTCACCAATTAGCCACACACGTTGTCTCTGTAGCTGTTCCATCACATAAGGGATGCTGCTATTTCGCATCACATACGCGTCATGCACTGACCCAGGGAACATGGCATTCACATGGGAGATGTACTGGTCAGCCAAACAGACCACCTGGACGTTCATCGAATGGTAACTTTTCCTGTTTCTGTACACCTGCTCATCGTCTTTTGGGGGTACTAAAGCCACATGGGTCCCATCAATGGCACCAATTATGTTGGGGATATGTCCAAGGGCATAAAAATCACCCTTCACAGTGGCCAAATCTACCTCCTCAGGGAATACAATGTAGAGCCACATGTGTTTCGTCAGGGCAGACAACACTCTAGACAAGATTTTTGAAAACATAGGCTGAGACATTCCAGATGACATGGCTACTGTTGTCTGGAATGAGCCACATGCCAGAAAATGGAGGACTGACAGAACCTGCACTAGAGGGGGAATTCCTGTGGGTTGGCGGATGGGGGACATCAGGGCTGGCTCCAGCTGGGCACACAGTTCATGTATAGTGGCTCGGTCAAGTCGGTATCGTAGTATGATGTGGCGTTCTTCCATTGTCGACAGGTCCACCAGCGGTCGGTACACGCGAGGATTCATCCTTCTCCTCGCAAGTCCCAGCGGACGGTGCCTAGGAAGGACAACATGGAGCACAGAGTCAAGCAAGTCACAGGTACGTTCACCACTGCATGCATAGCAGACGATTATCTGTGTATTGAAAGGCGTGTATGTGTGGCAATGCAAGGCCTAGGCCTGTGTGACGCAGTACAAATTATGCCATGTGGGGCCTTGAAATGGCGGCTGCCTGACCTGTGAAGTGGGACAATGGGATGTGAGGTCAATGCGCTGGCGTGGCACACCGTGGCGGTAGGCGGTCGAAGACCGCTATACGAAGCCGCATTGGCTAACATTGAAGCCTATGGGTTTCAGGAGCCAATAATGAGGTGCGCCGGCGGTCGCGGTACGCACCGCCGCGGTACGCACCGCCGCGGGCGTGACCGCCATTTTCTATCTGCTTAATCACTCGAGACCTGATCTTCCACAGGAGAGGACCTATACTGCAAGTGCTGCTGTGACCTCGGTCTGGAAGCGACGATGGCTGCTGCGACTGGGGAAAGGGCCCCCGCCTTCAGTTCCAAAGAGTTGGAGAAGCTCGTGGACGGGGTCCTCCCCCAGTATGCGTTACTCTACGGTCCTCCAGACCAACAGGTAAGTCCACTGGGTGCACATTGAATGGGCTATGCCTGTGTGGAGTGGGGTGGATGCTAAGTTGGTGGGGTGGGGGGCGAATGAGGAGTGCAACGCACGACAGATGAGAGCATGTGCCATATGGCAAGGTTGGGGAGGGGGGGCCAATCGCATCTAACATGCAGGAATATGATGATTTCTCCTTCCCACCCTGTACATGTCAAATAGGTCAGCGCCCATCAGAAAGTGGACATATGGCGTGCCATCGCCAAGGAAGTCCGGACCCTGGGGGTCCACAACAGACGGGGCACCCACTGCCGTAAGAGGTGGGAGGACATCCGCCGCGGGACCAGGAAGACCGCCGAGTCACTGCTGGGGATGGCCTCCCAACCTAGGAGGGGTGCCAGTCGTACCCTGACCCCCCTGATGTCCCGGATCCTGGCAGTGGCCTACCCTGATATGGATGGGCGCTTGAGGACATCACAGCAGACACAAGGGGGTGAGTATTAGCACATTCTGCTATCTCTCTGCGCAGTGGAGGCGTCTGGGTGGGGGAGGAGGGTTGGGGGTGACATTAGGCCAGGGCGCTTTCTGTAGTGTAGTCCTCTCCTTTAGGCATGGCCCTGTGCTCCCGGCCCCCACCTCTGTAGGGTGACAAGTACAGCTATCGATGGTCCAGCATCACACATGTGCGCCTTTGTCGTCTCTAGACCTGTTGTCCTAGTCAGAAGTACTGAGTAGTGTACCCCGAATGCGCGGCTTAGTGCATGAGGCTCCTGTGTCTGTCCTCTCCGCCAACGGTGTTGACATTGCATGCACTCAACCTGGTCTTCGTTTTTCTCCCCCCACCCTTCTTCTTCGTCTTCTTGTGCATGTGTGCATTAGCATCATCAGGCGGAGGAGATTTGGCATCGGAGCATGAGGGAGCTACAAGTCACAAGGCCCCGGTGGGACCAGGAACAGACACCGAGGGCACCAGTGATCCGGAGGGCGAGGGGAGCACCACAACGGGGACCGGTGGTGACACCAGCGACAGCGACACGTCCTCGGATGGGAGCTCCCTAGCGGTGGCGGCAACATCCGGGCCCCCCGCCTCTACAGGTACAGCCGCCACCCAGCGCACCAGCCCCGCCCTCCCAGCAGCCCCTCAGCCTACGCACCGTGCCCGCTCGCCCAGGAAGGCGGGCGTCTCCTTCGCCCCAGGCACCTCAGCCCCTGCCCCTGTTACCCCTGCTGCCCTCAGTGAGGAGGTCATTGATCTCCTCAGGACACTCATTGTTGGGCAGACTACCCTTTTGAATGCCATTCAGGGGGTAGAAAGGGAGGTGCATCGGAGCAATGCCTACCTGGAGGGCATTCATTCGGGTCAGGCTGCCCATCAACGATCGCTCAATGCTCTGGCCTCAGCACTGACGGCAGCCATTGTCCCTGTTTCCAGCCTCCCTCTGCTGACTGCCTCCACCCTGTCTCTGTCTCCTGTTCCTCAGCCTATCCCATCCACACCATCAGACCAGCCTGCACACACCTCAACACCCAAGGGCAGCTCATCCAGACACAAGCACCACAGAACCCACAAGCATTCACCCAAGCAACACCCAGATGCAGACATTCCAACAGTCACTACCACCTCTGTGTCCCCCTCCTCCCTCCCTGTGACGTCTACACTCACACCTGCATGCACACCACCATCAGCCAGTGCTTCCATCACCAGCACACCCTCCAGTCCAGTCCGCACACGTGCAGTCACCACCCCCACTGCCATTTACACGTCCCCTGTGTCCTCTCCCACTGTGTCTGTCATCCCCTCTTCCAAGACACACAAACGCACGCAGCCACCCACCCAACAGCCATCCACCTCACGACAGCCTCCAGCACATGCACCTGCACCCAAAGACAGCACGCCTGACTCTCCTACAACCACATCCTCTTCCTCCACTTCCATCTCCACTTCTCCTACCTATTACCTTGGTCCTAAGAAACTTTTCCTTGCTAATCTTGACCTCTTTCCCTCCACTGACCCACCCCCTCCATCTGCAAAGAGTCCCAAGAGCACCTCAGCCACCACCAGCCCAGCTTCGAGTGTCACTGTGGTGCATGGGTTCTGGAGCCCACCCTTTGCCAGCAGTGACACCTCAATCAGCAGCAAGGGGACAGCCAGCCCCCCACCAGGCAAGAAGACCAGGAAGCTGAAGGGCCGCCGTGAGAGGACTGACACGGCTGCCCCCAAGGAGCCAAGTACGCCCACTTCACCAGCCACAACAGCTAGGGGAGGCAAGGGCCCGAGAGCCCCATCTAAGGAGCGAAAGGGCAGCAGGGCGGAAGAGTCAGCCAGCAGGAGCGTGGAGCAGAAGGGCCCCACAAGCCCCATCCCGGGTGTTAGGAAGGACAC
The DNA here is from genome assembly GCF_031143425.1 of Pleurodeles waltl. Taxonomy (NCBI): domain Eukaryota; kingdom Metazoa; phylum Chordata; class Amphibia; order Caudata; family Salamandridae; genus Pleurodeles; species Pleurodeles waltl. The sequence continues at coordinate 855,885,118 of NC_090440.1, forward strand.
CAAAGGGCCCAAGACTCCGTCACCGAAGGGTCCAGCAACAGCACGGTCGGAGGGCGACTGAGCAGGGAGTCCAGGCCAGGTCTGGCTCCCTTGACCTACTGGACGAGCACCGCTGAACAGGGCCCGCCGTGCAGAAGAGCACCGCTGAAGAGGGCCCCGCCGTGCAGAAGAGCACCGCTGAAGAGGGCCCCGCCGTGCAGAAGAGCACCGCTGAACAGGGCCCCGCCGTGCAGAAGAGCACCGCTGAAGAGGGCTCCCCGTGCAGAAGAGCACCGCTGAAGAGGGCCCCGCCGTGCAGAAGAGCACCGCTGAAAAGGGCCCCGCCGTGCAGAAGAGCACCGCTGAAGAGGGCCCCGCCGTGCAGAAGAGCACCGCTGAACAGGGCCCCGCCGTGCAGAAGAGCACCGCTGAACAGGGCCCCGCCGTGCAGAAGAGCACCGCTGAACAGGGCCCCGCCGTGCAGAAGAGCACCGCTGAACAGGGCCCCGCCGTGCAGAAGAGCACCGCTGAAGAGGGCCCCGCCGCCTCAAGCACCGCTCCGCTGGGCCCTTCATCCCAAGCACCGCTCCGCTGGGCACCGCCGTCTCAAGCACCGCTCCGCTGGGCCCCGCCGTCCAAGCACCGCTCCGCTGGGCCCTTCATCCCAAGCACCGCTCCGCTGGGCCCTTCATCTCAAGCACCGCTCCGCTGGGCACCGCTGTCTCAAGCACCGCTCCGCTGGGCCCTTCATCCCAAGCACCACTCCGCTGGGCACCGCCGTCTCAAGCAGCGCTCCGCTGGGCCCTTCATCCCAAGCACCGCTCCGCTGGGCCCCGCCATCTCAAGCACCGCTCCGCTGGGCCCTTCATCCCAAGCACCGCTCCGCTGGGCACCGCCGTCTCAAGCACCGCTCCGCTGGGCACCGCCGTCTCAAGCACCGCTCCGCAGGGCCCCGCCGTCCAAGCACCGCTCCGCTGGGCCCTTCATCCCAAGCACCGCTCCGCTGGGCCCTTCATCTCAAGCACCGCTCCGCTGGGCACCGCCGTCTCAAGCACCGCTCCGCTGGGCCCTTCATCTCAAGCACCGCTCCGCTGGGCTCTTCATCCAGAGCACCGCTCCGCTGGGCCCCGCCATCTCAAGCACCGCTCCGCTGGGCCCCGCCATCTCAAGCACCGCTCCGCTGGGCCCTTCATCCCAAGCACCGCTCCGCTGGGCCCCGCCGTCTCAAGCACCGCTCCGCTGGGCCCTTCATCCCAAGCACCGCTCCGCTGGGCACCGCCGTCTCAAGCACCGCTCCGCTGGGCCCTTCATACCAAGCACCGCTCCGCTGGGCCCCGCCATCTCAAGCACCGCTCCGCTGGGCCCTTCATCCCAAGCACTGCTCCGCTGGGCACCGCCGTCTCAAGCACCGCTCCGCTGTGCACCGCCGTCTCAAGCACCGCTCCGCAGGGCCCCGCCGTCCAAGCACCGCTCCGCTGGGCCCTTCATCCCAAGCACTGCTCCGCTGGGCCCTTCATCTCAAGCACCGCTCCGCTGGGCACCGCCGTCTCAAGCACCGCTCCGCTGGGCCCTTCATCTCAAGCACCGCTCCGCTGGGCCCTTCATCCCAAGCACCGCTCCGCTGGGCACCGCCGTCTCAAGCACCGCTCCGCTGGGCCCTTCATCCAAAGCACCGCTCCGCTGGGCCCTTCATCCAAAGCACCGCTCCGCTGGGCCCTCCATCCCAAGCACCGCTCCGCTGGGCCCCGCCGTCTCAAGCACTGTTAACGGTTCACTGTGCCCACCATACATCCTCCTTGACCAGTGGAGACTGTAATCCACCTGATGAACTGTGGCTTTGCACTCCCCAGGATTGATCAGTGGGCACCCACCCACTGTAGAGACTTGAGAGACTGTGGCTTTGCACTCCCCAGGATGGTACAGTGGGCAAACCACCCACTGCAGAGACTTGTGAGACTGTGGCTTTGCACTCCCCAGGATTGGTCAGTCGGCAAGCCACCCACTGTAGAGACTTGTGAGACTGTGGCTTTGCACTCCCCAGGATTGATCAGTGGGCAACCCACCCACTGTGGAGACTTGTGAGACTGTGGCTTTGCACTCCCCAGGATTGATCAGTGGGCAACCCACCCACTGTAGAGACTTGGGAGACTGTGGCTTTGCACTCCCCAGGATGACCGAGTGGGCATGGTGGCCCCTTCGTGGATCTGGCGTCGTGGACTCATGTGGCTGTGGTGCCCCCTCTTCCCTTCCCCCTTAGGTGCCTGTAGTTATTTCATCAGATGCCCCTGCAGTGTTCTCTCCAAAGGACTCAGGTCTCCTGTGTGGGCTTTGCCCTTGTGTTGCTACACTTTGGCCACGGATACTTTGAATCTCGTTGGTTGTGCAGGACTTATTGCCTCGGTTTTTCGTATGAACTGGATATTGAATTTGGATTTTTGAGTTGTTATTGCTATTTGACCGTGACTTATCAGTGTTTTTTTTTTCCCATAAATTTCGAGTCACTATTTAATTATGTCCTAGTTTTCTTTACGGGGGTTTGGGTCAGTTCACTGTGACTTGTTGCTCTGCATTGGTGTGTACATGGTTTGGGGGGGTGGGTGTATCGCGTATGTGTGTGCACGTGACCTTTCGTCCTCCCCCCTCCCCTGTGTCGTAGGTGCAGTACTCACCGTTGTCGTCTGCGCCGCTGTTCGTACTCGTGGTAGATGAGCAGGTAGACTAGAGCAGGTAGGATGTTTAATTCGGGTTCCATGCTGTCCTCCTTCCTCGTGGAGTGCGTAGAGGTGCGCGTTTTCCCGTTCGTAGTCTGTTTCCGCCGTGTTTTTATCGGCGGTGCTCCCGCCCCGGAAAAGGTGGCGGATTGGCTGGTCATGATAGTGTGGGCGGAACATTGTCTGCCGCCTGGCTGTTGGCGGTGACCGCCGCGCTGTTTGTCGGTCCCGCCGTGGCGGTCGGAGTGTTAATGTGGCGGTATCTGTTGGCGGTTCCCGCCAGGGTCAGAATTCCATTTTTTGGACCGCCGGCCTGTTGGCGGGTTGGCCGCCGCTTTATCACCGACCGCCAGGGTTAGAATCACCCCCTAAGGGTCTAACCCAAAACTTCACAATATAATCTCTCGAAACCTATTAACAAGTATTAATTTCACAGTCAACATACAAGTTAGCTGCAGGCACTTGAGTTACAGTAGCAATGCTACAAAAGCTACAAACTTAAACAACTGGACAATTCCTTGTATTTTAAGTAAATGCTCATGGCGTGAAACAATAGTTTTAAAAAGATCTGTTGATATTTTCAAGGTAGTTCAGAGGAAACAATGATTATACTTAGTGCCCAATTAAGACAATTGCGTTTTGAGTATACCACAGAATCTCTATTCTCCTTTCAAACAAAATAAATAATTTGTTTAATAGTGAACTTATTAAACAAGTCTTTTTTCACAAGAATTTGAACATTTCGAGATATATGAAAGAATTTTCATTTCTGCAAGCTCTTTCCACCGCTAACTCCCACACAGCCTTATGACTTAATGAAACCCTGACACATATGCCATGTGGCGATCACACCTGGAGCACGTTAAGATTCATAATCTGGCAGAGGGCCAAGTCAACTCTGAAACTCCCCAGAACATGGCCTAACGCATCCACCTGTTACTGCACATGACTTTTGCCCCTTCCAACACTTGGGTCTAGGTTTGCCAAACTTTATGCAGCTTGCATGAAATCCGCAACACTGCATTACGTTAATAGTAAAACATTGTTCAGTGTCATATGTATTAATAGTTGCATGGCTTTGATGTCATTTATTTTGCTAGTGCTAATATAAGCTATTTTAGGGTGATGGCAAGCATTGGGTTATGATGCAAAATTGGACCAGCACTGCCTTTAAGATTTGTACTTGCGGTGCAGCTTCTAGTACACATTTCAGTGTAAAGTTAACTGTAGGTAGTTCATGAGAATGAGACGTCTTACAGATCGAAATATTAACGAATATTAACTATATTCTGTTTGCCCCTAGTTTATGCCCAGTGTACCTGGTAGTAGGATTTCACAGAATGCCAGAACATACGATTTTCGCACATTTGGCTTTGCATTGCAGCCAAAGGAAGCATTGTCTGTTCTTGCCCCGTTATTGTTCTGTTATGATAATGGGGGTAAGTAGGTGCTGGTAAGTTAGTGCTCTTTGACACAAAGTAATTTTGTTCTGCGCTCCCCTCAATTTTTCAGCGGAAAGTATATTTTGCACGGAAAGTTGATCAGCTCAGCTATATTGATTGTTTTAAAAGTGTCAGTCTTGTTGGCCTTGGTTTATACACAGGGCCAGACTCGGAACAGAGAGCTGCTCTGTCAGATTTTATCAGACCAGCCCCAGAGAGTGCATAGTGAGCGATCCTGACCACTACAATGGGGTGTGACTTTACTAATAATTTATTTCTACCAAAACACTTTTTAGCAACATTAGGATAACCAAAGACCGGGAAAAAATAACTTTCTAACCTGTGCCATGCACTTTGCATGCAACTGTTTGATGGCAGTTCATAGCTCACTGTGCTAGATTATGATTGCAACTTATGGCCTGCACAGTAACAAAATGATCACTGTGACAAAAATCATTTTTTCACTGAGCATTACACTTAAAACACTGTTCTGTGATCCGCACAGTACACGATCTTTGCAGCAGGCATATTAACCCTCAATGCTACCTTAGATTAGTCTAAACTGCCACTGGACAAAACCCAGATCTCTCTCCAGCAGGTAGATTAATCACCAGAGTTATCTTGGCACTTTTATTGTTGCCTGAAACTGTTGGATGCACAAGAAAGTCTGCAGTGCTTTTAAACATGCTGCACTAGTGCAAAACCAACCCGCAGAAAAAAAGGCACCCCCCACCTCTCCACCACCCTTCCAGTCTCCCAGGGAAATGCCCAATGCCCGGTACAGCCAGTTAGGGCTGACATTCCCTAATGAGCTTGCATAATAAACACGAATGTCAGGATGACAATGCAGAAAATGACCAACAGGGACAGCAGAATGCTGAATGAAGGACCTAGTTGACTGATCATGTTGGGAGCCAAAGAAACACCCAAGGATTATTCCTGGAGGCCAGTTATTTAATATAAGTATATCGTTCCACCAAGTAGTCTAATGCTGTGCCTGCCAGGATCATCACTTACTTACTGGAAGCTAGAGCTCTAACTGGCCTCCTGGGTTCCTTAAGAGACTCCTCTTGAAAAAGAAACAAACTTCAAGTCCTCTTACATGAAAACCACCTGGGGTAAGGGTGCGATTATTTCAAATGTTTTACAGCAAATTCATTCACAAAATAATGCGTTTGTGAAGAGATTCAGTAAAAATAGTGTTTTGGAGAAACGTTTGATGTCCTTCTATTAGGGCTACAAAGATGTATCACGAATGTGAGTGGGCCTTAGTTCCTGTCAGTCTCTTTGGGCATCATCTGTGAAATTACTGTAATCTTGTTTGAGAAACACAAGAATTAATTTGTTTGTGGTCATTATGATGTCAAAATGCTTTACAGAGACAACTGAAAGAGGTATCAATGTTCCATCATCTCATATTTTAGAATAGCATTATTTACAAATTCACTCCTCAAAACTAAACAGAAACCTTTAATATTAGAAGACACATTTTGATTACAGCACATGAGCCCTGTATCGTAGAAGGTATGGAATACATGAAGAAGAGTATCAAGAACATGGAAGATAATGGCTGATAAAACATAGGCATTTTCATAAATCTGCCCTGGTAATTACAAGTCTGGACAAGAGGTTTGGGTTGTGGACTGTCTGCATTTCAGATTCCTGCAGAGCTACTAAGATGAACCATATGCAGCACTAGTAAGTGATTAATGGTCATTTGTGGGGCAGTTCTCTATACTTGTCTGGCTCACCACAAGACTGACAAGATGGTGTTTGCGTGCCTTTAACATTTGCAGCAGCATTTCTATGAAAAACACGATTTATACTATGACAGACAAGGTGAGTAACAGCAGCAAGAGTAATTTCCTAAATAAATGTGTCAACCAGGTCTGCCTTCTCCTTCCCAAATATCATATTCCACTCGAAAAGAAGTCGTTTGGATCAAAGAATGTCCTTGTTTTTAGCAGCTAATGAACCAGTTCCTAGCTAGTGTTTGATACATCATTTCTCCTTACCTGGATGACACTGCTTTCTCCAGTCCAACCTGAGATGACCCACTGATTCATTGTTAAAACATGCAGCAAGTGTATCAGACTGCCTTTCAAAGCCAGTAAACATCAGATATGTTATCCACCTGGGCTGACATGTAAGGATTCTGAAGGTTCATTGTCTCCAGACAAATACACGGTCAATTCTGATCAGTGAACTATTCACCCCATCATAGGCACAAGAGAGACCCCCTGATGTTTTTCTAGGCTTAACAGTAACTGGTTTCTGTAAAATAGCCAAAGGTCGGTTGTGACCTTAGATGTCAAAAGTATCTTGAGAACCTGAAAGATATGCTCATTGCAGCCCCTACATTTAAGGGTCCAAAATACAAATAATATTTAATGTTAATGGAAAAATCATCTTTTACAAACAGGAAACTATTGCCAAAATAAATAATTTTGTCAGCCAGTTAGGACTATGGTTTTTCATAATCTAGGCTATGAAGAGACATATGCCCTATTTGTAGGAAAGTAGCCTCTTTCTAGCTTGATTACCCCCACTTTTAACCTGTTTGTCAGTGTGTTTGACTGTGTATACTGGGATCCTGCTAATCAGGAACCCAGTAGATATGCTCTATCCCTTAGGTTATGGTTGTTGCATACTGGTAACCCAGTATTTCACCCACAATTGGTATACTGGTCCCCCCTTATAAGTCCCTGGTATATGGTATCTAGGTATGCAGGGCATTGGGGTTCCAGGGGATCCCTATGGGCTGCAGCATATCTTTTGCCACCCATAGTGAGCCCATGCAAAGGCTTCTGCAGGACGGCCATTGCAGCCTGCGTGAAAAGGTGCATGCACCGTTTGACTGCCATTTACACTGCACCAGGTCACTTATAAGTGACCCCTAGGGCAGACCCTCCAGACCTGAGGGCAGGGTGCAGAGTTCCTGTGTGTGAAGGCACCCTTGCACTTGCAGAGGTGCCCCCACGACCTCCAGGACCATTTTCCAGGACTTTGTGAGTGCGTGGATGCCTTTTTACGCGTGTACTAGACATAGGTCACTACCTATGTCCAGCTACATAATGGTAACTCCAAACATAGGCATGTTTGGTATCAAACATGTTGGAATCATACCCCAAGGCTTTTGCAAGCATTGGTTGTATGATTCCATGCACTCTAGGGGCTCCTTAGAGGACCCCCAGTATTGCCATTCAAGCCTTCTGAGGTTTTCTAGACAGCCCATGCTGCTGACACTTCTTAGACAGGTTTCTGCCATCCTGTTGCTTAAGCTCAAGGCCAGGAAGGCAGAACAAAGGATTTCCTTTGGGAGAGGGGTGTTACATCCTCTCCCTTCGGAAATAGGTGTTACAGGCTTGGGAGGGGTAACCTCCCCAAGCTACTAGAAATGCTTTGAAGGGCACATCTGGTGCCCTCCTTGCATAATCCAGTCTACACCAGTTCAGGGACCCCCAGTCCCTCCTCTGGCGCGAAACTGGAAAAAGGAAAGGGGAGTGACCACTCCCCTGTCCATCACCACACCAGGGGTGGTGCTCAGGGTTCCTCCAGAGGGTCCCAGGGTTTTACCATGTTGGATTCCAAGTTGGCAGGGAACTCTGGGAGCATCTGAGTGGCCAGTACCAGCAGGTTACGTCAGAGCCCTCTCTTGATAGGTGCTTAATTGTTTAGCTGACCAATCCCCCTTTCAGGATTACTTAGAGTCTCTCCTTTGGGTGGTTCTTCAGATTCAGATTGCAAGACTCCAGCAGGAATCCTCTGCATCCTTTACTTCACCTTCTCATCAAAGAACCTGCATCTGGACCCTCCAGGAACTCTACAAACTGCAACAAAGAAGCAAAGACGACTTCTGCAACATTGTATCTTCAGCTCCTGCCAGCAACTGCAACTGTTTCCCGGTCGTGCATCCACAGAGGACAGCCTGTCTTCAGCCTGCACCAGAAGAATGAAGGAATCTCCCTTGGAGTGAAGGAGTCACTCCCCTGCATCAACGACCGGTTGCGTGGATCCCCTCTTTAGACAAGCTGTGTGGATCCTGTATCACGGGTGGTGGACTGAAGTGGTCCTGATGGTTCTGACGTTCTATTGTCCAATTTTGGTGGAGTTGCCTCCCCATGCAAGATAGTATCCCCATGCACTGCATGTTTTGCAGTTGCCAAGGCTTGTTGGAATCCTTCCACGAAGTTCTTCATGCACAGTGCAGTTCTGGCCCAAGCACTATATCCTGTGATGCACATATTCCTGAGTGGTTCTTCAGCGGCGTGGAAGCCTTTGTTAAAGAGCTGCATGGGCCTCCTTTTGCAGCTCCTTTGTCCCCATGCTGTGGGGCTCCTGTGCGTGCTACATGGTCTTCTGTGGGATCTCTGAGTTGCTGAGCACCCCCTCTGACTCGCACTGTTTTCTAACTGTTTTTATACCTATTTCTGCATACTAGTGTACATAATTTGTGTATTACTTACCTCGTAAGGGAGTATAGTCTCTATGGTATTTTGGGCATTTGTGTCACCAAAATAAGGTACCTTTATTTTGTGTAAAACTGAGTATTTTCTTTCATGTGTGTGAGTACTGTGTGACTACAGTGGTATTGCATGAGCTTTGCATGCCTCCTAGATACACCTTGGCTGCTCAGCTACAGCTACCTCTAGAGAACCTGGCTTCTAGACACTGCCTACATTTCACTAATAAGGGATAACTGAACCTGGTATAAGGTGTAAGTGCCATAAGTATCCACTACAAACCAGGCCAGCCTCCTGCATTGGTAGTGCAGCGGTGGGATAAGTATTTGCAATTGCCTTATCAATCTGTCACCTGGTGATTTCCACAGGAAAGACTACTCTATACCTAGAGCTATCCAAATACACCTAGTATAAGGGTCTAGTCTCTTACTTTCCTTTCTTAGAGACTAGAAGTTAGGTAGGATAGGTTCACCCTACACCATCCTAACACATACATCTTGACTACAGCTGGGCCTAGCTCTAAGGTCATGGGTACTCCCTATGAGGGTATGACCTTCAAGGAATTGAAGGGACTTTTCACATACAGTAAACTAGATGTGGGGGAGAAACGCAAGAAGAATTTCCTTTTGAGTCTCCTTCTCCAGGATGACCAGGAGAAACTGCATTTGGATCCTCCAGGAACTCTAACAACTGCAACAAAGAAGCAAAGACAACTTCTGCAACATTGTATCTTCAGCTTCTGCAACTGTTTCCCAGTCATGCATCCTCAGAGGACAGCCTGTCTTCAGCCTTTACAAGAAGAACAAAAGAATCTTCCTTGTAGTAAAGGTGTCACTCCCCGGCTTCAGCAGGCACCTCTCTGCATCGATGACTGGCTGTGTGGATCCCCTCTCCTGACGACCTGCATGGATCCTGGATCACGGGTGGTAGAGTGAAGTAGCCTGGATGGTCCTGACGTCGTACTGTCCAACTTTGGTGAAGGTAAGAGCTTGCCTCCCCATGCAAGACAGTACCCCAGAGCACAACGTGTTTTGCAGTTGCCAAGGCTTGTTGGAATCCTTCCACAAAGTTCTTCATGCACCCTGTAGCTCTAGCCCACAGCCTTACTTTTCCTTTCCTGGGCTCAGGGGTGGGTTCCATTACTTACCTTTGTTGTTTTCTAATACTACCAGCACCCCTCCACACACTACACTTGCCTAGGTAGGAAACCAACATTCTCATTCCACTTTCTTAGTATATGGTTTGTATTCCCCAAGGCCCATTTCTAACTATTGTGATTTTCACTAATTGCAATATTTTCTAACTGATTTTGTGCCTATTTATGCATACTAGTGTATATAATTCGTGTATTACTTACCTCCTAAGTGAGTATAGTCTCCATGGTATTTTTGGCATTTGTGTCACCAAAATAAAGTACCTTTATTTTTGTAACACTGAGTATTTTCTTTCATGTGTGTGAGTACCATGTGACTACAGTGGTATTGCATGAGCTTTGCATGTCTCCTAGATAAACCTTGGCTGCACAGCCGCAGCTACCTCTAGAGAGCCAGGTGTCTAGACACTTCCTACATAAGGGATAATTGGACCTGGTATAAGGTGTAAGTACCATAGGTACCCACTACAAACCAGGCCAGCCTCCTACACTATTTATTTGGCAACCATTTCACTGTTCAACCTGATGAAAGACTTGTGAGCTGGCATATGTAAATAAATTGAGAAAATCAAGCATGCTTTGCTGGCTCGTCTATTTCAAGCTTTCAACTATACTGTGGCACACAAGCCTGGAAACCACCATGCTAATGTGGACATTCTCGCCAGATATTTCAATCATGATTTAGAGACAATTGGTTTGGTGGACTCCAGGGCTTGAGTCGAAGGCAGATGCAGGTAGATGGCGTCTACCTGCTATTTTTAGAGAATAGATTCTGTCTACCCTCCTGCAAAGCTGGCTGCTTTCATTGGAGTGCCATGTTCCTTTCCTGCTTCTCCTGGAATTCACAGAATGCTAAGCTTATCCCGGTGTACATTTCTGACACCCAGACACTTTCAGCTGAGCCTGTCTGGTGTCTGCTTGTGTACCAAGCAGTAATGTGCAGGCGTGGAGGAAGCTTATCAGATTCCAGCTTGCCCATAACAAAAGCCAAAATAAAGGGGCTATTATGCCTCTTTTGTTGGAGTAGATGCCTCACACCTAGATGCAATTGGGAAATACAAAGGCTCGCATTTTATCACTTCACATGAACTTAAGAGAGAAATGCTTTTGGCTTTGTTCAGTTCCTGTATACAAGAGATATATACACTGTCAGAATGTCAGATGTGTTGGTTGCCCCTGTATTTACACAAATGACAATTTAGATACAACAATTTTTTTATTTGTTTTATAGCGCTTTGCAAGTGCTATAAAATAAATAAAACAAAATAGTGGCATTAAAATTGTTATTTGTGTACATGTGATGTAAAGCGCTCTGACACCCTTACAGATTATACATTGACAATAAATCATATGTATGTACATTAATATAAAGGATGTATTACATAAGACAGTGAAGGTTAAAAGGTGTAGGAGCCCCATGTCCTTCATACCTGGAAGTGCTATATTAGAAGGATTACAATTTGTGAACTGTAAGTAATGAAATTATCCCTGTCTTAAAAGCAGTAACCCACTTACCCATTTACATAAATTAAAAATCTGTCATCTGTGTGCTACATAATGTACTTTGCAGGAGATATATTAGCCCTTTATGCTACTTTGATTCAAAAACTAGGATAGGCAAAACACAGATCTCTCCAACATATATGTTATCCTCAGAGTTATCCTAACATTATTATTATTCCCTGAGATTTAGTTTGCACACAAAAATCTCTGCAGCACCTGCCTTAACCTCATAGGATATTTTAAAATACAGATATTGTAACCAATTAAGTAGAACGGATTTTCTGCTACCTTTCTCATGGTTGCCAATTTCTTTGTGGCATGATTTAAAAAAACTAAATATATAAGTTGAGGCTCAGATTTTGCGTTGGGGTTGCGTCAATATTTTGACACAACCTCAATGCAAGATCCCATTTGTTAAATATTGTATTGAAGTCAAATATGTTCATGATGGACCTACTAAACATATGTGAGGTCATAAGTTCTGATGTTACTTCCTGTGAGCTCATGGGTTGTGATGCCACTTCCTGCAATGGAACATGCAGTGATGTTATGCACTGTGATGTCACATTCCATGATGTCACTTGCATGCTGCCTAAATTGGTCAGTCCACCCACTTCTTTTTTTTTTTTTAGGACTTATGCCCTCAGAGTAATCATTGATTTGTGTTTGTTGCCAAATTCTAGAATATTTTTCAAATGATGTTTCGCTATTTTCAGGGTATTGAGCTAGAAATTTTGTTGGCAACATTCACAGTCAGGGCAGAGCCATCCTGTATGAAGTGTGACTGAAGCACTTTAAACAGCACCTTTGTCATGCACATTTTCACAATAAGCCTCCGTTATTCACCTACATTTGCAGAAGCTTCTATGCATGATTCTCAGGCTAACTGTTTTAAGAGATTGGTAGCATGTCGCTATAACCAATTTTATAATTCTCAACTTTGTTGGCACTAGAACCCATGATCTGTTATGCAAGAAAGTATTGTGGGTTTAATACACTTGACTAGTCATCCATCACTTTGTTAAATTCCATTCACGTTTATCCAGATTGCGTAAAATACACATAGAAGTGAAATGGGTACTAAGGTTAAAAGAACTGGGAGTCTGGCTCCAAGCTACTTGAAAATCTTGATAGACAGGTATTTCTCCAAATGCCAATCACAGTGCCATAACTGGTTTATCCAATTGCACAAATGCTACTATTACAGACATGATTTGCTAATTTTAAAACTGAAGGTGAAGTAGAATTTCCTGGAATGAGTGGAAGCTGCTGCCCACCTGATTGTGACTAAATCATGTGGTACTTCCTGGGCTGTAGCTCCAATTAGTGCAGCAGCTGCAGTGGCACCACAACCCAAAGCCCTGAATGCCCCATTGATACTTGATAATTGCTTTAATGTACTACCACAACAGTCCAAGGGACAATTCTGCTGGCTTGCCCCATGTCATCCTTGGTTTGCTATTTTGTACTGCTCCATTGTCCCGCTCTCCCTGAGACATAGCTGCCAAGTTTTCCAGGACTATGCATGATGTACTGGTCCAGTCCAGGTTTTATCTTTGAATTCTGGGACTTGTGGTCATGTTTATTAAAGGAATATTTAAGAATACAAGGATCCCAAAAAAATACCTTGGACTGGCGCAGCACCACACATGGACCTTGGAAAGTTGACAGGGGTGCGAGGACTCACTAGAGACAAAAGAAGTTAGAAGGAGCAACAATTTTTTTCGTACCACCACCTCTGTAAGGTGGTCCAGCAACAATCTTCATTTAATCCCTGCATGATGATGTTCCAACCCCTTCTTTAGAGTAGCAATATTGGGCTCCTTTTGGTTCGCTTTGGGCTAGACAGTGTTCTAAAAATCTGGCTAAACTGGAAGGGAGTTTGTAGTGCTTTTTAACTGTTTTTAAAAGACTGCCCTAACCTGCACAGCTGACATAAATCTTGTTGGTGTCCCATTTCATCAGCCTTTTCTGGCCCCCCCATGTATCATAATTATTAAGTGTCCCTCCTTAGCGAAATATAGAAGCGCTTAGAATGGAGGACCAGTGGGTACTGGGAGGGTAAGGGCTACATCAAGAAGAGCAGTTAGAATATGAGTGAAGATCTGGTGTTGTTTTAAGAGTCTGCACTTCCTGCACATAATACTAAATAGAATTGTAAACAATACTGTATGCATTCTATTGTAACATTTCTTTTCTGTCTTTGTTTAATTTAATTTGTAGCCATGGATCATTACCAAAGCTCCAGAACACATTTAAAAGTGCTCTGTATTTATATTTGCTGTTTGAAATATGTACAAATACTTTGGGTGACTTTATTTATAAATGTCACCCACTTCATTTTTATATGTGGAAATGTTCTTTATGTTCTCTATTGTTACTGTACCTCACAGCAGTGTATGGTGTGGGATTAAAGTTCAAGGACCAATGTACTTAAGGACTTTGCTACTCAGGTTATATCTTCATGTATGTCCTTAACAAAACATTTAAAAACACCATCCTATCAGGTCCTTCACTCAAATTTGCAAGAGTAATTTTGAGTGTGTATAATTTGCGGTAGTTTATAGACAAAGGGCACTGAACGTTTGCTTACTGTCATATGCTTGCCAGTCTCTTGGTACAATGGTTGCCAGTGTCTAGGTGGATCGTGGTGAAGGCATGCTGCTTACATATATCCTCACTGAGTAAGGAAAGGGATGAGGCTGGGGATGAGGATTTAATGGCCTGATTACTTACTGATAATCATCAGCACTCTGATTCTCATTGCTTCGTCCAGTAGGTATATGAACACCCTTCCACCTTTCACTGTTTCACTACGTGGGCATGTGCTATGATGCCAGATCTTAAATCTATATTCATTAATCCTTGCACCAGGGACTCCAAATTGTTCCATGGAATTTGATCTAATTTTCACTAAACGCAACATGCTCCTCCTTCAGCAGACAAAAAGCCCTTCAACTCTTTTCAATATTAATACTTGTGGGTTCCGGCTTGATGGATATCTATGGAATGCCTCTGAAGTGTTTCTAAGAAATGAATAACCGGACCAGCATGATGTCATCTGTCCTTCAACTACCCAAATGCTTGCAGTCTCCTAATATATGTAGTCTTCTTTTTTATGTGCCACAGATTACAGACTTCACCCTGGAAGCCACCTAATTAAACAAAACTCCAGCCTATGTATTTGCCTGAAGCCCTATTTTTCTGTTGTGCTCACACCTACCATGGTCCATGTTCATAACATAGCATGGCCGCATAGGATTTCATGCACACCCAGGAGAAAACACAGATCACCATGCTCAGAATATCAAATACACTGTGCAACTTGCACATTTTTCTTATAATGATCAGAGTGTTTATAAATGTTGGTGTATACAATGGTGCTATCTCGGGTAGATTACTGATTTGTAAAGGTCACAGTTGCAGTTTCTACTATCTTTATTGCAATGTGTTAACTTCTTTGTTCTTGGTGCTAAGTTTAGTATGCCACATGTCTAAGTACTGATCAGCATGATACTTGTTAAATATTCTAATCAATTCAAGTGTACCCACTGATAGACCAATTGAACTTACATGTCACTTCCTGTGATGTCACTTCCGGTGATGTCACGTGTGATGATTTCACACCCATTCTGCCTAACTTGGCAGCCCCCCCACTTCTTTTTTTTTAGGACTTGAGCCCTGGTGGACTCTGTCATGCACAGGCTGCGAGTGGAATGTGTAATATTTACCTCTGAATGTTGCAAAGCTTTCAAAAGGAAGAAATGCTTCTAGCCATATGATTAACATATGCTTTTAAAATGCTGGCAATTAACAATGATCCCTGTTTCAATTCATTATTGCTTATTTTAACCAGAATTAAAAGTTCAGTTCTTTACAGACTTACCCCATGGTCTCGACAGCTGCACTAAACTGACTGAGGAAGAGTACTTGCCCAAATGGCACAAAACCCTTCACTACTGCCGGCTTCTGCCAAGAGGTGAAAATTGTATTCACTGCTACTAAAATATCCAGACACTGCAGGTTATCCTGTAAGAGCAAAAGTAGAGTAGCAACCTGCGGCATCACTGCATCTACAGACCATCCTGTAGAACCGTTCTCTAACCTGTTATTCTGAATGTTGTAAGGAGGCGCTGAGATTTAACACAGTAAATGAAATGCAGATCTAAAGCCTCCATCAAGAGGGCCTCCTTCGAAACACTATCAACATATCCTCCTGAAGTCGTCGGTTTCAACACTCTGTCCTCGGTCTCTCAGTCGAAACACTAACAGGTGCTTCTGCATCTAACGATGTCCTCTGACCTCAATGGCGGCCTGATTTGATGGCAGCAGTTAAAAGGCTTCTTCAGGGGTGAGAAACGTTTGATCGCGCTCCTTAACATCAAAAACAGTGCAAGAAAAAATCGCTTTGTCGCAGTTTAAGATGTCTCGGCTTTGTTCTGCTGACATTATAAGAAATTCACTGTGCGAAAGTCAATGAGAACACGGGGAAAGAATAGACAGAGAATAGGGAGAGAGAAGCCAAGGAGGCAGAAGTAAGTCAGATCATCAGAATAGAAAAAAATGACAGCTGCATTACTTTTCTCATTGCACTGAAAAAGTAAAGATAGCCTGACAGAGATATACCGTAAGTAGGGTGACCACCTGCCTCCAGGTCATCACTGGCATTGCAGCCAGTCTTAGGTTTTTGTGTGTTATCCTAGTGCATTCTCGGTGCTAAGGCGTTGTTTAGATTGAACTAAGTAGGCTAAGGTATTACAAATTTGTAGGTGAAAGGTTCAGAACTGGACACAGTGCCCATGATGACCTGTAGTGAGGTGGTTGCTCCAGACTAATAAACACAGACAAATATAAAGAGGCTCCAGCTAGAAGAAAATGTTGGGGCTAGTGGAAGACTTTGGCAAACTCATTTCCATTTATCATTGCTTTTCTATGATTAATGCAAATCAGAACTTGGGAGCATATTTAGAAACTTCTAGCGCCACCTTATTGTCATTTTTTTACGTTAATGTGGCCCAACGAGGCCAAAATCCCAGTGCCGTATGCATGCATTGTTCCACTTTGTAAACCCTTTGAGCTACATTGTGCCTGCGTCAGCCATATTATGCAAAAGGGGCATTCCATTAAAAGGGGCCTTCCATTATTTATAATGGGCCCCTATGAACTCTGCAGGAGTAGTGCCAATATTTTGGCGCAACTCTTCTAGAGTACATCAATAGCATCAATAAAAATGACGCTATTGCCCCCTACCCTGCACCATGCTGTGCGTATCTTAGGTACGACACAAATATTGTGGCAGTATGTGGGCGCTAAGGGGTGCAAGGAATGTGGTGCTGCACAAGGAGCAGCGCCACTTTCCTTAAATATGCTCCTTGGAGTCAGAGGTTTTTGTACTGAGCTCCCTCATCACCCCCAACATCTTCTTTTTCAGACAGAATTGCATGTTGTTTTCCGAGTTCCAACTTAACTGGTATAAGGGTGTTATAGAAAGTAATTGATTGTGAAATGGTGTTTAGATCAGATTTCATTCTGGTGGTAAAAGATAAGACATTCAAAGTTACAAATTAGCCCCAGTGATCAGCGATGCCAACACAGTATTTAATTACTGCCCATTGATTTCAGCCAGTCGCTGTTACTCATTCACTGGAAAGTAAAACAAAATAACTTAATATCAGTCTAAAGGCCTCATTTAGAAAGAAGTGGTGCAACGTGGCGCTGCAGCAAATGTTGCAGTGCTGCGCTGCGTCATTTAAGAAATGCATGGTATACACCATATTTACTACAATACGCTGCACCCTTATATTTTCCCTAACACTGGTGCTAAAATTAGCTGCCTAGCGCCAACTCAGGCACCCTTTCACCATAGTGCAAGAGTGCCTGCGTTGTAGGGAATGATTGTTTATGGTAAGGAAGGTGTCCCTTCCTGCAAATAAACAATCAATAATTGTGATTTGTTACTTCTATGTGTGCTGCATAATATAGTACATAAAGAAGTAAAAAAACCGTCATTATTTAACAATCGTTTTCGTTCAGAAAGAGACACCTTCCTGCCCATAAACAATAGTTAATGGCGTTTTGCTCCTTCTATGTTTGCTTCAGAATTCAGTGCACATAGAAAAAGCAAAAACGTGGAGAAATGAAAGTATTTCTCCTCATTGCACCACTCTAATGCCACCTGTTTATGATTTCTCGAAAATCTGGGACAGTGTCAAAATGCAATGGGTTTTGTGGTGGAACGCCCACAAGCAACACCTATTCCACACCCCTTTCACGCAAAGTGATGCGTGTAGAGGGGCCGTATTTACAAGGCGGCGTTAAGCCACAAAAAGTGACTTAATGCTGCTTTGTAAATATGGAGCAGTGCATTGTGCCACCGGAACGTCAGAAAAAGTGATGTTTCGGTGGTGCAATGCCCTTGTAAATGAGGCCCCTAGGGGCATATTTATTATGCCCTAGTGCCAACTTGTGTCACATTAACGTCATTATTTTTTACGTTAATGTGGCCCAACTAGGCCAAAATCAGTGCGCCGTATTTACAGGGTGGTGCAATGCATGTATTGCGCCACTCTGTAACCCTTTGTGCTACATTATGCCTGCGCCAGGCATAACGTATGCAAAGGGGGTGTTACCCCATTTGGGGAGCCGGAAAAATGGCATATGAGATTTCCTTGCACCATTTTTTATGGCACTTTTAACGCCTGCTCAAAAGCAGGCGTTAAAAGGGGGCTTCCATTCTTTAAAATGGGGCCCTACGTACTTTGCAGGAGTAGCGCCAATATTTTGTCACTACTCCTGCAGAGCACATCAATAGCATCATGAGAAATGACGGTATTGTCCCCTACCCTGCGCCATGGTGCGTCATATTTTAAATACAGCGCATACATGGTGGTGGTAGTGGGGTGCTAAGGGGCCCAGGAAAAGTGGTGCTACACTTGTGGTAATGGTCTTTTTGAGACCTAGAAAACCTTTGTATATCCAAAATGGGCACAAGATAAGGTGTTGAGAAGCAGTGGCTATCTGCACATCTCTGAATTCTGGGGTCCCGATTCTAGCATGTGAATTACAGGGCAATTTTCAAATAGACTTTTATTTACACACTGTCTTGCATTTGGAAGGAAAAAATTTAGAGAAAGACAAGGGATGATTACACTGTTCTCCTATTCTGTGTTCCCCCAAGTCGCTCGATACAAATGGTACCTCACTTGTGTGCGTAGGCCTAGTGGCCCGACAGGAAACACAACATGGACACATCACATTTTTACATTGAAATATGACGTGTTTTTTAATAAAATGGCTAGCTGTGAATTTTGGCCTCTAGCTCCGCCAACATCTAGGGAAACCTACCAAACCTGTACCTTTTTGAAAACTAGGACACCGAGGGAAATCTAGGATGGGGTAACTTGTGAGCTCTCACCAGGTTCTGTTACCCAGAATCCTTTGCAAACCTCAACATTTTCGAAAAAGAACACTTTTCCCTCAGATTTTGGTGATACAAAGTCCTGGAATCTGAGAGGAACCACAAACTTCCTTTCACCCAGCATTCCCTCAAGTCTGCTGTTAAAAATAGTATCTCACTTGTGTGGGGAGGCCTAGTGCCTGCAGCAGGAAACAACCCAAAACACAACGTGGGCACATCACATTTTCCTAAGGAAAACTGACCTGCTTTTTGAGAAGTGCCTAGCTGTGGATTTTGGCCTCTATCTCAGATCGCACCTAGGGAAACCTACCAAACATGCATTTTTTCAAACTAGACACCATGGGGAATCTAGAATGGTGTGACTTGGGGGGGCTCTCACCAGGTTCTGATACTCAGAATCCTTTGCAAACCTCAAAATGTGGCCAAGCAAACACTTTTTACTCAAATTTTGGTAATGGAAAGTTCTGGAATGTGAGAGAACCCACAAATGCCCTTCCACCCAGCATTTCCCCAAGTCTCCTGATAAAAATGGTAACTCACTTGTGTTGGTAGGTCTAGTGCCCGTGTCTGGAAACGGGCCAAAACGCAACATGGACACATCAAATTTCTACATTCAAAACTGACGTGTTCTTTGGAAAGTGCCTAGCTGTGGATTTTGGTTTCTAGCTCAGCCGGTACCTAGGAAAACCTACCAAACGTGTGCATTTTTTAAAACTAGACACCTACGGAAGCCCAGGATAGGGTAAATGTTGTCTGTCTCACCAGGTTCTGTTACCCAGAATCCTTTGTACACTTACAGTTTTCAAAAAAATATGGCCTCGGGGAGGGCAGCCCGTTTTTCAGAGGGTGCCGGCCCCCCTAAGTGAATTCCCTGGTGTCTAGTGGGGTTTCCTGGCCCTGGATCGCAGCGCAGCTGGCCAGGAAACCATTTCAGGAAGCCCTAGTTTGAAAGGGGAAAATCTCGCCTTTCAAACAAGGCCTTCCCAAACGGTGGGGAGACCCGTTCGGGCCCATTTTTCCCACCGAGCAGAAAGCAGCCTTAGCTGCTGCTTCCTGCTCCAGTGGGAAAAACAAAGTGTGATGTCAGCGTGACATCACAAAGGGGTGGAGGGGCGGGGGTAGACAAGGAATTCTTCCATGTCTCCCAAGGGGTAATTACATTTAAAAACATCCTCTGTTGTGACGCACCAGAGGATTTTTGAAACCCCTCCCTGGCATCAGCCACTGGTGGTAACCCACACCAATGGGGTTAATCCAGTGCAAAACAAGTTATAACAAGCATTTACAAAATGAATAGGCCTCACCTTTGGGACCTGTTGGCTTTTGCAATGCCTCTTGACGATGCTGTATGGATCCGCAAGATGATGTGCATCATGGGCAAAAAGAAATGCCTATGTGATGATGTCATTGTCATGATGGGTTGGTAATCAAAACAAATGCAAAAGAAACAGCTTTATGGTAAGGCAGAGTAACTGGCAGCAATTTCCTACCTGGTCCTGCCCACCACCCCCCCCCAAATAAAAAAATAAAAAATGGACAGCGGGCATGGGGACAACAGAGCAATGGGTGGAGAAAAGAGAATAGACATCACAACTGAAAGCAAGCTATGTTCAATACAAAAGAAATAGCTTTATGGTAAGGCAGAGTAACTGGCAACAGTTTGCTGCCTGGTCCTGCCCTCCTCCTCCCCAGAAAAAGAACAGTGGGCATGGGAGCAACAGAGCAATGGGTGGAGAAAAGATAAATATATCCCACAAATGAAAGCAAATTATGTGTGTGATGACAGAGTGTACTTTACAGATGTAAACAGTCCTTCTGGTATTGCAGTAGATGTAGAAGGATACACTGGAGCAGCCAACAGAAATAAGGTTAATATAAAATAGAGTGGCCTGGCAGTGTCCAGCCAGTGGTTGAAGGTTTCTGAGCCAAAGAAGCCAATGGCTGAAGGAGGAAGATCAGAAATCCCCTTACAATATGTATAGAATGCAATATGTTTGCACCAATTGGTGCAACTGCCATTATGTGTACATACTGAAAAAAGAGCTGGGCTGGGCTGGACTGATTCTAGGTCTCGCTAGAAAAGTGCTTCACTCTTTCTGGTAAACAAAACCTTGTCAGTCACACATTCTTACAGCTTCGACAGAAAGATCAAGAGCCTAAATGATAACACAAGCCATGCTCTCTTTGCTTCTTAACCCTTCTGCTGCTAGGCCTTTCCTGCACCGCCCCCTGCTAACCCTTTTTTTGGCTATTTGGGGAAGTTTGCATTTAGGCCCCCATAACTTTCTGTCCACAAAAGGTATACACGCCAAATTTGCATCATGTTGTTCCCAATATACTGGGAATTCTAAAGGTACCCAGGATTTGTGGTTTCCCTTGGAAGAGAATGAGAAATTAGCACAAAAAAAACCATTTAGGGTTTTTGGGAAACATGGGAAAAATTGCTACAGAAGAGGTTTTTTTTTCCCCTGCACGTGGCATCAACAAAGGATTAGCAGTCAGAGCTAAAATCACCATATGCCTAGCTTTCAGGAACAGGCAGACTTGAATCAGAAAACCAAATTTCTCAACACAGTTTTGGCATTTTACTGGGACGTAGCCCAGTTTTCCTATTTGTTGTGCTTTCAACCTCCTTCCAGGTAGTGGTAGAAATGGAAGTAAAACCAATGGTGGATCCTGGGAAGCTATACATTTCTGAAACAAAGACATAATTCTGAATACGGTAAGGGGTCATTTGTGTAGATCTGTCAAGGTTTTCTCAAAGAAAATAACAGTTGAAATTAAAAAAAGATTGAAATTGAATTTTTTTAAAACAGCTATTCGTGTCTACGTTTGCAGATTTTCAAAAGCAATATACCATTACATCTGTTGGACCCTTAAACTTGTGGGGATTCATAGGGCAGGTAGGTTCACCAAGAACCCCATGTACCCAGAGCCAATAACTGAGCGGCACCATGCAATGGTTTTTCATTGAGTAAAGGGCATACAGTAATTCATTTGTTCAAATATAAAGAGTGAAAAGATAGGTATCAAGGAAATCTGTGTATTTCTGAAAGGGGCTCAAGCTATGGAGTTTAGAAGCAGTGGTTATTTGCACATTTCTGAATTTGGATTTACCCATACTAGCATGTGATTTAGAGGGCATTCCTCAAAATAGCTTCTTTTTTACACACTGTCTTACATTTGAAAGGTGCAAATGCAGAAAACGACAATTGTTGTTCAATTCTGTGTTCCCCTAAGTCTCTCAATAAAAATGGTGCCTCACTTGTGTGGGTACCTTAGTGCCCGCAACAGGAAATGGCCCAAAACACAAAATTGATACATAAAATTGTTCCATGCAAAACTGACCCGTTTTTTGCAAAATGGATAGCTGTGGTTTTTGGGCCCTACTTCAGTCGGCACCTGGAGACACCTAGCAAACCTGTACATTTTTTTAAACTAGGCACCCAGGAACATACAGGATGGGGTGACTTGTGTGGCTCTCACTAAGTTCTGCTACACAGAATCCTGTGCAAACTTCACAATTTGTCAAAAGAACACACATTTACCTCACATTTCTGGGATGGAAAGTTCTGAAATCTGAGGGAAGCCACAAAATTCCTACCACCCAGCATTCCCCCAGGTCTCCTGATAAAAATGCTACCTCCCTTATGTGAGTGGGTTAGGTGTCCGCAACAGGAAAGTGCCCAAAACAAAATGTGGACACATCAAAATTATGTATCACAAAACAACCTATTTTTTGCAAGGGGGGACCTGTGTTTTTGGTCTCCTGCTCAGTGGCCATCTAAGGAAAGCTACCTAACACCGATATTTCTAAAATTTAGACACCCAGGGGATACCTTGGAGCTGTGACTTGCATGTATCCCCCAATGTGCTGTTACCCAGAATCCCCTGCAAATCTCAAATTTAGGTACAAAATCAAGTTTTCCTCACATTTCTGTGTGGGATCATCGTGCCCACAGACATTTCCTACCACCCAGTGTTTCCCTCGATCTCCTGATAAAAATGATACCTCCTTTGTGCAGGTGTGCCAAGTGTAGGCGACATGGAAGGGCCAAAAAGGTGTAAAATTTGAAGGGTAACCAAAGCAGGTCCAAATGGGCAAGTTTTTTCATGTTTTTAGGATGACTCTGCTTTGGGCACCCACACAAGTGGGGTAGAATTCATATCAGTACAGATAGGGAACGCTGGCTGGTAGGAATTTTGTGGATTCCTATGCATTCCGGAAGTTTACTTCACAGAAATATAGGAAAAATGTGCGATTACAGGCAAAGTTGGAGGTCTGCAAGGCATTGTAGGTAAGAAAATTGTGTGGAGTGCATGTGAAGCACACCACTCTGGACTCCTCCAGATGTTTAGTTTTAGAAGTGTCTGGGTCTAGTAGGTTTTTCCACATGGCAGTGTACCCAAGTCCAAAAGGTGCTGCTACTCACCATTGCCAGTGGAACGAAATTGGGAGCTCTCTTGGCCCATATGCAAAATCAAAGCCCAAAAGAGTTAAATGTCCCCTTGCTTGCAACTGGGATGAGAAGCTTTAGTCCGCAGGGGGTTCACAAAACCTGTTGCCATCTTCAGTGGGGGGGGGTGGGGCATAACCATGCCCATAATGGTGGGCAGCCCGCCCATCTATTATTTAAAGAAAATGCTCCCCTGATGCGCAATGGGCTTTCTGACCACCCTGCGGGGTAGATCAGGGGTAATGATCCCCATCTGTCCCCCAGGGCAAGGCAGAAAGAGTGTGCCCATTTATTTTGGTAGGTGGCAGCATTGTTAAGCCCATTCTGGGTAGCCCCTACCCCTACATTACCAAAAATAAAATCGCTGGTTCCTAGTGGGCTTTTTAACTTCCCTGGGGAGAGGCAGATAGGGGCATATTGCCCCCATCAGGTGGCAGAAAGAATGTGCTGATTTTTTGAAGGGGGAGGGGTGGGGCATTGCAATGCCCATTCTGGGCAACCTACAGCCCTATATGAATAAATAAAATCTCTGGTGCCTAGTGGGCATTCGGCCTGGGGAGGAGTAGAGTGGGGAATATTGCTCCCATCTGCTCCCCAGAGGTGGGGGGGGGCAGGAAGACTGTGCTGATATTTTATTTGGATAGGGGTGGTGGTGGGGGCATTGCAAGGCCCATTCTGGGCATCCCCCATTCCTAGATAAATGAAAAAACTCCTTGGTGCCCTGCAGCCCTAGTGGGTAGATTGAAGGCTACCCCCGTCTGCCCCCAGGGGGCCATAAAGACTGTGCTGTTTTTTTCAGGGGAGTGGTGGAGACATTGCAATGCCCATTCGAGGCTGCCCCCACCCCTAGATGTATACAAAATGTCCCTGGTGCCTAGTGGGCTTTCTGCCCCCCTGGGGATTTTGGCCATAAGCTTAAGGGTGGAGCAAAAACCCTTGGCCAAGGGGCCACTCCTCCCTCCCTGGGGTTTAGTGGGTGGATCCCTACTTGGGGATTGCCTTCCCGTGGTGAACCCCAAGCAGTGATCCACTAGGGAGGGGGGCCATTGGAAAGAGGAGTATCTCCCCTTTCCAATGATGAGTCTCCAGTCTGCCTCAGTGCATGGGGGGCTGAAATAGCCCCCTGAGCACTGAGGCAGTGAAATTGAAATGAGCCAAATGGTTCATTTCATTTTCATTTTCATAGAAATGATGTCAGCGTGCCATGCGCTGATCATCATTTCACT
Source organism: Pleurodeles waltl (assembly GCF_031143425.1). NCBI lineage: Eukaryota > Metazoa > Chordata > Amphibia > Caudata > Salamandridae > Pleurodeles > Pleurodeles waltl. Next base: position 855,909,469 of record NC_090440.1, read on the forward strand.
GAAAGCTCAAAACAGCCTCAAGAGCTGGGGAAGCTATTCCCCAGCTCCGGAGGCTGTTTAGGGCACCAGAGGGAGTTTCAGTGCCATGTGTACGGATGGCCGGGAGCTGTCCGATGCACATGAGCACTGCAGTGTTGGATGGCTCCCTGCTGTCCGACGCACAGACTTGATTAAATGATATGACACAATAATAGGGACTAAGCATTACGCATGCACTTTTGCTGCCTGTTCTGGAGATAGGAGTACGTTCCACAACTGATTCATTTAATTCCATCTCAGTAAATTTGACAGTCCTAATATTTCAGAAAATTTATAACTTTGAAAATGGAGTCAGATTTTGCTATCACTTGCACAGAAACAGCAATTTGACTGAAGACTACTAATTGGATGATACCTTTCTATTGAAAACGTGTTTATCTTTCAATGATGCTGGCTCCCGAACCTTCAGTTGAAATTATTTTTGCAGTGGCTTTTAAAATATTACCTACAAATAACGTATAATAAAACTGTAATAATTACTTTACGGTCTTAGTTCAAATGCTAAGTCTCACTCAAACTCTCAATCTAACTGTACCTTTACTTCTAACCTTAACCCTATTTCTTAACTAAATCTTAAGTTATCCAATTACTGTTTCTATAATGTATCCAAACTTTACCCTAATATTTACCCAATTTTTAACTTAACTCTTGCATAACTTTAACCCCTACCTTAAACCTAGTTGTGAACAAGACCTGAACTTCTTCCTAACTTTGACCCCAGTCTTAATTCTAATCCTTATTCTTACACTACCATTTATCTATCCTAGCTCAAACACTAAACTTGACCTGAATTGTTACCTACCCTTAGCTCATTGGGTAGTCTTCCCGATGCTGTACCATGCTATGGCCGTCTAGGAGCACCAACATCAACGAAGACGACAACGGTGAGTACAGCCGCCTAGCACACTAGGGAGGGAGGGAGGAAGAGGAAAGTGACACACACATGCACAACACACACCATACACACACACCACACACCTAGAACTATCTGTGGAGTAAATCACCAGTAAAAGAACCCAGGAGCAAAGAAAGCTAGGATACATACCTCTGTTCCAACCATTGTACTGTTGGATGAATAGCCCAAATCCAAATAAAACAGAAATACATATTTACAGGCAGGGCCTTGGCCAGTCCAAAGTCTGAAAATGCTGACAGGGCAAAGTCCAAGGCCCAACTTGACTCCTGACAACATCAGGACTCCACTGTGCAGGGGTATCATGTCGGAAACAGGCAGACACCTCAGGGAGCGGGGGTTGAGGGTTTCTTTTTGGGACGGGGGTCCTTGAGTTTGGGTTTAGGAGGGGAGGAGCAGCTTGAGGCAGGGGCCTGGAGCGCCACTCATGTGCCCCTTAGTAGGCAGCTGAAGTCTTGGGGGGTGGAACAGTGCTCGATTTGGTGCTGGAGGTACTGGCCTGAGGGAGTGGGACTTTGCTCTTAAGGCAGGACGGGGGAGGGTGACAGAAGTGGTCAAGGTGGGAAACTAAAAGCTTCTTATGACCTGTAGGGCAGGCTGTGGGAGGAGGAATGGGAGTGGAGGTAGAGGGAGTGGTTGTAGGAGGAGGTGTGCTGGACTTGTGTGCAGGTGCATGGGCAGTGAGCATGTGTAAGGTGGATGGCTTTTGGGGGTCTGAGTGTGAGCTTTTGTGTGTCTTGGGAGGGCAGACATTGTGGAAGAGGTCAAACAGGATGTGTGGATGGATGTTGGGTGGTGTCTGCAAGTGAGGTGGGTGTGCTGCGTGAGGACATGGTGGTAGAGGTGGCTGTGCATGTGGTGGGTGGGGTGCATGTCTGCGGGTCTGCTATTGTGGTGAATGTGGGCAAGGCTGTGCAGGTGGTAGGTTCTGGTACTCTTGATGCTGTGCATGCAGGTGTGAGTGCTGATGTGACTGTGAGGGAGGAGGAAGAGGAGGAGACAGTGGAGGCAGTAGCTGATGTGTGTGCATCTGTGTATTGGCTGTGTGTGTGCTTGTGGACTGAAGTGTGCTGCCTGTGTTTGTCTGTCCGAGTCTTGTCTGTTGTTTGGTGAGCGGGCACGGGCAACTCAGTGGGGGGCTACTGGGAGGGGGGTGCTGGTACAGGGTGGCGGAATATCCTGTAGCTGGGATGGTCCCAGAGGGGTCCACCACCCCCCAGGGAGCTCCCATCAGAGGAGGAATCAGAGTCAGTTGTCAGTTGTATCAGCTCCTGTCTCCTCCATGGTGCTCTCCTCACCCTCCGTCCCACTGGTCCCCTCGGCGTTGGTGGACTCTGCCTCCTGGGTCCCGTGGGCTGCAGCTCCCTCACTCACTGCTGCCCCAGCTCTTTCACCAGATGATGCTAATGCACAGATGGACAGGATGACAAAAGGAGAGGGGGGAGATAGAAAGGGAGCACAGGGTCAATCACAGCACCAACAGCACAGATGGCATACACATCACTATCACTCACTGGGACTGAGAAAGGGCAGTATAGACCACACTGGCATACCGTTGGCTAGTTACAACAGCAGGTAGGAGCCAAACACTGCCATCTGCACACTTACTGGGACCAGTTAAGCCCCATCTGCCATGGAAAGCTACCTAACCATCAAAAATATTAATTACACCCAAAATACCTAAGCTGGTCTATGCAGCAATGTCTAAACTGGCATATTGGGGCATCCACTGGCTAGAACCCTGCACCCAAATCCCACGCCAGGCAACAAATGATGGTTGGCACACACATTCTACTCACCCTGTTGTGGCTGCTGTGATACCCTCAAGCGCCCATCCAGCTCTGGATAGGCCACCACAAGTATGCAGGCCATTAGGGGGGTCAGGTTCCAATGGGCACCCCTCCCTCATTAGGAGGCTGTTCCCAGCTGGGCCTCTGCGGGCTTCGAGGCACAGTGTCTCAGGTCCTCCCACCATTTCCTGCAGTGGGTGCTCTGCGGCTATGGACCACTAGGGTCGGAACACCCTTGGCGATGGCACGCCATAACCCCTTCTTCTGATGGGGGCTGACCTGCAGAGGAAACACAGACACCATGAACTATACAATCCAGCCTGTCACACATATGGCCAACATGCTGCATTTGTCCCTCATCAAGCACACACATGACCCGTACCTTTGATTTAACACCACCAGCCATACCCCCCCAAATGACACACTGTCAGCACACACACACATCTACATGCAGCCATGTTGCCTACAAAGTACCCATGATGTACTCACCTGTTGGTCTGGAGGTCCATACAACTGCCCATACAGGGGTAGGACCCCATCCAAGAGCCTCTTCAACTCCTCCGACGTGAAGGCTGGGACCCTTTTTCCCTGTAGCACAGGCCATGACAGGTACCAGACACAGGTCACAGCAGAACACACAGTGCAGATGTAGTCCAGTGGAAAGTCAGGACTCAAGTGAAGTAGTTTGAAGAAAATGGAAGTCACTTCCGCGGCGGTGAACACCGTCACCGAAGGTGTTGATCATCATTGGTTTCTGTATTCCATAGAACCCCATGTTAGCCAATGAGGAATTGCACGGTGGTGCAGACCGCCTCCCGCCATGAAGCCTAACGCCGGCAGAGTGAGGTCTCTTCCACCTGTCCCTGCATACAGGACAGGTGGTTGCTATTTTCTACTACAAGTACACATGAATTGATGTAAACGTTGTCTACTGTACACACCTAGACAATTCCAGTGTCCAACATACAAACATGTTCTGTGTACTCTGATGTTGTGTCCATAGTTTCAGTCGTCACTCCCTTCTTACTTTTGGGTCCCTTAGGTACCAACCACTGTGGAAGAATAGGAGGAGGAGGCAAGCACCCGTGTACAGACCCCTTGTGGATGTGGCTATATTGGCGGACCGGCACATCATACTCATCTATCGTCTGGACAGGGCCACAATCACAGAGCTGTGTGCACAATTGGAGCCTGATCTTATACCTGCTTTCTATTGCACCACAGTAATACCCCCTCTTGTGCAGATACTATCTGTGCTCCATTTCCTGACAACAGCTCTTTCTGGGTGACAATGGGCTTGGCTGCAGAAATGTCACAACCAATGTTCTCTCTTGTGCTTACAAGGGTTTTGGCTGCCTTGCTTAAACATATGTGCAGCTATGTCGCATTCCCCCAGGTAGATGAATTGCCCACTGTGAAAGATGGATTCTATGTGATGAGACACATACCACATGTGATTGGGGCCATTGATGGGACCCATATTTCCTTAGCTCCCCCAAGGGCCAATGAACAGGTGTACAGAAATAGGAAGAGTTTCAACTCACTCAATGTCCAGATGGTGTGCCTTGCTGACCATTACATCATGCACGTCACTGCCAAGTATACTGGGTCGGTGCATGATGCCTTTGTCCTGAGGAATAGCAGCGTTCCACAGCTGATGACACAACTACAGAAGCACAGAGTGTGGCTTACAGATGAGCTTGAGTCCCCACCTAATGTATGTCAGTGTATGCCTTCACGAGTCATACCCCATGCTATTGTGCAAGGCTGTGTGTCCCTCACTTCTTCCAGATGACTTAGGCTACCCAAACCTGTCCTGTTGACCCCTGTTAGGAATCTGAGAACAGGGGCTGAGAATAGGTACAATGATGCTCATGGGCGTACCAGGAGGATTGTTGAAAGGACCTTCGGTCTCCTGAAGGCCAGGTTCAGGTGCCTCCATCTGACAGGTGGATCCCTCTGCTACTCTGTGAGAAGGTCTGCAAGATTGTTGTTGTGTGCTGCATGGTGCACCATTTGGCCCTCAGGCACCATGTGCCCTATCTGCAGGAGGAGGGGGTGACAATGCACATGTGGCAGCAGTGGACAGTGAGGACAGTGAGGAGGAGGAGGATGTGGACAACAGAACACATATAATACAACAGTACTTCCAATGACACTCAGGTAAGACTGTTGAACTAAACATTTATCCATTTAAGTGTTGTGCTGTGTGGCTGCAGCATAATGCCAGTCATTACCTTTGCATCCCAAATGACTGTCACCTTTGCCTTCCCTTATTGCAGATGTTGATGTGATTACAACAGTGTAATGCTGTGATGTGTACAGACTGCTAAGACACATATGTAGGATGGATCAACATATTACAGGACAGTTGTACAGGATCATGCAGTTCAATACAGTTCAATACATTGTACATTTCCTTCAGATAACGCACTATTAATCAGGTTGTGTCCAAGGGTGTTTATTAATAAATCAGGCATACAATGCAAAGTGCAATAGAGTGGGGTGATGGTTGGGAAAAGTCCAGTATAGTGGGCCAGTCTGTTTGTTGCACAGGTCCAGTGTCCAACGGGCCATAGGAAGGGGAGCAATGGCAGTCCAAAGTAGACATGGTGACACAGTGGAACACAAGAGAAACATTTTGGAGGGGCTCATTTCCTGATGATGGCCTTGGTCTTGGCAACTGCCTCTGGTGTCTGATTGGGTCACAGGGAACACTTGCAGGGTGGTTCACTTTCTGCAGGAGGAGGAGTGTTGGTGGCCTGTGGGTCCTGTGGCAGGGCCTCCTGTCAACTAGCTGCAGCAGATGTGGAGGGCTAGTCAGTAAACTCGCTAGTGGTAGGGGCCTGCTGGTGTGCTGTGTACTCCTGCATGATGCTGGCCATGTCACACAGCACCCCTCCAATGGAGGCCATGGAGGCAATTGTTGCATGAACTCCTGGTGGTGTTCCCACTGCAGCGGCTGGTTCTTCTGCATGATGTTGAGCACCTGACCCATCCTGCCCTGGGATTTTTGGTATGCCTGAGGACATTTGTGAGTGCCTCCTGGGCAGTCGGTTCCCTGGGCCTGTCCTCCCCCTGGCACACAGCTGCCCTCCGACTGTCCCCGGCCCACTGTGCCTCTATCCCCTGAACGGTGTGCCCACTGAAACCAGGACTCTCTTTGTCTTGCCTGTGTGGTGTAGACTCGGTTCCCTGTATAGGTAGGCACACTACTGATTGACCAGTCCTGGGGACAGAGGTCTGGGGGCATTGACTAGCTGCTGTGGTGTTAGATTCTGAGGGGTGTGGGGCTCTGTGGTGGACTGGCTGTGGGATGGGGTAGCCGACTGACCTGTGGTCCCTAATGGGCCAGGGAGTTCATCCAGTTCCAGAGCTCCTGAGTTGCTGTCATCAATGGGGGCATCTTCTGGTGGGGGACTGGGTAGCTGTGGCACCTCCTCAACGCTGACATTGGTTGGGGCACCTGTGGGGATGTAAGTGTTGTGTTATGGTACATGTCTGTTACATATTCTGCATTCCTAGCTTTTCCAATGACAAAGTTGTTGTCCTCCCACCTATGGTAATGCGTGGTGATGGATTGCGGGATTGTTAGTTCTCCATGCTGTGCATGCATTAATGGTGGGTGTGCATGCAGAGCTGGAAGGGATGTGCATGCAGTGGGTAAGGCATGCAGGGCTTGGCATTTAGGTTTGTTGATTGGGGTGGTGCACTGTGTGGGATGGAATGGGGTGAAGGGAGTCAGGGTGAGGGGTCGAGATGGCATGCAGGTATGGGGGATGATAGGTTGTAAATGGTGACTCACCAGTGTCCAGTCCCCTGGCTACTCCAGTGAGGCCCTCAGGATGCAGTATTGCCAAGACTTGCTCCTCCCATGCTGTCAGCTGTGGGGAGGAGGTGGGGATCCACCGCCAGTCTTCCTGATGGCGAGATGGTGCCTTGTTGCAATAGAACGCACCTTCCTCCATAGTTTGTTCCACCTCTTCCTTATGTCGTCCCTTGTGCATGGATGTTGTCCCATGGCGTTCACCCTGCCCATGATTCTCCACCACAGCTCCATCTTTCTGGCAATGGAGCTCTGCTGTACCTGCTGTACCTGTGCTCCAAATGCTGTGGCTCTACCCTGACTATTTCCTCCACCATTACCCGCAACTCCTCATCAGTGAACTGGGGGTGTTGTGTGGTGTGTGTGTTGTGCAGAGGGTGATGAGTGAAATGGTGGGGTGTGTGGTGTGTGACAGATGAATGGGTAGTTCTGGTATGTGTGCCGTTCTCTCTGGAATTGCCGTGGCACAGTGTAGCAGTCTTCTCATGTTTGCAAAGGTTTGTGGGTGATGTGGGTGTGTGTTTTAAAGTGTTGTTGGTGAGTGTGTGGTGTGTGCATATTTGTGTCAGGTGTGAGTTTTTGATTCTAGCCAATATTGTCTTGTTTTGATTTAGGTTGGCCATATCCACCACGGCAGTGTGCACCTCCAATGGTTTACCGCTGTTGAATACCCGCTGTGGTGATTCATGGGTCATTATTTGGAGGGCGTTGTTTCGATGGCATAACGGTATGGGTGGTAGTTCTGACAGTTTATCACGTTCAGTGGGTCTGGCGGATTTGTGGTTGTGGCCGTTTTCTGGCGGACGGATGTTTGCCTCCGTGATGGTATGTTGGCAGCAGTCACTGTGGCGGTATTCGGAATTTACCGCAAATGTCATAATGAGGGCCATAGTCTTGCAAAATGGGAATGGGGAGTGGTTGGATGTCGAGCGGTATTGGAAGGTGGGGGATGGAAATAAAGTGGGTTGGTGACACATGTTAGTCTAATGTTAGGACCAGTGGCGAAAACAGCAATTTGGGGCAGGCACGCTTCCTGGGGTCCCAAATACTCCTCTTGCAGCAGGGCGCTGCCAGCACATAACCCATTGGGGGGGACAAAGTCTAATGGTGCTACCAATATGTCAGTTAGTAGATCTTTTTTGGCTTCAATCTTTACTACGAAAAAGTCACAGTTCCTGCCCCTCACTCTTGTCAGTACCCTTTCTTGGAGGGAGCGTAATACAATCGCATCCACCCATGCCCATTGTAATAGTGTGTTAAGCCACTTAATAGTGTCTCGTGTTGCAGGTGTCTTCCATTGCACTGCAATCCACCGTTTGAATAACACAAATGCCAGGTTTATAAATCTGTGCAGGTGTTTATCCCCTTTGGCAGTGGGATGGAGTCCAAGGAGGCAGGATTCAGGAGTGGGGGTCAACGAATGGCCTACCAGTTCAGCTGTGGTGGCTGTAATCTCCTGCCATGTGTGTTGTACTGGGGGGTAATCCTAAACCATGTGGTAGAACCTTGCCTCCGTCAACTTGTACCACGGGCATTCATAAGTAAATGTAGGGAAAGTATGTTTAATGCATTTGGGGAGAGATATGCATGGTGTAGATAATTAAGTTGGGTAAAATGGAATCTGGGGTTGTGTGATACTTCTTTTGCTTGTTGAAGGACTGCTGCCCATGCTTTTGGTGTTAATGGGTGTGAGAGGACTGTATTCCATCGATTGAGCACTCCCTCCATGTCCATTAAGGTGCATGTGGATAATGTTTCGACTAGTAATGAAATAGTTTGCAGCTATCCGGCACCCGATAGGAGGACATGGAGGATGGGCGATTGCAGTGGTTCCGCATCACTGGTCCCTCAAGTGTTTCTCACCACTGGTTGGATCGCATAATAAGTCAGAAGTGCCCCAATACCATGCTATAAGTATCCATAATGCCTGATTGGACATAAGAGACTTCTCATCGAGAAAGTCTTCACGCTCTCCAGCTCAGCCGCGGCCAAATCATGGTGCATAACCAGTGCGTTTGCCTGGTAGTTGGGCTAAGTGAATCAGAGGAGAATTGGGTAGAGTGGGGAATTTGCCACGTACAAATTGATGCTAGCACACTTGAGTCATCATCATCAAAATGAATTGCTTCAATGGGGGACATGAACAGTCAGACAACCAGTTGTACACTCTGGTCGTACCTAATCTCGCTTGTTCAGCCATTCTTTTTGCACTGGGGGACCCACCAAGCCAACTCAATGGCTACTGCAGTTGTGTAGCCAAATAAAATAACTCAAAATGAGGCACTCCCAGGCATCCATCGAAAAGCGGGCATTGTGTTATGGTCAAGGCCACGAGGCGACTATTCTTTCCCCACATGAGTTCTAGTAGCAGACCATTCAGTTCATGGAAGAAAAGTCTGGGGATCACTATTGGCAGTGCTGCAAAGAAATATAGCAGCCTGGGGAGTATGAACATCTTACAATTGCCACTCACCCCAGTGGCGTGAGCAGTAATAAATACCAGAAAGGAAGCGATCCCTGAATGGAATGTAGTGATTGGCCCAGAATGCCCGATTTAAGGTCTCCATAGGAGAGATAAATTTGAATCACCAGGTACTTGAATGTCTCATAGCATCACTAGAGTTGATGTTCTGAGAAAGCAACCCTGAAGAGTTGAGGAGTTGGTGCAAGGGGAAACAGGCAAGACTTTGACCAGTTCACTCGAAGACTGAAAATGTCCCCAAAAATGTAAAAGATATCCATCAGTTCCAGAAATGAGGCCTGGCCATTTCTTAGAAAAATCAATCCATCAACGGCATATAGGGACTTGATGTGGTGGGCATTCAGTTCCCGAATCACCCAATGCTTTGCGAGGAGACAGTTGGTAGGCGAGGGGTTCCATGGAAATTGCAGAAAGTAGTGGTGAAAGGACACCCCTGTCTGATACCCCTCTGTATCGGGAAGCTATCTGATATCAGCAATCCCGTTTTCACTCTAGCTAACCGATTGGAGTACAGTGTACGGATCCGCCCCAGGAGCCCTGGACCAAATCCCACATAGCTGAGGGTCATTAGCAGAAACTCACAGCTGAGTGTATCGAAAGCTTTTTTGATGTCCAGGGATACTGCAACCTTTTTGCGCACGTCTAAAAGTGCGCTGTGGATGATCCGCAGAAGACATCTAGTACTGAGGTAAATGCTATGAGTTGGAATAAATCCAGACTGGTCATCATGAATTAGTGAACCGATCTGTTGAAGCAGCCTGTTTTCCAGGACCGTACTCAATATCTTAGTTGAGATTGAGGAGGGATAAAGGTCTATAAGAGTGCACATCCAGTGGGTCATTTTCTCGTTTGCGGAGGCCTACTGTCAATGCCTCACACTGTGAGTCCGAAAGTTTACCACAGGATTGGGCTTTATTGAGCACCTCCAACAAGGGCTGAGTGAGGAGCATGGAAAATCTGGTGCAATACTCAAATGGCAGTCTATCTGTGCCCGGTGTTTTGTTCCAGCTATCTAGTCCATAGCAGCCCTAAGTTCCTCCAGTCACATGGGCTCATCAAGCTCGGCCCTTTGAAGCATGGATATATGAGGCAGAGGGAGGTCTCTCATGAAGTCTACTAACTGTGTGGGGTAGAGGCCAGAGTTGCAGCGTACAGTGTGATAGTATTAATAGAAAGCATCATTAATGCCATTTGCATAGTGGCCATGGAGGCGTCACTTTGTTTCATAGCTTCAATTGGGATGCATTGGCAGTCTTCCTGGACAAGCCATGCCAATAACCTACTCAAGTGATTGCCCTTGTCATGCTGCCTAGCCAATTGGTTCTTATAATCATGTCTACACAACCGTGCCTCACTCTCCCTGTTTTTCCTTCGGAGATGCCGGAGATGTTCAGGCTTGAACATCTGAGCCACCACTGCCTGTTCCAAGGGACGCAGCTCCCTATCCAGTGACATCAATCCATCAGACAACATGCATCTCACTTCCCAGGTAGCCGCCATGCAGTGACCCCTCACCACTACTTGGTGGGCATCCCACTCTGTAGTGAGAAGGGTGGTAGATTCCTTGTTGTGATCAAAGCATTGTGCAATACACATAGAAAGCTTGTCTTGAAACTGGGAGTCAAAGAACACCTTGGCCTGTAGGTGCCACATGGGAATACATGGGCATGGTCTTCCCCATTTGAGTATTATCTGTAATGGGCAGTGATCAGAAAGGGTGTGGGCCAGGTACTCCAATCGGACAGTCAGTTGTCCCAAGTGGGCACTAACTAGTATCAAATCAATCCTGGTATGGAGATCATGGACCGGAGAGTAAAAGAAAATCTTGCAGTTCACAGAGTGGCCAAAGTGCCACAAGTCATGTATGCCCCGATTTGTGAACCAAGTACAGAAATAGCATGGCACTCTTCTGCTCGCCATGCCCAGTAACGGGGAGTAGAGTAATCACAGTGTATATCTAGTACACAGTTAAAGTCATTGCCCCACATGCATGGCGTTGCTGGATTGCAGAAAAGTGCAGAAATTAGCATATCAAAACATTGTTCTGGATTGTGGTTAGGTGCGTAGATCCCTACCAGTGTCAGGGGTGAACCATCCAGTTGTCTCTCCAACACTACATATCTACCTTATACATCCACTTTGCATCGTTCCATTACATAGGGGACGCCGGCGCAATCCGAATCAGCACTCCACAGGTGAATGCCAATGAGGATGTGCCGTATATTTGGTCAAAGCTCTGTTTTGGGAAGTGAGTTTCATGTAGTATAGCGATATGCACGTGGTGGTGCTTGAGATGTGTGCAGATTTGGTAGTTTTTGTTAAGAGTCGTCATGCCTCGCATGTGCCAGGTCATTACATTGTAATGTGGGGTAGTGCTGTTGATGTGTGCTCTTATGGTGTTTAATGAGGTTGCACGTGCCAAACGATGAACAAAACACCCAAAATGCCCCCCACCCTCAATGAAGAGTATGAAAATATAATGGATGTTTCTCCCTCCCTTTTCTCTATTAGAATACCAAGGCTTCACATAAACAAATGTAAAATGCAAGCATAACAGTGCCAAATAACTCCCCCTAGGTCAGGTGACATTTGAGCTTTCTGCCAAGCACCCCAGAACAATAACCATGCACAAAACAGACAATAAAAGGGGCAAATGGTGTCCGTGTGGAAGTCTCTTAGTGGGGCACGGAAGCAAATAGTTCCACATCCAGCCCAGTAAGAAAATCAACATTTTACCTATGAAGAGCCCATGTGCCTCGGCAGTGCAGGGACATCTGGCAGCACACACCTGAACCCATTTTACCTGCAGTGTAGGACGATTGCAGTTCCCAGTGGGCATTAGCCAACTGCGTCATAATGTTCTCTTGGTCACACCAGGATCATTTCATGCTTTAGGTAATACACAGTTAGGAGAGTTTGCGTGCTCAAGTAGGACCATTATCAGAAAGTGGTGTTTTCAAATAGTTTGATGACTGCTCCTCATAACTCATCAGGAGTGCATAATGTAACCTCTGGGCCGGTTGAAGTAAGCCTCAGCAAGGCCTACTAGTGCAAGGGGTTCACCTTTCTCTGCACAAAGCCCTCAGACCATGTAGGAAGAAGTTGGCACATAAATTGAAATAAAAGACAAAGTTTATTAACCTCATGAGGTGGTACTACAGTTCAAACAGCACCCTTCGGTAATGTTTGAAGTAGCACACTGAACTGAGAGAGCATGGTCCTTTTATACCCACGCAGGGGCTAAAAGGAGGTGGTACAGTTATAGAAGCAAGACTTGTACACATGTAAGGTCATGTGGAAAAGGCACAGTCGACAGGTAGGAGGAGCTAACAGTTTTCAAGGACTAACAGCTGCAGACCTTACTGAGCATGTGCGAAAGTGGGAGATGCTAAATATAACTTGTCACTAGGCAGATTTCAAGAGTAGTTAACAGAAAGGTAGGACAGAGCATATGGTGAGCACATGGCAGCATGTGGCAGAAAAAATGGCTGCCATGAATACAAAATGAATTCCGCGAAATGTTTACAATAGTTACTAAATACAAGATGTCTTCTGCTAATGCTTAATCTAATCGCTGCTAAACTACAACAGGCCCCTGTTTAGATCTGTAGATGAGGTTCTAGAGTCCCCTATGTCAGAACCGGATTCTGAGAGGTGTGCATCTCGAAGCACTGTAAAGAAATCCGTACTGTACTGAGTGGCCTCCAGCAATGCTCTGCCCTGTTCTTCTGCTGCTTATACTTTGGCTGGTTTAGCTCTTGTCCATTTTCACCAATGGCAGCGGGAGCAGGGTGCCAGCCAGTCATTAGCATTGGATTCTTCCACGGTGGGATGGGCCATGGCTTTGGCTTGCAACCAAATCAATTTATCCTCTGCTGTGGAGAACACATAGGATGTTTCACCATCCACAACTCAGATTTGTGCAGGGAATAGAAAAGCATACCAGATGTTCTTGTATCGAAGCGCTGTTTGACTTTGGTGTAGAATGCTCGCTGGTGCTGAATCTCCACTGTGAAGTCTGGATACACAGTGATGGAAGCACCCTTATACCTCCATTGGCCCTGTGCTCGGTCCTGAAAGTTAAGGAGATGGGTGATAATTGGCCATAGTGGGGGCCTAGGGGAGAAGATTTGCCAGGTGTTCATGCGCCCTATCATTCATGAATAATTTGGGTACATTATCAGCTAGCACTGTATCCATCAACTATTTCTCAATGAAGAGTTCTGCACTCGGGCCTTTAGAATGCTCAGGGAAGCCCAGGGAGCAGATATTGTTGAGCCTAGGGCGCCCTTTGGCATTCTCAGCTCTGTAAGTAGCTACCTCTGCACTCAGGAGTTTTAGTTTTTCCTGGAGTTCTTGGACAGTAGGTCTCATGGAAATGAGGGAGGATTTAGATTCCTCCACCCTGTCACTCAACTTACAATGGTCAGCCCGCAGCAAGTTAACATCAAGGGAAGCAGTATCGATCTTGGCTTCCAGAGATGTTTTGGTGTCCAGGATCCCCTCTAGGACTTTCTCGAACTGGGAGGAGTGTGTTCAGAGGGTGGCTTCCAGATGGTGTTAAGCAGCCACAGTGCAGTCCATAGGAGCAGGAGACGGCATTTAGGGCCTCATTCCGACCCTGGCGGTCATGGACCGCCAGGGCCGGGGACGGAGGAAGCACCGCCAACAGGCTGGCGGTGCTTCAGGGGCAATTCTGACCGCGGCGGTAAAGCCGCGGTCAGAAAAGGGAAACCGGCGGTTTCCCGCCGGTTTTCCCCTGCCCCAGGAAATCCTCCACGGCGGCGCTGCAAGCAGCGCCGCCATGGGGATTCCGACCCCCTTCCCGCCAGGCTGTTCCTGGCGGTTTACACCGCCAGGAAGAGGCTGGCGGGAACGGGTGTCGTGGGGCCCCTGGGGGCCCCTGCAGTGCCCATGCCACTGGCATGGGCACTGCAGGGGCCCCATTAAGATTTTCAGTGTCTGCCTAGCAGACACTGAAAATCGCGACGGGTGCCACTGCACCCGTCGCACACCAGCAACTCCGCCGGCTCCATTCGGAGCCGGCTTCATCGTTGCTGGGTCTTTCCCGCTGGGCGGGCGGGTGGCCTTTTGGCAGTCGCTCGCCCGCCCAGCGGGAAAGTCAGAATGACCGCGGCGGTCATTTGACCGCGGTACGGTCTTCTGGCGGGGGAACTTTGGCGGGCAGCCTCCGCCGCCCGCCGAAGTTGGAATGACCCCCTTAGTCTGCGTTTTCCTGCAACAAGGGTTTGGTGGCCTCTGGCTTCACCATCATGCTGTGTTGTGGTGTGGTGCAGCTTGCCGTGACAAGCAATGAGGAGGTTAGTGGGTGTCACTGCTACTTGTTCCACACCTGTGGGGAACACACCGCTGCAGGACCCAATTACACAGGGTAGCATTCCCCCATCTCTGTGCGCTGAAGATATAAAGCATTCCCTGGGAAGAAGCAATCATCAAGTGAGGCCTCCATGGTTTCAGACAGGGCAAGGGATTAATAGCATATCGCAGCAGGGAGACATTTACTGGTCACTACATGAGGGCCAAGGAGGTCAGACTCAAGACATGCATGGTCTGGGGGACTGCTGTACCACTGCTTAGTTGTGATGCACAAAGATAAAGTTGAACCCCAATGAAACCACTTTAAGGCTTTTCTAGGTCCAAACTGTGAGCCAATCCAGCAGGTGTGCTTCAGTTAGAGGAATCAACTTCGCCATTAGGCCACAACCAAATTAACGTGATCCTGAACTGCAGGAGGATGTTGTGAGTATGTACGATCAGAGGTACATTAGGCCTGCAGCCAGGAGACAGATGTCAGAAGAGCCCCCACTATCTCGCCGTATGGAGATTCCCCAGTATGGAGGGTCCTGCTGGTTAGGGGGGAAGAGGGGGCATAGGTTAAACTTCAGGCACCACAATGACAGGCACCAATAGCTGCCACAGTATTCTCTCAGGGCAGAGAAGGATGAGGCAAAGCCTCTATTTTAAGGTGGGCCCAGTTCTGCATGGTGGCTAGGGAGACTCAATGTTTGCTGGACTTGCAGAGTGAGCCCCAATGTGCAGTTGTGCCCTGGCACCTGCTGGGCTTGTGGGATTAATGGTTAATAGTCAATGGGGTGGCAAGGAGTACACAGATGAGAGGGAGTGGGGGCCAGCAGTCCGTGATGTTCAATCAGGTCCAAGACAGTGTCCTAATATCACACCAAGCCTAGCCGGGCCCAGCACTCACCTCGGCAATCCTACGTCATCAGGGCCACAGAGTCTAGCAACCGCTCCTAAAGCGCAGGGATCAGGATTCCTCAGCAGGTATCAGGCGAGAATTCCACCTGGCTATTTAGCAGTGAACAGTCCAATCGGCCACACACACCCTCACACACACCCTCACACACACTGGTTGCCTCTGTAGTACCCATGCAGGTAGCGCTACTTGTGGGATCCTGTTCTCACCACGGGCCAGGTTCAGTCCAGTCCTTGCCCAGCAGTGCAGGCCACAAGTTCCCCAGGGTCAGGTCTGTGATCGGGAGAGAGAGGAGGAATGCAACCATCCACTGGTTCTTTCCTCAACACCATGGCTCCATACACCAATGTGTGCCACGCCGGGAGCAGGCAGACATGCAGCCCTTTCAGGGCCTCTCTCCATGTCACTGATGTCCTCACCAAGCCTCAGTAAAAGCCCCCCAATCCTAGAGTGAGTAGATAGTGTCTAACAAGTGCTACAGGAGTGCAGGTTCAGGCAGAGTGGAGGGCTGCACCACCCAGGCCCATGTCGTCTAGCAGCCCTTCAAATCGGAGGCACCATTGATGCTGTGTCTCTGCCCAGCAACAGAGCAATTTTCAGGTGCCTGCACTCTGCCAAAGGCAACTGCGCAGTTATCTCTATGATGTACGAGCTGGATGGGCAGGATTAATCATAATTAATGATGGGCCATAAGCAGAGCTCCTCACAAAGCATTCAATATGGCCAACATCTTGGCCATGCTCTTGCTGTGTGGGTCACAAATGCTGATTTTTTTGTCATAGGTAAACACAGATCATGTGGGTGTGCTATGACATGGGCCTGTCTCACAGATTGTGGTCTTGTTGGACTAGGAGTGGTGCCCAAAGTGCTACCCTCATAGTGGTGGAGGGCTGCCAGCTTCACCAGGAGGTAAGCAGCACGATCGTGGATGAAGCAGTACTGTGCAGAACATGTGTGGTAAGCTCTGAGTATGTGTATGCCTGAGACGAATACGTCACATGAGAGATGCAGTGCTGTGCAGTGAGTGTGGAGGGACATGTGCTGGTATATGTCTGCTTGTGTGATGTACAGTACATGAATAGTGAAAAGTCGAGCATTGCGCACATAGTGAGTGTGTATGCTGGCAGTGCATGTTTTTTTTAAATAACACACCCTGGTTAAAGTTATAAAAGCTTTAGTGCTGAGCAGTGCATGCAGACTGAATGTGTGTACTGAAATCATGTGTAAATGTGAGGGTACAACAAATAGAGGAATTAGTACTTAAAAGAAAGTTTAGTATGACTGTACATTGAGTAATGTTCCTGCAATACTACATTGTATGGGAGATCCTGCATTCCATTTTGGGAAGCCCGGGTGTAGGAGGCTGGACTGGCTTGTAGTGAGTACCAAGGGGTACTTGCACCTTGCACCAGGCCCAGTTATCCCTTATTAGTGTATAGGGTGTCTAGCAGCTTAGGCTGATAGATAATGGTAGCTTAGCAGAGCAGCTTAGGCTGAACTAGGAGACGTGTGAAGCTACTACAGTACCACTTAGTGTCATATGCACAATATCATAAGAAAACACAATACACAGTTATACTAAAAATAAAGGTACTTTATTTTTATGACAATATGCCAAAGTATCTTAGAGTGTACCCTCAGTGAGAGGATAGGAAATATACACAAGATATATATACACAATAGCAAAAATATGCAGTATAGTCTTAGAAAACAGTGCAAACAATGTATAGTTACAATAGGATGCAATGGGGAAACATAGGGATAGGGGCAACACAAACCATATACTCCAGAAGTGGAATGCGAACCACGAATGGACCCCAAACCTATGTGACCTTGTAGAGGGTCG
Source organism: Pleurodeles waltl (assembly GCF_031143425.1). Classification (NCBI taxonomy): domain Eukaryota; kingdom Metazoa; phylum Chordata; class Amphibia; order Caudata; family Salamandridae; genus Pleurodeles; species Pleurodeles waltl. Next base: position 855,926,600 of record NC_090440.1, read on the forward strand.
CTGGGACTATTAGAAAATAGTGAGAGTTAGCAAAATAACCCTCCCCAAGACCCTGAAAAGTGAGTGCAAAGTGCACCAAAGTTCCCCTAAGGACAAAATAGTCGTGTTAGAGGGAGAATGCAAGGAAAACACAAATCAGCAATGCAACAACGATGGATTCCTGTCTGAGGGTACCTGTGGAACAAGGGGACCAAGTCCAAAAGTCACAAGCAGCTCGGAGATGGGCAGATGCCCAAGAAATGCCAGCGGTTGGTGCAAAGAAGCTCTTACTAGGCTGAAGAACTGTGAATACGGCAGGAACGACAAGGGCTAGAGACTTTCCCTTTGGAGGATGGATCCCCCACGCCTTGGAGAGTCGTGCAGAAGTGTTTTCCCGCCGAATGGACGCCAACAAGCCTTGCTACACGCAAATCGTGCGTTTGGCGTTTTTGGACGCTGCTGGGGCCCAGGAGGGACCAGAAGGTCGCAAATTGGACCTGCAGAGAGAGGGGACGTCGAGCAAGACAAGGAGCCCTCACTGAAGCAGGTAGCACCCGGAGAAGTGCCAGAAACAGGCACTACGAGGATGCGTGAAACGGTGCTCGCCGAAGTTGCACAAAGGAGTCCCACGTCGCCGGAGACCAACTTAGAAAGTCGTGCAATGCAGGTTAGAGTGCCGTGGACCCAGGCTTGGCTGTGCACACAGGATTTCCGCCGGAAGTGCACAGGGGCCGGAGAAGCTTGCAAAGTCGCGGTTCCCAGCAATGCAGCCCAGCGAGGTGAGGCAAGGACTTACCTCCACCAAACTTGGGCTGAAGAGTCACTGGACTGTGGGGGTCACTTGGACGGTGTCGCTGGATTCGAGGGACCTCGCTCGTCGTGCTGAGAGGAGACCCAAGGGACCGGAGATGCAGCTTTTTGGTGCCTGCGGTTGCAGGGGGAAGATTCCGTCGACCCACGGGAGATTTCTTCGGAGCTTCTGGTGCAGAGAGGAGGCAGGCTACCCCCACAGCATGCACAAGCAGGAAAACAGTCGAGAAGGCGGCAGGATCAGCGTTACAGAGTTGCAGTAGTCGTCTTTGCTACTATGTTGCAGGTTTGCAGGCTTCCAGCGCGGTCAGCGGTCGATTCCTTATCAGAAGGTGAAGAGGGAGATGCAGAGGAACTCGGCTGAGCTCATGCATTCGTTATCTGCAGTTTCCCCAGAGACAGAGACCCTAAATAGCCAGAAAAGAGGGTTTGGCTACCTAGGAGAGAGGAAAGGCTACTAACACCTGAAGGAGCCTATCACAAGGAGTCTCTGACGTCACCTGGTGGCCCTGGCCACTCAGAGCAGTCCAGTGTGCCAGCAGCACCTCTGTTTCCAAGATGGCAGAGGTCTGGAGCACACTGGAGGAGCTCTGGACACCTCCCAGGGGAGGTGCAGGTCAGGGGAGTGGTCACTCCCCTTTCCTTTGTCCAGTTTCGCGCCAGAGCAGGGGCTAAGGGGTCCCTGAACCGGTGTAGACTGGCTTATGCAGAATTGGGCACCTCTGTGCCCAACAAAGCATTTCCAGAGGCTGGGGGAGGCTACTCCTCCCCTGCCTTCACACCATTTTCCAAAGGGAGAGGGTGTCACACCCTCTCTCAGAGGAAGTTCTTTGTTCTGCCATCCTGGGCCAGGCCTGGCTGGACCCCAGGAGGGCAGCTGCCTGTCTGAGGGGTTGGCAGCAGCAGCAGCTGCAGTGAAACCCCAGGAAGGGCAGTTTGGCAGTACCAGGGTCTGTGCTACAGACCACTGGGATCATGGGATTGTGCCAACTATGCCAGGATGGTATAGAGGGGGCAATTCCATGATCATAGACATGTTACATGGCCATATTCGGAGTTACCATGGTGAAGCTACATATAGGTAGTGACCTATATGTAGTGCACGCGTGTAATGGTGTCCCCGCACTCACAAAGTTCAGGGAATTGGCTCTGAACAATGTGGGGGCACCTTGGCTAGTGCCAGGGTGCCCTCACACTAAGTAACTTTGCACCTAACCTTTACCAGGTAAAGGTTAGACATATAGGTGACTTATAAGTTACTTAAGTGCAGTGTAAAATGGCTGTGAAATAACGTGGACGTTATTTCACTCAGGCTGCAGTGGCAGGCCTGTGTAAGAATTGTCAGAGCTCCCTATGGGTGGCAAAAGAAATGCTGCAGCCCATAGGGGTCTCCTGGAACCCCAATACCCTGGGTACCTCAGTACCATATACTAGGAAATTATAAGGGTGTTCCAGTAAGCCAATGTAAATTGGTAAAAATGGTCACTAGCCTGTTAGTGACAATTTAAAAGTAATGAGAGAGCATAACCACTGAGGTTCTGGTTAGCAGAGCCTCAGTGAGACAGTTAGGCACCACACAGGGAACATATACATGCACACCTATGAGCACTGGGGCCCTGTGTGACAGGGTCCCAGTGACACATACATATAGGCCACAAACCTATGAGCACTGGGGTCCTGACTAGCAGGATCCCAGTGACACATAACAACCATACTGAAAACATGGTGTTTTCACTATGAGCACTGAGGCCTGGCTATCAGGATCCCAGTGAGACAGTGAAAACAGTGACAAACACCCTGACATACACTCACAAACAGGCCAAAAGTGGGGGTAACAAGGCTAGAAAGAGGCTACCTTCTCACACAACCCCCCCCCAAACGAAGGACAATAAGGCTAACCTTGGCCAGTTGAGACTTTATTGTCTAAGTGGTGATAAGTAGAGAGTAGCTCTGCAATAGACTGGTTACTCCCTTTATCATCCACTATATGGTTACTTCCCTGTGGAGATGTAAACCACCCTGTTTGAAGTTTTTTAGCTAAGCAACAATGTGAAGATGTATTTTCAGAGTTTCTATCAGTAAGTTTTAGTTTAGAGCAGTGGGAATTGTCCACTGAACCTATTTGTAGTGATGGAAATGCCAGACAGGGATGCTGTCTCAGAAAAGCCATAGCTGGGCAAAAACTTTGTCCATATGGCTGGAAGAGAGAACAGGGATGCTGTTTCTCTTGGGTTGGAGCAGGGCAGGGATGCTGTCCTATCAGCTCCACACTAGGGCAGGGATGCTGTCCTAAGTGTTGTGAGGCAGTGCAGAGTTTCTGCACTAAAGTTTCTCTGGGAGGGTTGGAGGGATGCTCCATGTTAACTAAAATGGTGCTCTTTTTCTCACCAATGTTAGTTATCCCACAGAGAGGTACTTCCACCTCAGGGAGTCCAGCTTTGCCAGCTGATGATTCCCTTGGAACAGGTGCCACCCCAGGAGAGGTTTCTCCCACCACAGGAATAGTATCCTGAATGGTAGGGTGGTTAGGGGATACTGTGATACCCTTTTTACCTGTTGATGGAGAGGGATCCTGAGTTTTCAGGCCTTCTCTCCTTTGCTTTTTCATTTCACTTGAAATGAGAGGGAACAATTCCTCAGGGATGCCCAGCATGGCTGCATGGGCATAAAACTCTACATCAGCCCAACCTGAGGCCTCTAGGTCATTACCTAAGAGACAGTCTACAGGTAAGCTAGGTGATACCACCACCTGCTTAGGGCCAGTAACTCCACCCCAACTAAACTGAATTATAGCTAAGGGAAGAAACTTAGTGGAGTTATGGACATCAATAATCTTATACTGTTGTCCAATGATGTGTTGATCAGGGTGCACTAGGTTTTCAGTCACCAAAGTGAAACTGGCACCTGTGTCCCTGTAGGCCAAGGCCTCAACACCATTTATTGAAACTGTCTGCCTGTACTTATCCATTGTAAGGGGACAAGCAGCCAGTGTGGCAAGGCCAATGCCACTAGGTGTGACAGAAACTGTCTTGGGACTGATTACATCAGTTTCCACTATGGACCCATAAGTGAACCCAACTACACCCTTTGCTTGACTGTTGCCAGCAGTCCCACCACTAGTACCACTACTGCTAGGGGCACTAGAGCTTGATGTATTAGTGGTGGTAGGCTCAGGGGGTTTACCTGGACAGGACTTATCCCCTGGCCTATGGCCTCTGTTTTTACACACAAAGCACCAGGGCTTTTTAATGTGTGCAGGTTGGGAAGAAGAGGAAGAATTTGTTTTATCCCCACCCTCTGAAGAGTGTTTAAGATTTGAAGTGGGATCTTTGGTTTTACCCTTATCCCCATGCTTATCTTGAGATTTTTCACCATCTTTCTTCTTATTGCCATCTTTGTCACCCCCTGTATGAACTTTTCTGTTCACCCTTGTTCTGACCCATTTGTCTGCCTTCTTTCCCAATTCTTGGGGAGAGGTCAGATCAGAGTCTACCAGGTACTGGTGCAACAAATCAGACACACAATTATTAAGTATATGCTCTCTCAGGATTGTGTTATACAGGCTTTCATAATCAGTAACTTTACTGCCATGTAACCACCCCTCCAAGGCCTTCACTGAATGGTCAATGAAATCAACCCAGTCTTGTGAAGACTCCTTTTTGGTTTCTCTGAACTTTATCCTGTACTGTTCAGTGGTTAAGCCATAACCATCCAGGAGTGCATTCTTAAGAACTTGGAAATTGTTAGCATCATTTTCTTTTACAGTAAGGAGCCTATCCCTACCTTTTCCAGTAAATGATAGCCATAGGATAGCAGCCCACTGCTTTTGAGGGACATCCTGTACAGCACAGGCCCTCTCAAGTGCAGCAAACCACTTGTTAATGTCATCCCCCTCCTTGTAAGGGGGAACTATCTTATGCAGATTCCTGGAATCATGCTCTTTTGCAGGATGACTATGGGGAATACTGCTGCTGCCACCATGGGTATCTAAACCCATCTTCTGTCTTTCCCTCTCTATTTCTAAAGACTGTCTATCCAAATCCAGCTGTTGCTTCTTGAGCTTCAGTCTGGTTTGCTCCACTCTCAATCTATTGAGCTCCCTTTCTAACAATCTGTCATCAGGGTGGGTGGGAGGGACATTTCTAGATACAGAGGTATGATGGGAATGAACAGAAGGAGACCTGTCCCTTACAGAGGGCACCCTAACAGCTTGGCTACCAGTATAATGTGAGAGCACACCATCAGTATGGTGTGATTCAACCTCTGTACCAACTATGCTAGACTGTCTAGTAATGGGCAGGCTGAGAAGTTTCTTCCCTGAACCTTTTCCTGGGGGAGTCCCTGGATCAGATTGAGAACCATTAGCTACTTTTTCTACAGATTGGGCACTTATGGCCTTATCCTGTACTCTAAGCATATTAATTAACAGTTCTAAGGAAGGATTCTTCCCTACACTCAAACCTCTCTCTATGCAGAGACTCCTTGCTCCTTTCCAGCTAAGGTGATCATATGCAAGTTTGGACAGTTCAACATTTTTTCCTGTGCCAGACATTTTTTAGAGAGAGTTAAAGTGATAGAAAAAGAGAAAAAAGTTTTCAGAACTTTTTGGAAAGACAGAAAAAAAACTTTTTAAACTTTTAAGAACTTTTTGAAAGTTTAGAAGTACTTTTCAGCACTTAGAAAAGAGTGAAAAGAGGAAATGCAAAACTTTTTGGCTATGTGTATATACACTGACCTTGTTTTGTATATTTTTCTCTTATGAAAAGTACAATGACAAGAGTGGTAAGTAGTCTCAAGCACTTATCCCACCACTGCACAACCAATGTAGGAGGCTGGACTGGCTTGTAGTGAGTACCAAGGGGTACTTGCACCTTGCACCAGGCCCAGTTATCCCTTATTAGTGTATAGGGTGTCTAGCAGCTTAGGCTGATAGATAATGGTAGCTTAGCAGAGCAGCTTAGGCTGAACTAGGAGACGTGTGAAGCTACTACAGTACCACTTAGTGTCATATGCACAATATCATAAGAAAACACAATACACAGTTATACTAAAAATAAAGGTACTTTATTTTTATGACAATATGCCAAAGTATCTTAGAGTGTACCCTCAGTGAGAGGATAGGAAATATACACAAGATATATATACACAATAGCAAAAATATGCAGTATAGTCTTAGAAAACAGTGCAAACAATGTATAGTTACAATAGGATGCAATGGGGAAACATAGGGATAGGGGCAACACAAACCATATACTCCAGAAGTGGAATGCGAACCACGAATGGACCCCAAACCTATGTGACCTTGTAGAGGGTCGCTGGGACTATTAGAAAATAGTGAGAGTTAGCAAAATAACCCTCCCCAAGACCCTGAAAAGTGAGTGCAAAGTGCACCAAAGTTCCCCTAAGGACAAAATAGTCGTGTTAGAGGGAGAATGCAAGGAAAACACAAATCAGCAATGCAACAACGATGGATTCCTGTCTGAGGGTACCTGTGGAACAAGGGGACCAAGTCCAAAAGTCACAAGCAGCTCGGAGATGGGCAGATGCCCAAGAAATGCCAGCGGTTGGTGCAAAGAAGCTCTTACTAGGCTGAAGAACTGTGAATACGGCAGGAACGACAAGGGCTAGAGACTTCCCCTTTGGAGGATGGATCCCCCACGCCTTGGAGAGTCGTGCAGAAGTGTTTTCCCGCCGAATGGACGCCAACAAGCCTTGCTACACGCAAATTGTGCGTTTGGCGTTTTTGGACGCTGCTGGGGCCCAGGAGGGACCAGAAGGTCGCAAATTGGACCTGCAGAGAGAGGGGACGTCGAGCAAGACAAGGAGCCCTCACTGAAGCAGGTAGCACCCGGAGAAGTGCCAGAAACAGGCACTACGAGGATGCGTGAAACGGTGCTCGCCGAAGTTGCACAAAGGAGTCCCACGTCGCCGGAGACCAACTTAGAAAGTCGTGCAATGCAGGTTAGAGTGCCGTGGACCCAGGCTTGGCTGTGCACACAGGATTTCCGCCGGAAGTGCACAGGGGCCGGAGAAGCTTGCAAAGTCGCGGTTCCCAGCAATGCAGCCCAGCGAGGTGAGGCAAGGACTTACCTCCACCAAACTTGGGCTGAAGAGTCACTGGACTGTGGGGGTCACTTGGACGGTGTCGCTGGATTCGAGGGACCTCGCTCGTCGTGCTGAGAGGAGACCCAAGGGACCGGAGATGCAGCTTTTTGGTGCCTGCGGTTGCAGGGGGAAGATTCCGTCGACCCACGGGAGATTTCTTCGGAGCTTCTGGTGCAGAGAGGAGGCAGGCTACCCCCACAGCATGCACAAGCAGGAAAACAGTCGAGAAGGCGGCAGGATCAGCGTTACAGAGTTGCAGTAGTCGTCTTTGCTACTATGTTGCAGGTTTGCAGGCTTCCAGCGCGGTCAGCGGTCGATTCCTTATCAGAAGGTGAAGAGGGAGATGCAGAGGAACTCGGCTGAGCTCATGCATTCGTTATCTGCAGTTTCCCCAGAGACAGAGACCCTAAATAGCCAGAAAAGAGGGTTTGGCTACCTAGGAGAGAGGAAAGGCTACTAACACCTGAAGGAGCCTATCACAAGGAGTCTCTGACGTCACCTGGTGGCCCTGGCCACTCAGAGCAGTCCAGTGTGCCAGCAGCACCTCTGTTTCCAAGATGGCAGAGGTCTGGAGCACACTGGAGGAGCTCTGGACACCTCCCAGGGGAGGTGCAGGTCAGGGGAGTGGTCACTCCCCTTTCCTTTGTCCAGTTTCGCGCCAGAGCAGGGGCTAAGGGGTCCCTGAACCGGTGTAGACTGGCTTATGCAGAATTGGGCACCTCTGTGCCCAACAAAGCATTTCCAGAGGCTGGGGGAGGCTACTCCTCCCCTGCCTTCACACCATTTTCCAAAGGGAGAGGGTGTCACACCCTCTCTCAGAGGAAGTTCTTTGTTCTGCCATCCTGGGCCAGGCCTGGCTGGACCCCAGGAGGGCAGCTGCCTGTCTGAGGGGTTGGCAGCAGCAGCAGCTGCAGTGAAACCCCAGGAAGGGCAGTTTGGCAGTACCAGGGTCTGTGCTACAGACCACTGGGATCATGGGATTGTGCCAACTATGCCAGGATGGTATAGAGGGGGCAATTCCATGATCATAGACATGTTACATGGCCATATTCGGAGTTACCATGGTGAAGCTACATATAGGTAGTGACCTATATGTAGTGCACGCGTGTAATGGTGTCCCCGCACTCACAAAGTTCAGGGAATTGGCTCTGAACAATGTGGGGGCACCTTGGCTAGTGCCAGGGTGCCCTCACACTAAGTAACTTTGCACCTAACCTTTACCAGGTAAAGGTTAGACATATAGGTGACTTATAAGTTACTTAAGTGCAGTGTAAAATGGCTGTGAAATAACGTGGACGTTATTTCACTCAGGCTGCAGTGGCAGGCCTGTGTAAGAATTGTCAGAGCTCCCTATGGGTGGCAAAAGAAATGCTGCAGCCCATAGGGGTCTCCTGGAACCCCAATACCCTGGGTACCTCAGTACCATATACTAGGAAATTATAAGGGTGTTCCAGTAAGCCAATGTAAATTGGTAAAAATGGTCACTAGCCTGTTAGTGACAATTTAAAAGTAATGAGAGAGCATAACCACTGAGGTTCTGGTTAGCAGAGCCTCAGTGAGACAGTTAGGCACCACACAGGGAACATATACATGCACACCTATGAGCACTGGGGCCCTGTGTGACAGGGTCCCAGTGACACATACATATAGGCCACAAACCTATGAGCACTGGGGTCCTGACTAGCAGGATCCCAGTGACACATAACAACCATACTGAAAACATGGTGTTTTCACTATGAGCACTGAGGCCTGGCTATCAGGATCCCAGTGAGACAGTGAAAACAGTGACAAACACCCTGACATACACTCACAAACAGGCCAAAAGTGGGGGTAACAAGGCTAGAAAGAGGCTACCTTCTCACACCGGGACTGTCTAGTAAAGACATAAAGAGGAGAGGACAGGCTTGTGTATTGCTGTGCACTGGGTGTGGACACACTGGAGGGAAAAGGGGGAGGATCCCTTTACATTTCTGAAGACTGCTCTTTGATTTAGTGATAGATCACAAAGAAGGGGCCTAGACACATCTCAGAAAGGGAGATGGAGCTGATAAGAGACTCATGAAGAATAGGACTGGGGGTCTAGAATTAGCCTTTTGATTCACATTTCACTGTGTCTGACAACCATGTGATAACTCTGGTCACTCCTATGAATTATGTAGTAGACAATCAGCTTTGGAGTCATGACTACTGTGGCAGACCTCTTTTATGAAGGAAGATGAAGAGGAGAAGTACCCACTTCAAAAGAAGGAGAGCCTTAGTATACCACTTCATTGACCCAGACCCTAAACCACGTTTTATGTCTGGAAAAGGAATATAAGAAGGGGAGGTTGAGTCCCCAAAAATGTGTCATCTGCCAAGCAGCCAGAAGGCCTTTGAGAGAAAGGGAAGCACTACAAGACTTCAGGTCTGGGGGCAAGGCCTGCTAGTCTCCCTGCTGGGAAAGGAGACATCATCCAGGGAACCCAGAGAAACCAGGAAACCAGGAACACCTGTCCTGGAGTCTGTAGCACCAGTTACTGCCTCCTTGCCAAGACTATTGTGCCCTGTGAGGGACGACTTGAACATTGAGGGAGCAAGATCCTGTAGGAAGTCCTACCGTGAGGACTTCCTGAGCATTTTACACAGAGGAGAGTGGGACGGGGATTCGCCTGACAACTACTAGAGACCAGACTTCCAGGAGGATTGTGTTGTTGCATTTGAATGTTGCATTTTTTTTCCCAAGTAGGGTTAGAAATAAAATACTACTTTTCTTATAAAAGCAAGTATTTGGCTGGATATTCATTTATTGTTCATACAGTCAGCACTTTCAGTAATGAATGGTGTTCACTGAACTGTATTTCCTAGAGAACCTTGACTGCTCGACCACAACTGACACTGAGAGTCAAGTGCAAACAGGGTACTTGGTGCAGGTGAGCAGGATCCATGGTCTGGCGGGCCCCAGAACGTCTGGAGTAAAAGTCCTGAAGGACCATGTTTGGGCCCAGTAGCCCCTGCGTGCCTTGTGGCCTTCTGAAAGGGGTTTTGACACCTTATATAATGGTAACCTAACCCTTAGTTTTTACTCCTGTCACTTCCAAATCTGCACTTAGCCTGCATGTACTGCTAAACATGGTTCTACTCCTCTCTTTTATGTCCTAATTTTGATTAAAACAGAGTCTATTTTTAGTGTTCTGATTTTATTTCTCAGTGAACTCATTTCCTAATAAAATGGTTCTGGTTTTTTTTTTAATGCTTTACCTTGAAATGTACCAGTATGAATTTACATAGCTCTACTGCACTTTAATTCTTATTTATAAAAATTACAACATTTTACACAAACCACGTATCTCTGTCCCCTAAATTGATCACTTCTTCTCCAAGCAAAAATATACCGTTTTCAAAATAATTTGAAGGGACCACAGTACGCACCCCTTGTACATTAATTTTGCTTCCACGCACAGAGCTTTCCCATCAAACCAGTAATTATAAAGAGACCTTGGAGGATTATGATTTCACACTGACTGCGCCATGTCAGAGCGTTTCTGTTTTTCCTGGTCTGTGAAATGCATCTCTTTTCCTCACTTACCCCGCCGGCTCAAACCCTAAAAGTGCTCGGAATAGACAGAAATAAGGTATGCATCCCTCCAAACGACTCTATAGTAGGTGAAGAACACGTTCTTTTGGTCGCTATTACAGCCATTTGCATTTCTCTCTCGTTACAAGCTGTTCAAAATGTAAACTCCTGCAGTCGTTCAGCCTAAAATCTCCCTGCTCCAGCACCACAATCAATTAAAATAAATGGCTGCAGCATTCATTTTATTACCAATTCGCTGGCCAGGTGCCCATTCATCACGCCTGTCATGGCCGCCATGAACGTTACATAACCCGTCAAACAGGGGGTGGCAGAAAGCTATGACGGGGCCATGAAGGGCCCAGCGGAGTAAAGCTCCTGTATTTCATCGTAGAAGCTTTTAACGCCCAACCGCTGCATGGAATTGGATGTCAACCAAAGGCAGTCACTTACTATGCGAGGTCACAGAGGAATCCCAAAAGCAGGCCACTCAAAAAGAGGTGAAAATTACCTTTCAACACTTTTCCAGTCTCTGCAGGAGACGCGTGGTGGTTTCCAGTAGAAAGGCAAGGGTACCATGTTTATCAATCTTCCCAAACCTCATGGGAATCACGCCCTCAATCGTTGTTTTGACTCGTCTTCCATGAGGAGTGTCTCTCCCGATCTATATTTCTTGTCTGCTCATCAATCAACCCATCTTTGTCTCTCAATCTCTTGATTTATCCATCCTGCTCTGTGACGCTTGATCCATCCACGCCTCCGTCACGTGACCTATTGATCCTCTGATCTATCTGAAACGCATGGCCGATCGACCTGCTCATCTGTCTTGGTCTCTCGACCAATTCATCTGTTTCTCAATCTTAGTGCCACTTTGACAAACCCTGTGCTAAATAGAAAAGGAGGCGTGGATACTGCCTTCCATCATTTTTGCTAAATTCTGTATATTATTGCTGATACAGTTTGTTGAATTTGCCAATAAGGGGGTCCGGGGCTGAGTCAGAGTTAAGCCAGCTGTCTGGCTTGGGTCCGCAACCGAAACCACACATGGTTTTGTTGAAATATTTTGCAAGCAATCCAAGGAGGATATGTAGTTTATTGGATGAGTTGTTACCTGTATGACAAATAATCTTGGGTTGTAATCACTGCAGTCTTATGACCAGATTGAGTTATCCTGGGTAAATTGCTTTACTTACTAAAAGTGAAGCATTTAGAAACAGGGGAAACTAGACAATGAGTCGTAATTAGGTATTCCATAACGTAATATATAACAATTAGAATGTAATTATAGGCCACTTAAATCTCTCCTCGTAGAGAAAAACGGTCTCTGTTTTATCGATGAAAAAGCAAATTTGTGTTTGTCACTTCTGGTTGTTGATCTGGAGATGGCTAGTTTCTGTGAGATTGTATGGTATGCAAACAAACCGAATAAATGGAATGCAGCCCAAATAATTACATGTGGCTGATATTAATTCAAGCATTCAACTTATCATTTTCATATATCCTTCTGTGCAACACCCTAAAAATGACATATATGCCCAAATGTAGGTCCTGTGCTCACTGTACGTATGGAATCAAACTGTGCCAAACTGAAAAGACCCAGATTGGCCCAAACTTGTCTAAGGTTGCTTGCGTTGAGGATCAAAGGGAACCTGGCTGATTTTGCGTGTGGCTGTCTCCAAACAGAGGTGGCCTTATGAGCAAAAAAAAAAAAAACAATGGACTGTAATGTGGCCCTAAGTAATTACCACTGGTTAGATTATTTCAACCATTCCACTCATCACATTTTTGTATGCCTCAGTTCGCATATAAAGATAACAAGGAGCTTCTATCTTATTTTTGTATATTTTGATGAGTAAATTGACTAGTACATTTATTTTGCAAGAATTTATGATATAGCATGTCTCAAGGTCAGTATCAACTCACAGGCCGCAGAAGGGGCAGGGCGGGAGGCGCGGGTGGAAGGGAATAAACATTTAATTTAATCTAAAAAAAAGAAATCACTTACCTCCTTCGCCGCCCTTCTATCCCTCGATGCTCTTCACTGCAGGCACAGGCTCCCAGCCTTCCCTGCCCCAATCTTGACGCTGCTCAGAGCACCGTCAGGATCGACTGGGAGCGCACAGCCAGGGTGCTCCCAGGCAGACTAGGGGCCTGTTCAGGCTCACAGTTGCTGGGCTGGAGAGAGCCTACAGCGCATGTGTTTTTGGCCAGCCTGAGACGGCTGGCCAAACACACATGTGCTGTGAAGGGGGAGGGCTGAGCTCTCCCCCCTGAGTGCACATCACCCCTGTGGCCCCGCCCTTTTCAAAGAAAATTACAATATACATAGTTTGTCATTGTTTTCTTTAACAGGTTTTGCAGCTGCCGCTGCTGGCGGGGGTTGGGGGGAGACACTCCTCCGCCCAAACAGAGGAGCCGCCACTGCTCAAGGTGCTAGTCTTCCTAATCGTGGAGTGAAAACCACACTTTATCAAACAGGTGAACTAGTGAAATAATGGAATTTTATAATTTTTCTGGAAATGTCAAAACTCTTGCCTTTGGACAATGTCAGTGGTGAGATGACATAACTCAAAGACTATGAAGTGGCTCAGTGAGAGATTTCCTTACTACTGACATTTGTTTGTGAATATAGGTCAGGAGAGGAGGAATCTTCTGGTAAAGGCAGTGGGTGCACAACATAATGTTTTTTAAAAAATCTCTGTGAACATGAAAAGCACATAAATATAAAAAGGCTCAACGTCAGTGAGAAACAATTCTTAGATCCTCACAAGTCTACTCAGGCAACATGACAGTTGTTACTGCTCCACTGCTTTGAGTCACCCATTGCCACATAATATTTTCAGCTGGCCTTGTGCTTTTACGTTAAAATATCACATGCAGGAATATTATCTGACATAAATATTGTGTTCTAAATATTGTTATAAATTATATTTAAGACTCAGTAAACAACATTGTGATACTTCACCCACCTAGGCCCTATTCCTCACTTCCGCCGTCTCACTGTAGTTGTCACTTTGTCACCCAGTTTACATTGTACCTTGGCCTTCCTTACCCATCTGCAGGGATAGTCCATCCCTTTCAGACACCCTCATAGACACCTCTTGCCAGTGGCACAGGGTGTCCTGTAACAGAAAGTGGTGATTGTGGGGCAGATTTTCAATGTCACCTCACTGTATAGGACGAATATGGAAAACTTTGGCCATATTCACCAAGGTCTTAGTTTCTTGACTTTGCCCCCCAACTACAATGGAGTATTAACAAGCTTTGCCCACCCATAATCATGAGTTTGAAGACCTACAAGGCCAAATCAGCTATTTATCCTCCTGATACTTACCGACCAAACACTAGTAAATAGGGTTGCAGTAACACATGTGATTTATAATGCCTATAAATTCATGGACTGTGGTATTAAGTGCTATCTCAAAACAAAAGTATTGTTCTCATTGGAAAAGCATAACTTTTCCAGTTTAGAGATATGGCAAGAAAGGAATAATAACACTGTTGCAGCTGGTCATTATTGTCACTTAGTGGCAGGATGACCATGTTGGCAATCTTGTTTTATGAAAAACAATGCATTAACAGGATATTGCACTAATTTTAGACAAGAAGAGTATAGTTAGCAGAAAATCTGTAACATTTTCTGTGACATAATTTCAGGTGCCTCACATGGCTGTATCTGGTACAAGAGGTATTCCACATTGAAATTGATGCAGAATGCCATTAAAAGGACCAGAAAACATTAAACATATTCAGTTGCCTGAGGAAACCTTATACCCAAATGATCATCCTTCTATGCAGCAGTTCATCTAATCATCTATTGATGGATCTATCCATTGGTCACTATCTATCTATCTATCTATCTATCTATCTATCTATCTATCTATCTATCTATCTATCTATCTGTCTTTCTCTCTGTCCATGGTTCATTAGGCCAGTCATCCAGTCTCTCAACCCAGCTATAAATCCATCTAGCCAGAATAATCACCATTTATCTGTCATTCATGCCTGCCCCCTATCAATTGCTCAGTAACAAAAGGATCTCCATAAAAAAGTAGTATCCCACTGAGCATTGTACATATAATACTGTTCTGTGATCTGCATAGTACACGTTTTTTGCAGCAGGCATAATAACACTCAACACTACCTTAGATGAGTCAAAACTGCCACTAGACAAAACTCATCTCTCTCCAGCAGGTACATTAATCACCAGGGTTATCTTGGCACTTTTATTGTTGCATGAAAACTGTTGGATATACAAGGAACTCTGTTGTGCTTTTTAAACTGCTGCACAGCTACAACCCCCCTCCCAATAACTAAACCACCCACCCTTTCAGCCACCCAGGGAAATGCCTCATGCCTGGTCTGGCCAGTCTGGCCTTGGTTACAACTTTGGAAGTATCTACAGGCTAGCATACCTCCTATTGTACATTGTTGGGACTCTATAAATGATTGAGGAGTCTTGTGCATCACCCAAAGACCCCCATGGATTTTTCTCCTGCTTCAACTGCCACTGCATCTTCACACTCCATCGAATGCTGGACCACCCCACCACAGGACCACTGAACACCCACCATGACTGCCTCAACTGCATCCTCCTGAACATACGCTCCCTCCACAAACACAGCGCAGAACTCTGGGACCTGCTAAACTCCACCAGACCAGACATCACCTTCCTCACCGAAACATGGACAATCCCAGGTCCAGCACCGGACATCGCCACCGCCGTCCCCAGTGACTCACAACTGCTCTGCAAAGACTGGACGTCTCGGCCAGGGGGTGACCTGGCCATCGCACACAAATGCATCCTCTGCCTGACAACCAATGCAGAAGAACACTGCCTCCTCATAAAGCACTTATATTTGCAGATCCAAGTCACCCCTAATTCCTCCTTCTGTGGCACCCTCATTTACAGGCCACCTGGCCCTTCCAGCCTTCATCTACTCCATCAATGACAAAATAACTTCCCACGCACTTATCTCCACAAACTACTTTCTCCTCGGCGACCTCAACTATCATATCAACTGCAACAACCACAACACTGCTTCCCTGCTCCAGAACCTCGCCATAATCGGCCTCAAGCAACTGGTCACCTCACCAACACACATCGGCAGACACACACTCAATCCCATTTTCTCCGCCAGCAATGACATCACCTTCGAAAACGCCTCCACAATACACTGGACTGACCACCACTGCATTCATTTCTCCATCACCACACTTACTGTCCACCTCCAGGATATGGAACCAGAGCATTGAGGAGCATCTCACCAACACCCTCAGCAAGTCACCGCCTCCCCCGCCACAGACGCTAATATCTCAGCAAGATACTTCCACCAATGGATCTCCGAATGTACCTACACCCTAGCACCACTCCAAATGACCTCAGGTAAACATAACTCAGGAAGGCCAGCTGGTTCTCCCCCACACTCCAGGACTCCAGGTGCACCTGCATACATCTAGAAAAAAGATAGAGAAACAGCAAGTCCCCGGAGTATCTTACCGCCTTTAAATCCGCCATCATATCTAACCACCATCTCATCAGATTCACTAGGAAAGCCCCTCTGCAGGACTGTATCAGTACCACTGCACACAATACCAAAGAGCTCTTCACTGTGGTTAAAGAGTTTGCCAAATCCCAATCGGAAGCTGCAAACATCTCTCCATCTCAGGACCTCTGCGACAGATGAGCCACCTTCTTCCTTTGAAAAATCGAGGACATCTACAATAGCTGTGGACCACAAGACCCTCGAAGTCCACCAACAACCCTCCAGCTGGGATCCTCCAAACCTTCACAGATCGTGCACTGCTGGACCACCCTCACCACGGACGAAACCCGCTCCATCATGAACAGCATCCTTTACAGAGCCCCTTCTGATCCATGTCCCCACCTCATTTTCAACAAAGCCAACGCCTCCATCACACCTGAGCTCTGCCAAACTCTCAACTGCTCCATGGAGATGGCTACCTTCCCTGAAGACTGGAAGAATGCTGAAATCAGCCCGCTTCTGAAGAAACCCATGGCTGACCCCTTCTCAAGAACTCCTGCCCCATCTCTTTCTGCCTTTCCCAACCAAGGTCATCGAAAATGCCATCAACACACAGCTACGGAAACACATTGAGGACTAACATTATCCTGGACATCTCCCAATCAAGTTTCAGGAGCAAGCAAAACACGGGGACTGCCCTCCTGGCTGCCACAGATGACATCTGCTTGCCCCTTGACTGCAGCCACACAGCAGCCCTCATCCTACTGGACCTATCGGTCGCCTTCAACACGATCTCCCATTACACCCTCTGCTCCAGACTCCATGCAGCTGGCATCCACGGCAAGGCCATGCGGTGGATATGCTCCTACCTGACCGACAGAACACAGAGAGTCAGACTGCTGCCATACCTTTAGGAACCTACAGAGATCAGCTGTGGATTGCCTAGGGCTCCTCCCTGACCCCCACACTCTTCAACATCTACATGGCCCCACTCGCGTCCATCATCAGAAGCCGCAAACTGATCATCGTCTCCTATGCTGACGACACCCAGCTGATCAACTCACTGACCGAAAACCCTACAACTGCCAAAAAGAACTTCCACAACGGGATGGAAAAAATTGCAGCCTGGATATAGGAGAGCTGCCCAAGCTCAACTCAGTCAAGACTGAGATCCTCATCCTGGGACCCTCCACATCTGCTTGGGACGAATCCTGGTGACCTATGACACTCAGCACCCCTTGCTCCCTAGTGAACCAAGCACACAACCTCAGCTTAATCCTGGATTAATCTCTCGTCATGACCTGCCAGGTCAACTCTGTTGCATCCTCCTGTTTCCACACACTCCAACTTCTCTGGAAAATCTTCAAATGGATCCCAAATGACTACCGCAAGACCGTAACCCACGCCCTGGTCATCAGCAGGTTCTACTATGGCAATGGCCTCCACACCAGCAGCATCCAGAATTTGAAGAAACTACATCACATCCCGAACTCATCCCAAACATCTCCCACTGCAAACACATCACTAAACACCTGAGAGACCTCCATTGGCTCCCCGTCGAGAAAAGAATCAACTTCAAGCTCCTTGTCCATGCATACAAGGCTCTCCACGACCTAGGACCTACATCCTCAACCACCGCATCACCTTCCACTCCCCTGCCAGACCTCGGTGCTCAACAGGCACTAGGCACCGTACCCCACATACAGAAGACCTCGGCTGGAGGAAGATCCTTTGCCTATTTTGCCGCAAAGAGCTGGAGCACCTTGCCTCTTCACCTCGAACAGTCACCATCATTACCTCATTTCAGGAAGGATCTTAAGACCTGGCTCTTCAACTGAAACACAGAGGACCGACCCCCCAGAGTGCCTTAAGACCCTTACAGGTGATTAGTGCGCTTTATAAATTCTGATTGATTGATTGATTGTGCCACACCTGGGAGTGAGACTGAAGACTGAGGCCATCATTGTGAACACAGCATTAAACACCGCTCCGGCGGCGGTGGCGGTAACAACCACCAACAGTCGGGCGGTCTGGACCGCCAAATTATGAACCACCTTAAAAACAGGTAGCCTGAAAACCACTCACTGCCAGCAGAGAAGTGCTGACAACGACGGCAGAGGCCGCCCACAGGCCAACGGAAAGGCACTGCCTGGCCATCAAATAATGAAGCACTAGGTCACCATCAGTTCCGGGACAGGAACCACCGCCATGCAAAGCCAGGTGGAAACAAACCAAATAAAAGGAAACACTCACCGGAGGCACACACAACACGCTGAAGCAGAAATGGATAGAGAGTTGCAGATCATGCCAGCACTGCTCCTTGCCATATACCTCCACAACCGAGACTGCTGACGAAGATGATGACGGTAAGTACCGCAACCTACTAAACAAGGGAAGAAAAGGCACAGTCACATACCCATCCACTCCACACACCCCACAACGCACCCACAACCCTTCACAACAGCACAAGCCATACACCCCATAGAAAGAGGTAATTACCCAACACAAAGCAAATCCAACCTGCCGAAAGTACACACATGTGCACAACACCCCCCCCCCACAAAGAAACAATGAACCACGGATCCAGAGAGTGCCATTAACAAAAATTGTGACACGATTTTTAATTCAGTTCAATGAGCAACATAAGTGCAACATAAGGCCAATGGCCAGTCCATAGTTGGTAGTCCGATGGGCCAAATTGGCCCCAACTTGACTCCCACAAGTGTAAAGGTACTTCACCTCATAGGGGCAACAATGGGGCATCCAGGCACCTCAGGGAACAGGGGCAGGAGGAGGTGGGTGTGGGGACTTACGACTGGGAGGGGTGGGCTTGTCCTTTTGTTTTGGACGTGGAGGGGGCTTGGATCTGGACCTTAAAGCAGGTGGAGCGGACTTGGCCTGGGGTGTGGCAGATGTTCCAGGGAAAGCACGGGGTCTCTTGCTCACAGGGGAGGTAGCACGTGAATGGGAAGGGCGGACGGGAGGCTGTGATGTGGGAGGAGTGGACAGAGCAAGGAGGTGGGCACGTTTAGGGATGAAACGGGGTGGGCCAGTGGATTCGAATAGGTCAACACAGGATAGGAAAAGTTTTTTAGGGGCAATTGGGGTGGATCTGGAGGAAGGTTTGGGAGTGGAGGTAGAGGGAGTGGTCATGACAGGTGTAGGTGTGCGTACGTGGCTGCAGGTGACTGGACAGTATGCTGAAGTGTGGTGAATGTGTGATGGGTGGGTGTTTTGGTGTGTTTGAGTGTCTTGGGAGGAGGGGGGTGGACACAGTGGGACAAGACAGGCTGGCAGTGTATTTGTGGTGACTGCAAGAATAGGGTCAGCAACATTGAATGAGGGTGCAGTGCCTGTGGGTGTGCATGTATAGGGGAGAGACAGGGAGGCGGAAGATGCGGACACACTGGGGGAAGTGGATGTTGGTGTGTGTGCCTGTGTATTTTGGCTGTGTGTATGCCTGTGGTGGGAAGTGTGATGCTTGTGTTTGTTTTGAAGTGTGCTTCTTGTGCGTTCAGGTGTGTGTCTGCGTGTCAGAATGTGTGCTTTGGACGGGTGAAGGGAGTGGGGTGCTGGAAGGGGTAGAGGTGGTTGGAAGGGGGACGGAATGACCAGGGACACTGGCTGCTGTCAAAGAGGAGGCCAGAGCCTGAAAAGATCTTTGTAGGCCAGACACAGCACCGTAAATGCCATCCAGGTAGGCATTGGTCTGCTGCACCTCTGATGGTAGCCCCTGGATGGCATTGACGATGGTTGTCTGCCCTACAGAGATGGTTCTCAGGAGGTCAATAGCCTCCTCCGTGAGGGGAACAGGGCTGACTAGGGAAGGAGAGGAGGTGCCTGGGGCAAAGGAGATGCTTACCCTTCTGGGTGAGTGGGCATGGGCAACTCGGTGGGGAGCAAATGGGAGGGCGGTGATGGTATGGGGGTGGCGGAAGATGCCACAGAATGGGTGGGCCCCTAGGGTCTGCCACTGCCAGGGAGCACCCATCGGAGGAGGTATCAGAGTCACTACCGCCAGTGGTAGTTGCCTCCCCCGTGGTACTCCCCTCGCCCTCCAACCCACTGGTCCCCTTGGCGTTGGACGACTCTGTCTCCGTGGAACCGTGGGCCGCTGCATTCCCACTCGCCGGTGCCTCAGCTCCCTCGCCAGATGATGCTGGCGCACACGGACAACACAAGAGAACAGGTATGGGGAGACAAAACAGGAGAGACAATTGTAAATAGCTGAATGGAGGTACATAAGTGGTTCACACATACACCCACCCAGCAAATATTCCACCAGGCAGCACCTACTGCTATACACATGGCTATGCCCCTGACTAGTGGCCACAACCCTGCTCTACAGCCATTCCCCACAGCACTAAAGGACCTGAAATATTGCAGACCTGACCCTTACAACTCTACTCCCCACGCAGGCCATTATGTAGAAGGACATCCATCAGAGTCCCTGCCACTAGACAGCATACATAACACTGCGCACTCACACATCCATCAAGGAGCCAAACTATGGTTTCTGTACTCACCTCATTATGACTACTGTGCAGCCTTTAAGCGCCTATCCAGGTCCGGATATGCCACTGCCAGAATGCGTTGCATAAGGGGTCAGTGCCCGACGAGCACCCCTTCCTCGTTGGGAGGACTTCCCCAGCTGGGCCTTGCAGATCTTCCTTGCCCAGCACTGCAGGTCCTCCCAACGCTTCCTGCAATGGGTGCTGCACCAGTTGTAGACCACCAGGGTCCGCACCTCCCTGGCGATGGCCTGCCATAGTCCCCTCTTCTGATGGGTGCTGACTTATATGGGACACACAGAAAAAGGAACACAGAGGTCAGACAATGGCCATTACATACAGATGGCTATAGGTCCACTATGGGACGGACATTTACAACCACATAACAGCACACACGTGCAGCATGTCAGGAACCCAGGACTCTACAGTGTCAAACGTGCACACATGTTTACAGCCATCTACCACCATTACACACATCCATGCCCCCAATCCTCCTACTCATCTGTACCTCTGGTCGACCGTAGAGCTTGGCGTAAAGGTGCAGGACCCCGTTCACGAGCTTCTCCAATTCCTCTCTGGTGAAGGCTGGGGCCCTTTCCCCTGCCACACGTGCCATTTCCATGACCAGAGGCAGGACACAGCAGCATACTCAGTGGAGTACCTGCATGCACGAGATCTGGGAGTCAAGTGAAGTTGGGGTGACGAGTTAGCATACGCACCGCGGCGGTGTGCACCGTCACCGCCAGCGGCGATTATGATACGCTAAGAATCCCCATTGACAACCATGTTAACCAAGGAATGGTCACACGGCGGTGAACACCGCCTTACGCTATTACGTCAACCGCTAGCGGTATGAGGTCACTTCCACTGCAACATTTCTGGATTACAGAGTGCAGACATTTTGGCCTTTACTACGCAGTTGTTAAATTCTCATCTGCCCCAGGCAGGCCCTATTGTCCCCAAACACCCATAGGCATGAACAAATATACATTTACTAACCACAACAGTCATGATGTATCATTGAGGACATGTTTCACACCTACTATGCATATGTGTTGTCCACTTGTATACCAGCTGTGCTGAATAGGAAACATTGTGGGCAGATGTATGTGTGTTCCTTACATGTGTTCTATACTCCTGTTAGGTACAGACCCTTGTGGTGAGGGAGGGCCCCATCCGTGTACAGACCACTTGTTGATTTGAGGACCATGGTGGAGCATCACATCATTATCAATTGCAGACTGAACCGTGCTACTATTCATGAACTTTTTGCATTTATGGATCTAGAACAGAGACCGGCTAATTGGAATCAGCATGTCATCCCTACTGAAGTGCAGGTGCTCTCTGCACTCCATTTCCTGGCCACGGGCTAATTTCAGGTGACTGTGGGCATGGGTGCAGGTTTTTCATAGCCCATGTTTAGCATTATACTGTACAGATACCTGAATGCATTTGTACGACACCTGCAGTCCTATGTGAGGTTTCCCCCAAAGTGCTGACCTCCCTGGCATCAAGTCGGACTTCTATGCCTTTGCCAACATTCCCCATGTGATAGGTGCCATCGGTGGAACCCACATTGCTCTCATCCTCCCAAGAGTCAGTGAACAGGTGTACAGAAACAGGAAGAACTTTCACTCCATGAACATTCAATTGGTGTGTACTGCAGACCAGTACATCTCACATGTGAATGCCATGTTCCCTGGATCAGACCATGATTCCTTTGTGCTGAGGAACAGTAGTGTGCCACACAAGATGGAACAACTACAAGGGAACAGAGGAAGGAACATAGGTAAGAGTGTCTGACACTTTTTGGCACATAGCAGGCAGCCAGGCTGTCTGCCACTGGGGGTTGTCATTGACAGTCCTGTTCTGCACCCTTTTTTAGGTGATTCTGCGTTGACCCCTGACACCAGTGAGGAATCCTAGGACAGATGCAGAAAGGAATTACAATGAGGTTCATGGATGGACCAGGAGGGTGATAGAGCGCACAATAGGTCTCCTGAAGGCTAGATTCTGTTGCCTCCATATCTCCGGCAGATGCCTGGACTATGAGCCTGAAACGGTGTGTAGAATAGTGGGAATAGTGGTGGCCTGCTCCATGCTGCACAACGTGGCTGTGAGAAATTCTATCCCCCTCGTGGAGGAGGTGGGTACTGTATATGCAGACCAGCTTCCTCAGGGAGGGGATGAGAGTGATGGTGATGATGAGGAGTGGGAGGATGTACATTTCGGGAACCAACTGATACAACTTTACTTCCAGCGACTATGTGGGACTATTTAATGATGTTGCTGTCTGTGCAGCATACTGTCAGTGTGCCTTTTCCTCTATGGGGGTGTTGGGTCTATAGACATTGTCACTGTCACCAGGTTTGCATGGGACATGTAACATTATGGTCAAATTGTGTGACAATTCTGTTGGCACAACCACGTGTTATGCGTGGGGTGCATTTCCTGCAATTAAGACATGAATAAATGATTTCAAAGACAATTGCATTCACACTTCCATTTGATTCAACATAATGATAGGGGACATTTACATTGGTGAACAGGTGTTTTATTTTGGTGTCAGGGATACCATGGTGCTCTTTACAGTGATGGGAGTGGGCTACTGGTGGATGTCCAATTTGGCTACAGCGTTTGTTGGCAGTGGTGGTGTGTCCATCTATCATTTCCAGTTTTGGGGGTTGTGTTTTACACGGTGTGGATGTTGGTTCAGTGGCACACTTGAAGGACAGTTCTTGCCAGAGTCACTTCTTTGAGGGGCATTGGTCTTGGCAGGTGTTCCTGTACCATATCTGGGCCTGAGGGACCGTTTGGGTGCATGGTGTTGGCCTGTACGGGTTGAGATGAAGGTCTCCAGTGCGTCCTGAGATGATGGCACAAGTCCAGTTGCTGCTGCTGATGTTGTTGGCCGGTCTATATCTTGGCCTGTGGTAGGGGCTTCCTGGTCTGTGGGGGACTCAGGCTGGGTTGGGACAAGGTGCAGCAGCGCACCTGCTATGGTGGCCATGGTGGCATTGTGCAGTTTCCACTGCTCCATGGCCTCTTTGTTGTGTGCTACTTGCATTCTTTGACTCTGCTCCAGGGTGGAAACTATCTGGGCCAATCTGTCCTGGGTATGGTGGTATGCTCCCAGGACCTCAGAGATCTCATCCTGGGCTGCAGCATCCATCCTGTGGCCTCCCCTCTCCCCCCTGGGCCACTGATGCCCTCCCACTAGGCCGACACCCAGTGCCTGTGTACCCTGCACAGGTCTGGCGGTACAACTTGTACTGGGGCCATCATCTTCCTGCCTGTTGGTAGGGGGTGACTGTGGCCTCTGTCCATGCGTTCAACCAGTCTGTGGCCTGGATACACAGGTTTGGGGACAGTTACCCTGGGCTGATGTTGTTGGCTGGGTGGTAGGGGTGTCAGTGGTGTCCTGGGTGGGGCTTCTGGATGGTGACAGTCCAGGACTATGTGAGGGGCCAGGGTGTTTGTCACTGTCCAGGGTTCTCTATCCAGTGTCCTGGTCGCGCCTCTGTCTCCATGTGGGGCACTGCCACTCCTTGTCCTGTCTGTCAGGGTGGCATGGGTGATGGTGCCTGTTGGGGGGAATGGACACGTCTCTTACAATTGCATGATCGTATGGGGTGCACAGGGCTGGTCTGTTTTGTGCAGGTTTTACACTTTGGGGCCATGCAGGGTGCCTTTGTGAGGTTTACATTGCATTTTGCTTAGGATGTGGAGGTGCATTGTGGGTGGTGTAGTGGCGTGGACCACTGGGCCCAAAATGCATGGGCGAGACCCACACTCAATACCCGAACAAGACAGAGAGAACACTGCTGGGGCATCAGATAGAAATAAAACAGGCACCTCAGGGGGAAGGGGGGCACCTCAGCCAGATGAGTGCACGACGCCAGATCCACGAGGGGGGTCCATGCCCATTGGTGTATCCTGGGGAGTGCAAAGCCTCAGTCTTTCAAGTCTCTCCAGTGGGTGGTTTGCCCACTGCTGCATCCTGGGGAGTGCAAAGCCATAGTCTCTCAAGTCTCTACAGTGGGTGGGTTGCCCACTGCTACATCCTGGGGAGTGCAAAGCCACAGTTTCACAAGTACTGAGGTAGTGGATGCCTTTCTCCACTGGTTCTGGAGGGGGCTTTGTGCCCAGAGTGCTTCATCCTGCCAAGGACTGAGGTAGTGGATGGATCTCTCCACTGGTTCTGGAGGGGGCTTTGTGCCCAGAGTGCTTCATCCTGCCCAGGACTGAGGAAGTGGATGCCTTTCTCCACCGGTTCTGGAGGGGGCTTTGTGCCCAGAGTGCTTCATCCTGCCAAGGACTGAGGTAGTGGATGCCTTTCTCCACTGGTTCTGGAGGGGGCTTTGTGCCCAGAGTGCTTCATCCTGCCAAGGACTGAGGTAGTGGATGCCTTTCTCCACTGGTTCTGGAGGGGGCTTTGTGCCCAGAGTGCTTCATCCTGCCAAGGACTGAGGTAGTGGATGGCTCTCTCGACTGGTTCCGGAGGGGGCTTTGTGCCCAGAGTGCTTCATCCTGCGAAGGACTGAGGTAGTGGATGCCTTTCTCCACTGGTTCTGTAGGGGGCTTGGTGCCCAGAGTGCTTTAACCTGCCAAGGTCTGAGGTAGTGGATGCCTTTCTCCACTGGTTCTGTAGGGGGCTTGGTGCCCAGAGTGCTTTAACCTGCCAAGGACTGAGGTAGTGGATGCCTTTCTCCTCTGGTTCTTGAGGGGGCTTCGTGCCCAGAGTGCTTCATCCTGCCAAGGACTGAGGTAGTGGATGGATCTCTCCACTGGCTCTGGAGGGGGCTTTGTGCCCAGAGTGCCTCATCCTGCCAAGAACTGAGGTAGTGGATGCCTTTCTCCACTGGTTCTGGAGGGGGCTTGGTGCCCAGAGTGCTTTATTCTGCTCGTGGCGGCCTCAGTAGCATCGGATTCTTTGGTGCTCACTGTCCTGCAGTGCTTGTTGCGGTGGTGTCCTGTTCAGCGGTGCTGGGGGCGGCGGTGTGCTTGGCAGCGGTGCTGGTGGCGGCGGTGTCCTTGGCAGCGGTGCAGGTGGCAGCGGTGTCCTTGGCAGCGGTGTCCTTGGCAGCGGTGCTGGTGGCGGCGGTGTCCTTGGCAGCGGTGCTTGTTGCGGTCTTGTCCGCCGTGCAGGCTTTCCCAGACTTGCCGGTTTTACTGTGCCCCTTCCCCACCTTGGATGGTGGTGCAGCTGTCCCCACACTCCCAACTGTACACCTGGGAGCGACTTTGGTGGCAGATTTCTTCATCTCTCCTGCCGGGCATTGGCCAACTTTTTCTGCTTTTGAGGTGGGGGCCTGTCTGTGCTCTGGTGCCTTTCCACACTGGCTGCCCTGCATGCAGGTGTGAGTGGAGACGAGACAGGGAGGGAGGAGGGAGAGAGGAGGAGGGGGACACAGTGGAGGCAGTGGATGTTGATATGTCTGCATGTGTATGATACTTGCGTGAATGCCTGTGGGATGTGCAGTGCTTATATTTGCCTGAGCTTCCCTTGTGGGTTGACATGTGTGCATGCTGGTCTGATGGTGTGCTTGGGATAGGCTGAGGTACAGGGGTTTGGGTCTGGGTGGAGGAAGTTGGAGGGGGGAGGCTAGAGAGAGGGACAATGGCTGCCATCAGTGCTGAGGCCAGAGTCTGAAAAGCTCGCTGTTGGGCTGCCTGGCCAGAATGAATGCCCTCCAGGTATACATTGGTTTGTTGCAACTGCCTCTCTACATCCTGGATGGCATTCAAAATGGTAGACTGCCCAACAGTGAGGGACCTGAGGAGGTCAATGGCCTCCTCACTGAGGGCATCAGGGGTGGCAGGGGCTGAGGTGCCTGGGGCTAAGGAGATGCCTACCCTCCTGGGTGAACGGCCACGGGGCAAAAGCTGAGGGGCTGCTGGGAGGGCGGTGCTGGTAGGGGGGGTGGCGGCTGTAGCTGTAGATGCGGGGGGCACAGATGGGCCTGCCACCGCAAGGGAGCTCCCATCAGTGGACGAGACCGTATAGGTGGTCTCAGCTCCTGTCCCCGCCGTGGAGCTCTCCTCGCCCTCCGTCCCACTGGTGAATTCAGACTCCGTTGTGTCGCCCTCCAGGGCCATGTGGGATGCAGGTCCTCCCTGCTCCAGTGCCACTGCTCCTCCGCCTGATTATGCTAATGCACACAAGAACAGGGAGACCACAAAAAGGGGGGGAAGAAAGAAGAAAGACATGTTGACTGCATGCAATACCGCTACCGTTGGCGGACACTGCAGACACAGAAGCCCCCTGCACTACGCCGTGCACTTGGAGTTCCCTAATCAATCACAGGGACATGGGTTACAAGGATATGCCCGATTGCTGCACACATGGATGTCACAAGAGCCTGACTAGGGGTAGTTGGCTCTGTACACAGGTGTGGTGGGGTGCCACAGGGCCTGGCTTCGGAAGGGACCTTGCCTACTAAACTCGCCCTGGCCTTGGGGAACCCACAGCCCACCTCCCCCACCCAAACACCTACAATGCGCGCTGAATCAGCTGAATGAGAGTGTACTCACCCCCTTATGGCTGCTGTGATGCCCTCAAGCACCCATCCAAATCCGGGTACGCCACTGCCAGGATGCGAAACATCAGGGGGGGTCATGGTGCGACGGACACCCCTCCAATGTTGGGAGGCCATCCCCAGCTGGGCCTCCACCATCTTGTTGCTCCAGCGGCGAATGTCCTCCCATCTTTTCTGGCAGTGGGAGCTCCGTCTGTGGTAGACCCCCAGGGTCCGGACTTCCTTGGCGATGGCACGCCAAATATCCTTCTTCTGGTGGGCACTGACCTACAGGAATAGTACAGGGGAAAAGGAGAAGATATAACCGTCCGCACCGTCACAGTCATTGGCCCGCATCCCTACCCTTGCCATGATGAACATGTACTCACCGTCGTTTCATGCACGCCTCATTCTACCCCCCATCTTTCATCCACACCACTCCAAACAGCCATTGCCCATACAGCATGCTCACAGTGTACTCACCTGTTTGTCTGGAGGACCGTAGAGTAGCGTGTACTGGGGGAGGACCCCATCCACTAGTTTCTCCAACTCCTCCGTGCTGAAGGCAGGGGCCCTTCCCTCAGACACCCGAGCCATTGTCTCTTCCAGACTGAGGTCACAGCAGCACTTGCAGTGTAGGTCCTCTCCTGTCGAAGATCAGGTATCAAGTGATTGAACAGAGAGAAAATGGCAGACACATCCGGGGCGGTACGTCATTGGCTCCTGGGACTCATAGGGTCCAATGTTAACCAATGCAGGATTGCGCCACGGTCTTCGACCGCCTACCACAACGGTGTACAACGCCAGCACAGTTACCTCATATCCCTTTGTCCCACTTTACAGGTCAGGCAGCCGCCATTTTAGGGGCCCACATGGCAATATTTTGGGCCTCTGTCACACATGTCTAGGCATTGCTTAAACACTAATACAGCTATATGTCGATTTGCAAACATTTTCCGCTTAAGTCGTGTTTACGTACCTCAGAGTTGGATGACTCTCTGCTCGCTGTTCTCCTCCATTGGCAACGTCCGCTGGGGCAGGTGAGGAGATGGCGGCATCCTCCGGTGTACAGACCGCTGGTGGACCTGTCGACAATGGAGGAGCGACATGTGATCATCATCTACAGACTTGATCTACCACAATCCTGGAACTGTGTGCCCAGTTGGAGCCAGACCTGATGTCAGCTATCCGCCATCCCACAGGAATCCCCCCTCTAGTGCAGGTGCTGTCAGTACTCCATTTCCTAGCAAGTGGGTCTTTTCAAGCGACAGTGGCCATAGCATCAGGGATGTCCCAGCCTATGTTCTCAAACGTGTTATCCAGAGTGTTGTCTGCCCTGCTGAAACACATGCGGAGCTACATCGTTTTCCCTCAGGTGGAGGATTTGCCTACAGTGAAATGTGACTTCTATGCCCTGGGACATATCCCCAACATCATAGGTGCCATTGATGGGACACATGTGGCCTTGGTCCCCCCACGCAGGAGTGAACAGGTGCACAGAAACCGGAAGAGTTACCATTCGATGAATGTGCAGATGGTGTATTTGGCCGACTAGTACATCTCCCATGTGAATGCCAAATTTCCTGGCTCAGTGCATGTCGCTTACATTCTGAGGAATAGCAGCATCCCTTATGTGATGGGGCAACTCCAGAGGCACCGTGTGTGGCTATTAGGTGAGGACATGGACCCTATACAGTGTGAATAGGTGTCTGGGTCTGGGGATGTCCCTATGAGTTAGTGTGTGTCTAACAGTTGTCCCTCGCCATTTGTAGGTGACTCTGGTTATCCCAACCTGACATGGCTACTGACCCCTGTGAGGAATCCCAGGACAAGGGCTGAGGAACGCTACAATGAGGCCCATGGGCGAACTAGGAGGATTATAGAGAGGACCTTCGGCCTCCTGAAGGCCAACTTCCGGTGCCTCCATATGACAGATGGTTCCCTATTCTACTCACCAAAGAAGGTAAGCCAGATCATTGTGGCCTGCTGTATGCTTCACAACTTGGCTTTGCAACGAGAGGTTCCTCTTCTGCAGGAGGATGGTCCAGATGGAGGTGTTGTGGCAGCTGTGGAGCCTGTGGACAGTGAAGATGAGGAAGCAGAAGAAGAGGACATAGACAACAGGAACACAGTGATCCACCACTACTTCCAGCGAGACACAGGTAAGAAGAAAACACTGGTCACTGAGTTGTCACTTTCCCTTACGATTTCACGGATGTGGGTCCCTCTGTGTGACATCTGCTTTGTTGCCGCATGGACTAGAGCTATGTGACATAGGTATGTTGACAATACAATGGACATTGCTATTTCCCTCAGTTATTGCAAATACACAATTATGAAAGCACAGACTGACTCCAGATTGTTTTGTGATTTAAGGGTGTTTATTTAAGTGCTAAATAGTGGAGGAGGTTGTAAAATAGTTAGGGGTGATGGTGGAGGAATGTCCATGGCAGAGTCCAGTCTATTAGTCTCACAGGTGCATTGTCCAAAGGGGAATAGGAAGTGGAGCTGGTGCTGACTTATATGGGACACACAGAAAAAGGAACACAGAGGTCAGACAATGGCCATTACATACAGATGGCTATAGGTCCACTATGGGACGGACATTTACAACCACATAACAGCACACACGTGCAGCATGTCAGGAACCCAGAACTCTACAGTGTTAAACGTGCACACATGTTTACAGCCATCTACCATCATTACACACATCCATGCCCCCAATCCTCCTACTCATCTGTACCTCTGGTCGACCGTAGAGCTTGGCGTATAGGTGCAGGACCCCGTTCACGAGCTTCTCCAATTCCTCTCTGGTGAAGGCCGGGGCCCTTTCCCCTGCCACACGTGCCATTTCCATGACCAGAGGCAGGACACAGCAGCATACTCAGTGGAGTACCTGCATGCACGAGATCTGGGAGTCAAGTGAAGTTGGGGTGACGAGTTAGCATACGCACCGCGGCGGTGTGCACCGTCACCGCCAGCGGCGATTATGATACGCTAAGAATCCCCATTGACAACCATGTTAACCAAGGAATGGTCACACGGCGGTGAACACCGCCTTACGCTATTACGTCAACCGCTAGCGGTATGAGGTCACTTCCACTGCAACATTTCTGGATTACAGAGTGCAGACATTTTGGCCTTTACTACGCAGTTGTTAAATTCTCATCTGCCCCAGGCAGGCCCTATTGTCCCCAAACACCCATAGGCATGAACAAATATACATTTACTAACCACAACAGTCATGATGTATCATTGAGGACATGTTTCACACCTACTATGCATATGTGTTGTCCACTTGTATACCAGCTGTGCTGAATAGGAAACAGTGTGGGCAGATGTATGTGTGTTCCTTACATGTGTTCTATACTCCTGTTAGGTACAGACCCTTGTGGCGAGGGAGGGCCCCATCTGTGTACAGACCACTTGTTGATTTGAGGACCATGGTGGAGCGTCACATCATTATCAATTGCAGACTGAACCGTGCTACTATTCATGAACTTTTTGCATTACTGGATCTAGCACAGAGACCGGCTAATTGGAATCAGCATGCCATCCCTACTGAAGTGCAGGTGCTCTCTGCACTCCATTTCCTGGCCACGGGCTCATTTCAGGTGACTGTGGGCATGGGTGCAGGTTTTTCACAGCCCATGTTTAGCATTATACTGTCCAGATACCTGAATGCATTTGTACGACACCTGCAGTCCTATGTGAGGTTTCCCCCAAAGTGCTGACCTCCCTGGCATCAAGTCGGACTTCTATGCCTTTGCCAACATTTCCCATGTGATAGGTGCCATCGGTGGCCCACATTGCTCTCATCCTCCCAAGAGTCAGTGAACAGGTGTACAGAAACAGGAAGAACTTTCACTCCATGAACATTCAATTGGTGTGTACTGCAGACCAGTACATCTCACATGTGAATGCCATGTTCCCTGGATCAGTCCATGATTCCTTTGTGCTGAAGAATAGTAGTGTGCCACACAAGATGGAACAACTACAAGGGAACAGAGGAAGGGACATAGGTAAGAGTGTCTGACACTTTTTGGCACATAGCAGGCAGCCAGGCTGTCTGCCACTGGGGGTTGTCCTTGACAGTCCTGTTCTGCACCCTTTTTTAGGTGATTCTGGCTACCCCAACATGCGTTGACCCCTGACACCAGTGAGGAATCCTAGGACAGATGCAGAAAGGAATTACAATGAGGTTCATGGATGGACTAGGAGGGTGATAGAGCGCACAATAGGTCTCCTGAAGGCTAGATTCTGTTGCCTCCATATCTCCGGCAGATCCCTGGACTATGAGCCTGAAAAGGTGTGTAGAATAGTGGGAATAGTGGTGGCCTGCTCCATGCTGCACAACCTGGCTGTGAGAAATTCTATCCCTCTCGTGGAGGAGGTGGGTACTGTATATCCAGACCAGCTTCCTCAGGGAGGGGATGAGAGTGATGGTGATGATGAGGAGGGGGAGGATGTACATTCTGGGAACCAACTGATACAACTTTACTTCCAGCGACTATGTGGGACTATTCAATGATGTTGCTGTCTGTGCAGCATACTGTCAGTGTGCCTTTTCCTCTATGGGGGTGTTGGGTCTATAGACATTGTCACTGTCACCAGGTTTGCATGGGACATGTAACATTATGGTCAAATTGTGTGACAATTCTGTTGGCACAACCACATGTTATGCGTGGGGTGCATTTCCTGCAATTAAGACATGAATAAATGATTTCAATGACAATTGCATGCACACTTCCATTTGATTCAACATAATGATAGGGGACATTTACATTGGTGAACAGGTGTTTTATTTTGGTGTCAGGGATACCATGGTGCTCTTTACAGTGATGGGAGTGGGCTACTGGTGGATGTCCAATTTGGCTACAGCGTTTGTTGGCAGTGGTGGTGTGTCCATCTATCATTTCCAGTTTTGGGGGTTGTGTTTTACACGATGTGGATGTTGGTTCAGTGGCACACTTGAAGGACAGTTCTTGCCAGAGTCACTTCTTTGAGGGGCATTGGTCTTGGCAGGTGTTCCTGTACCATATCTGGGCCTGAGGGACCGTTTGGGTGCATGGTGTTGGCCTGTACGGGTTGAGATGAAGGTCTCCAGTGCGTCCTGAGATGATGGCACAAGTCCAGTTGCTGCTGCTGATGTTGTTGGCCGGTCTATATCTTGGCCTGTGGTAGGGGCTTCCTGGTCTGTGGGGGACTCAGGCTGGGTTGGGACAAGGTGCAGCAGCGCACCTGCTATGGTGGCCATGGTGGCATTGGGCAGTTTCCACTGCTCCATGGCCTCTTTGTTGTGTGCTACCTGCATTCTTTGACTCTGCTCCAGGGTGGAAACTATCTGGGCCAATCTGTGTTGGGTATGGTGGTATGCTCCCAGGACCTCAGAGATCTCATCCTGGGCTGCAGCATCCATCCTGTGGCCTCCCCCTCCCCCCTGGGCCACTGATGCCCTCCCACTAGGCCGAGCCCCCAGTGCCTGTGTACCCTGCACAGGTCTGGTGGTACAACTTGTACTGGGGCCATCATCTTCCTGTCTGTTGGTAGGGGGTGACTGTGGCCTCTGTCCATGCGTTCACCCAGTCTGTGGCCTGGATACACAGGTTTGGGGACGGTTACCCTAGGCTGATGTTGTTGGCTGGGTGGTAGGGGTGTCAGTGGTGTCCTGGGTGGGGCTTCTGGATGGTGACAGTCCAGGACTATGTGAGGGGCCAGGGTGTTTGTCAGTGTCCAGGGTTCTCTATCCAGTGTCCTGGTCGCGCCTCGGTCTCCATGTGGGGCACTGCCACTCCTTGTCCTGTCTGACAGGGTGGCATGGGTGATGGTGCCTGTTGGGGGGAATGGACACGTCTCTTACAATTGCATGATCGGATGGGGTGCACAGGGCTGGCCTGTTTTTTTGCAGGTTTTACACTTTGGGGCCATGCAGGGTGCCTTTGTGAGGTTTACATTGCATTTTGCTTACGAGATGGAGGTGAATGGTGGGTGGTGTAGTGCCTTTGTGATTTCTTGCAGGGATAGGTGGCTGTGCACAGGGGGAGTGTTTTATAGTGTTGTGGATGTGAGTCAGGTGTGTGGGTTTCAGACTTGCCAATGTGTGCAGTTCTTACTGTTGGGTCCCATTGCTGGCCATGGCGGTCTGTACCACCAATGGGCGTTCGGCTTCCACTGACCGCTGCGGTGATTTGTGCATCATTATTTGGAGTGCGGGTAGTTTGTGTGCTCAGCGGTGGCAGGGTGGGAGGTCCTGCATTTCTACCGACAAGGTCCTGGCGGAGACTGGTGGCTGAGATTTTTTGGGCGGATTCAGATTTTTGCATCTTTATATGGCGGGTTTCTGTTCACCGCCAATGGCGGTCGTCTTTTCACTGTTGCCACAGCGGCCGACGGTGTTTACCGCCATGTTCATAATGGCCACCTGAGTTCCTTCACAAAGTCACAGAATGCAGAATCAAAATAGAACATACTCTCTGCTCTCTGATCTGGGTCTATTGATTATTTTTGATATTATAGTACTTGGGATACTGCAATCTATGTATTAAAGCATCTCGCTAATTTCCTCTTTACAAGCAGAATGTGATGAACCTAGTCGCCTACATGACGTAGCCGCTCAAGGGTAATAATTTATTACAGTTGAGTTCTAATGGGGCAAGGCAGGACATGGTCATAATTAAAGCTGGACTTTAAAACACAAAACAATAGATGTCTATTTTCCTTCTTCTTCTTTGCTTTTCTTGACATGTGGGATAGACAGGAAGTATTTCCAGTAAAGTTTTTTGCATACTTTAGGAAGTTACAGAAAAGATATAGGGGGTCATTACAACATTGGCGGTAAAAGCCGCTTACCGCCGTTTAGAAGACCGCCAACACTCTGCCACGGCCGCGGAATTCCGCCAAGGTCATTATGACCCACAACTCAGAATCCACCAAAATCCAGACACCCACACAAGTCCGCCACACCAAAGGTCAGTGATAAACTGGCGATAACAAAACCTCCACCGTCACGCCAACAGGAATACGCCCACACTATCACGACCCACGAATCCACACGGTGGTCTTCCAACAGCGGTATTCTATTGGCGGTACACAACCGCCGCGCTCAAAATACACACACATTTACAAAACACATCCACATTGGACAATTTGAAATACACACACCTGATACACATACACACACCACTCCCACACATCCAATACAATATAAAACACACACCCACATCACCCACAAACCCTTTTGTCAACAATTGCGACAGAAGGCCAGAGAGAGACACCACCAGAAAGAACAATAGCATCCACAGGCACCCTACACCATCACTCACACAGCATCCAAGCACCTCACACAACACACCTCTAAATATCACCCCACACACCACAACACACACCATCCCACAAATCACCCACACCACCCCATGGCCCCACAAAGACACCCCAGGTTCTCTGAGGAGGAGCTCAGGGTCATGGTACAGGAAATCATCTGGGTAGAGCCACAGCTATTCGGATCACAGGTGCAGCACACCACCATAACTAGGAAGATGGAGCTATGGCGAAGAATCATGTACAGGGTCAATGCAGTGGGACAGCACCCAAGAACATGGGATGACATCAGGAAGAGGTGGAATGACCTACAGGGGAAGGCACGTTCCGTGGTCTCAAGACACCACCTTGCGGTTCAGAGGACTGGCGGCGGACCCCCACTTCCTCCCCCAGAACTCACTACATGGGAGGAGTAGGTCTTGGCTATACTGCATCCTGAGGGCCTTGCAGGAGTATCTGGAGGAATGGACTCTGGTAAGGCAAATCTTTCACTACTTCATCCCCCACAAACCTGCATGCGATCACATACCCCCACCCTCGTCCTCACCCCAATCACTCCGAGTCCTCACGTATGTCCATATATCACAAACCACACATCCCAAACCCAAGCCCTGCATGTAACACAAAAGCATGGACACCCATCACCAAAGCATGTCCACTGCACATACCCATACATCCCCCTAAACCAATATCACACAAGGTCCTACACAGGAATGCAAGCACTGGGGTACAGGGTCACCCACCCATTGCACACCATGGCACACACATATGCAATAATCATGCCTTTACACCCCTGCAGGACCCCTACCCAATGTCACCGGACAGGAGGGTCCAGACATGTCCACTCCACCCACAGAAGAGGCCCACAGTGATGACAGCAGCTCTGTCCAACTGGATCAAGATGACCAGCCTGGCCCATTTGGGACCTCGGGACAGTCGGTTCCCCTCACACTGGCACAGGCCACTACAGAGCTACCCCCCTCTGGAAACACCAGCACAGCACCCACCCAGCTGGCCCATCCCTCAATCAGCAGTGTGTCCACCACTACAGGGAACCCAGGCTAACCCACCAACCCAACAACACCAGGGACCTGGGGGCAGTGGCAGTGGGCACACGGTTCAGGGGACAGAGGCCCAGGAACACGGGAAATGGGAGGGCTGCTGTGTGACAGGGGGAGGACAGGCCCAGGGAACCCACTCTCCACGAGGCCCTCTCCAACATCATGGGAGCCTACCACCATTCGCAGGAGACGATGGCAACGGTACTGGCCAAGTTTCAGGAGACCCAGCGGCTGCAGGAGGAACAGTATCTGGGCTTCAGGGAGGAACTACAATCCATCAGTTCCTCCCTGGGCACCATTGTAGGGGTGCTGAAGGAAGTCGTCAACACCAGGAGGGACACTGTCGCACAACAAGGGGCCCCTGACACTAGCCTGGACGATGAACTGCCCACCACCTCCGCCGGCACTAGTGGACAGGACGCACCGCCACAGGACCACGACATCAGCACCCTGCAGATGGAGAACCACCCCGCAAGCGGTCCCTGAGATCCAGGACAAAGACAGAGAACAATGCCAAGACCCCCACCAAGAAATGAGACCACCCTGAATGTCATCCTTCTGTCCCACTTTGTCACCCTGTCCATACTTAAACTGCCCCAGCTCCACTTCCTATTCCCCTTTGGACAATGCACCTGTGAGACTAATAGACTGGACTCTGCCATAGACATTCCTCCACCATCACCCCTAACCATTTTACAACCTCCTCCACTATTTAGCACTTAAATAAACACCATTAAATCACAAAACAATCTGGAGTCAGTCTGTGCTTTCATAATTGTGTATTTGCAATAACTGAGGGAAATAGCAATGTCCATTGTATTGTCAACATACCTATGTCACATAGCTCTAGTCCATGCGGAAACAAAGCAGATGTCACACAGAGGGACCCACATCCGTGAAATCGTAAGGGAAAGTGACAACTCAGTGACCAGTGTTTTCTTCTTACCTGTGTCTCGCTGGAAGTAGTGGTGGATCACCGTGTTCCTGTTGTCTATGTCCTCTTCTTCTGCTTCCTCTTCTTCACTGTCCACAGGCTCCACAGCTGCCACAACACCTCCATCTGGACCATCCTCCTGCAGAAGAGGAACCTGTCATCGCAAAGCCAAGTTGTGAAGCATACAGCAGGCCACAATGATCTGGCTTACCTTCTTTGGTGAGTAGAATAGGGAACCATCTGTCATATGGAGGCACCGGAAGCTGGCCTTCAGGAGACCGAAGGTCCTCTCTATAATCCTCCTAGTTCGCCCATGGGCCTCATTGTAGCGTTCCTCAGCCCTTGTCCTGGGATTCCTCACAGGGGTCAGTAGCCATGTCAGGTTGGGATAACCAGAGTCACCTGCAAATGGCGAGGGACAACTGTTAGACACACACTAACTCATAGGGACATCCCCAGACCCAGACACCTATTCACACTGTATAGGGTCCATGTCCTCACCTAATAGCCACACACGGTGCCTCTGGAGTTGCCCCATCACATAAGGGATGCTGCTATTCCTCAGAATGTAAGCAACATGCACTGAGCCAGGAAATTTGGCATTCACATGGGAGATGTACTAGTCGGCCAAACACACCATCTGCACATTCATCGAATGGTAACTCTTCCGGTTTCTGTACACCTGTTCACTCCTGCGTGGGGGGACCAAGGCCACATGTGTCCCATCAATGGCACCTATGATGTTGGGGATATGTCCCAGGGCATGGAAGTCACATTTCACTGTAGGCAAATCCTCCACCTGAGGGAAAACGATGTAGCTCCGCATGTGTTTCAGCAGGGCAGACAACACTCTGGATAACACGTTTGAGAACATGGGCTGGGACATCCCTGATGCTATGGCCACTGTCGTTTGAAAAGACCCACTTGCTAGGAAATGGAGTACTGACAGCACCTGCACTAGAGGGGGGATTCCTGTGGGATGGCGGATAGCTGACATCAGGTCTGGCTCCAACTGGGCACACAGTTCCAGGATTGTGGTAGATCAAGTCTGTAGATGATGATCACATGTCACTCCTCCATTGTCGACAGGTCCACCAGCGGTCTGTACACCGGAGGATGCCGCCATCTCCTCACCTGCCCCAGCGGACGTTGCCTATGGAGGAGAACAGCGAGCAGAGGGTCATCCAACTCTGAGGTACGTAAACACGACTTAAGCGGAAAATGTTTGCAAATCGACATATGGCTGTATTAGTGTTTAAGCAATGCCTAGACATGTGTGACAGAGGCCCAAAATATTGCCATGTGGGCCCCTGAAATGGCGGCTGCCTGACCTGTAAAGTGGGACAAAGGGATATGAGGTAACTGTGCTGGCGTTGTACACCGTTGTGGTAGGCGGTCGAAGACCGTGGCGCAATCCTGCATTGGTTAACATTGGACCCTATGAGTCCCAGGAGCCAATGACGTACCGCCCCGGATGTGCCTGCCATTTTCTCTCTGTTCGATCACTTGATACCTGATCTTCGACAGGAGAGGACCTACACTGCAAGTGCTGCTGTGACCTCAGTCTGGAAGAGACAATGGCTCGGGTGTCTGAGGGAAGGGCCCCTGCCTTCAGCACGGAGGAGTTGGAGAAACTAGTGGATGGGGTCCTCCCCCAGTACACGCTACTCTACGGTCCTCCAGACAAACAGGTGAGTACACTGTGAGCATGCTGTATGGGCAATGGCTGTTTGGAGTGGTGTGGATGAAAGATGGGGGGTAGAATGAGGCGTGCATGAAACGACGGTGAGTACATGTTCATCATGGCAAGGGTAGGGATGCGGGCCAATGACTGTGACGGTGCGGACGGTTATATCTTCTCCTTTTCCCCTGTACTATTCCTGTAGGTCAGTGCCCACCAGAAGAAGGATATTTGGCGTGCCATCGCCAAGGAAGTCCGGACCCTGGGGGTCTACCACAGACGGAGCTCCCACTGCCAGAAAAGATGGGAGGACATTCGCCGCTGGAGCAACAAGACGGTGGAGGCCCAGCTGGGGATGGCCTCCCAACATTGGAGGGGTGTCCGTCGCACCATGACCCCCCCTGATGTTTCGGATCCTGGCAGTGGCGTACCCGGATGTGGATGGGTGCTTGAGGGCATCACAGCAGCCATAAGGGGGTGAGTACACTCTCATTCAGCTGATTCAGCGCGCATTGTAGGTGTTTGGGTGGGGGAGGTGGGCTGTGGGTTCCCCTAGGCCAGGGCGAGTTTAGTAGGCAAGGTCCCTTCTGAAGCCAGGCCCTGTGGCACCCCACCACACCTGTGTACAGAGCCAACTACCCCTAGTCAGGCTCTTGTGACATCCATGTGTGCAGCAATCAGGCATATGCTTGTAACCCATGTCCCTGTGATTGATTAGGGAACTCCAAGTGCACGGCGTAGTGCAGGGGGCTTCTGTGTCTGTAGTGTCCGCCAACGGTAGCGGTATTGCATGCAGTCAACATGTCTTTCTTCTTTCTTCCCCCCCTTTTTGTGGTCTCCCTGTTCTTGTGTGCATTAGCATAATCAGGCGGAGGAGCAGTGGCACTGGAGCAGGGGGGACCTGCATCCCACATGGCCCTGGAGGGCGACACAACGGAGTCTGAATTCACCAGTGGGACGGAGGGCGAGGAGAGCTCCACGGCGGGGACAGGAGCTGAGACCAGCGATACGGTCTCCTCCTCTGATGGGAGCTCCCTTGCGGTGGCGGGCCCATCTGTGCACCCCGCATCTACAGGTACAGCCGCCACCCCCCCTACCAACACCGCCCTCCCAGCAGCCCCTCAGCGTTTGCCCCGTGGCCGTTCACCCAGGAGGGTAGGCATCTCCTTAGCCCCAGGCACCTCAGCCCCTGCCCCTGTCACCCCTGATGCCCTCAGTGAGGAGGCCATTGACCTCCTCAGGTCCCTCACTGTTGGGCAGTCTACCATTTTGAATGCCATCCAGGATGTAGAGAGACAGTTGCAACAAACCAATGCATACCTGGAGGGCATTCATTCTGGCCAGGCAGCCCAACAGCGAGCTTTTCAGACTCTGGCCTCAGCACTGATGGCAGCCATTGTCCCTCTCTAGCCTCCCCCTCCAACTTCCTCCACCCAGACCCAAACCCCTGTACCTCAGCCTATCCCAAGCACACCATCAGACCAGCATGCACACATGTCAACCCACAAGGGAAGCTCAGGTAAATATAAGCACCACACATCCCACAGGCATTCACGCAAGCATCATACACATGCAGACATATCAACATCCACTGCCTCCACTGTGTCCCCCTCCTCCTCTCTCCCTCCTCCCTCCCTGTCTCGTCTCCACTCACACATGCATGCAGGGCAGCCAGTGTGGAAAGGAGCCAGAGCACAGACAGGCCCCCACCTCAAAAGCAGAAAAAGTTGGCCAGTGCCCGGCGGGAGAGATGAAAAAAATCTGCCACCAAAGCCGCTCCCAGGTGTACAGTTGGGAGTGTGGAGACAGCTGCACCACCATCCAAGGTGGGGAAGGGGCACAGTAAAACCGGCAAGTCTGGGAAAGCCTGCACGGCGGACAAGACCGCAACAAGCACCGCTGCCAAGGACACCGCCGCCACCAGCACCGCTGCCAAGGACACTGCTGCCAAGGACACCGCCGCCACCAGCACCGCTGCCAAGCACATCGCCGCCACCAGCACCGCTGAACAGGACACCACCGCAACAAGCACTGCAGGCCAGTGAGCACCAAAGATTCCGATGCTACTGAGGCCGCCACGAGCAGGATGAAGCACTCTGGGCACCAAGCCCCCTCCAGAACCAGTGGAGAAAAGCATCCACTACCTCAGTCCTTGGCAGGATGAGGCACTCTGGGCACAAAGCCCCCTCCAGAGCCAGTGGAGAGATCCATCCACTACCTCAGTCCTTGGCAGGATTAAGCACTCTGGGCACAAAGCCCCCTCCAGAACCGGTGGAGAAAGGCATCCACTACCTCAGTCCTTGGCAGGATGAAGCACTCTGGGCACAAATCCCCCTCCAGAACCGGTGGAGAAAGGCATCCACTACCTCAGTCCTTGGCAGGATGAAGCACTCTGGGCACAAATCCCCCTCCAGAACCGGTGGAGAAAGGCATCCACTACCTCAGTCCTTGGCAGGATGAAGCACTCTGGGCACAAAGCCCCCTCCAGAACCGGTGGAGAAAGGCATCCACTACCTCAGTCATTGGCAGGATGAAGCACTCTGGGCACAAAGCCCCCTCCAGAACCGGTGGAGAAAGGCATCCACTACCTCAGTCATTGGCAGGATGAAGCACTCTGGGCACAAAGCCCCCTCCAGAACCGGTGGAGAAAGGCATCCACTACCTCAGTCCTTGGCAGGATGAAGCAGTCTGGGCACAAAGCCCCCTCCAGAACCGGTGGAGAAAGGCATCCACTACCTCAGTCCTTGGCAGGATGAAGCACTCTGGGCACAAAGCCCCCTCCAGAACCGGTGGAGAAAGGCATCCACTACCTCAGTCATTGGCAGGATGAAGCACTCTGGGCACAAAGCCCCCTCCAGAACCG
This sequence comes from Pleurodeles waltl, assembly GCF_031143425.1. Classification (NCBI taxonomy): domain Eukaryota; kingdom Metazoa; phylum Chordata; class Amphibia; order Caudata; family Salamandridae; genus Pleurodeles; species Pleurodeles waltl. The sequence continues at coordinate 855,967,415 of NC_090440.1, forward strand.
GTGGAGAAAGGCATCCACTACCTCAGTCATTGGCAGGATGAAGCACTCTGGGCACAAAGCCCCCTCCAGAACCGGTGGAGAAAGGCATCCACTACCTCAGTCCTTGGCAGGATGAAGCACTCTGGGCACAAAGCCCCCTCCAGAACCGGTGGAAAAGGCATCCACTACCTCAGTCCTGGGCAGGATGAAGCACTCTGGGCACAAAGCCCCCTCCAGAACCAGTGGAGAGATCCATCCATTACCTCAGTCCTTGGCAGGATGAAGCACTCTGGGCACAAAGCCCCCTCCAGAACCAGTGGAGACTGTTATCCACTTGAGAAACTGTGGCTTTGCACTCCCCAGGATGTAGCAGTGGGCAACCCACCCACTGTAGAGACTTGAGAGACTGTGGCTTTTCACTCCCCAGGATGCAGCAGTGGGCAAACCACCCACTGGAGAGACTTGAAAGACTGAGGCTTTGCACTCCCCAGGATACACCAATGGGCATGGACCCCCCTCGTGGATCTGGCGTCGTGCACTCATCTGGCTGAGGTGCCCCCCTTCCCCCTGAGGTGCCTGTTTTATTTCTATCTGATGCCCCAGCAGTGTTCTCTCTGTCTTGTTCGGGTATTGAGTGTGGGCCTCGCCCATGCATTTTGGGCCCAGTGGTCCACGGACTATGTTGGTGGAATCCCTTGGATTTGTATTCTTGGTGTATATATTTGTTTATAATGTGAATATCTTTGTATATGTATATATTTTTGATTTATGTATTTGAATATATTACAATCATTCGACTCATTTCCTTTTGTCCTTGCATTCTTCCAGGAGGGTTGGAGGGTGTAACTGTAATGTATCATGATGTAGTAGTGTGTGTATTGTCGTGGGTGAGGGTGTGTTGCGTGTGTGTGTCACTCTCTTTACCTTCCCCCCTCCCCTGTGTCGTAGGTGCAGTACTCACTGTGGTCTTCGCCGCCGTCTTTGTTGTTCCTGGTAGAGAAGCAGGAAGATAAAGGCTGGGAGTATCTGGAGCTGGGTTCCATGGCGTCCTGATTCCTCGTGGGGTGTGTAGAGGTGAGCGTTTTCCCTTCCAAGTCCTGTTTCCACCGTGTTTATGTTCGCGGTGAATCCGCCCCGGAAAAGGTAGCAGATTGGACTGTTGTCATTCTGTGGGCGGTACATTGTCCTCCGCCTGTCTGTTGGCAGTTACCGCCGCGGTGTTTGTTTGTACTGCCTTGGCAGTCGAATTGTGAAAGTGGCTGTCTATGGTGGCGGTTTCCGCCACGGTCGTGATTCCAATTTTATTTCCGAAGGCCTGTTGGCGGTTTTACCGCCACTTTAACACCGACCTCCAGGGTTGTAATGACCACCATAATCTTCTGCATGTTTCTATATATTCTGCGCTGCAGGGTTTTTAACAATTAGACTTTTATTATACTGATTCTATTTTTGTTTTGTTTTTTAAATAGGCAGTTGTGGGACAGATTATGGTGGTATATGGCAGAAATGTTTTATAAGGCATAAAGTACCGTCTGCATTACATGACAATGATATTTTAAGTCATCGCCTTTGGCCTTTTAACTCTTTATGGTCGCAGAACTCCAAGGTAACTTGTGATATCCTTATAATGTACAGCTGGGGGTACTTTATACGATAATAATTATCAACAGATCCTTCCCCACCACATTAACAGACCACTCTCCACCCCATCCAATTATTGTTTGGTCATACACTTACTTCGAAGCAAGATATCTTTTAGACGTAAATGTGTGCAAAACATGCGGAAAATGTAAAAAGAAAATCACACCGATTGCGCACCTTCTGCAAGCTTATTGATGATCTACAGTAGGACTCTTCCAAGGTTTGTTTTCAAATTTCTGTTAATATAAGGGTTTTGTTCTCCAGCTCTGAAGTTCACACATGATGTAATTGGGCAAAATAATAATGAATGCCACTGAACAATGTTCACAAAAAAATATCTGAAAACAAAGTATTCATTTCATGACGCGTTTAGGGAACTATTGTATTTCTTTTCACATATTGCTATTAATCAAGAGTGTAAGACAAAGCCATGCAGCTTTAGCAGCTGGGGTACCAAAGCTGTCCCAGCAGCAGAGAGTTGCAGCGAATCAAAACCCAGATGCTGCTACGTATGTATGTATGTATGTATGTTTGGATGTATGCTGGGGATTTATGTTGCACAAATATATCCACAAGTCAAAGGTTTGTTTTTACAAGGGGGTTCTTACTAGTATTGTGGGTCGTAAATCACAATATCGAGGACCGAAAGTATATAAAATTACATTAAAAAAACTTTGGTGGTCAGTATTTTCGCCAAAATATATTTATATAGAATTATATTTTCTCCACAATTTTTTAGTAGTATGCCGCTTTGTCGGGGGAGGGGTTTAGTCGCAAAGTAGGAAACCTGTACTAGCAATAAAGTTGTTTTTTCAGATGGAATGGTAATTGTTGAGCATTTCTGCCCTGTGTGTTAATAATCGCAGAGATCCCTCAACATATTCTGCATATTATTTTGCATTAGTCACATTTATTATATGCTCAAGTGTCCTCCGGCAGAATACATAGCGATTCTATAAATCGACTGCAAAATGTTATTACAGGCCGCTTCTGGTATAACAACAAGAATGACAGGCTGCCTTTGTAAAAAGGAAGTATAAGTGTATACCATTACTCCACACATTATCAATCATCACCTCATGTACACGCGGACATAAACAAGGGTAATGTAGCTTTTGAATCAAACTGTCAGAAGCCCCTAGTAAAATGCCCTTGCCTGGGTTTCTCTCAATGCTGCAATCTAGTTCCCATGATATGTGTAGTTCATGCGGCCACCTCTGGTGAGGCAACACCTCAGAGAAAGCGAAGCCAATTACGCCGGGTGGCGGCGTTCGCCTGTCACTTCTCGGTCAAACGGCGCAGCTGCAATGTGGGTCACCGCGGAAGCTTGCTTTGCAGACCTGGGGCTTGCAAGCCGTTGGAAAATTGGAATGGAATCAGCCAGGAGTCAAGCTTTTTGCCAGGCAGGAAATTAGACTTTGCAATGCACAGGCAAACAAGAAAATGATTGCAAATTATTCTGCAGTGAGTCAGATAGATGCGGTGATCTGTTTATCACTCAGAGATTGAAGCAAGCAGTTATGAGTGAAGGTGACTAGAAGAAGCTCTGTGGAAGACATCCATTATAACGTTAAAAAATGTAATGACCTGCTTCCACTTTTTGTCTATAATATACAAATCTCTTGTGATTGCTGTTTGCATCCTCTTCTGGTTCAATTCTGACATGTGCAGTAGAGAAATTAAAGTAATAATAAAAAAATTAACATCTCTATAACTGCTTCTGCACCACTCCATCTGTTCCCCTGCTGCTGGAACAAGCTCCCATACTGCCCTGCGGCCAATCCTGACGCCAATCCAGAGCAACATTAGGATTGGCTGGGGGTGCCCAGCCAGGACGCTCACAGGCAGACTGGGAGCCTGTGCATGCTCTCTCTAGCCTGGTAACTGTGTTGCCGAGCTGGAGAAAGCCTACTACACATGTGTGTTTGGCCGGCCGTCTCGGGCCGGCCAAACATGCAGGCGCACTGAGGGGGACTGCTCGTCACCTCCGTGGCCCCATCCCTTTACAAGAACATGATGATGAACACAGTTTATTGTCATTTTCTTGTAAAGGTTTTGCAGCTGCCGCCGAAGGCGGAGGGGCGACGCTCCTTTACCCTAGTGGAGGAGCCACCCTTGCCATCAGGCCTCCTTTAGTTCCACTGTCCTGACTGGGATCTATCTGATCCTCACACCTAGATGCAAATGCAAGGGAGGGTAAACAAAGACGTACAGCTTGTTGTTATCACTTCACAAATATTTAAGAGAGGCATGCTTTTTACCGTGTTCAGCCCCTGTATGGAAGAAACATGCATGCATTGTAAGACGGTCAGATGTGTTGGTCTGGCCTAACATTTAGACAAATAACCATTTAAATATCACTATTTTGTTGTATTTCTTTTATAGTATATATACTCATCCTAATGCAGGGTGTCAGAGCACCTTATATCAGACATACACATTATACATTGGCAGTAAATTCTATAAATGTGTAAATCAATGTACAAGATGTGTTACATAAGACAGTGAGGGTTACAAGGTGTAGCAGCCACATTTCCTTCATAGCTTGCTGTGCTACATTAGATGGAATACAATTTATGGACTGCAAGTAACAAAGGAATGTCTGTGTTAAAAGCAGTAACTCACTTACCTAGTGACATTAAAAGCAAATCTGTCATCTGCAGATGCTTTGCAGGAGGCTTTGCAATCCTCTACAGTACTTCGATTCAAAACTGGGACTAGAGAAAATACAGGTCTATCCAGCAAATGTGTTACCCTCCAAAGTTACCTTATCAATATTATTGTTGCCTGGTATTTACTGGTCACACAAAGATCTCTGCAACAGGTGTCTTAACCCCATAAGATATTTCGAAATGCAGACTTTGCAACCAATTAAGCAGAATAAATTTACTGCTACGTTTCTCCTCGTTGTAAACTTCTTTTTGGCTGGAGTTAAAAAAAAAAAGTATAACTTGAAGACCTCATAACGGGTTGGGTTGCCTCATGATTTTGCCACAAACCAGACACAAAATCTCATTTTTTAAATCTAATAATGCACTCAAATATATTCATGATAGACCTGTGAAACGTGTGTGAAGAGTTAAGATCTGATGTCACTTCTTGTGATGTCACTTCTTGTGGGGTCATGGTTTGTGGCATCACTTCCTGTGATGGCATGATGGCACACTGTGATGTCACACACCATGATGTAACTTGTATACTGCCTAACTTTGTTAGTCCCCCCACTTCTTTTTTAGGTCTTGTGACCTCGAGAGCCCCCCCACCTAGACTTATTCAGGAGCTCCATGGGGCTGGGTACTGTACTGAGGGTGCCCCCTGGAGCTTGCCCCCCCTGCACTGCGTGGGGTGCGGGGCCTTTGTTACACCAGTGCTGTGGAGGTGACCTCATCTGAACAATACAATCTTGTGGGAGCCTCTCCCTCAAGGTGAGAGGGAGCATCACAGATAGATTCAGACCCGAAGGCTTCAGGTATATGCTCTAAAGTGCCCAGGACTGACTATCAGTTAAGCCTCGTCACAGACTGGGATAGGGTCAACAACTCTCCCTGACACCATCCCACTCTGTGACAAGTTAAGGAAGGACCTCTTCTCATTCTCTGCCCCTTGACATGGCCACCACCAAAAGGAGGTGGCAGAATCCTCTAGCTTTTCCTTTCCTCCCTGAATCGTCCAGCTCTTTCTGGTGCATTCTCCTTCCCCTCCGGCCACTCGCTGGGCCTGCCATCACTGCCACAGGCCAGTAAATACATTATTTTTAAATGTTTGGGTGTGTGTGTGCCTGTGTGAATGTAAGTGTATTTGCATGCGTGTGGATGGGTGTGTGCGTGTATGTGCTTGTGAATGGCGGTGTGAGTATGTGTGTGTGTTTGTGAGAGTTTTGGTGTGCGCATGTGTGCCTGTCTGTGCCCGCCACACTATTGTTAATGATTATGAGCTGCCATTGGTGCACTGTTCAGTCATCAATAAAGCACCAGTTAAATACTGATATCTTGTGCTCTACAAAATACTTAGGCCAGTTAAGAGGGCCTAGAGCCATTCTAATGACACATTAGCATCATTTTTCACACTAATGGGGCGCTAGATGGCTAAAACCACCACACCGTATTTAAAAAGTGGCGCAATGCATGCATCGTGCCACTTTGTAACCCTTTGCGCTATATTATGCCTTCTCCACGCATAATGTATGCAATCATTTTGTACAGCACTTTTAAACTCCTGCTCTGAGCAGGCGTTAAAAGGAGGCTCCCTTTCATTACAATGGGCCTCTGGGTGTTTTGTAGGATTAGTGTAAAAAATGTTCTGGTAATCCTGCAAAGCACCGAACTAGCGTCATAAATTCTGACGCTAGCACCCTAACTCCCTCCATGGTTCTCCATATGTTAAATACAGCGCACACATGGTGGCATTAGCGGGGCGCTAAGCGGTGCAAGAAAAGTGAGTGGCACTGCACTAGGTGCAGCTCCACTTTTCATAAGTAAGCCCCTAAATTTTGCATTATTCTGAGTTTTGGACAGCAGAATGATTGATAACGTGTTAATAGCACGTTTTCCCCAGTTCTAAGCAGTGGACGATCCAAATGTGTGCACACTGAGCACCTGAGTTGGGATCCTGACTGGAATCAATTGGGAGTTTGCACCTCAATTGCGATCAGAGTGAGGCAGTTACATGTCACAGTTTGATGATGTGAGCCAGTGGCCTAACACAAAATGAAGGAGCCCCCCCTGCAGAAAGGGAAGGGGGCCCTGATTTTATCGTATCTCACGTATATCATTGGCCTTTGGCTGAATGGGTGTCCCTTAGGGGTTAGGGGGACCGTGAAGGGCTGCCCCACAACCCCTGCGCTACCGGGGCTGCAGGGGCCTACATTACGCCCCTTATGCGAGTGGATATTAATTACATGTGTATGGGGTGTTACAGAATCTTGGGTAGATGGTGGGAGGACTCGGGTCCCAGACTCCATTCAGTAGTTCCGTTTGTTGTTGTTACTTATGTAATGTTAAAGTACAGTAAGATATCAACCTAACGAACATATATGAGGAAAAAAGTTTTAATTAGCGCGTTTTACTGTCGGTGACTTGGCTATTCTGAAAACTAAGCTGTATTCTTGTATTCTGTAGATTAACTTTACCACTTCTATGCTTGGGCCACATCGTTGATATTCTGGTGTATGCTGCTAAAGATCAAATGTTTATTTGAAAAGATATGCGTGCATTGTAAGCCGCGGGTGAGAAGGTGGGCGGTGGGATGTCATATTAGATAAATAATGTCACAAGAACAGCTTTTCAGTTCCGGTCTTACCTTTCACGAAGCTTCAAAATGTTATGCATTATACCACTCTTTTTAAGTGATGCTGACTAATGTTATAGCACCAGAATGTTTTAGGTGTTTAATAAACACCCAGCACTGAACACATGCTGTCCCCTGTCACATGGGGTTCACTAGTTAACCCAAGGATAACATTATAGTTCTCCAGTAACAATTTGTTAGTTTGATGTTGTGTCACTTTAGTGATAAGCGAGATCAATAATAGTATTGGTATTAAAGAGTTGGTATTTATGGTAAGATCACATTTCTTTCTCAGGTAAAAGAGTGTCTACTGCTGCTCATCGTGCCACAGTGCATACCACAGCAAGCATGATGCACTCGTACTGTTTTTATACACATTAATGCTTAATAAAAAAACGAATATTTGTTCTGCCGTTCCTTCAGCACAAATGATCTGTTGAGAAAAAGAAATAACAACCTATTGACCATTCTCCACACCTAGAAAACTGTAATAGCGACTGTAAAATTAGAAGCACAGGCCCAGACCCCTCTAAAAAGATACCAAAAATGTAATGTCGCCTGTCTCTATATTTCCTCCAGCATGTTTTTTTTTTACATGGAGAGGGAAGTGTTGCTCTGCAGTTATCGAATTCTAGTGATTTTAGCTCTCAATTTGGCTGCTCTTTTGGAGGCTTTCACTTGTATGGCATTTCATTGATTCAGACGGGCCTTTAGTTTCAATAATAGACTGTCAGTGTGAAATATAGGTCTGGGCAGAACTCGAGGAGATTTACTCTACAGAATTCCACAGAATTATAAAAAAACTCTGCAACATTCCACAGAACTCCGCGAATGGGCAGAAAAATACCTTTCCGGCACTTGGCACTGTTTTTCCATGCTGGTAGCGCATTTCACACTGAAAATCCCCCAAATGACACCATGCGCCACACATGGAAGTGGCCATTTTGTTTTACCTGCTTCCTCTTCTGCTCTGAGCATGGTGCTGGGCCTACTTCTAAATCTCTTTTAATCTGTTCCACTCATCAACCTCTCATTTGCATATGTTTTAACAACGTGTATCTTTCTATGTGTGCCTTTTGTTTTTCTCTTATTTTTCTTTTTCATGACTTTTCATACTTTCTTTCCCTTTACTTTCTTGTGTTCCAACATCTAGTTCTTCCTTCCTGTTTTGTGTTGTTGTCCTTAAGTGTTTTTTTCACCGAGTCCCATGGCAGAGCAACAAGCAGCAAGCACCAGTGCCACTATACACACACCCAGTGGGCACAGGCGCCCTTCAAGGGTGCAGCCCCACCTATTTGTCCAGAGGTGGAGGTGGACGTACTGTTGTTTTGGGTCCAGCGCTACCTCCCCTCAATGCTGGCAGCAGGCTGCAGGACTGGAAGAGTTTATGCCTTGTGGAGGAGGATGCAGCACAGGGGTGCAGCGCACGACACAGCAGCTAATGCACCGCCGGGTGGACATATTTGACCGTGAATAGGACCTGTCGACCTTGCAGGGCTTGGTGAAAAATAATTATTTTTTGTTTTCTAAAAATTCTAAGATTGTTTTTTACTAGCATGCTGCTCACACTTAGAGGAAAGTTAATTTTACGTTACAAATAATATTTGATATACCGCTTGAGCTAGCCAGGTTCTCGGCGCTACCTACTAGGGGTTTGCTATCACTGATTAAGAACCGGTGATATGAAGTATGAATTGAAAAGAGAGGGGGAATCAGAGGGTAGAGAAGCAAAGATCATCTCCTTCCTCGTCCCACTCCTTACTTCATTAGTGAATGTGTCCATTCACCTGCAACTTTCCACCACTTTCCAAACTGTTTCTTTGTTTCTTTTACTAAGGTAGATAATCTACCCCAAAGCACCTCTCCCTCCTAAACACTTCCTGCTCCTTATTTGAGTTGTGTTGTACTTACATTGGGGTGGCAGGGCACCTCATTTATTTTGTTTTGGAGCGGCTGCTTCAGGTGCCGCATATTTGGTATTTGCCTTACGTGGCAGCTCATCACATTCACGTTCATCCATAGCGACTGCATTGGGGACACTGCATCTTGGAATTTACATTACAGCTGCAGGGCACCATATTCATTTTCTTTCATAGCGTCTGCTTGGGGCGCCACATCTTGATATTTACATTGCGGTTGCAGGGCACCCTGTTCACTTTGACTCATGGTGGCTGTTTGGGTGCACCGCATCTTGGCATTTACTTCACAGTTGCAGTGCATTGCGTCCATTTTGTTTCCTAGCGGTTTCTTGTGGCATGGTGCCTGCGCAAGGGTGACACGCAGATGGACTACTTTTAGCACTGTATGTTTGTTGATTATATTGTGGTTCCTGGACACTGCATCTATTTTTAAGTTTTCTACGACAGTGTCTCTCTTCAGATTATTTGTGGTTGCAGAGTGACACATTTTGGATTTTGCACCACGTTTTTGATTGTTAAAGAGGGTGTCTAGGGCGCTGCTCAATTTCTGAATTCATTGTGGTTGCAGGGCACCAATTTAATTTCTTTGATTACTGTCTCTGCTAGCACCGTCAAACACAGATAAGATAATAATTACGCTTGATGTTTATTGCGCAGCTCACTTTATGGTTTCTTTGACGCTGCATCGCACCTCTCTTATTAGTTACAGGAACAGCTGGTGGTGCCAAACACTGATGGGTGCTCAGGTTTACAGTGCACCATGTTTGCTTGTGGCAACAGTGGTTGATTATATTGCCGCTCACTTTAATTCACTGCGTCACCTGTTTCATTTGGTTGCTATAACAAGTGGTTCAGCCAAACACAGATGGTGTAATCATGGTTTCTGTGCTCTATGATTTTTGTGGTAAGAGCTGCTGCTTCGGTGCCGCTAGCGTTATGGATTCCTTGCACTTTCTGGGTTCCTTGTGATTGCAAGGGTTCCGTTCAGTTACTAATTTACTGTGGCTGCAATACTCCACTTCCATTCTCTACTTTACTTTTGTTGCCGACTGCTGTTGAACACGGTTGTGTAATCACGGTTCTGAGCACTATGTTGTTCATTGTCCCAGAAGCTGTCTAGGGCATCGCTCACATTTCAGTTTCTTTACAGTTGCAGGACTCCGCTTTTTTATTCAGTTTACAGTGGCTGCTGGTGGCGGCAAATGGAGTCTAGGATATGGCGGTGACTCTGTACCATGTTCATTTGTGATTACAAAGGCTGTTTGAGTGCCATCCACTATACTATGGCACTGTGCAGCAATATTGGCGGCACTGTACAAGAGTCAGTAAATTACAGTTGCAGTGCTCCATTTTAATTTACAGCGCCTTATGAAGGTAGCAAACTCAGGTTAGTTCGGGCGCTTGCAGTAAACCAGTTTTGTTGGAAGTTAAGGGATGGCTTTTTTAATGTTGTTCTCCTTTTTTAGGGGCGAGCGCAAAGCGCTCCGTCCCCTGTAGTAATCTCTCTTTGGGCTTCCAACCACACCCATGTCACATTAGTCACTTATATTGGTTTGTGGGCTTGCCTTTTTAAAATCCGCTTGCTTTCATTTGTGAAAGGCATGCATCTGTCATGCCTTTTCTGGTGTTTAACATACGAGGCTCAATGTTTTCAGCATGATTTCGGGACTACTTTATCTGTTTATTTTCTACACAGCGCGATCTCACTGGGGTTTACATAGTGCGATCGCGCTCAGTGTTTCCATTTTCAATTTCAGCACGATTGTGCTGAATTTTACATAGTGTGGTCGCGCTGCGTTTTTTTCCTTTTAATTTGTGTGGCAAGAAAAGTCCTCTTAAGAGTTTACAACGCTAATAGCTCTAACTCAAGCAAATGTGAGACCCATTGCATTGCAAATACTTGTTTCCATTCATGACAGTTGCAAAATTTGCCTTAATTACTAGTCCGAATATCTAATTGTTAAGCCACAGGCCCGTATTTATACTTTTTTTAGCGCCGCATTTGCGCCGCTTTTTGACGGCTAACGGCGCAAACCTACAAAATACAATGGTATTTTGCAAGTTTGCGCCGTTTTTGCGTCAAAAAACGACGCAAATGCGGCGCTAAAAAAAGTATAAATACAGCTTGATGTTTGAATAGTGGTTGCAGTGCACATGGTCTTTTCAGTTCAAGAAGATTGCTTAGTTATGATTTTCATACTCATCATTCATTTTGAACTACTTTCATTAGTGCCACCTGTAGCATCACATTCCTTGTTGATTTTTTGTGAATGCACTGCATCTAGTTCATTTTACATTTTTTAGCATTTCAGCAGCCACCTATGGAGCCTCACATATTGTTTTCGTTGGGAAGTGTCTAGTTTTAGCACTGTATGATTGTTGATTTAATTCAGTCACTGTGAGCTCTCCGTTCCTCGTTTTGGTTAAGACTTGAGGTATTGTCCTTCTTTTCCTACTTAGGAGGTAGCTGCTGCAGTGCTATGTATATCATTTAATTTTAGGGGCATTGCTATGCATTCCTGTCCAGTATTGGGTTGACTCACGTATGCAGACTGTGTACTTTTTCTCATTTTCCTGCTTGAGCTACGTCACAAGTTAATTATGCTTTCCTTCCTAGCCATTGCTTGTTGGCTACTGACTATTGTGAATAGGGACAGTTACAACAAAAAATATATATATTTGACAGTTTAAAGGAAATGGTGAGGCCTCTCCTTCCACCTACTGAGAGATGGTGATGTAGTTTAATCAGAACAAATGCAGTTTGAGAAAAATGGTTTATTGCTTGTGATAATGCGTCCCGACCTAGGTGCTTTACTTACACGGGGACTCGTTTTAGGCCAATGAACCTTTTGACCCTGATTGAAGACACCTTAAGACGAGATATCTATTCCGCATATCAATCACTAGATCAATAACCTCATCAAAAAGTTGGGTGTCATGAGAAAGAATTTACTACGATTACACACATTTCTAGCTTCTGGAAAAGTACATTTTTATGTCCTTCAAGAAGACAGCACATTGAACGTTAGAAAAACACATTTAATATGAGACCAGGCAGCTAGGCCCAGACCCTTGCTAACTAAGGCCTAATGATTAATCTGGCAAACCCTTAACATATAACTCTCAATGCTACTATAAAATTATGCATTAGTACATTATTAATTAATTGTTAGTCAATTTCATTTATCATCGTATACATTGGTGGCCACTCCCCGTGGGCACATTTCAAACTTGTATGTTAATATTAGTCTGTCATGTTTTCTATGCAGCTTCATTACACATTATTTTGCAAGCATATCACGTTAAAATTGAATATAAATGCTACACTCCAACACTCAGAAGCACAGCACCACTTCTTCCTCGGTTGCCATCTAACGAATCCCCCAACATTCCTCTTCGTACACTCCCCTCAAGTTCCACATTCCACCCCCCATGGTTCCATAAAGAAAACGCACACAAAAAGCAATAGAATAAGAAACAATAGAATACAACAGATGGCTATATGGGCACATATATGTTTCCATCCATCTTGCTGAGAGAATTGTTGATTTTGGGGTATCATGTCTGTAGGCATATACTTGGGCCCTTTGTGGGGTCATCCTTACCTATGAACTCCCCTTGCTGACAGGTCATGTTTCCCTTCTGTGTCCTACTATGGAATGTCCTTGTAGGGACATTGTGCACCAATTTGGGAGTGACTACGACTTCAGGGAAATGTAGTAAGTATTGGTTACTTTCATCATCAAATTCTTGGGATTGAGGAGCATTGAGGGGTACTAGCTACCTGTGTAGGGCATTACCTTCCTCTTCAGCAGGGTTTGAGCTCTTTGTGTCAGATGTTTCTTCCATCCTGTAGGGCCTGTCTGGATTATGAGATGGAGATTAGCCTAGAAAAGGAGTTTGTTCAAGATTTATCCTGAGCACTTTGCCTCCTGAAATACTCATTTCCTTCTCCTTGTTTAGAGTGCATGGCCCCAAGAGGATTTCTCATTCCATATTTTTCAGGGGGGGGGGGGGGGTCTGAGTTTTCTGATTCTAGGTTGTACAGTTATTCTCTTCTGTGGTTTCTTTCACAAGTGGGTTAAGGATACCTTGAGATTAGTACCTCCTGGCCTCTGTTCTAGCAGGATTAGTCTCCTCTGCAGTTTCCTCCAGTTCCTGTTAGAGAGTTTCCCTTGCAATGCTCTTCACGTCTTTTCTAATTGGACTGTAATCATAAGACAGGGTAAGTATTTGTTTCAGGCTTTCAGAGGTATTCTCAGCCTCTTTGCCACTGGTAGAGTGGTTGTCTCCTCGGGCAAGTATGGAGTTGATTTTCACACGTTTTTTCACGTCAGAAAGATGATATGGGTTGTTTTTCCTGGTCTTCAGTCCCTACTTGAGTAAGGGTCGCAAAACTTGTTCCATGCTATTTTTAAATAAACAGAGCTTGGGATGCCTTTCAAAAAAGGATAGAGGTGGATTTCTTCACTCAGGTCAATTCTAAGACTCTCTTCAAGAGGGACTCTCTTTTGGGCTGTCTTTAGGTCATCCCTTGGTAGATTTCTGCATAGCGATTGCCTTTTTTGTGGCTTGCTTCCTCTGTTAGTTGAAATGTTTGAATATTTGTGACTTTCCCTCCCAAGCAAAGTCTTCGTCCTGTTTTACATCTTTTGTGGGTGATCTGTTTTCCATATTAATACTTGTGATTTTGAGAGTTTGGCTGATTATTCCACCTCTTCTCAGATCAGAGGTAGGATATTAGGTGCTATCTGTTCCAGTGGGTCCTCTCTTCACGGTCTGTTACAAGTGTCCTTTCTTGAGGGAAGGCTTCCCTTTTCTGAAGCTTGCTTGGCATTTAGGTTTGGTGGAAGTCTGCTGGAAGCTTGTGATTCTCATCCTGGGATGTCTTCAGGGGTACAGAATGGGTATCTTCCTTCATGTCCTTCTCATCTGGGATGTCCTCATTTGCTTCGCGACTCCCTTGCTGGTTAGATCTTCCAATCTGATGATCGAAATTGTATGCATCCTGGGTGGTGAAAATTTCAATTGTTGGGTACACTGAATGTCTGTGTCTCTTTTGAATGATGTATTTTAGTTCATAGGACCCTCTTCATCAATTCAATGTTGGGAAGGGTGGCATTTGCCTGCTGTTCTAGCTTCTTCAAAGGCTGAAGCTGTTAAGTTGTTTGAGCTCAGGGACTCTTGCCTGCTCTCACCGGTGTTCATATTTAGTTGGGCAACATTTCATCTTCTGAATGGGGGTTTTGGGCATCCAGGTTATGAGAAGATCCAGTTCAGGGTGGTGTTTGTATGCACTAATTGGAGAGGAGTTTCCTTCTGAGATTTTGCTTTATGCTCCCTCCTGGTCCTCTCCATTTTCAGTTTCTTTGCAGGTTACTTCTTGTCCTGGTTTCTCATTTGGCCTTGGATTTCAGGTGTTATTAGGTGCTGTATCTACCTACAGCACCCATTTTTATGTTGGATTGGTATCATTTTTTCTGTTCATGATGCCAGGTTGTAACCTTCCCTTTTGCTGATGAAAATATTATGTATTAAAGATTGTTGAGAGGATTATTTTTTCCCTACACAGTCTCTTTAGGGTATCTAGGCTGATGAAGGTTTTTTTTTTTGCTTGGGCAGATCTCATGGAGTAACAAGTAGGATGAGGAAGGTGATGAGGAGGTAATGCTTTGATTAATTACTTGTCCCAATATTTACAACCGCCCTCGCACCTTTTTGCCTTTATCAGAATCTAGTCCAGGGCTTTATTTGGGAACAAGAAGTGTTTAGGAGGGAGAGGTGCTTTAGGGGTAGAATCTCCACCTTAGTAATTGAAACAAATGAAACAGCTTGGCAAGTGGTGGAAGGTAGATGGGCACATTCACTCATGGAGTAAGTATTGGGACAATAAAAGAAGAATCAGATTAATGAAGATTAACAGTAAGTAATTGAAACATTTGTTGCAATGCATTAGTAATTCAAAATGTAGTTTAGGAAATTAGGAACCGAGCTTGGGTTTAGGAAATTAGAAATAGGGCAATGTAAATCCAAAAATCCAGATTTTGTAAAGTGTGGCAAATCAACCATGAGGGTCTCAATTGTGGGTTTAGGGAGATTAGGTGATTTGCACAGAATCACAGGATGTTGAGCCACTGCTGAGATTCGAGCCTCTCTCCCCCAGTTCCAAAGTTGCCAGCTCAGCCTGCTATGCCACACCCTCTCCTCTATCTGATTTAGACAGCACAATGCTATGAGTCTGCCCATCAAAATATTTTTTAAAGCTTAACTGTACCACTAATATTTTTTTACCTTTTTTATTCAGCACCCAAGGGCAGAAGAGCATCATAGGTGCAGGGTGAGAGGGCTGCCACCATCATGGCCATAGCGGGTAGAACCTTCACCACCAGCTCTGTGACAGATGGACTCTGTAAGTAACCTTTACTGATCCCCCCAAGTAAAATAATTTTGCCTTGTGTATTTGTTTTAATACTGTAGCCTTTTGTCAACTCCTCTATGTAATGTTTGTTAAATTCTTGTTATTCCTGCATTATCCCTTTTTTCTATATTTCTGTAGCTGACTTCCTCCTGTCTGTAGCTTTTTCTGCTCCCTTTTATGTCTGGTGGTACTGTAAGCCTAAGGGTCCTATTTATGAGCTGGCTTCCATATCTCTCGCACCACATAATGTGGTGTAAGAGTAGAGCAAACCTTACTTGTGATTTATGAAGCCATGCAAGGCCACTCTGCATTACTCTTAGTGGCTTTATAAATCTGGAGTAAGGAAACGCAGTGCAAATCATGGTGTTGCCTTGCTCTGACCTGGGAAGGCCTTCCATGGAGGTTGCATAGATGTTCCTGTGTAACTCCCATGGTTTCTGACACATTCCGAGATTTACTGGTAGACCCGGGGATGCCCCAAAAAGATACTCCTTTTCAGGTGAGACATAATGAGGA
Organism: Pleurodeles waltl; assembly: GCF_031143425.1. NCBI lineage: Eukaryota > Metazoa > Chordata > Amphibia > Caudata > Salamandridae > Pleurodeles > Pleurodeles waltl. Next base: position 855,983,174 of record NC_090440.1, read on the forward strand.
GAAATTTATTTATTTCTCCTTTTTACTTCCTCTTTCTTTGTGTGTTGCATTTTGTAGCACACATAGAAAGAGGAATATGCCTATTAGGATTGTTTTTGTGCAGGATGGTGCCCCTTCCTGCACAAAAATAATCCTGCATGCAACACAGGCACTCTTGCACGATGGTGCACGGGTACCTGTATTGGCACTGGTCTGCCAAAAGGGCACCATTGCAGAGGAAAATGCAGGAATTCACCGTATTGACATAAATACAGTGCATACTTGCCCTTTCCCTGCCACACAGTACAGTGCAGCAAGGTATATTTCTGCACTGCACTGGCAAACTCATATATAGGCTCCTAAGAGAACATATTTTTGGTACTGTGAACATTGCATGCTCAAGTAAGCTGTTAAATATTCACCTCATGTTTGTTGAGAAGGCTTTCTTGCTCATGCTCAAACAGTCAAAAAGAGACAATGACCATGGCTACAGTATGCCAGCATTTTCCATGACAGTGCAGAATGGTAGGAATGTAATGACTGGGATCCCACTGCAATTGTCAACCAAGACTATGATGGTCATTATGACAGTGACAGTCTATTCCGAAGACCGCCATGGTGACGTCTGCCTACAGACCGCCGCTGAGGGGGTAATCCGTCCTCTAAATTATGACAAACAAACAGAAAACCAACAGAAACCAGCCACAACAAGTCTGCCAGACCCAACGAAGGTGAAAAACTGTCGGATCCACCACCCTCAGCGCTACGCCAGCAAAAACCACCCTCCAAATTATGACCCACGAATCACCACAGTGGACATTTAACGGCAGTCAACCATTGGCAGTGCACACCGCTGCGGCGGAATTGGACACCCAAAACCACTTCAAGCCAACATTGGCCAGAACAAAAAACCCATACCTGGGACAAATACACACAGCCTTCACACTTACCAATAGCGCTATAAACCACCTCTCCACATAACCCACAATCCTTTGTCAACACGAAAAGACTGCAACACCTTGCCAGGCCAATGCCATAGAGAACTGCACACACACACACCACATCTACCTATTCTTCTATCACACATCACACACCCCACCACAACACTGAACACCCTCTACACAACACACACAACAGGCATGACCCCACAAAAGCACCCCCGTTTCACTGATGAGGAGTTGCAGGCGATGGTGGAGGAAATCGTCACAGTGGAGTGACAGCTATTTGGTGCACACGTTCAGCAGATCTCCATTGCCAGGAAGATGGAGCTTTGGTGGAGGATCGTGGACAGGGTGAACTCTGTGGGACAATATCCATGCTCAAGGGGGAAGGTGTGTTCCATTGCATCAAGGCACCAGCTCGCCATCATGAGGACTGTCGGTGGACCCCCACCTCCTCTCTACAGTTGACAGCATGGAAGGAACAAGTCTTGGCAATCCTGCATCCTGAGGGCCTAACTGGAGTCACTGGAGGGATGGACTCTGGTAAGCCACCATTACTACCTTACCTCCACTGATACTTGCATGGCATGTCACCCATCTCACCTCGACTCCCTGCACCCCACTCCATCCCACACAGTGCACCACCCCAATGACCATTGCACATCCACCAGCCATGCATGGACAGCATGTAAAACTACCAATCCCACAATCCATCACCATAGACTACCAAAGGTGGGAAGAGAACACCAAACCCATAGGGAAAGCTAGAAATGCAGAATATGTGACGGACAATAACCAATGTAAGCGGCGAGCAGGAGCCATGGCAACCCTGTCCTTCACCAGAAGATGCCCTCAGTGATGACAGCAACTCTGGATGTCCTGAGCTGGATGAACTCCGTGGCCCATCTGGGACCACTGGTCAGCCAGCTTCCACATCCCACAGCCAGTCCACCACAGGCCCACCCCCCTCCGATTCCAACACCACAGCAGCCACTCAACATCCCGAAACCCCTGTCCCCAGGACATGTCGATCGATAGTGTGCCCACCTGTACAGGGACCTGAGTCGACACCACAGAGGGAAGATGATGAAGGTCGTGGTGTAAGTGGGAGTGGCCACACCATTCATGGGACACAGGAACAGGGGGTCAGGGACAATGGGAGGTCAGCTGTGCACCAGGGGGAGGCCAGGCCTAGGGAACCGACTGCCCAGGAGGCACTCACACATATCCTGGGAGCATACCAAAAATCCCAGGATGGGATGGGCCAGGTTATCCCCATCATGCAGGAGAACCAGCGGCTGCAGGGGGTACACCACCAGGATGTCATCCAACAGTTGCAGGGCCTAAATGCCAACATGGCCTCCATTGTAGGGGAGCTTGGTGACATGGCAAACACCATGCAGGAGAACAGAGCATATCAGCGGCCCACTTCCGCTAGCCAGTCCACTCAACATCCATCAACATCTGCTGCAGCTAGTGGACAGGAGGACCTGCCACAAGACCCACAGGCCACGGCACCCTCCCTGCAGAAGGTGAACAACTGCACAAATGGTCCCTGCAACCCAGACAGACACCAGAGACTGTTGCCAAGACCACCACCAAGAAATTAGCCACTCCAGATTGTCGCCCTTGTGTACCACTGAGTCACCTTGTTCACTTTGGACTGCCATTGCTCCTCTTCCTATGGCCCCATGGGCACAGGACCAGTGCTACAAACAAACTGGGCCACTACTCTGAACGTTTCCTCAACCATCACCCCACTCTATTGCACCATCCCTTCCTTATTGTCACTTCAATAAACACCCTTGAACACAACTGGAGTAACAGTGGTTTATCAGGCAGCAATGTGCAATGTATTGAACTGTATTATCCTGTGCAAATGTCCTGTAATGTGTGAATCCAGCCTGTAGTAATCACATCAGTACACAGTTGTAACCACACCAACAGCTGCAAAAAGGGAAGGCATAAGTGACAGTCAATTGTAATGCAAAGGTAGTGATTGACACAACACAGCTGGCACACAGCACTTAACTAAAATAGAGACATGAACAGATCAACAGTCTTACCTGAGTGTCATTGGAAATACTGCTATATGATATGTGCCCTGTTGTCCACATCCTCCTCCTCTTCCTCCTCCTCACTGTCCTCAGTGTCCACTGCTGCCACAGGTGCATTGTCACCCCCTCTTCCTGCAGGTAGGACACATGGGAGGTCATTACAACCCTGGCGGTTGGTGTTAAAGCAGCGGTAAGACCGCCAACAGGCCGGCAGAAAAAAAAATGGAATCACGACCGTGGCGGAAACCACCAACAAAGACAGCCACTTTAACACTCCGACCGCCAAGGTGGTACAAGCAAACAGCGTGGCGTCACCGCCAACAGACAGGCGGAAGACAATGTACCACCCACTCTATTATGAGAGGCCAATCCACCACCTTTTACCCCACGAGGAACCAGGACGCCATGGAACCAGAGCTTCACATTTTACCTGCCCTTATCTTCTTGCGCCTCTACCAGGAACAAGAACGCCGGCGGCGAAGACCACGGTGAGTACTGCACCTACGACACAGGGGAGTGGGGAGGGAAAAAACAGTGACACACACAACATGCAACACCCGCACCCCCACCCTCACTCACGACAATACAGCATGATACATTAAAGTTACACTCCCCAAACCCCCCGGAAGAATGCAAAGACAAAAGGAAATGAGTGTAACCATTGTAATATATTAAAATCCAGTACGCTAAAATATATATACACCATTAACAAATATATACACCAAGAATAGTAGTCCAGGTATTGCTCCACTGAAGTCCGTGGAACACTGGGCCCACACTGCAGGGGCGAGGCCCACACTCAATACCCTAACATGACGGAGAGAACACTACAGGGGCATCAGATAGCAATAAAACAGGCACCTCAGGGGGAAGTGAAAGGGGGGGCACCTCAGCCGGTTGAGTGCACAACGCCAAATCCACAAGGGGGCCACATGCACACTGTTCAATCCTGGGGAGTGCAAAGCCACAGGCTCTCAAGTCTCTACAGTGGGTGGGTTGCCCACTGTTCAATCCTGGGCAGTGCAAAGCCACAGTCTCTCAAGTCTCTACAGTGGGTGGGTTGCCCACTGTTCAATCCTGGGGAGTGCAAAGCCACAGTCTCTCAAGTCTGTACAGTGAGTGGGTTGCCCACTGTTCAATCCTGGGGAGTGCAAAGCCACAGTCTCACAAGTGGATAACAGTCTCCACTGGTTCTGGAGGGGGCTTTGTGCCCAGAGTGCTTCATCCTGCCAAGGACTGTGTGAGTGGATGTGATACTCCACTGGTTCTGGAAGGGTCTTTGTGCCCAGAGTGCTTCATCCTGCCAAGGACTGTGTGAGTGGATGTGATACTCCACTGGTTCTGGAGGGGGCTTTGTGCCCAGAGTGCTTCATCCTGCTCGTGGTGGACTCAGTAGCGCCAGTGCCCTTGGCGCTCATGTGCCCGCGGTGCTTGTGGCGGAGGTGTCCTGTTCAGCGGTGCTTGTGGCGGCGGTGTCCGTGGCAGCGGTGCCTGTGGCAGAGGTGTCCTGTTCAGCTGTGCTTGTGGCGGCGGTGTCCTTGGCAGCGGTGCCTGTGGTGGAGGTGTCCTGTTCAGTGGTGCTTGTGACGGCGGTGTCCTGTTCAGCGGTGCTTGTTGCGACGGGGTCCTTGGCAGCGACTCAGCTGCTGGAAGTCCTGTCTGGCCCAACGGGGCTGGTGCTGGCGGTCCTATCTGGCCCAGCAGGGCTGGTGCTGGCGGTCCTGTCTGGCCCAGCGGGGCTGATGGTGGTGGCCTACTGGCCAGCGGGGCTGGTGCTGGCGGTCCTGTCTGGCCCAGCGGGGCTGATGGCGGTGGCCTCCTGGCCAGCGGGGATGATGGCGGTGGCCTCGTGGGCAGCGGGGATGATGGCGGTCGCCTCCTGGGCTGCAGGGATCATGGCGGTCTTCTCCGCCGTGCTGCTCTTCCAAGACTTGCCGGGTTTTTTGTGCCCCTTCCCCACCTTGGAAGGTGTCGCAGCTGACTCCACACTCCCACCTGTACCCCTGAGAGCGGCTTTGGTGGCTGGAGTCTTCCCCCTCTCCCGCCGGGCACTGGCCAACTTTTGATGCTTGACAGGTGGGGGACTGTCTGTGCTGTGGCTCCTTGCCACACTGGCTGCCCTGCTGCCTGGTGCACTCCAGAATCCGGTGACTACTGGCACCACTGGTCCCTGAGATGTTGTGGCTGAGGTGCTAGGTTGGGACCTGGAGAGTCGGGCCCTAGGAGACTGACAGGGTGGGGGAGATGAGGGAAAGAGGTCAAGGGTGGACAGGAAAAGTTTCTTGGGAACACTGGGACGGGTAGCTGGAGGGGGTTTGGGAGTGGAGGAAGAGGTTGTGGTTGTAGGAGGTGTACGTTTGGTGACTTTGGGTGAAGGTGCATGCGCTGGAGGCTGTCGTGAGGTGGATGGCTGTTGGGTGGGTGTGTGCCTGCGTTTGTGTATCTTGGGAGGTGGCGTCACAGACACACTGTGAAAGGACACAGGGGACGTGTGAATGGTAGTGGGGGTGGTGACTGCATGTGAGCGTAGTGTGGTGGTGTGTGTGCTGGTGATGGAAGTAGTGGCTGTAGATGTAGTGCAAGCAGGTGTGAGTGGAGACGAGACTGGGAGGGAGACGGGGAGGAGGGGGACACAGTGGAGGCAGTGGATGTCGGTGTGTCTGCATGTGTGTGATGCTTGCGTGAGTGCCTGTGGGATGTGTGGTGCTTATGTCTGCCAGAGCTTCCCTTGTGTGTTGAAGTGTGTGCATGCTGGTCTGATGGTGTGCTTGGGATAGGCTGAGGTACTGGGGATTGGGTCTGGGTGGAGGAAGTTGGAGGGGGGAGGCTAGAGACAGGGACAATAGCTGCCATCAGTGCTGAGGCCAGAGTCTGAAAAGCTCGCTGAAGGGCTGTCTGACCAGAATGAATGCACTCCAGGAATGCATTTGTTTGTTGCAAGTGCCTCTCTACACCCTGGATGGCATTCAAAATGGTAGACTGCCCAACAGTGAGGGACCTGAGGAGGTCAGTGGCCTCCTCACTGAGGGCAGCAGGGGTGACTGGGGCAGGGGCTCAGGTGCCTGGGGCGAAGGTGATGCCCACCCTCCTGGGTGAGTGGGCACGGGGCAAACGCTGAGGGGCTGCTGGGAGGGCGGTGCTGGTAGGGGGGGTGGTGGCTGTACCTGTAGATGCAGGGGCACAGATGTGGCCGCCACCACAAGGGAGCTCCCATCAGAGGACGAGTCCGTATCACTGGTGTCAGCTCCTGTCCCTGCCGTAGAGCCCCCCTCGCCCTCCGTCCCACTGGTGAATTCTGAGTCCGTAGTCTCGCCCTCCAGGGCCATGTGGGATGCAGCTCCCTCCTGCTCCGGTGCCACTGCTCCTCCACCTGATGATGCTAATGCACACAAGAACAGGGATACCACAAAAACAGGGGGGACGACAGAAGAAAGACATGTTGAGTGCATGCATTACCTCTACCGTTGGCGGACACGACAGACACAGAAGCCCCCTGCACTACGCCGCGCACTTGGGGTCCACTGTTCAATCCCTGGGGTATGGCCTACAAAGATATGGTCGACATCTGCACACATGGATGTCACAGGAGCCTGACTATGTGTAGTTGGCACTGTACACAGGTGGGGTGGGGTGCCACAGGGTCTGCCAGAAGAAGGGGACCTAAGTAGTACACTCGCCCTGGCCTAGGGAAACCCACAGCCCACCTCCCCCACCCAGACACCTCCACTGCGTGCTGAATCAGCTGAATGAGAGCATACTCACCCCCTTGTGGATGCTGTGATGCCCTCAAGTGCCCATCCAACTCCGGGTACGCCACCTCCAGGATCCTGAACATCAGGGGGTCATGGTGCGACGGGCACCCCTCTCACGTTGGGAGGCCATCCCCAGCTGGGCCTCCGCCATCTTCTTGCTCCAGCGGCGAATGTCCTCCCATCTCTTACAGCAGTGGGTGCTCCGTCTGTGATAGACCCCCAGGGTCCGAACGTCCTTGGCGATGGCACGCCAGATGTCCTTCTTCTGGTGGGCGCTGACGTACATGAATTGTACAGGGGAAAAAGAAAAGTTATTACCAACTGCACCGTCACAGTCATTGGCCCCCATCCCTACCATTGCCATATGGCACATGCACTCACCGTCGTTTCATGCACGCCACAATCTCCCCCCCATCTTTCATCCACCCCACTCCACACAGGCATAGCCCATACAGCATGCTCCCAGTGTACTTACCTGTTTGTCTGGAGGACCGTAGAGTAGCGTGTACTGGGGGAGGACCCCATCCAAGAGTTTCTCCAACTCCTCCGTGGTGAAGGCCGGGGCCCTTTCCCCAGACGCACAAGCCATTTTCTCTTCCAGACTGAGGTCACAGCAGCACTTGCAGTGTAGGTCCTCTCCTGTCGAAGATCAGGTATCGAGTGATTGAACAGATAGAAAATGGCGGTCACGTCCGCAGCGGTGCGTACCGTCACCACCGGCGTACATCATCATTGGCTCCTGGGACCCATAGGGTCCAATGTTAACCAATGCAGAATTGCGCCTCGGTCTTCAACCGCCTACCGCGATGGTGTACAACGCCAGCGCAGTTACCTCACATCCCATTGTCCCACTTTACAGGTCAGGCAGCCGCCATTTCAGGGGCCCACATGGCTTAATTTTTAACTGTGTCACACATACCTAGGCCTTGCCTCAACACTCATACATGCAAATTTCAGATTATGAATTGTGTTCTGTGTAAGCTGTGTAAGCTGTGGGTACGTACCTCTGAGTTGGTTGACTCTGTGTTCGCTGTTGTCCTTCATAGGCACCATCCGCTGGGACATGTGAGGAGATGGCGGCATCCTCTGGTGTACAGACTGCTGGTGGACCTGTCGACAATGGATGAAAGACATGTGATCATCACCTACAGGCTTGATCATGCCACAAACCTGGAACTGTGTGCCCAGTTGGAGCCAGACCTGATGTCAGCTATCCGCCATCCCACAGGAATCCCCCCTCTAGTGCAGGTGCTGTCAGTACTCCATTTCCTTGCAAGTGGGTCATTTCAAACAACAGTGGCCATAGCATCAGGGATGTCCCAGCCTATATTTTCCAACCTGTTGTCCAGAGTGTTGTCTGCCCTGCTGAAACACATGCAGAGCTACATCGTTTTCCCTCAGGTGGAGGATTTGCCTACAGTGAAAAGTGATTTCTATGCCCTGGGACATATCCCCAACATCATAGGTGCCATTGATGGGACACATGTGGCTTTGTTACTCCCCGCAGGAGTGAACAGGTGTACAGAAACCAGAAGAGTTATCATTCGATGAATGTGCAGATGGTGTGTTTGGCAGACCAGTACATCTCCCATGTGAATGGCAAATTCCCTGGCTCTGTGCATGATGCTTACATCCTGCGGAATAGCAGCATCCCTTATGTGATGGGTCAACACTAGAGGAACCGTGTGTGGCTATTAGGTGAGAACCTGGAAGCTAGTCAGTGGGAATGGTTGTCTGGGTCTGGGGATATCCCTAAGAGTTAATGTGTGTCTAACAGTTGTCCCTCGCCATTTGCAGGTGACTCTGGTTACACCAACCTGTCATGGCTACTGACCACAGTGAGGAATCCCAGGACAAGGGCAGAGGAACGCTACAATGAGGTCCATGGGCGAGAGTTACCATTCAATGAATGTGCAGATGGTGTGTTTGGCCGACCAGTACATCTCCCATGTAAATGCCAAGTTTCCTGGCTTAGTGCATGACGCTTACATTCTGCGGAATAGCAGCATCCCTTATGTGATGGGGCAACTCCAGAGGCACTGTGTGTGGCTATTAGGTGAGGACATGGACCCAATACAGTGTGACTGGAGAATGGTTGTCTGGTTCTGGGGATGTCCCTAAGAGTTAGTGTGTGTCTAACAGTTGTCCCTCGCCATTTGCAGGTGACTCTGGTTACCCCAACCTGTCATGGCTACTGACCCCAGTGAGGAATCCCAGGACAAGGGCAGAGGACCGCTACAATGAGGCCCATGGGTGAACTAGGAGGATTATAGAGCGGACCTTCGGCCTCCTGAAGGCCAGGTTCAGGTGCCTCCATATGACAGGTGGATCCCTATTCTACTCACCAAAGAAGGTGTGCCAGATCATCGTGGCCTGCTGTATGCTTCACAACTTAGCTTTGCGACGACAGGTGCCTTTTCTGCAGGAGGATGGTCCAGATGGAGGTGTTGTGGCAGCTGTGGAGCCTGTGGACAGTGAAGACGAGGAAGCAGAAGAAGAGGACATCGACAACAGGAACTCAGTGATCCTGCAATACTTCCAGTGAGACACAGGTAAGAATACAAACCTGCCTACGACATGTACTTTAATACTACTACCTCTCTACTGTCTGTCGTTTTCACCCAATGTATGGTCACTGAGTCGTCACTTTCCCTTACGATTTCACAGATGTGGGTCCCACTGTGTGACATCTGCTTTGTTTCCTCATGGACTAGAGCTGTGTGACATAGGTATGTTGACATTACAATTGAAAGAGCATTTTGCCACTGTAATTGCTACTACACAATTTCAAAATCACAGACAGACTCCAGATTGTTTTGTGCTTTAAGGGTGTTTATTTAAGTGCTCAATATTGGAGGGTGCTGTAAAATGGTGAGGGGTGATGGTGGAGGAATGTCCGTGGCAGAGTCCAGTCTATTAGTCTCACAGGTGCATTCCCCAAATGGGCATCGGAAGTGGAGCTGGGGCAGTTTGAGGATGGACAGGGTGACAAGTTGGGACAGAAGGATGACAACCAGGGTGGTCTCATTTCTTGGCGGGGGTCTTGGCATTGTTCTCTGTCTTTGTCCTGGATCTCAGGGACCGTTTGCGGGGTGGTTCTCCCTCTGCAGGGGGTGGGGTGCTGGTGTGGTGGTCCTGTGGCGGTGCCTCCTGTCCACTAGCGCCGGCGGATGTGGTAGGCAGTTCATCGTCCAGGCTAGTGTCAGGGGCCCCTTGTAGTGCCACAGTGTCCCTCCTGGTGTTGAGGACTTCCTTCAGCACCCCTACGATGGTGCCCAGGGTGGAATTGATGTATCTGAGTTCCTCCCTGAAGCCCAAATACTGTTCCTGCTGCAGCCGCTGGGTCTCCTGAAACTTGGCCAGTGCCATTGCCATCGTCTCCTGGGAATGATGGTAGGCTCCCATGATGTTGGAGAGGGCCTCGTGGAGAGTGGGCCTGTCCTCCCCCTGTCTCACAGCAGCCCTCCCAGTTCCCCTGTGTTTCTGGGCCTCTGTCCCGTGGACCGTGTGCCCACTGCCACTGCCCCCAGGTCCCCGTTGTTGTTGGGGTGGTGGGTTAGCCTGGGTTCCCTGTAGTGGTGGACACACTGCTGATTGACATGTCTTGGGGACAGAGGTATGGGCCTGCTGGGTGGGTGCTGTGCTGGTGTTTCCAGAGGGGGGAAGCTCTGTGGTGGCCTGTGACTGTGCCAGGGGAACCGACTGTCCCGAGGTCCCAGATGGGGCGGGCTGGTTGTCTAGATCCAGTTGGACAGAGCTGCTGATGATGGGTGATGGTATTGTGTGCCTGTGGATGCTTGGTGGTAGTTTGTAGTGTCTCTCTCTGGCCTTCTTTCGGTATTTTGGTCGTAGGGGTTTGTGGGTGATGTGGGTGTGTGTTTTATATTGTAATGGGTGTGTGGGAGTGGTGTGTGTATGTGCATCAAGTGTGTGTATTTCGAATTGTCTAATGTGGCTGTGTTTTGTAAGAGTGTGTGTATTTTGAGCGCAGCGCTGTGTACCGCCAATGGAATACCGCAGTTGAAAGACCGCTGCGTGGATTCGTGGGTCGTGATAGTGTGGGCGTATTTCTGTTGGCGTGATGGTGGGGGTTTTGTTTTCGCCAGTTTATCACTGACCTTTGTTGTGGCGGACTTGTGTGGATGTCTACATTTTGGCAGTGGGTCATAATGACCGTGGGGGGATTCTGCTGCCACGTCGGTGTGTTGGCAGTCTTCTGCGCGGCGGTAAGCGGCATTTACCGCCAATGTTGTAATGACCCCCATGGTGTTTGAGGGCCAAACTGCAGCATGCAGCAGACCACCACAATCTGGCAGACCTTCCTAGGGGCGTAGTATAGGGATCAACCTGTTAAATGGAGGCACCTGAACCTGGCTTTCAGCAGACCAAATGTGCGTTCCATAACCCTCCTGGTATGGCCATGTGCTTCATTTTACCAATTTTTAGCCCCTGTTCTCGGATTTCTAACAGAGTTCAACAGCCAGGACAGGTTTGGGTATCCAGAGTCATGTGGAAGAAGTGAGTGACGCACATTATCTATGTACAATGACATGGAGTACAACTCCAGTAGGCATACACTGACATTCATTGTGTGGAAAATAAGATCACCTATGAGCCACACTCTCTGCCTCTTTAGTCGTGCCATCACCTGTTGGATACTGCTATTCCTCAATACATAGGCATCATGCACTGATCCAGGAAACTTGGCAGTGACGTGGGAGAGGTATTGATCAGCAAGGCACACCATCTGGACATTTAGAGAGTGGTAACTCTTCCTAGTCCTGTAGACCTGCTCATCTGCCCTGGGAGGGACAAAGGCACTATGGGTCCTGTCAATGGCCCCAATCACATGTGGTATGTGTTGCATAGCATAGAATACAGCCTTCACAGTGGGCAAATCTTCACTCTGGGGGAATGAGATGTATCTGCACATGTGTTTGAGCAAGGCAGTAAAAACCCTTCGAAGTACAATTGAGAACATTGGCTATGACATTCCTGCAGCCAAGCCCACTGTCACCTGGAAAAGATCCACTTGCCAGGTAATGGAACAGTGAGAGTACCTGCACAACAGGTCTATACCATTGATGCACACATATTGGTCCCACGTGAGTACTAGCATTAGGAAATGGCAACCGCCTCTCCTGTATGCAGGGACAGGTGGAAGTGACCTAACTCCTCCAGCGTTTGCCATCATGGTGGAAAGTGGTCTACACTGCCGTGGAACTCCTCATTGGCTAACATGGAGCTCTATGGCGTACTGGAACCAATGATGATCAATGCTGGCGGTGACGGTGTTCACCATCGCGGACGTGCCCGCCATTTTCTCTGAACCACTTCACTTGATTCCTGACTCTCTCCGGGTCAACATCTCTACTTCGTGTGCTGCTGTGACCTGTGTCTGGAACCTACAATTGCCCATGCTACAGGGGAAAGTGCCCAGTCTTCACTTTGAAGGAGCTGAAGAAGCTTGTAGACGGGGTCATACCCCTGAATGGGCAGTTGTATGGGCTTCCAGACCAACAGGTGAGTACATCATGGGTACGTTGGATGCAACATGGCTGCGTGTAGATGGATGTGTGCTGGCAGTGTGTCATTTGGGGGGGTTTAGTAGTATTCAGTGTGTATGCAGAGGTAGGGGCCATGTGTGTTCTTAATGTGAGTCATATGTAGAATGTATGTCATCTGTGTGACGGAATGTATTATTGAGTTAATGGTGTCCATCTGTCTGTGTCTCCTCTGCAGGTCCACGCCCATCAAAAGAAAGGTTTGTGGTGTGCCATCGCCAAGGACGTGCAGACCCTGAGTGTCCATAGCTGGTGGAGCACCCACTGCAAGAAACGGTGGGAGGACCTGAGACGCTGGGCCCGGAAGACCGCAGGGGCCCATCTGTGGACGGTCTTCCAATGGGGGAGGGGTGCCTGTCAGAGCCTGACCCGGCTAATGGCCCACATACTGGCGGTGACCAATCCTGAGTTGGATGGGCAATTGAGAGCAGCACAGCAGCCATAAGGGGGTTGAGTACAGAGTGTGTGTGTCATGACCACACACACTTGCCAAGTCAAATCAAAGAAGTGCATGAGAAAAGCAAAGAGATATCCTCAGTGGAGACAGCAAAGCCCAAACTGGAAGAAGGTTTGCAGAGAAATCTTGTGCTTATTTCAAAGGAAGAATCAAGAAGAGAAGATCCAAGATGGCCGCTGTGAGTCCTGAAGGTTAGTTACAGTTCTAGTCTTGCAATCGGTTGGTTGCTAGGTTACAAGGTTCTTGTTTAAGATATTAAAGTCAAAGAAAAAAAACGAACTTTAAAAGAGCAAGTATCTACAAATGTCAAGGTTATAAACAAAGGCCAAGTTTAAAGGGGAAATGAACTGTTAACAAATAAGCATATACAAATTCAATGGTAATAAACCAAAATAGAGTTTAAAAGAGAAACAAACTTAAATAAACAAGCATTTACAACTACAAGTTATCGACAGATGTCGAAGTAAGGAAGGAGAAACTAACTGTAATAAACAAGCATTTACAAATGCAAGTTATCAACAAATGTCGTAGTAAGAAAGGAGAAACGAACTTTAATAAACAAGCATTTTCAAATACAAGTGTTGACAGAAGTCACAATAAGACAGGAGAAATTAAATAACATCAGCTGATTTGAAGAACGCATTATCACCAACTATATACTGTATATATATACAGCAACATAAAACCAATCTCTAACAAAGGTTGAGAAGTTCTTCCAGAATCAGTAATAAGCATTTTTTAAGAAGAGCTATCATTTATAGAGAGAAGCAAGGCTACAGAGAACTCAGGGTGAGTGAAGAAATAATAGAATTAAAGAGAATTAAGTGTTGAGAGTAGAAAGTGAAAAACTGATGTTGTATGTCCCTAGTAATTGCGACTGTGACTCTTGCAGGTGCTGTATCCAATCTTAGATGTGAAGAGGCAGACTGAGTACTGGCGTTCATCATCTCTGTGGCAGTCTCTCTACCATCCCATTCCCCTTTCCCCCTCCGGGGTACTCAGCACGAAGGATTCATATTCGTTGTGAGTAGCTCGGGTCGGGACTGAGGAGTTATCTTCTGCTTCTGAGGAAATCAAATTGAAGTATCCTGACAGAGTGGTACTTATTTTGTGTGGCCTGGCATGGGGTTTGGCTACAAGGTTCTAGTCAGTGGGTGCCTCAATATGCCACTTTAGCTTTTCCAGTGTGGTCCTGCTTAGCTATGTAGGGTGGTATGTATATTTTGTATTGGTAATAGCTAGCATATCATGGCAGATAGAGCTTAGTGAGTCCCAGTAGGTGTGCAGATGGTAGTGTTTGGGTCCTTTACTGCTGTTGTACCTAGGTAGTAGTTTGTCTTTCTGGTCAATATTGCACTGTGTTAGTCCCAGTGAGTGATTGTGATGTGTATGCCATATGTGCTGTTCTTGCTGTGATTGACCCTGTGCTCCCTTTCTCCCCCCCCCCACCCTCTATCCTTTTATCATCCTGTCCTTGTGTGCATTAGCATCATCTGAAAAAGGAGCAGGGGCACCAGTGAGTGGGGGAGCTGCAGCCAGCAGGACCCAGGAGGCGGAGAGCACAGACTTCGAGGGGACAGTGCATTGGAAGGCGACAAGAGCACCATGGGGGAGATAGGAGCTATGACTATAGACTCTGATTCCTCCTCCGATGTAGGCTCCCTGGTGGTGGCAGTCCCCTATGGGACCACCCCAGCTATGTCATCTGCTGCCACCCCATACCAGCACCGCCCTCCCAAAAGCCCCCACCCAGTTGCCTGTGCCTGCTCACCCAGGAGGGTGGGCGTCTCCTTCATCCCAGGCACTTCAGGCCCTGCTCCTGTCAGTGAGGAGGCTATTGACCTCCTGAGATCCATCTCTGTAGGGCCGTCAACCATAGTTAATGCCATCCAGGGGCTGGTATCCCAGATGCAGTAATGCAATGCCTCCCTGGAAGGCATTCACAGTGGCTTGGCTGCCCTACAGAGATCGTTTCAGGCACTGGCCTCCTCTCTGATGGCAGCCAGTGTCCCTGGTTCTTTCTCCCCCCACCAACTATCTGTACCCAGTCCCAATGCAATCTTTCCCAACCCATCCCAAGCACATAATCTGACAAGCATGCACCCAAATCAACAGACAGGACTCGCACAGACAAACACAGGCACAACACTTCAGTCCACAAGCACACACACACCCAACACACACATGCACATACTTCAACAGCCACTGCCTCTACTGTCTCCCCCTCCTCTTCCTCCTTCATAGTCACATCATCACCACACCTACATGCACTGCATCATCAGTCACAGACCCTACCACCTGTACAGCCTTGCCCATAGTCATCACAACAGCAGACACGCAGACATGAACCACACACACACAACACATGCGCAGTCATCACCACCACCAACACAACATCATGCAGCATACCCAACTCACTTGCAGACACCACAACAACATACATGCACACGTCCTGTTTGTCCTCTCCCACCCTGTCTTCCCCCTCCAATTACACATAAACGCTCCCACCCAGACACCCAACAGCCATCAACCTCACACACGCACACTGTCCATGCATCTGCACCCAAGTCCAGCACACCTACTCCTCCTACAACCACTCCCTCTACCTCCACTCCCAATCCTACTCCCACAACCTGACCCCTTGGTCCTAAGAAGCTTTTCCTTTCCAGCCTTAACCTCTTTCCTTCCCCCTGTCCTGCCCGTAAGAGGATGATCCCCCAGCCTAGTACCTTAACCTCCTGTTCAAATCCTGTTCCTCCCCCTAAGACTTCAACAGCCACTAAGGGGCCCAAGACTGGCACTCCGGTCCCCCGCCCCAAGCCCACTCCTTTGCCCCCCTAAATGGAAGAGTAAAGACCCGCCCCCTCCCAAACCTAAGCCCAAGGACCCCCCTCCCAAAAAGAACCCCTCCCATCCCATGAGGTGCTGCCTATTTACAACATGATACCCCTGCCCAGTGGAGTGACTGGGCTGTCAGGAGTCAAGTTGGGCCTTGGACGTTGCCCTGTGGCTTATGGATAGCACTGGACTGGCCAATGGCCCTTTATATATAGTTGCCTCAGTTGTTGTGGGTGCAGGTCCAGTGCAATGCAGAGGTTGGACCAAAGATATGTGTCCTGGCTTTCTTTACTCCTGGCTTATGTTGGTGTAGGAATTCTCTGCAGATTGTTCTGTGTGTGTGGTGTGTGTGTTGTACATGTGGGTGTGTCACTGTCCCCTCCCTCCCTTGTGTGCTAGGCGGCTGTACTCACTGTCATCGTCTTCGCCAGTTTTGGTGCTCCTGGACTGCCATTGCATGGAACAGCATCAGGAGGACTTCCAGTTCGGGTTCCATGGCAGCCCTGGACTCCTCTGTGTCCCTGGAGGTGAGTGTCTCCTTTTATATGATGTGTTTCCGGAAGGCTTTTGGAGACAGTGGTCCCGCCCTGGAAATCCTGGTGGTCTGCTATGTCATTATATGGTGGGTGGGTCGTTGTCTTCCGTCTTCCCAAAGAGGACTACCGCCATGGTCACTGGACGGACCACACTGGCGGTTCGAGTGGTACATTGGCTGTCTATGGGAGGAATCACGGCCATGGCCATAATATGGCGGTCTTCACCGCTAGCCTGGCAACGGTACTACTGTCATCGCTGGCATGGCGGTCAGTTGACCACCAATGTCATAATGAGGGCCTATATGTCCGTCACTGACCATTCCACCCCTTCATTGCACTTCAGTGACTCATCATAGTTTTGTCCTTCCATTATAGGAAAACAATGTTTGGTTGGCTTGACCGCCTGGCTTTTCTAACATGTCAACCTACAAACCTCCCAAAGTGATAGCTTCCTAGAAGATATTGCTAACCGCACTGTAGTGAGGTATTGCTGTTGTTCACAATAATAATTATTACTTAGGAAGCTAATCTGGTATCTAAAATGTGTCATTTTATCTAGCCACACAGACCACCAGTGCCGGGGTCAGCTGCAGTGCCATTACAACGGAGGAGCCCAAAGAGGTTGGACAGGGAGGAGTCTCATTGGCAATGTCCTTTTCCCCCTATGCAACAGAAGAAAGTAGCAGACATCTGGCCCTATATTGCTACTTCTAATGTACATTTTGACAAGCTCAGCAAACGGAAAACTCCATTGTTTCAAAAACATGTAGCATTGACATCTGCCCGCAAGACCTATACGCAAGACCTACATGCTCCATGAAATACAGGGGGTCATTACAACATTGGCGGTAAAATCCGCTTACCGCCGTGCAGAAGACCACCATCACACCGCCGCGGCCGTGGAATTCCACCACAGCTATTATGACCCACAGCTCTGATTACGCCAAAATCTAGACACCCACACAAGTCCGCCACACCAAAGGTCAGTGATAAACTGCCGATAACAAAACTGACACCGTCACGCCAACAGGAATAGGCCCACACTATCACGACCCACGAATCCACGCAGCGGTCTTTCAACCGCGGTATTCCATTGGCGGTACACACCCCGCACTCAAAATACACACACATTTACAAAACACTACCACATTGGACAATTCCAAATACGCACACCTGATACACATACATACACCACTCCCACACACCCAATACAATATAAAACACTCACCCACATCACCCACAAACCCATACGACAACAATTGCGACAAAGGGCCTGAGAGAGACACCACCAGAAACAACACTAGCATCCACAGGAACTCAACACCATCACTCACACAACATCCACTCATCTCACACAACACACCTCTAAATATCACCCCACACATCACAACACACACCACCCCACACATCATGGAGAACCACCCCGCAAGCGGTCCCGGAGATCCAGGACAAAGACAGAGAACAATGCCAAGACCCCCGCCAAGAAATGAGACCACCCTGATTGTCATCCTTCTGTCCCACTTTGTCACCCTGTTCATACTTAAACTGCCCTAGCTCCACTTCCTATGCCCCTTTGGACAATGCACCTATGAGACTAATAGATTGGACTCTGCCATGGACATTCCTCCACCATCACCACCAACCATTTTACAAACCCCTCCACTATTTAGCACTTAAATAAACACCCTTAAATCACAAAACAATCTGGAGTCAGTCTGTGCTTTCGAAAATTTGTATTTGCAATAACTGTGGAAAAATGCTATATCCAATGTAATGTCAACATACCTTTGTCACACAGCTCTAGTCCATGCGGAAACAAAGCAGAGGTCACACAGTGGGACCCACATCTGTGAAATCAAAAGGGAAAGTGACAACTCAGTGTCCATGCACTGGGTGAAAATGACAGACAGATGAGAGGTAGAAGAATTAAATCAGATGTAGCAGGCAGTGTTGTCTTCTTACCTGTGTCTCACTGGAAGTATTGCTGGATCACTGTGTTTCTGTTGTCTATGTCCTCTTCTTCTGCTTCCTCGTCTTCACTGTCAACAGGCTCCACAGCTGCCACAACACCTCCATCTGGACCATCCTCCTGCAGAAAAGGTACCTGTCGTTGCAAAGCAAAGTTGTGAAGCATACAGCAGACTATGATGATCTGGCACACCTTCTTTGGTGAGTAGAATAGGGAACCACCTGTCATATGGAGGCAACGGAACCTGGCCTTCAGGAGGCCGAAGATCCTCTCTATAATCCTCCTAGTTCGCCCATGGGCCTCATTGTAGCGGTCCTCTGCCCTTGTCCTGGGATTCCTCACTGGGGTCAGTAGCCATGACAGGTTGGGGTAACCAGAGTCACCTGCAAATGGCGAGGGACAACTGTTAGACACACACTAACTCTTAGAGACATCCCCAGACCCAGACACCTAGTCACACTGTATTGGGTCCATGTCCTCACCTAATAGCCACACACGGTGCCTCTGGAGTTGCCCCATCACATAAGGGATGCTGCTATTCCGCAGAATGTAAGCGTCATGCACTGAGCCAGGAAACTTGGCATTTACATGGGAGATGTACTGGTCGGCCAAACACACCATCTGCACATTCATTGAATGGTAACTCTTCTGGTTTCTGTACACCTGTTCACTCCTGCGGGGGGGATCAAGGCCACATGTGTCCCATCAATGGCACCTATGATGTTGGGAATATGTCCCAGGGCATAGAAGTCACCTTTCACTGTAGGCAAATCCTCCACCTGAGGGAAAATGATGTAGCTACGCATGTGTTTCAGCAGGGCAGAAAACACTCTGTACAACACGTTGGAGAACACAGGCTGGGACATCCCTGATGCAATGGCCACTGTTGTTTGAAAAGACCCACTTGCTAGGAAATGGAGTACTGACAGGACCTGCACTAAAGGGGGGATTCCTGTGGGATGGCGGATAGCTGACATCAGGTCTAGCTCCAACTGGGCACACAGTTCCAGGATTGTGGTACGATCAAGTCTGTATGTGACAATTACATGTCGCTCCTCCATTGTCGACAGGTCCACCAGCGGTCTGTTCACAGGAGGATGCCGCCATCTCCTCACCTGCCCCAGCGGACGTGCTCTATGGAGGAGAACAGTGAGCAGAGAGTCAACCAACACTGAGGTACGTAAACACAACTTTGTAGCAAAATGTTTGAAAATCGATATATGGCTGTATTAGTGTTTAAGCAAGGCCTCCCATATGTGTGACGCAGTCAGAATTAATGCCATGTGGCCCCCTGAAATGGCGGCTGCCTGACCTGTAATATGGGACAAGGGGATATGAGGTAACTGCACTGGCGTTGTACACGGTTGCGGTAGGCGGTCGAAAACCGCGGTGCAATTCTGCATTGGTTAACATTGGACCCTATGGGTCCCAGGAGCCAATGACGATGTACGCCGGTGGTGATGGTACGCACCGCTGCGGACGTGACCGCCATTTTCTCTCTGTTCAATCACTTGATACCTGATCTTCAACAGGAGAGGAGCTACACTGCAAGTGCTGCTGTGACCTCAGTCTGTATGAGACAATGGCTCATGCATCTGGGGAAAGGGCCCCTGCCTTCAGCACGGAGGAGTTGGAGAAACTAGTGGATTGGGTCCTCCCCCAGTACACGCTACTCTACGGTCCTCCAGACAAACAGGTAAGTACACTGTGAGCATGTTGAATGGGCAATGCCTGTGTGGAGTGGTGTTGATGAAAGATAGGGGGGGTGGAGAATGAGGCGAGCATGATACGACGGTGAGTGCATGTGCGTCATGGCAAGGGTAGGGATGCGGGCCAATGACTGTGACGGTGCGGATGGTTACATCGTCTCCTTTTCCCCTGTACTATTCATGTAGGTCAGCGCCCACTAGAAGAAGGATATTTGGCGTGTCATCGCCAAGGAAGTGCGGACCCTGGAGGTCCACCACAGACGGAGCACCCACTGCCGTAAAAGATGGGAGGACATTCGCCGCTGCAGCAAGAAGACGGCGGAGGCCCAGCTGGGGAAGGCCTCCCAACGTGGGAGTGGTGCCCGTCGAACCATAACCCCCCTGATGTTCCGGATCCTGGCGGTGGCGTATCTGGAGTTGGATGGGCGCTTGAGGGCATCACAGCAGCCACAAGGGGGTGAGTACACTCTCATTCTGCTGATTCAGCGTGCATTGTAGGTGTCTGGGTGGGGGAGGTGGGCTGTGGCTTCCCCTAGGCCAGGGCGAGTTTTGTAGGCAAGGTCCCTTCTTAAGGCAGGCCCTGTGGCACCCCACCCCACCTGTGTTCAGAGGCCACTACACTTAGTCAGGCTCCTGTGACTTCCATGTGTGCAGCAATCGGGCATACGCCTTGTAACCCATGTCCCTGTGATTAATTAGGGAACTCTAAGTCCACGGCGTAGTGCAGGTGGCTTCTGTGTCTGTAGTGTCCGCCAACAGTGGCAGTATTGGATGCACTCAACATGTCTTTCTTCTGTCTTCCCCCTCTTTTTTGTGGTCTCCCTGTTCTTGTGTGCATTAGCATCATCAGGCGGAGGAGCAATGCCAGCATAGCAGGAGGGAGCTGCATCCCACATGGCCCTGGAGGGTGACACAATGGAGTCAGAAGCCACCAGTGGGACGGACGGAGAGGGGAGCTCCACGGCGGGGACAGGAGCTGAGACCAGCGACACAGACTCCTCCCCTGATGGGAGCTCTTTTGCGGTGGCAGGCCCCTCTGTGCCCACCGCATCTACAGGTACAGCCGCCACCCCCCCTACCAGCACCACCCTCCCAGCAGCCCCTCAGCGTGTGCCCCGTGGCGCTCACCCAGGAGGGTGGGCATCTCCTTCGCCCCAGGCACCTCAGCCCCTGCCCCAGTCAGCCCTGCTGCCCTCAGTGAGGAGGCCATTGACCTCCTCAGGTCCCTCACTGTTGGGCAGTCTACCATTTTGAATGCCATCCAGGGTGTAGAGAGGCAGTTGCAACAGACCAATGCATACCTGGAGGGCATTCATTCTGGTCAGGCAGCCCAACAGCGAGCTTTTCAGACTCTGGCCTCAGCACTGATGGCAGCTATTGTCCCTGTCTCTAGCCTCCCCCCTCCAACTTCCTCCACCCAGACCCAAACCCCTGTACCTCAGCCTATCCCAAGCACACCATCAAACCAGCATGCACACACGTCAACACACAAGGGAAGCTCAGGCAAACATAAGCACCACACATCCCACAGCCACTCACGCATGCATCATACTCATGCAGACATACCAACATCCACTGCCTCCACTGTGTCCCCCTCCTCCTCGTCTCCCTCCTCCCTCCCAGTCTCGTCTCCACTCACACCTGCATGCACTACATCTTCAGCCACTACCTCTATCACAAGCACATCCACCACCACACCACGCTCACGTGCAGTCACCAACCCACTACCATTCACACATCCCCTGTGTCCTCTCCCAGTGTGTCTGTGAGCCCACCTCCCAAGGTACACAAACGCAGCCACACACCCACCCAACAGCCATCCACCTCACGACAGCCTCCAGCCCATGCACCTTCACCCAAAGTCATCAAATGTACACCTCCTACAACCACTACCTCTTCCTCCACTCCCAAACCCCCTCCATCTACCCATCCCATTGTGTCCAAAAAACGTTTCCTGTCCAACCTTGACCTCTTCCTCTCACCTCCCCACCTCTTCAGTCTCCTAGGGCCCGCCTTTCCAGGTCCCAACCCAGCACCTCAGCCACAACATTTGCGGGAACAGTGGTGCCAGTAGTAACCGGCTTCTGGAGTGCGCCAAACAGCAGGGCAGCCAGTGTGCCAAGGAGCCAGACCACAGACAGTCACCCACCTCAAAAGCACAAAAAGTTGCCCAGTGCCCGGCGGGAGAGAGTCAAAACATCTACCACCAAAGCCTCTCCCAGGGGTACAGTTGGGAGTGGGAAGACAACTGCGCCACCATCCACGGTGGGGAAGGGGCACAGAAAAACAGGCAAGTCGGCTAAAACCTGCACGGCGGACAAGACCGCCACCGCCGCCACCAGAACCGCTGCAATGGACACCGCCGCCACAAGCACCACTGCCAAGGACACCACTGCCACAAGCACCGCTGCCAAGTACACTGCTGCCACAAGCACCACTGACAAGGACACCGCCGCCACCAGCACCACTGCCAAGGAAACCGCTGCCACCAGCACTGCTGAACAGGACACCACCACCACAAGCACCGCAGACCAATGAGCGCCAAAGCTTCCAAAGCTACTGAGGCCGCCACGAGCAGGATGAAGCACTCTGGGCACAAGGCCCCCTCCAGAACCAGTGGAGAAAGGCATCCACTACCTCAGTCATTGGCAGGATGAATCACTCTGGGCACAAAGCCCCCTCCAGAACCAGTGGAGAATCTCATCCACTACCTCTGTCCTTGGCAGGAAGAAGCACTCTGGGCACAAAGCCCCCTCCAGAACCAGTGGAGATTCACATACACTGCCTCTGTCCTTGGCAGGATGAAGCACTCTGGGCACAAAGCTCCCTCCAGAACCAGTGAAGAAAGGCATCTACTACCTCAGTCCTTAGCAGGATGAAGCATTCTGGGCAAAAAGCCCCCTCCAGAACCAGTGGAGAAAGGCATCCACTACCTCTGTCCTTGGCAGGATGAAGCACTCTGGGTACAAAGCCCCCTCCAGAACCAGTAGAGTAAGGCATCCACTTGAGAGTCTGTGGCTTTGCACTCCCCAGGATAAAGCAGTGGGAAACGCACCCATTGGAAAGACTTGTGAGACTGTGGCTTTGCACTCCCCAGGATGCAGCAGTGGGCAACCCACCCACTGTAAAGACTTATGAGACTGTGGCTTTGCACTCCCCATGATAAAGCAGTGGGCAACCCACCCTCTGGAAAGACTTGAGAGACTGTAGCTTTGCACTCCCAAGGATGCAGCAGTGGGCAACCCACCCACTGTAAAGTCTTGTGAGACTGTGGCTTTGCACTCCCCAGGATAAAGCAGTGGGCAAACCACCCACTTGAGAGACTTGTGAGACTGTGGCTTTGCACTCCCCAGGATAAAGCAGTGGGCAAACCACCCACTTGAGAGACTTGTGAGACTGTGGCTTTGCACTCCCCAGGATAAAGCAGTGGGCAACCCACCCACTGGAAAGACTTTTGAGACTGTGGCTTTGCACTCCCCAGGATACAGCAGTGGGCATGGAGCCCCCTCGTGGATCTGGCATCGTGCACTTATCAGGCTGAGGTGCCCCCCCTTCCCTTCCCTCTGAGGTGCCTGTTGTATTTCTATCTGATGCCCCAGCAGTGTTCTCTCCGTTTTGATCGGGTATTGAGTGTGGGCCTCGCCCATGCATTTTGGGCCCAGTGGTCCACGGACTCTGATGGTGAAATACCTTGGACTTGTATTCTCGGTGTATGTATTTTTTTATAGTGTAAATATTTATATATATTTTTTTGATTATTGTATTTGAATAGATTACAAACGTTCAACTCATTTCCTTTTGTCCTTGCATTCTTCCGGGGGGCTTGGGGTTGTAAATGTAATGTATCTACATGTACTCGTGTGTGTGTTGTAGTGGGTGAGGGTGGGGGTGGGAGTGTTGTGTGTTGCGTGTTTGTGTCACTCTTTTTTCCCTCCCCCTCCCCTGTGCTGTAGGTGCAGTACTCACCGTGGTCTTCGCCGCCGTCTTTGTTGTTCCTGGTAGAGGAGCAGGAAGATAAAGGCTGGAAATATCTGGAGCTCGGGTTCCATGGCGTCCTGGTTCCTCGTGGGGTATGTAGAGGTGAGCGTTTTCCCTTCCAAGTCCTGTTTCCGCCGTGTTTTTGTTTGCGGTGAATCCGCCCCGGAAAAACTGGCAGATACAGTGGGCGGTACATTGTGTTCCGCCTGTCTGTTGGCGGTTACCTCTGCGGTGTTTGTTTGTACCGCCATTGGCGGTCGGAGTGTTAAAGTGGCTGTCTATGTTGTCGGTTTCCGCCACAGTCGTGATTCCATTTTTTTTTTACCGCTGTCCTGTTGCCGTTTTTACCGCTGCTTTAACACCGACCGCCAGGGTTGTAATGACCACCACAGTCCTTTTAGATACAAACTTTGTGAGCCACTTTGGTGAAGTCGTGAGATGAATATTTGATGCATCTAATACTGCTGGGATTGTATACTTCTTTAAGACTGTTGGTTCTGGGTTCATCAGCACCTTTATCCCTACATTTGGTATTATACCTTCAGCCATACACTCAATATTTTTAGGCATTTTTGGGAGATTCCCAATAACTTTAGCCTTAATTGGTGGCATTTTCCTGTTGCTATTTTTCATTTGCAATGGCTGCCCCATTTTAACAAGGAGGACTGATGGCACTTCCACCAGAGTAACTGTGTTGCAATTGTGTCATGAATGCATGATACAGTATTTCGGAGCACCACTCCTTGAGGAACTGGAGTGCAACTGGTCTCTATCATTTAGACCAGTACTGGACTGAGTGCAGCCCATGTTTCATTGGCTCTGGTGCCGCTTTGAATGTCCACTACAACTATGGGCCTCATTATGATTTCGTCAGATGGAAAAGCCCATCCACTGAAATTCCGATGGGGAAGTTGCCACCATTGTGTTTGCCTCCCCGCCGAGCCCATTATGAGTACCCCACGAGGTCAGCGGGCAGAGCCTCAGTTTCTGCCCTTTGGCCTAGCAGGAAACGGCCTACAGCATTGTCTCCAGCTCATAATAGACTAAGCAGACAGTGAACATTGCGACGGTGCTGGTCAAGGGGGATCCCTGCACTTCCCCTGCCAAGTGCGTGGGCAGTGCAGGGGCATGTTGGGCCCCCTGCTTCCGTTCTCCACCAACCTTTTCATAGCGGTGCTACCTCTATGAAATCGCTCACAAAGAACTAAGGTGGTCATTAAAGTGGCGTTCGTACCGCCAACAGGCTGGCGGTACGAAAACCCATATTTTGACCGCGTCGGTACCGGGGTATTCTGCCATTTTAGCCCCGGCGGTGATAATCCGCCAGGGCAGTGCTGCAAGCAGCGCTGCCCTGGGGATTATGACTTCCCTACCGCCAGCCTGTTTCTGGCGGTTTGCACCGCCAGGAAGGGGCTGGCGGTAAGGGGACTCAGTGGGCCCATGCACTTGGCATGGGCAGTGCAGGGGCCCCCAGGCAGAGCCCCGTCGCGCATTTCACTGCCTGAATTTCGGACAGTGAAATGCGCAATGGGTGCTACTGCACCCGCTGCACCTCAGCATTGCCGCCGGCTCCAATGATGATGTGACTTTTCCGCTGGCCCAGCGGACGGTAACTCTGTTACCGTCCGCTGGCCCAGCGGAAAAGTCAAAATACGGAGCCAGCCATACCGCCAGCACTGGTGGTATTCTGGCTCCCGCAACCTCGACAGTCTGCAAGGCAGACCGCCGAGGTTGTAATGACCCCCTAAATCATAATCCCCAGGGCAGCACAGTGCTGCTCTAGCGGATTAGGACAACCATGACTGCCAGACAGCAGAAAAGACTAATCCTGGTGGTCCGACCATAGCGCAACGGCCGCAGTCATAATATGGTGCTCGGACCGCCGCATTGGCAGTGGCCTGACTGCCACCACGAACCTGGCAGTAATAAGGGCCTATGGGGGTAATTACAACCCTGGCGGACGGTGTTAAAGGTGCGGTAATACCGCAAACAGGCCGGTGGAGAAAAAAAGGGAATCATGACCCTGGCGGAAACCGCCGACAAAGACAGCCACTTTAACACACCGCCCGCCACGGCGGTACAGACAAGCAGCGCGGTGGTCACCGCCAACAGACAGGCGGAAGACAATGTACCGCCCATAGTATTACAACCTACCAATCCACCACCTTTTCTGGGGCGGATTCACCGTGGATAAAAACACAGCGGAAACAGTTACTGCAATGGGAAAACACTCACCTGAACACATCCCACGAGGCAGGAGGACTCCATGGACCCGGAATTACAAATCGTACCGGCCCTTGTATTCCTACTCATCTACGAAGAGCAACGCTGGCGCCGGCGAAGACAACGGTGAGTACTGCACTTACGACATAAGGGAGGGGGGAGGCAAAAGTTAGGGGGACACACAAGAAACACCCCCACCCTCGCATATTACAACACACACACCAATGCATTCACAAAAATCACTGTAACAACCCACAACCCTCCCCCCCGGAAGAATGCAAAGACAAAACGAAATCAGTTCAAACATTGTAATGTATCAATATACATGTCTCAAAAATATACAGATATATTATTAAATCATTCAAAAGTATATACATTACGAGAAGTAGTGCAGATATGCACATCTCAATGTCCGTGCACCACTTTTCCAAAAATGCATGGGCGAGGCCCACAAAAGATAACTGTCCACAAACGGAGAGAACACTGCCGGGGCATCAGATCGAAATACTACAGGCACCTTAGGGGGAAGGGAAGGGGGGGCACCTCAGCCGGATGAGTGCAAAGCCAGATCCACGACGGGGCTCCATTCCCATTGATGTATCCTGGGGAGTGCAAAGCCACAGTCTCTCAAGTCTCTACAGTGGGTGGTTTACCCACTGTACCATCCTGGGGAGTGCAAAGCCACAGTTTCGCAAGTAGATAACAGCCTCCACTGGTTCTGGAGGGGGACTGGTGCCCAGACTGGATTAGTCTCCCCGTGAAAGTTCCTGTCCCGTCACTGTCCCAGCTGCACATGGGATAACAATGCTTGATGTGGCGGCCTTTTCATTCTTCCCCGGTGCATGCCCTGTTCAGCGGTGCTTTGCCATGGCGGTCTCTGGACTGTGCAGCGGTGCTTTGCCATGGCGGTCTCTGGACTGTTCAGCGGTGCTTTGCCATGGCGGTTCTGGACTGTTCAGCGGTGCTTTGCCATGGCGGTCTCTGGACTGTTCAGCGGTGCTTTGCCATGGCGGTTCTGGACTGTTCAGCGGTGCTTTGCCATGGCGGTCTCTGGACTGTTCAGCGGTGCTTTGCCATGGCAGTTCTGGACTGTTCAGCTGTGCTTTGCCATGGCGGTTCTGGACTGTTCAGCGGTGCTTTGCCATGGCGGTCTCTGGACTGTTCAGCGGTGCTTTGCCATGGCGGTTCTGGACTGGGCATTGCTGTGTGGCATGACCTTCTCTGGACTGGGCATTGGTGTGTGGCATGACCTTCTCTGGACTGGGCATTGGTGTGTGGCATGATGTTCCCTCATTGCCCAGCGGGGCTGTGGCAGCCGGGCCCTCATGGGCACTGACTCCGGCAGTGGCGGTGGTCTCCTGACCAGTGACGATACTTGGGCCCTCCTGGGCACTGACTCTGGCGGTGGTCTCCTGACCAGTGACGATACTTGGGCCCTCCTGGGCACTGACTCCGGCGGTGGCGGTGGTCTCCTGACCAGTGACGATACTTGGGCCCTCCTGGGCACTGACTCCGGTGGTGGCGGTGGTCTCTTGACCAGTGACGATACTTGGGCCCTCCTGGGCACTGACTCTGGCGGTGGTCTCCTGACCAGTGACGATACTTGGGCCCTCCTGGGCACTGACTCCGACGGTGGCAGTGGTCTCCTGACCAGTGACAATACTTGGGCCCTCCTGGGCACTGACTCCGGCGGTGGCGGTGGTCTCCTGACCAGTGACGATACTTGGGCCCTCCTGGGCACTGACTCTGGCGGTGGTCTCCGGACCAGTGAAGACGGTGCTGGCGGTGGTGTCCCGACCGCCGGGAAGGATGCCGCCCTTCTCCGCCGTGATGCTCACACTGGTAGGGGAGAGGACGGCTGTACCTGTAGAAGTGGGGCGCACAGATGGTGCCGCCACCACAAGGGAGCTCCCATCGGCGGTCGAGTACGTGTCGCTGCTTGGTGATCCGGTGGCCGACGTGAAGCTCCCCTCGCCCTCCGTCCCACTTGTGCATTCTGAATCCGTGGTGTGGCCCTCCATGGCAATGTGGGATGCAGCTCCCTCATGCTCCGGTGCCACTGTACCTCCGCCTGATGATGCTGATGCACAAAAGAACAGGGAGAGCACAAAAAGGGGGGGGGAGACAGAAGAAAGACAGGTTGAGTGCATGGCATACCGCTACCGATGGCGGACAATACAGACACAGCAGCCCCCTGCACTACGCCGTGCTCCTGGGATCTGGCCTACATGGCTATGGTGGACATCTGCACACATGGATGCCACAGGGGCATCTATACCTGTACTTGGCACTCTACTGCGGTGGGGTAGAGTGACACATGGCCTGCATTACGGAGGGGCCTAGTCTACGTATTTCTGCCTGGCCTAGGTACACCCACAGGCCTCCTCCCCCACCCAGACCCCTCCACTGCACGCAAAGTCCGCAGAATGAGAGAGTACTCACCCCCTTGTGTCTGCTGTGATGCCCTCAAGCGCCCATCCAACTCAGGGTAGGCAACCGCCAGGATCCTGAACATCAGGGGGGTCATGGGGCGACGGGCACCCCTCCCACGTTGGGAGGCCATCCCCAGCTGAGCCTCCGCTGTCTTCTTGCTCCAGCGGCGAATGTCCTCCCATCTTTTCTGGCAGTGCGTGCCCCGTCTCTGGTGGACCCCCAGGGTCCGGACGTCCTTGGCGATGGCACGCCAAATGTCCTTCTTCTGGTGGGCGCTGACCTACATGACATGCACAAGGGAAGAAGCGAAGTCATTAACAACTGCACCGTCGATGTGAGTGGCCCCCCTCCCTACCCTAGCCATGTGGCACATTCATTCACATGCATTCATGTTCCCTGAACTCTGCCCCCTTCCCTCTTACAACTAGCCCTCTCCACCCAGGCCTAGCCCATACAACGTGCTACCTGTGTACTAACCTGTTGGTCTGGAGGACCGTAGAGTAGCATGTACTGGGGAAGGACCCCGTCCACCTGTTTCTCCAACTCCTGAGCAGTGAAGGCAGGGGCCCTTTCCCCAGACGCAGCAGCCATTGTCGCTTCCAGACCGAGGTTACAGCAGCACTTGTATTGTAGGTCCTCTCCTGTCGAAGATCAGGTATCTAGTGATTGAACAGATAGAAAATGGCGGTGACGTCCGCGGCGGTGCGTGTCATCACAGCCGGCGCACTTGTTCATTGGCTCCTGGGACCCATAGGGTCCAATGTTAACCAATGCAGCATTGCGCCGCAGTCTACAACCGCCTACCGCGACGGTGTGCAACGGCAACGGTCAGTTAGCCGCCATTTCAGGGGCCCACATGGCTTCATTTACTTCTGCGTCACACATAGCTAGGCCTTCACTCAACACACATACAGGAAGGGTTTTGTGTTTGGTGTCGTCTTCTGTGTAACTGTGGGTACATACCTGGGCAAAAATTGACTCGATCGTCGCTGTTGTCCTTCCTAGGCGCCGTCAGCTGGGACATTTGAGAAGATGGCAGAATCCTCCAGTGTACCGACCGCTGGTGGACCTGTTGACAATGGAGGAGCGACATTTAATCGTCACCTACCGGTTTGACCGTGCCACAATCCAGGAACTATGTACCCAGTTGGGGCCAGACCTGATGTCACCAATCCGCCATCCCACTGGAATCCCCCCTGACGTGCAGGTGCTGTCAGTGCTCCATTTCCTTGCAAGTGGGTCTTTTCAGACAACAGTGGCCATGGCATCAGGGATGTCCCAGCCTATGTTTTCCAACGTGCTGTTCAGAGTGTTGTCTACCCTGCTGAAACACGTAAGGAGATACATCATTTTCCCTGAGGTGAAAGATTTGGCTACAGTGAAAGGTGACTTCTATGCCCTTGGACATATCCCCAACATAATAGGTGCTATTGATGGGACCCATGTAGCTCTGGTCCCCCCCATAGGAGTGAACAGGTCTACAGGAACAGGAAAAGTTATAATTCGATGAATGTACAGATGGTATGTTTGGCAGACCAGTACATCTCCCAGGTTAATGCTATGTTCCCTTGCTCAGTGCATGACGCCTACATCCTGCGGAATAGCAGCATCCCTGATATGATGGGTCAACTCCAGAGGCACCGTGTGTGGCTATTAGGGGACTCTGGTTACCCCAACCTGTCCTGGCTATTGACCCCAGTGAGGAATCCCAGGACCAGGGCAGAGGAATGCTACAATGAGGCCCATGGGCGGACTAGGAGGGTGATCGAACGCACCTTCGGCCTCCTTAATTCCAGGTTCAGGTGCCTTCATATGACAGGTGGTTCCCTATTCTACTCACCGAAGAAGGTGTGCCAGATCATCATCACCTGCTCGATGCATCACAATCTTGCTTTGCGACGCCAGGTGCCTTTTCTGCAGGAGGATGGTCCAGATGACGGTGTTGTGGCAGCTGTGGAGCCTGTGGAGCCTGTGGACAGTGATGAGGAGGAAGTTGAGGAAGAAGACAACGACAACAGGGAGTCAGTCATACAGCAATATTTCCAGTGACACACAGGTTAGAACATTTTCATTTTTACCATTACATTCACTGTCACACGTCTTCCTCTATTCTATGTGAAATTTCATGGGATTATTTGGTAACTGAGTTGGTTCTTTCCATTACGGTTTCACAGGTGTGGTTACCAACGTGTGTCATCTGCATGCATCCTTCAAGGACTTGTGATGTGTGACATTGGTATGTTGCCTTTACAACTAAAAACGCATTTTGACACTGTCATTGATAATACATTTTACCAAATCAGAGACTGACTCCAGATTGTTTTGTGGTTCAAGGGTGTTTATTTAAGTGCTCAAAAATGGAGGGGGGTTGTAAAATGGTGATGGGTGATGGTGGAGGAATGTCCATGACAGAGTCCAGTCTATTAGTCTCACAGGTGCACTGCCCATATGGGCATAGGAAGTGGAGCTGGGGCAGTTTAAGTATGGACAGGGTAACAAAGTGGGACAGTGGGGGGACAATCAGGGTGGTCTCATTTCCTGGCGGGGGTCTTGCCATCTTGCTCTGTCCTGTTCCTGGATCTCAGGGACTGCTTGCGTGGTTTAATTCTTGTGTGCATTCCAGCGTTTCACATCGTTCGATGCATTAAACGATACGTATAAAATGGTCTCCTCCAGTCGGGCGACTGCACTAGGGATTGAATGCCATCCTGTCTAGTCTTCAGGTGGACCAGCCCACTACACCATAGCTGAAGTGGCTCGATTCTAGGACCTAGACGTATCCAGATTACTTGTACATTACTTCATCACACATTATGATATATAACATGGATTTAACGAGATATTCACTATGATATAAGGATTGGACTTTCCGGCTATATAGAAATTTTTGAATAAGCCCTGATGAAGTCTTTAAGATTATTATCTTATTGGACGAAACACGTGTTGGCGTTTGGCTGTTGGTGATTCATGAATATTGAATCAATGAACGTTTTCGTTTTCCGAAATGATCTGCTCTTCTGAAAGAATAAATTGAGTTATACTCATTCATGAGTTCCTGTGCGTCAGCGAAATTAATCAGAATATTTTGGCACCAGATATGTAATATGGACCAGGAAACATTTACCTAAATACTGAGTACTGATACACGAGTGCCGTGACAATTTGTTCTTACTGCTTGCGTGGTGGTTGTCCGTCTGCAGGGGGTGGGGTGCTGGTGTGGTGGTCCAGTGGCGGGTCATCCTGTCCACTAGCGCCGGCGGAGGTGGTGGGCAGTTCATCGTCCATGCTAGTGTCAGGGGCCCCTTGGAGTGCCACAGTGTCCCTCATGGTCTGCTGTATGTCCTTCAGCACCCCTACGATGGTGCCCAAGGTGTTCCTGAACTCCTCCCTGAACCCCAAATACTGTTCCTCCTGCAGGCGCTGGGTCTCCTGAAACTTGAGCAGGACCGTCGCCATCGTCTCCTGGGAGTGGTGGTATGCTCCCATGATGGAGGAGAGGGCCTCGTGTAGAGTGGGTTCCCTTGGCCTGTTCGCCCCCTGTCGCACAGCAGCCCTCCCAGTTCCCCTGTGTTCCTGTGCCTCCGTCCCCTGGACCGTGTGCCCACTACCACTGCCCCCAGGTCCCTGTTGTTGTTGGGGTGGTGGGTTATCCTGGGTTCCCTGTAGTGGTGGACACACTGCTGATTGACCTGTCCTGGGTACGGAGGTTTGGGCCCGCTGGGTGGGTGCTGTACTGGTGTTACCAGAGGGTGGAAGGTCAGTGTTGGGCTGTGCCTGTGCAAGGGGAACCGACTGTCCCGAGGCCCACGATGGTCCGGGCTGGTCATCAGGCTCCAGTAGGGCAGAGCTGCTATGGTCACTGTGGGCCTCTTCTGTGGGTGGGGTGGAGATGTCTGGACCCTCCGGTGTGGTGACGGTCCTTCGTGATCCTGCAGGGGCATAAGAGCATGATTATTGCATGTGTGTGTGTGATGGTGTGCAATGGGTGGGTGTGCGTGTACCCCAGTGCAAGCATTCCTGTGTGGGGGCTTGTGTGATGATGGTTAGGGGGTTGTTATGGGTATGTGCAGTAGCCTTGCTTTCGTGATGGGTGTCCATGCTTAGTTGTGTCATGCAGGGGTTGGTGTTGGGATGTGTGGTTTGTGTTATTACTACATTAGTGAGGAGTTGGAGTGATAGGTGAGGGGGTGAGGGTGGGGGTGTGTGATAGCATGCAGGTAGGGTGGGGATATGATAGTTAAGATTTGACTTACCAGTGTCCATTCCTCCACCGACTCCTCCGAGGCCCTCAGGATGCATGATGGTCAAGACTTGCTCCTCCCATGTTGTTAGTTGTGGGGGAGGAGGTGGGGGTCCGCCGCCAGTCCGCTGCACTGCGATGTTGTGCCTGGAGACCGTTGAATGCACCTTCCCCCGTAGGTCGTTCCACCTCTTCCTGATGTCCTCTCGATTTCTTGGGTGCTGTCCCACAGCGTTGACCCTGTCCACTATTCTGCGCCATAGCTCCATCTTCCTGGCTATGGGTGTGTGCTGCACCTGTGAGCCAAATAGCTGTGGCTCTACCCGGACGATTTCCTCCACCATGACCCTGAGCTTCTCCTCGGAAAGGCGGGGGTGTCTTTGGCGTGCCATGGGGTGGTGTGTGTGATGTGTGGGGCGGTGTGAGTGTTGATGTGTGTGGTGATGTGTAGTGGTGTGTGGTGTTTTGTGCGTGGATGTTGTGTGGGTGATGGTGTTGTGTGCCTCTGTGTGGTGGGATTGTCTAATCAGTGCTGTCTCTCTGGCCTTCGTGACTAATTTTTGGTCATAGGGGTTTGTGGGTGATGTGGGTGTGTGTTTTATATTGTAATGGGTGTGTGGGAGTGTTGTTTGTATGTGTATCAGGTGTGTGTATTTGGAATTGTCCAATGTGGTGGTGTTTTGGAGATGTGTGTGTATTTTGAACGCGGCGGTGTGTACTGCCAATGGAATACCCCGGTTGAAAGACCACCGCGTGGATTCGTGGGTCGTAATAGCATGGACGTGTTTCTGTTGGTGTGGAGGTGGAGGATTTGTTTTCGCCAGTTTAACACTGACCTTTGGTGTGGCGGAGTTGTGTGGGTGTCTGAATTTCGGCGGATTCCGAAATGTGGGTCATAATAGCTGTGACGGAATTCCGCGGCCGCGGTGGTGTATTGGCGGTCTTCTGCACGGCGGTAAGCGGCTTTTACCGCCAATGTTGTAATGACCCCCTATGTCTTTCTATGTGGCACTTACTTTCACTGGATGATGATCAATTGTTGATGTTCTCAATAAAGGCTCTTTTACCAGACATGCACGCTGAGGGTGCCTTTGCTACGGGAAGCCTCCTTTGAGATACCCTTTGTGGCTCAAGTGGCTCTGGGCACTTTAACTGAATTTAGCCACCTCAGCTTGAGCTGAGGTCTTGGAACAAAAGTGCTCTTTGGTTTTCCTTGGCACCTATTTGGTTACATTAACATCTGTCGAATTGTGGGATTTTTCTTTGATTCTATTGTCGTTGATATAACTGGCACTTTTCAAAACGACAATGACTTTCAAATGTGCCATTCAGCTTTTTGGTTCCATTTTACATTCACCATTTTAATTTGGCCTGCTTTAGTATGCTATGCTTGTCAACTTGGGCATTTATATATTTGCTTCCTGTTTTATGTAGTTCTGATTGGGTTTCTTCTACACTTTGAACCGACAAGGGGAGGGTGTTATGAGGTTATTTTAGTGAGCTTTTAATGGGCAGGTTATTTTAGCACTAGATCTGCCGCTTGTGCCCTAACCTAATAAAAATGTATCTTTGTCATTTTAATTTCTTAGCAGAAGCTTCATTGTGGGGTGATGTTTTATTTCTTTCATCTCATACACTTTAAGTCTAGGAACTGTTTCCATTCTTCTCATTAGGACATTCTCGTTCTGTACCCTGCTCAAGGCTGTAATTGAGATTGTTGTCAGTCTAAAGTAGGAGCACCACAATCTTTTTCACTTCACAGGAAACATACCTGTTCTTACATTAGGACAGTTTTCTCAGAACACCAGCTGTTTTATTATAATACATCGCTCTGACCCCTATACATTAGAGGGAGAGTCTCAGCCACTTTCCTTGTCACCCCATTGCTATTATTATATTTTATCATCCTAATCATTGCAGTACATGGTATTAAATCTAGGTTTCAGTTGATTCAATAAAACACATTGAAATGATTTCTGCTTCTGTTTCCCTTTGCATGTGTGAGAAGAATGTATCTGAGAGAAAAGGCTGAGATCTGTTACACCACAATTTCTCTGAGGAATCAGAATGTCATGCATACAGCTGCCACTAATCACTGCCACTTCCAGGTGTTGGTGAGGTACTGCTAGCTGGCCGGAAGGGTTATGCCAACAGTTGTCACACGGTGTGACATTGGACTCAGTTCCCACAACCTGTTGGTGCTGCCACCTGAATCCAGCAGTCTCATTAGTATAATAAGAGCCTATTTACAACACTGGCAGGGAAAAATGGTGGTAGTAAGTCACATTATCAGCTTATTGACATACTAAGTATACTGTATTTCTTAAGCAATGTAGATATCCCACCCATCATCATCATCATCATCTCTCTGCCCATGGCATTTCGCCACCTGTGACCTGACAGCAGCACGGTTCAATTCGGCACTGCAGTGTTGGCTGTGCAATGTGCATCTGCTTCAATTAATGTGGTATTGCGAAGTTTTTAATGCCTTTACAAACCAAAAACAAGGTGTGCTTCCCAGTATCTACTCAGCCACCTCCTACTAGTACTCACTCCTTTACTCTTTCCTACGTTCTTTCCGAGCCTACCAGAAAATTGAAACATTCATTTTTGACATGTGCTACATTATTCTGGCCAAGTGATTTATGTATATATATTTCATGACATGTATGACAGATTTACGCCTGTTCAAATTTTTCCCTTTTTTTATTTGTAAACTACAGTGACTGACTAAGCAAAAGCTTAGCACATGATACTCAGTGAGACCCCATTATTCTGTAGCAAAAGCAAAACCCCTACTTAGCCTAATCACTCTTAGTTACCTTGCAGTGGAATAACGTTCCTTACTACCAAGTGAAGGTATTTGTTGAAAATAATTTGTCGTTGAGGGCAAGACCAGAAAGTAAAGTGACACTAAGTGCTTGTTTTAGAGTTCGGTGGACGGGATACTCTGTGATGAATGTGCCAAATAAAATATATATCCTGCTCGCTTACCTGCACTATAGTACACTGTTTTTTCCACTGCCTATTTATGGCAGATAGGATATCAGAGTTATACGTAGCATGTGTGATGTAGTAGTATTATTATTATCATTCCATTCGTCTGCCTCTTTTGGAGTCAGGGTAGAATTGAAAGGCAGTCAGAAAAAAGCAGGACTATTGGAACTAAAGAAAGATAATAAATTGTCCATTACAGCTGCCCAAAAACATGCTGCAAACTGCAGAGAGTAGCAGACCTGATGCTAGCATGTCTTCATTCATTAATCCTTCAAACAAAAAAATAAAATTTTTACTCTGGTAGTATTGGTGTTCTGGCTTAACTCATTGCAGTCAGTGCTTTATGTGATGCATGTTTGGGAAACACCTGGCCCTGTGACTAATTACATCAAAATTTCCAATGGCCTTAGGGGACCAGCAATATTCTGCTACTGTGCCATGATTTAAACAAGCATTTACACTGAGCATTATTTACAATTTGTGTTTTAACTATTTTATTCTTTCTCAGTATAGCTACTGCCAATCCATCATCAAAGCTGGAGATAACTGTATAGCTGTGGCACCACTAGATGCAGGCCATCCAGGCTGAATATTGACAGCTGGTGGCTCTGGTGGAGGAGGAAGAGGAGGCATGTGCCGCAGTCCCCAGTACCTTCAGCCAGCCACCAGTGCCTCTATCCCGGCAACTCCATTGCCAGCATTGCCAGCAGCAAGGATCCACTCCTGCTGCCCCTCCTTCATCATCCTCATCATCATCCACAGGCTGCCTCCTTCTCCACATCCTGGGGGAGCTGGAGTTGCTCTGCCCAGAGGTGTTATGCCTCCACAGCCGGCTCAATGCCCTTTCAGCCCGTTTTTAAAATATATTTTCTTTGGTGGGAGGGACTGTGTGAGTGGAGAGGGTGGGAATTGAGAAGGGCAGTCGAGGCAAAGACTTTTGGCTTTGGGCTATGTTAGATATTGGGAAGATCTTTTTATTTGTTTGGTGAGACACTTGGGCCTGTTGTGAGTGGAGAGTGTTGGTTTAATTGTAATGATAATAAATGGAAAGTTTGTTTATATGATGGCTATCTGTTTTGTGTCTATGTACTATTTTTAGTGCAGCCAATTTTTTTAATTGATAAATAGCTGCCCTCTGAACAGTGCTTATAAACCACAGAGAGTTTCCCAAAAACCCGACCGGGCTGGGTAGAAGATAACCATTACATACAACAATGCCCTAACGGGGAGGAACCGACAAATTATTTATACATCATAAAACAACATAGGTGAGAGCAAAAAAGCTATTTATTCATATAAATATATATATTCATTTATTTACTTATACATAAATATCAATTTAATATATTCATCCTAAATGGACAGCCCATCTGATAAAACAACACACCCAGGGTCAGATAGTGTGAGAAAAAGTGCTTGTGATAGATAGAAAGGAGAATAATACATATTCCAATGAATCAAAAACCTATACAAAAAAACATTAAAAACAGTCAGTTGGTTCTTTTTTGTTTGCTGCATTAACTCCATTCCAAATCCTCAGAGAGTCTAAATCAATGCCTTCAATCCTCCAAAGATCTCATTCAGAAACCAATCCAGGCTATGATATATCCGTCGACGTTTCGACCCCTCTATATCTTGGGCCAAATCCCAGCTCCACAGTGGGTCTTCTTCAGGACTAATACTATGGGAGTCCCATGCATATATCCTCTGACTTCTTCACTTCTTTTACTTGTCTATTTATGAGGAGATCAGTTCTGATTTTAAAATATCAATCCTCCTCATATACCAAGTCACCCGTCAATTCCAATGCATTCTTCATTCATATGTGAGCCTTCGAAAGACTGAGCGTTCACCAAGCTAACAGTAGCATACATTACATTGACTTTTCCCCCTAAACTTTCCCTAGCTAATTCTGACAACCCGTGCCATGTTTGCTAGGTTACTTACTTTACTTATAACCAAACAATACCCTGCTACCAGAACAACACAACACAGACTAGGGCTGTCTTATTGCTTAGGGTCGTTAACTTTTACCACTTTTCCAGCACCGAGCCACTTATCAAAGTGTATACCAGTTAGTTAGACCCTTGTCATATTACCCTCTATAACTTTATTGACCACTAGGGAGGTATGCCCATGCGTATTGCCTACAACATACATTACAAATCAGAATTTTCAGTAGAAGCTACTAATTATCCATCACAGGCACCTAGATTGAAATTTTGACGCACAATCGGCGCAAACCCGGCCCCATATTTATACTTTGACGTCCGACCCCGCGGGCGTCACAATTCCACCATGTGCGTCATTTTTTGGAAGGGGGAACCAGCCTTGTGTTAATTATATGCAAGGTAGGTGTTCCCTTCCAAAAAATGACTTTAAGGCCTGTGACCTATATTTATACTCTGACGTCATTTTGACGCACAGGAGGGGGTGGGTCTTAAAAAACGACGCACAGCCTGATGGGCGCCGTTTTTTAACGCCTGGGCCAGGGCAGGCATTAAGGAACCTGTGGGCTCAGAAGGAGCCCAGAGGTGCCCTCCCCTGCCCCCAGGGACACCCCTTGCCACCCTTGCCCACCCCAGGAGGACACCCAAGGATGGAGGGACCCATCCCAGGGAAGTAAAGGTAAGTTCGGGTAAGTATTTTTTTCAGATTTTGTTTTGTGGCATAGGGGGGCCTGATATGGGCCCCCCCTACATGCCACTATGCCCAATGACCATGCCGAGGGGACATAAGTCCCCTGGGCATGGCCATTGGGCAAGGGGGCATGACTCCTGTCTTTGCTAAGACAGGAGTCATGTCAATGGAGGTTGGACGTTAAAAAAAAAGGCGCAAATCTGGGCGAGGCCTGAATTTTGCCTCAGACCTGACTTGCCCCATTTTTTGACGCACAACCCCCATTTTCCCATACGCCGGCGCTGCCTGGTGTGAGTCATTTTTTTTGACGCACACCGGTCCGCAGCGCCGGCTAAAGTCATTCCATAAATAAGGTGCCCTCATGGCGCGTTGGAATGGCGTTTGCCGGCGGTCAAATTTTTGACGCACAACTGCGTTGGCGCAGTTGTGCGTCAAAAACTATAAATATGGGCCTAAGTCTAGACTACCACAGAGACAAAAAGACCTGATATTATTTTAAAAATCTACCAGTAGTAAGTTCTGCACAATTGGGAGCTAGTATTTGATTAATTTATTAAAACAATTAAAACTTACAAAGTCCTTGATTCAGGAGGAGTTGACTCAGGATAGGAGAAGGTTAAGGGCCGAATTTAAGAAAAGTGGTGCTTTTCTTGTGCCCTTTGCACCACCTAACGGCACCATGTGTATGCTGTATTTATGATATGGTGCACCATGGCAGTATTAGGAACAATAGTGTCAACATTTTTTACGCTATTGTGGCGCTTGGCTCCACTAGCTTCAAAAATGTTGACGCTAGTGCATCAATGTGAAGGAGGCTCATTGATTACAATGGGTGAGTCCTTTTAATACCTGCTTTCAGAAGGCGTTAAAAATGATGCCAAAATTGTGCAATGAAATCTTGTAGATTTCATTGTGCCATTTTTGCAGGCCTCTTTTCACTGGATCACCCTCTTTGTAAACATTATGGCGGTCATTCTGACCGCGGCGGTCGGCGGTTGCCGCCCACCAAGCGGTTCCCGCCGAAAGACCGCTCCGCGGTCAAAAGACCGCAGCAGCCATTCTGGCTTTCCCACGGGCCGGCGGGCGACCGCCAGAAGACCGCCGGTCGGCCCAGCAGGAAAGCCCCTTCAACAATGAAGCCGGCTCGGAATGGAGCCGGCGGAGTTGCAGGGGTGCGACGGGTGCAGTGGCACCCGTCGCGATTTTCACTGTCTGCAAAGCAGACAGTGAAAATCTTTGTGGGGCCCTGTTAGGGGGCCCCTGCACTGCCCATGCCAGTGGCATGGGTGGTGCAGGGGCCCCCAGGGGCCCCACGGCACCCGTTCCCGCCATCCTGGTTCTGGCGGTGGACACCGCCAGAAACAGGCTGGCAGGAAGGCGGTCGGAATCCCCATGGCGGTGCTGCAAGCAGCGCCGCCATGGCAGATACCCTGGGCCAGCGGGAAACCGGCGGGAAACCGCCGGCTCCCCTTTTCTGACCGCGGCGGTCAGAATCGCCCAGGAAGCACCGCCAGCCTGTTGGCGGTGCTTCCGCCGCCCTCCGCCATGGTGGTCATGGACCGCCAGGGTCAGAATGACCCCCTATGCCTGGTGCATGCATGTGGCACCAAGGGTTACAAAGTGGTGCTATACATGTATTGCGCCACTTTGTAAATATGGCTTAGTTAAAAGGTCACCTTAGCACCGCCTTAGCATAAATAAAATGATGCAAAGGTGGTGCTAAAGTGGCACAAGGGGCTCATATATCTGCCCCTAATTGTTTAATCAATACAATGGATAAGGCCTGAATGATGATGTTTCCGAATTATGTTGTATGATATGTATCACTTTTATGCATGGCTAGGTAAGTGGGGCTGCAGTGGACTATTGCTCAGGTAGGAGAAGATCCCACAGTGAGTTAGTGTTGCATTCACCACATATATCTCACCAAGTGTGCTATCCATTTATGGTGTAAATTCATAAGTCACACCTCAGTTATATCACACAGCCCACGGGAAGAGGGTTAGGGGTTTGATGAATGGAAGGGAATGGGTATTTTAGGAAAAAGGAGTGAAAAAGACAAACGCTACACAACAACAATATTCATCAAGTCGATGGCTAAACAACAAATCATCATCAAATCTGTTGTGGTAGGAAATGAAGGATTTACAGTTTAATTAAATGCATTGTAAAAACAGTCCTTCAGCCTCAGAGACCCAAGGTATTATATATCTAAATGTTTTGTCATCTAG
The DNA here is from genome assembly GCF_031143425.1 of Pleurodeles waltl. Classification (NCBI taxonomy): domain Eukaryota; kingdom Metazoa; phylum Chordata; class Amphibia; order Caudata; family Salamandridae; genus Pleurodeles; species Pleurodeles waltl. The sequence continues at coordinate 856,023,718 of NC_090440.1, forward strand.
GTTTAAAAAATATAAATTATGGAAGAGTGAACCCACACAGTTCTAAATAATATGATTGTTAAAAGAAAAATGATAATGTATATAAATACCAAATTTGGTGGTGCATCTGCATTCTTCTCAGAATGACTGCAGTGTCTGTCTCGGGTACCTGGCTGAACTGGTCCGGTAAGGTAAGCAGGAGTGTTGTGTCATTTTCATCTTTTGATCAGGAGAAGAAAAGGCCTGTGGATTTTAAAATAGTAATGATATTGTAGAATAAAGGAGAAGGAGAGAATGCAAGCTTCATGAGGAATGAACCAAGAGGAAGAGCAAGAACATAGGCTGCCACAATCATTCATAATCACTCATGAGTGATTACAGGAGAAGTAAGAGCATTTTTGCAATCATTCTCTGACATGTAGCTGCATGCACTTGGCTGATCAATCTCGCAACTGTCATAACATTTATCAGAGACCACCCATCATGTGATGCTGATGATGTTTCATCATAACATGTCTGTCTCCATTTACAGTCCTCCCTGACCACAACCAAGTAATAGAGGAGTTTGACATTCATTTGAGCCAATACACTTCTCAGCATGTTCCTAAATCAACATATCTCTCTCCAGTCCATAGGGCTTATTCGGTCTCTTAGAGTTATCATCATGTTGGTTATGTTTTCCTTTAAAGTAGATAACTTCCTGTTTCTGGCTGTTAAGGTAGTCCTGCCCTAAGTCCTGAATCTGGGTAACGAATCAATGCCATTCCCAACCCAAATTACATTAAGAGAGATAGACTTGTATTGCACTTCTGTTGGTGAGCAAGAAGAGCAAAAGAATTTGAGCATTTTGTCTAGTTGATTTGTTAACTAAACTGACAGGTCTGGTCTTTAAGAACCATAAAAAACCATAGCAAGGAGTGGACCAGGCAGTAAATCTAGGTAAGTGTGAAAGGGCCAATCACTTTCAAGCAAAAAGAATCACCCATCAGCCCCCATAAACTGCAAATCATCAAATTCAAGCTTACAAATTAGTTGAACACCCTCACTGTCTCCAACCACATGAATCATCATCACTCACACCCACTCAATAATATATCACTCATTTATGCAATAGTTAGTTACCTGTTTCAGTCCACACATAGCAGTACACAATTGCCATACTGTATGTCTTCTGGTCTTTTCCCATGGGAGCAACAAATTGGCAGTCTTGTAAGTTAAAGATCTTTACTGAAGCAGCCCTGCTAGGGAATGAAAAAAAGGATAGACATGGGACTGAGGCAATCATTGCCTCCAATGCCCTTGAAGGGAATGGGGAGGCTTTTTCACTGCACAGTGGTCCAACTTCAATCCGGCTATACACATGAATAAATAATGGGGCTGCATAAGTTAGACACAAAATATTGTTCCTCTAGCCATATCCATGCTAACATACTTGACTCTGACCAGTCACCCTCATCCTCCTCTTGTGGTATTGTCATGAAGCCTGGGTTAAATTTAATCAATCTCTCCACATTTTGAGGAGAGAGACTGGTCCTTCTAACTGTGACAACTGCATTGTCTGCACTGAACGCACACTACGCAGACACACTGGCTACTAGACACGCCAGATACTTTATTACCAGCCTGCTGAGCTCTGACCATTGGCACATCTTCCCACACCAATATACTGATGGGTTTTGGGTAATCCAGATATCCCTGGACCATTCTCTGAATGATCATTGGTGCCGCCACTTGCTTGGTCTCTGTCGTCTTCTCTTCTGCTCTTGACACTTGAAACCAGGCCGTTGCAGAGATTTGGTCCGATGTTTCTGTTGTGTTGTTTTCACTGGTGCTGTTGTTCGTGTTGGCTGCTGTGAGACAATCGCACTGCCCTCTCCGGAGGTTTGAGACTGCATGCCAGGACTTCTGCCCAGGACGTTAATTTCCAGCCATTCCTCTTCATTGACCCTCGTTTGCTCAACAATCCGCATCTTGTATAGTGAAACATACCCTTCTGAAAAAGGAACAGAAGTGGCCAGTATTCTTTTGTACCGTTGATCAAGTACTGTGGCACAGATGTAGTCTTTGGAGGACATGATCTCTCTTTGCAGACTTGGATTAAAAGCCAAGTGAAGGATTAAGCTCTTAAAGCTCATGCACTTCCCCATTGCTATTCTCACTGGCAAACCTTTGAAACAACTTTTTTAGCTGGGCCTGTAGCAGATGCAACAACAGGATATCTCGGCTCATCGTACTGTACTCCTTCCTGACATCCCATGTGAAAACCTCAAATGGACGTTGCATCTGTGTCAGTCTTTTGACTTGGGTCTATTTGTCCACCTCCATGGTCATGCTTTTCCAAGTTGCATCCTCTCCTTCTTGAAGGACATAGTCAATGATTGTTTTTTACTTCTCGAGCAGACATTGCAACATGTAGCAGGTCGAGGTCCAAAGTGTTGTCACCTCTCGTATTAGGGCTTTGACCGGTACTCAGCACGCTGAAAGATCTTCAACTGCTTCTGGATTTTAACCTGTTCTGTGCCCAGGACGTAATGGTTACGTCCTGAGACACAGTGCTGCTGTGCCCAGGACATAACCATTACGTCCTGTGCACAGAGCCCAGAGGGAGCACTAGCACTCCCTCTGTGGGGTTACCCCCCACCCCCCCAAGTCAGGGATGGAAGGGGAACCCCTTCCACCCCCGGCCCTCCCAACCCCCCCTGTGATGTCAGCGCGCAAGTGCGTACTGATTAGTCACAGGGTCTCCCCCATCAAGCTCTGCTTCCAGCGCGATTGAAAGAGAAATGCAAAGCATTTCTCTTTCAATCCCATGGGGGAGGCCCGGAGGGGCTTCAAAGGGAAGGAAATGTATTTCCTTCCCTTTGAAGTCTCTCCCAGGGTTTCAAAAGCCGGATTGCTTGCAATCCGGCTTTTGAAACCCCACTAGACACCAGGGATTTTTTTTTTTTTAACTGAAACTGACAAAAGGGAGCGACCCCATTAGACACCAGGAAGTTTTTTTTTTTTTTGCGTGAATTTCACGCAAGGGGAGCGACCCCTTGGGTAAGGGTCGCTCCCAGGGGGGGCATTTTTTTGGGAAGGCCTATTATTACGCCGATCTGCCCCCAGGGGGGGCTGAAACCTCTAGGCACCAGTGATCTTTTTTTTTTTTTTTTATGTTTTCTTTTTTTTTTAGGTTGGGAGCGACCCCTTAGGCAAGGGTCGCTCCCCTAGAGGGCAAATTATATTTAGGCCATTTCTGCCACCCTTGGGGGCAGATTGGCCTATTTTGATGAGGCCAATCTGCCCCCAAGGGGGGCAGAAACCATAAGACACCAGGGAGGTTTTTTTTTTGCGTGAATTTCACGCAAGGGGAGCGACCCCTTAGGCAAGGGTCGCTCCCTGAGGGGGGAATTATTTTAGGCCATTTCTGCCCCCCTGGAGGGTAGATCAGCCTATTTTGATTAGGCTGATCTGCCCCCAAGGGGGGCAGAAACCACTAGGCACCAGGGATTTTTTTTGTTGTTTTTGTTTTACAGATGGGGAGCGACCCCTTGGACAAGGATCGCTCCCCTGGAGGGGCAAATTGTATTTAGGCCATTTCTGCCCGCTTTGGGGGCAGATCGGCCGATCTTAGGTCAATCTGCCCCCAAGGGGGGCAGAAACCACTAGGCACCAGGGATCTTTTTTTTGCGCCGTCACGCAAGGGGAGCGACCTTGTAGGCAAGGGTCGCTCCCCGGGGGGGTGGGGGGGCAAATTTATTTTAGGCCATTTCTGCCCCCCCTGGGGGCAGATCGGCCTATTGGTATTAGGCCGATCAGCCCCCAGGGGGGTGCAGAAACCTCTAGGCGCCAGGTCAAATAGTTTTTTGTGTTTTTTTGTTTCTTTGTTTTTTTAGAGATGGGGAGCGATCCATCAGACAAGGGTCGCACCCCTGGGGGACATATTGTATTTAGACCATTTCTGCCCCCCTTGGGGGCAGATTGGCCGATTGTAGAAACCACTAGGCACCAGGGATCTTTTTTTTGCGCCGTCACGCAAGGGGAGCGACCTTGTAGGCAAGGGTCGCTCCCTGGGAGGGGTGGGGGGGAAATTTATTTAGGCCATTTCTCCCCCCCTGGGGGCTGATCGGCCTATTGGTATTAGGCCGAAACCTCTAGGCGCCAGGGCAAATAGTTTATTTTTTGTTTGTTTTTTTTGTTTGTTTTTTAAGAGATGGGGAGCGACCCATCAGGCAAGGGTCGCTCCCCTGGGGGGCAAATTGTATTTCGACCATTTCTGCCCCCCTTGGGGGCATAGTGGCCGATTGTAGGTCAATCTGCCCACAAGGGGGGCAGATACCACTAGGCACCAGGGATCATTTTTTTGCGCTGTCACGCAAGGGGAGCGACCTTGTAGGCAAGGGTCGCTCCCCGGGGAGGGTGGGGGGACAAATTTATTTTAGGCCATTTCTGCCCCCCCCTGGGGGCATATCGGCCTATTGGTATTAGGCCGATCTGCCCCCAGGGGGGGCAGAAACCTCTAGGCGCCAGGGCAAATAGTTTTTTTGTGTTTTTTTTTTTGTTTGTTTGTTTTTTTAGAGATGGGGAGAGACCCATCAGGCAAGGGTCGCTCCCCTGGGGGGGAAATTGTATTTAGACCATTTCTGCCCCCCCTTGGGGCCAGATTGGCCGATTGTAGGTCAATCTGCCCCCAAGGGGGGCAGAAACCACTAGGCACCAGGGATCTTTTTTTTGCGCCGTCACGCAAGGGGAGCAACCTTGTAGGCAAGGGTCGCTCCCGGGGGGGTTGGGGGATTGGGGGGTGGGGGACAAATTTATTTTAGGCCATTTCTGCACCCCCTGGGGCCGGCTGAGCTAGAGGCCAAAATACACAGGTAGGCACTGTTTTCTATGAAAAAATGTGATGTGTCCACGTTGTGTTTTGGGCCATTTCCTGTCGGGGCGCTAGGCCTACCCACACAAGCGAGGTGCCATTTTTATCGGGAGACTTGGGGGAGTGCTGGGTGGAAGGAAATTTGTGGCTCCTCTCAGATTCCAGAACTTTCTGTCACCGGAATGTGAGGAAAATTCGTTTTTTTAGCCAAAAATTGAGGTTTGCAAAGGATTCTGGGTAACAGAACCTGGTCAGAGCCCCACAAGTCACCCCATCTTGGATTCCCCTAGGTCTCTAGTTTTTAAAAATGCACAGGTTTGGTAGGTTTCCCTAGGTGCCGGCTGAGCTAGAGGCCAAAATCTACAGGTAGGCACTTTGCAAAAAACAGCTCTGTTTTCTTTCAAAAAATGGGATGTGTCCACGTTGTGTTTTGGGGTGTCTCCTGTCGCGGCCGCTAGCCCTACCCACACAAGTGAGGTATCATTTTTATCGGGAGACTTGGGGGAACGCTGGGTGGAAGGAAATTTGTGGCTCCTCTCAGATTCCAGAACTTTCTGTCACCGAAATGTGAGGAAAATTTGTTTTTTTAGCCACAATTTGAGGTTTGCAAAGGATTCTGGGTAACAGAACCTGGTCAGAGCCCCACAAGTCACCCCATCTTGGATTCCCCTAGTTCTCTAGTTTTCAAAAATGCACAGGTTTGGTAGGTTTCCCTAGGTGCCGGCTGAGCTAGAGGCCAAAATCTACAGGTAGGCACTTTGCAAAAAACAGCTCTGTTTTCTGTGATATGTCCACGTTGTGTTTTGGGGCATATCCTGTCGCGGGCGCTAGGCCTACCCACACAAGTGAGGTACCATTTTTATCGGGAGACTTGGGGGAACGCTGGGTGGAAGGAAATTTGTGGCTCCTCTCAGATTCCAGAACTTTCTGTCACCGAAATGTGAGGAAAATATGTTTTTTTAGCCAAATTTTGAGGTTTGCACAGGATTCTGGGGTAACAGAACCTGGTCAGAGCCCCACAAGTCACCCCATCTTGGATTCCCCTAGGTGTCTAGTTTTCAAAAATGCACAGGTTTGGTAGGTTTCCGTAGGTGCCGGCTGAGCTAGAGGCCAAAATCTACAGGTAGACACTTTGCAAAAAACAGCTCTGTTTTCTGTGATGTGTCCACGTTGTGTTTTGGGGCATATCCTGTCGCGGGCGCTAGGTCTACCCACACAAGTGAGGTATCATTTTTATCAGGAGACTTGGGGGAATATAGAATAGCAAAACAAGTGTTATTGCCCCTTGTCTTTCTCTACATTTTTCCCTACCAAATGTAAGACAGTGTGTAAAAAAGACGTCTATTTGAGAAATGCCCTGTAATTCACATGCTAGTATGGGCACCCCGGAATTCAGAGATGTGCAAATAACCACTGCTTCTCAACACCTTATCTTGTGCCCATTTTGGAAATACAAAGGTTTTCTTGATAGCTATTTTTTACTCTTTATATTTCAGCAAATGAATTGCTGTATACCCGGTATAGAATGAAAACCCACTGCAGGGTGCAGGTCATTTATTGGCTCTGGGTACCTAGAGTTCTAGATGAACCTACAAGCCCTATATATCCCCGCAACCAGAAGAGTCCAGCAGACGTAACGGTATATTGCTTTCGAAAATCTGACATTGCAGGAAAACGTTACAGAGTAAAACGTAGAGAAAAAATTATGTTTTTTTCACCTCTATTTCAATATTTTTCTTTTTCAGTTGTTATTTTCTGTAGGAAACGCTTGTAGGATCTACACAAATTACCCCTTGGTGAATTCAGAATTTTGTCTACTTTTCAGAAATGTTACGGGTTCTGGGATCCAGCATTGTTTTCATGCCCATTTCTGTCACTGACTGAAAGGAGGCTGAAAGCACAAAAAATCGTTAAAATGGGGTATGTCCCAGTAAAATGCCAAAATTGTGTTGAAAAATTGGGTTTTCTGATTCAAGTCTGCCTGTTCCTGAAAGCTGGGAAGCTGGTGATTTTAGCACCGTAAACCCTTTGTTGATGCCCTTTTCAGGGAAAAAAACACAAGCCTTCTTCTGCAGCCCCTTTTTCCCATTTTTTTGAAAAAAAACGAAATTTTCATTGTATTTTGGCTAATTTCTTGGCCTCCTTCTGGGGAACCCACAAAGTCTGGGTACCTCTAGAATCCCTAGGATGTTGGAAAAAAAGGACGCAAATTTGGCTTGGCTAGCGTATGTGGACAAAAAGTTATGAGGGCCTAAGCGTGAACTGCCCCAAATAGCCAAAAAAAGGCTCAGCATAGGAGGGGGAAAAGGCCTGGCAGCGAAGGGGTTAAAACAATGACTGACATGAGTGCAGATTCTTCTGCAGGTGGTCAGTATGTTGCTGACTATGTTTTATTTTTTAGAAAGTTCTGCACAATCAGGTTGATGTAGTGCACCAAACACAGGACCCTGAAATATCCACCACCTGCCATGGCCTTGACTATATTAGTGCCATTGTCCATGACAACAAACCCAATTCTGAGACCTCTGGATTGCAGTCACTCAAGCACTTTGCTTTTAAAGTCTTCCAAGATGTTTGCAGCTGTTTGTGATTTCTCCATGGCAAACATTGCTGCTGTTGCATGCTATTTAATACCCTTAAAACTTTCTTCAGCACTGAGACCTGCAGATAACTGTAGCCTAACACCCACAAAAGAGATTCAGTGTGCAGTGATACACATGTAATCAGTTGCTTGACAAATGCTCCACATGTCTGTTGTCAGGTACATAATGTGAACAGCACTCTGCTGCAAAGCTTGTCCAAACTATTGCAGCACATTTTGATGGAGAGCTGGAACAGCAACTGTGGCAAAATAGTTATAACTGGGAACCTTCCATTTTCGGCACATGGCTGCACAAATTCTAAAAATACCACTCCTTCCACAAAAGAAAAGGCAGGCAGTCCAGGATAACATTTTATCCAGCTTTCCATTATAGAAACATGCCATTGGGTAGTTGGGTCAGAGGGCCCCTCCTGCCTAAGCATGCCCATAATGGTAGTTTGTAGTTTTTCTTTTGTGGTGCCACTGATGCAGTTGATGTCCGTAGAGGTCCAGGAGGTAGTAGACTCAATGTGCGTCTCGGGGTAATCATCACTGAGTGTGGTGGTATCTCCATCTGAGACGTGTGCCATTTTAAGATTACTTATGCAGGTGGTGCTGCTGATGCACTGCTGAGGATGGGGATTGTTTTTGTAAATCTGTTACACTCCTCTTCCTCATCACCTTTCTGTGACGGGAGCTGACTCTCTCATCACCACCTCCACCTGCAGCAATTTTTTTAAGATGTAACTTCTACTGGATTGTGTGATTTTTTTCGTATGGGTTATTTGACCTCCAGTACCATGCAGTGAACCAGGCTTACCTCGACGAACACTCACATGGCAAATGAAGCATATTGCAATGTTATCCTCCTGCTTGCTAATCATAAAAAAGTCCCAAACTGAGGAGGAAAAGTTTATTAGTGTGCCACTGGCGATACTGCCAATGCCTGAAGAACTGGAGGTAGATAGGTGTGTCAATAATTGCATCCCTGCAGTGCGCACCTGAACTGAGGTAGTGGTGGGTACAGGTCTCTGCAAGGACCTTAAAAATATGGAAGTTCACAGTGGTGATGGTGGTGGAACCAGTGCCACATCCCTCTAAGCAGAGATTGTATAGGAGGAGTAATATTTGTATCATCAGAGCCAGCTTTCATGACACTGACTGGCTCCTCCTCCTCCACCTCCACCTCCCCTTTCATAATTTGAAGGCTTTCAGGAACTTACCATTTCCTTTGTCTCTTGTGACTGGTCTCAGACTCAACCGAGGTCCAATCCATTTCCGGATCATCAGAGGGGAGGCTTGGAGAGGATGGTGGAGTACCCTTTCTTTTTTTTGCTGAAGCTCGGGAAGCCAATGGTTCAAGAAGATGTACATTTTGCTCAGCAGGAAGCTCATTCTCCTGTTTTGCTCCTACTTCAGGAAGAACTATTGCTGGCTCTGGGTGTGGCTCCTATTGCAGTCCACTTTGCTCAGTCTTCTGCGATGATTAGGTACTGGTTTATGGCTTAGACAACTCCAATTCAGACCCACTACTCATCACCATGATTGCAGTGGCTGCCTCGCTCAGAGACATAGACTTGGGCTTAAGTTGGGTGGTGCCGTCATTGATACGGGAGTGCTACTCCCAGTTTGCTGCCCAAAGGACAGTACTGTAGGCACACAAAAAAGCCTGAAAAAGGAAGGTGGAGGAAGGCCAGTGTTGATAGTCTGCTTCTTCCTCTTCTCTTCCTCACTGGTCACATTCTTGGCAATACCTTTCTTTGGGGCCATCCTCAAGCTTTGTCACTTGGCACTTAGCTGCACAAGTGGAAGTAGAGGTGTCACATGCTGTGGTCATGTCACTTTGTGTTAGCCTTCTGTCTGGCAGTACTGTGGGTGATGTCTCTTGTGCACCTAAAAGCAAGAAAACAAGAAAAACATTTTGTGAAGAGTAGCACTTTTGCTGTTTGAATTATTCATAGTACCGACAGTATAATTTAGAGAGGTTATCCCAAATAATTAATTAACAACAATAGTAGATGGGTTTTTAAATCCACACCAAAACATAATATTTCCGTCAGCATAACAACATACACAACTTTTTGCTTTATGTGCATCTAAGGGGTGTGCATGTGCCTGTGCCAGGCGATGGGTGTGGGGAAAATGGAATAAGCTTTAAAAAATGAATGATGTTGTGTACCCATGGCAGAGAGGGAGTACAGGGAAAATAGAATAATCCTTCAAAAATTAATGCTGGTCTGTGCCTATGGCATGCAAGGGGTGTGGGGAAAGTGGGATAATCCTTAAAATGAATTTTGGTGTGCGTCTATGGCCTAAGAGAAGAAGACCTATGGCAGGGAGGAAGTGGCAGGAAAATGAAAATAAAATGCTGGTGTATCACTAGGGACTATGAGAAATCTATTGGAAGTCAAGGAGGTGCAGGGAAAAGTGGAAAAAATGCATATTATATCATAAACACAGTTTTTACATTAACTACAATGATCCTCAAGAACAGTAAACTGATATCAGGGAAAAAAGTAAACAAATGAATGTGGAATGCACCTCTTCTATCAATGCCCCTAGAAAATGACTTTGAAAACTGGGAAAAAAAGATTAATAATACACTAGGTAGCTGGCTGAAAATAGCTGCCACACACATGGTCAAACAAAAACAGCAAGCAAGTAGGCATTGAAGAAAAAAGAAGACATGCAGGCCTATGGCAAAAGCACACTAACTCGCTAGATAAAATGGCTGTTGGCCTCCTAGTCAAGAAACAACACCAACAAGCAGTGAGGCATATGAGGAAAATGAAGAACACGCAGGCCTATGTCGAAAGCACACTGACTGCTTAGACAAAATGGCCACCGGCCACATCATCAAACAACAACAAAAGCAAGCAAAGAGGCATGGAGAACAAAGAACACATACAAGCCTATGGCAGAAGCATACTGACTGGCTACATGAAATGGCCATCTGCCTCATGGTCAAACAACAAGAACAGCAAGCAAGGAGGCATGGAGAACAAAGAACACATGCATGCCTATGGCAAAAGCACACTGACTGCCTAGACAAGATGCTCACTGACTACATGGTCAAATAACAAATCAAAATAGCAAGCAAGGAGACCTGGAGAACAAAGAATGCATGCAGGCCTATGTATGGCAAAAGCACACTGACTGCCTACACAAAATGGACGTTGGCCACAAGGTCAAACAACAACAACAAGCACGGAGGCATAGAGAACAAGGAACACATGAGGTCCAATGGCAAAAGCACACTGAATGCCTACACAAAATAGCCACTGCCCGCAAGATCAAACAGCAACAACAGCATGCAAGTAGGCATGGGGAATAAAGACTACATGTAGGCCTATAGCAAAAGTATGCTGACTGCTTAACACAAAATGCCCTCCTGCTACATGGTCAAACAATAACAAGCAAGAGGCATGGCAACAAGGAACACATGCAGGTATATGGATGGACACTGACTACACAAAAATGCCACTGGCCACATGGCATGGAGAACAAAGACAATATGGTGGCCTATGGCAAACACACATGCGCACACCCCTACACACACACACACACACACACACACACACACACACACTAGACAGACAAAAGAGGCATGGTAAACAATAAAGAAAACAGTATCATTAATTTAGCACTGCCATAAACAAAAATGAAGGCAGCTATGAAATGTTTTACAAGAACTAACATCCTCCCAAGGCATGATATCATATTACCCAACCAAAATACATTTTTGCAGAAAGAAAACATGAAATGCAAACAAATAGTATTTAATTCAATGCATCCCTGGCCTAAGTAATCAAGGATGTTTCAAAGCAGCATTTACCAGAGGAAAAGTGGTTTTACATACACAATGAGTAGCACTGGCTAGATGGCCTATGGGCAAACGGGGCCACACTGTAAAGTAAATGAATAGTGAAAATGTAACAAACATGGAAAAAAGTGTACTTAACTGTGCAACCATTTTCCCCTAAAAAAAATAAACAATTTAAAAATACTATGCCCCTCCTGCAACTCGAGACCACCCACCACAACCCCAATCAAATTTAATAATTCAATAAAAGTACAAATAAAATACTGGTGCATGCCCTCTATCAAATAACACCCTTATCCAATATTTTTTTAACTTATGTGTTGTGATGTCACAAAAACAAAGTCTAAAAAAGTACAATAGTATATGCCGCAGACAAGGAGAGTGATCCTTTCACCTTGAAATCCAAATGAAAAATTACCAGGAGATGGACAAAGTACTGGGAGGGGCCTTCTTGACAGGAAGGGGAAGTTGCAGTCTCTGGGGCACTTCCCTCCTGTTGAAAAAAAAAGTAAAATAACATTTTTTTTGCCTTAAAAAACAACTTGAACTGTCCATTGGATTAGAATTTTAACCCAAAAAGGTATTTTTGAGATAATTTACCTGCTACTCAAGTTGAAAATCTACTCCAGAAGCAGAAATGCTATCATCACAAAACAATGCCAGAAGGTCCTGTGGGAACCAGAAGACCTGCTAGCAAGTGGGGGAATCTCATTGGTGCTCGCAAGTGTGCAATAACGGAGCCTTGTGAGCCATAATGGAGCCTCGCGGGTGGCAATAAAAAAATAATTCCATCATGCACCGGATGGTAAATTTACACAGGAACTCCATGTTACACACATAGAGCGGAGTTATCTGAATTTCACCAACTTAGTGAGCAGAATACATTTTTTTGCCTGGGCCTAAATATATCAGAGATTTTGTGCTTAGGTAGATTTTACAAACTTTCAAAAGCAATGATAAAGCAGGTACCTGCTCCATGAGTGGCAACCTCTTTAGGGAAGGTGGGAAGGGGTGTATCAGGTCCAGGCCAGCTGCGTCCAGCACCGCTGTGCACAGCCTTTGGCCATGCACATTGTGAGTCAGCCACAGCTGGCCTGGCGCTAGGCCCATCTGACCTGGCCCTAGGCCCCTATGTCACAAACAGCAACCCTGGCCTTTGCACCTTTAAGGGGCTTTAGTGACATCATAAACCACGAGGCAAACGATAAAGTGGTTTGTGAATGTCACCTGAAACGTGTGATGGCAATAAAAAAACATAATACACGTTACCAACTATGAATTATTATTACATGTTTATTTTGAGGTAGTTTGAGTTTTAAAAAAGTGGTGAAAGACAGTGGAGTTCTGATTTTTTTGGCTGCTGCACTTATCATATAACTATAACTATGGATTTAGCACATATGCCACATAATTTCCAAATTTCCCCAAAAATTTTTACTAGCTCATCTAGATAAAAATAAAACTGTTAAATAATATGATGCATAATTTGCATTTGTTATACATAGTTTAGAATACCTTGCCACTTATTTTGGTTCCAAGATAAAACTGAGCAAACACTGACATTTTGAAGTTATGGTTTTGTGAATCATAAAGCATACACCAAATGAAATGCTCACTATCTCACCCTTGATATAACTGATGCAATTACACATTTGATTACTGATCTTTCAGGTTACATACCACACTACCTTTACAACTATCAATGAAACACCTATTATTATAACCTATTTGGCTATCTGTTGTGTTATTTAATGATATTGTGCCTTTAGTTGGTAATTGTTGGTATAACTACTGTGAGGTCATAACCAATGCATTTGGTACGCAATGCACAATGCACACCATAACTTACACAGCAGGTGATGTTTTGCTCTTGACAGGAAGCCTTTTTTTCTGTGCCATTGTGAAAGTGGGTTGTTTAGCATGGCTGGTAGCCAGTCACATAACGTGCATTGAGTTTTGCATTCTGAAACAGGCAAATTTCAGAACATTTTCTAGTTAACCTTTAACTGTGTTTTTCTGTGAATTTCAAGATTTTTTAGTACTGCATTCATGTGTCTTGTACCCATTCTACGCTGCACATGGCTTTGACTGTGCGCATCAGGTGATGATATCCAGTGCCTAGTAAAATAGTCCACTGGATGTCCCTAACATGTCCTGCCCTTGATGCTAGGCATACTGATTATGAGGCCTTGAGAGACAGCGTACTTTGCACATTGAAAAATATTGAGTGTTAACTGTACTTTTTTATGAATTTAAACGTGTTTAATTTGAAATATCTGCCAAATATGTCAGTAGTCCACAGAGCATTTTTCAAGACTTCAAACTCACCACATTTAATATGGCACCCATATTTGTGAACGCAAGAGTGCCTCTGAATTTTTTGGGTTTAAACCTGGTGGGGTCCTTTGAAAGACCCACATTAAAATTTGGAGTCAAGGCGTTCTTACTATGTTCCCTTATGAGGCCTTTTCAATTTTTTCAGGATGTTGGTACCATGCCTTGCATCCTTTCATGAAGTATACAATAAAGTGATGCATGAAATGCTTGAACTATGCCCAATCCATTATTATTTTCCTCACTGTGCCACCTCAGTTGGGACCCAATCATATGCAAATCAGTCATGACCCTGCTCCAGTGGGAACAGTCCTCCCAAACTGCCAGGTCAGCTCCTCCCTGAACCAGGACAAGGCAACCCAAGACCAATTTTGCCCTTGCTAGGGCTAACCAGATGAATATAGATTGGTTCAACTGGTGCAGAGCGCACATGACCGGTGTTTGGGTACACTCGTTCCACTTCGGCGTCCCACTTTTGTTTAGCTTCCTTTAATGGCAGCTGCAAGAGAAATGTTTCCATTGCTGCCAGCCAATCAGAACCTTCAGGTCCATGGTCCCTGTTTTGAGTCGGTGGATCTGAAATGGATGCCAAGAGAAAAAGCTAATTTTTCAATAGAATTTGCTTGCTTTTTTATTTTAGCCCACAGACTGGGCATGGAGCTTAGGGCCAGATGTAGGTAGCCGTTTGCATGGTGCAAACTGCAAAATTGCAGTTTGCTCCATGCAAACAGCCTAACGCGATGCTCATTCCCAAATTGCGAGTCGGTACCGACTCGCAATTTGCGAATGCCATTCGCAAATAAGAAGGGGTGTTCCCTTCCTATTTGCGACTCGCATCGCAATTCAGAATTGCTTTGTGACCGCGAATGCGGTCGCAAAGCAACTCGCAGTTACCACCAGTGTCACACTGGTGGTATCTCATTCGCAAAAGGGAAGGGGTCCCTTTGTGAATGTCAACAAAAATATTTTTTCAGAGCAGGCAGTGGTCCTATGGACCACTGCCTACTCTGAAAAAACGAAACCAAATGGTTTCGGTACTTTTTTCATTTTGCAACTCGTTTTCCTTTAAGGAAAACAGGCTGCAAAATGAAAAAAAAAACTGCTTTATTTAAAAACCAGTCACAGACATGGAGGTCTGCTGACTTCAGCAGGCCACCATCCCTGTGAGTGCAGGGACTCGCTATGGGGTAGCAAAATGCGACCCACCTCATGAATATTGATGAGGTTGGTCTTTGCGACCCCACAGCGAGTCGCAGACGGTGTCTGAGACACCGTTCTGCATCCGAGATTGCGACTCGGAAATTGCGAGTCGGACAGACTCGCAATTTCCGAGTCGCAATCTCGGACCTACCTACATCTGGCCCTTAGTTCTCTAAATGTCTGTAGACTAATGGGCCAGATGACTCTAACATTGTAACCGTTTCAAGCTACTGGCAAAATCATTTTTAAATATTAATTTCTCAAAAACTACTGACAGAGTTACACCAAACCAGTTCACAGCACTTTATTGAGTAAAGTCCAGCTTTCATGCCAAGTATGAGAACATTAAATTCTGCATTTTTTTCTGTACCGGAAAGCAAATATTGTTATGTTAATTAAAATGGGAAACATCACTTTTTAACACCCCTTCCCCTATGACCGATCTAAATGAAACTTGTCCTTACAAACCAAAACTGAAAGAACGTTTTTCAAAAACGTTCATGCAAATTTGTTAAATAGTGCCAGAGTTATTAAACAATGCAAACATGTTTGTTTGTTGGATAATGGGTCCTTTAACTATATTGGTGCTATTGTTGACTCTGCAGTATGTAGGCATGTAGGTATATAGATATGTAAATACATACATGCAAATATATTGAATACGTAACTGGGAACTGTGTAGTATGAAAGGATGAAACCAGAAGACAAGCAGGAACACATTACACAAGTTATCTGTTGATCTATTTAAAAATTATAAGTGCATTTAGGTGCCTGAAAACAATGTTTTCAAAAGAGAAAGCTTATTGAAAACAGTAAATGAAATAGTGAACTGCACTGATTGTAGTGAAAATAAGGGGAACGTATTAAACTATTTAGTTAAGAATACAGAGGGGGTCATTCTGAGTCTGGCGGGTGGCGGAGGCCGCCCGCCAGACTTCCCCCCTCCAAAATACCGCTCCGCGGTCGAAAGACCGCTGAGGGTATTTTGGCTTTTGCACTGGGCTGGCGGGCGACCGCCAAAAGGCCGCCCGCCAGCCCAGTGCAAAAGACCCTTCCCACGAGGACGCCGGCTCAGAATTGAGCCGGCGGAGTGGGAAGGTGCGAGGGGTGCAGTGGCACCCGTCGCGTATTTCAGTGTCTGCAATGCAGATTCTGAAATACAAAGTGGGGCCCTCTTACAGGGGCCCCACGACAACCCACACCGCCATCCTGTTCCTGGCGGGAGAACCGCCAGGAACAGGATGGCGGTATGGGCTGTCAGAATCCCCCATGGCGGCGCAGCAAGCTGCGCCGCCATGGGGGATTCCCAGGGCAGCGGAAAACCGGCGGGAGACCGCCGGTTTTCCGCATCTGACCGCAGCCAAACCGCCGTGGTCAGAATGCCCTGCGGGGCACCGCCAGCCTGTTGGCGGTGCTCCCGCCGACCCTGGCCCCAGCAGTCCGTGACCGCCGGGGTCAGAATCACCCCCAGAGTGCCATATATAATGGGTTTTGTTTTCTTGATATCCTTTCCATATAAAGAGCTCTGATTGCAAGGCGGACCAAAGAAAGGAGGCTGGTGGTATTTAGAACATTCAGTTTTCCTGAATAGACTGTTCATTAAACAATAGATACAGGCTATAGTAGAGATTGTTGAAGCTACTGTCCAGCAGCCGCTCCTCAGCAATGGCAGAGGAGAGTCGCTCCACTGGCTCAGAGCCAGCAGCTGAAAAATTTAACAATATTTTATTTGTTGGAGAAACAGCACAGACTCCAATGCACTGTCTGAGCAGCAGACCAAACCACTCAGACCAATCCTGGCGCTGCTTTCATGCTAGGTATAGCATGACAGCAATGCCTGGATTGCGTGGGGAGTACCTGCGCTGGTGTCCCAGCGACTGCTGGGACACCATCAGGTGCAGGAACAAAGAGGAGCGAGGCGGCCAAGGGCAGGACAGGTGAGTTTTTTTATATATTATATCCGTAATCCATGACCCTCCCTACCCCCTTCATATTTGCAACAGGCTTTGATTGCATTTAGCGCCATATTTATACTTTTTGATGCAAAACTGCGCCAACACAGTTTTGCGTCAAAAACTTTAATTTCGGCTAACGCCATTTCTTTGCAACACCCAAGCATCAAATTTATACTTTGATACACTGTGGCGCAAACCACGGGTTAGAGTAATTTTTTTTTTACTCTAACCATTGCGCCACATCATAAAGCAAAATGACGTTAACGCAGAGAAAATGACTCTGATCTGGTTTACGACATCGCAAACTGGATACGCGCCATTTTTACCCGCAATAGCGTAAAAAAGCGGCGCAACTAAAGCAAACAGTGCTAAGGAGCCCCAAAATGGATCCCAGAAGCTAGGAGAGACCCCAGGGAGACGCCAATTGACCAGGAACCAGCCAGGAGGACCCAAACAAGACCCAGGAGAGGGAGAAGAAAAGGAAGTGTTGTTTCAGTGCAGAGGAGCAGGAAATACTGTTCTGAGAGGTGATGGAACACCAGCATCAACTTTTTTGTCACCTCAAAATTGCCAATTGGGAGGAGAGAAGCAACTTGGCAACATATCGTCGACAAGATCAAGAATGTGGCAGAGGTCCAGAGAACAGTCACGGAGTGCAAGAAACGCTGGCATAACTGCAAGTGCAGGACCAGGGAAAAAATGCCAAGGAACAGGAAGGCAGCACTGCAGACTGGAGGTGGGAGTCCAACACCGCAGGAGGCCCTGGACCAGATGGAGGAGATGGTGGCACCTGTCATCCCAGAGGAGATCGTCACAGGAATTCAAGGACGGGACAGCGCATACTACCAGGAAACAACACAGATGCAGGGTAAGTTGCATGAGGGCCAAAAATGCCTAAATGTTAACTGCAAGCAGGGGAAGGTACACACCTACTACACAATGCATGTTAGCCATGGAAATCAGGCAGTGGAAAGGGCAAAGGGGCATGGGACGGGTGCATGGGCTGTGCAGAAGAAACCAGGGCCACAGCACAACACTACACCAACAACCTTTGCATGGGGGTACTCTGCCACGCCAAGGCTGTTGGAAAGGCAAAGCCAGTCCAGGAGGGTAGGGTAGAACATAAAACTGACCTGCTGTCACAGGACAGCTGGTATTGTCACAACATGAACTAGGGCTTAATTTCCAGTCTCAGGCCATTTCCGCAAGTGGCTTTTACCATTGACAACAGTTGCCACTCCCACCTGTGCTGTGTGTGCTGGTCAAGTAGCAAATGGCAGTTATGTGCCCATGGATCAAACACACCCAAAAAAGAGGGTTCAGGATGACAACGTTATCAATCCCCTTTAATTCCTACCAAAGTGTAAATCCTGTCAAATGCTCATGTCTATAGGCAAAATAAACATCATGTATTGTTACTTACATTATAAAGTACACAGCAGTAATGTCATACCCATGCTGCCCATTCCAGTGTCCACCCTGTGCCTGTGTTACAATAGCTGCAATGCCCCCTTGCAACATCTCAACTGTCATACTGCTAAGACAACAGCATTGAGGGGTAGGACATATGTGTCTAGCTAGTGAAACACACCCGCACAGTCATAAGAGAAAATGGAACACTGCCAGGCCCATCAGTGCAATGCAATGTAGCACACATTCGCAAACATCAACATGACACACATGCTGACACCTGTATTGTGCCATGCCAATGCTATACATAGTATGTGCTTGGTCTCAGCAACGTATAGGTGTATATGAAATATCAGAGACTGGGTCAGTCCCATATTGTTAAGTATGGTGCAAGTGGCATCAGAACACCCACAGCCATTGCAAGGCCTTACCATGTTAATGGAAGTAGAGGGAGGGTTGAGTAGGACAAGAAGGTGGCAACACACAATTTGGACAGAACCTACACCTGGAGGATGTGACTCAGACAATTCCCCAAACTGCCCACACTACATGTGACATGCAGGTGGGGCATAGGCCTGTGAGAGTGCTAATATTAATGACAGGAACAATGAACAGGAACCAAGATTACAATGTCTCACTAATAGGAAGCCAGTGATGTCACATTACAACTGCCACAACACAGACACACTAATTGTACAATATCTCATTGCAGAGGACGATGGCTCTCCTGTGTATATGCCTGTCCTAGACTTCCCTGATGACATGGATGACGAGCTAGCACACATTAGCCAGCAAACCCTCCAAGAGGTCCTTGGAACCCTTCAGACCCCACCTTCCGTCACAAGGAGGAGCACAGATGTAGCAGCCTTCACAGAGGACACACCCACCACCCCAATAGTATGACCTGCCAGCTCCAACCCAGCTGAGGACTCCGATGACACTGGTACCACCTTTGAGAGGACAGTAGTGGGACTACAGCTGGAGAAGGCCAAGGAGGTGCGGGTGGGGATGCAAACTATGGCAGCCAGCCTTGAGGGGGTGCGCATGTGCATGATGTCATCTGCAGAACAGTCAGAAGCCATGCAAGTGCAATAATCCCTACTGCAAGGACTACAACAGTGTGTGAGGGATTTCAACACAGCAGTTAGGGAGTTGCCACAACACCTGGCATCCCAAACATTTCACTGTGTGCACGACTGCAATCATGACCCCCTCAGGGCCGACCTGGCTGCCTACCACAGCGATGTAGCTGCTATACTCAAGAACCAGCAGCTCCTCCTTGCTGCAGTAATGCCCTTAATAGCCCCACAGTTGGCAGCTAACGGGAATTCTGAGTTCACGTCTTCAAACACTGAAGTGTGTGTTGCCCCTTCAAACCCACCACCACCAAGGGCAGAGGAGACGACACACACAACAGAAGATGAAGACGTGGAACAGATCACCTTCACCCGTAGGAGTATCCGGTAGCACCAGTCCATGCCACATGGGCACTGATTTCCTATGTCCTGTGATTGTCAACATGCCAGTCTTGCTACAGTTGGTAACATGCACTGTTCTCCAGCACACTGTTTACCTTACCACTATGCACTGCAATTGTCTCTCATTACCTCATTGGCAAATTATGTTCCTGTAAACTAACCTAACCTATCCTAACTATACATTACCCCCAACTGGCCCTAACTACCCTAAGCTAAACTTACCTACCACATGTAACTAAACACTCTAAATATCAACGCCCACCCCCCTTATATGACGGGACACGTGCAGGACAACAAATACTAACCTAAACAGATACTACCTTATCTTAAACAAATATATATTTTTGTGTATTTTTTTTATATATACACATAAACCCTAACATCGCCCTCCACCCACCCACCCAAAAAACAAACATGTAATAATATAACACCCTCCACTCCCCAACCCACTTATCATAACTTAACTAACAGCCTAGTCTAACCTAACACTAAGCCCCCAAACCCACTAAAGAAAAGAACGAGGAAAGAGGATGGAGGGGACAGAATTATGGGTGAGGAACAACAAGTCACAAATTGGCCCTCCTCAGGATCTTCTTAATTCCCCGCAGTCTCCTGCTATTGCGGGCCACCTCCTGCTGCAGCCTGTCCTTCCGGCGCAACATACGTTGCATGTCACGTTGTAGTGTCCTGAATTCAGTCATGTCCAATACTGCAGCTGGGGTCGTCTGGGTAGCACTTGTTGAAGCTGATGCTGGTGCTGTGGTTGGAGGGTGAGGTGCAGAAGGTGCTGCTTGTGGGCCTTGGGTTGACGAGGTCGAGCGACCTGCTGGAGTGGCTGTCATCCCTGGGGCCACTGTGGTCTGAGCTGTGGTGGTGGTGACAGTTGTGGGCAATGCTGGCCCTCCCTTGGCTAAATGCCCTCCATACCGCTGTGGCTCTCTCATGACGATATTTCCTTGCCATACTGCAGAACCCAGCCTCCACATCAAGTATGTGGCGGCACCACACTGCCCGCCTCTGAAATTCCTGTATCTCCTGGGAATTCATGTTGGCAGCCTTAAAAATAGAGACAGGCAAACATTAGTGACATCATTGTGTGATACATCTACAGAAGATATTCTAACACTTCATAAAAAATAGCACATGCAGTCCAAATCACAGTACAGATGATAGAATGTCCCTGAAGAATGACATGCCAACGCAGCCTAACCATCAACTTGTCGCGCCGCTGCGCGCGGCACGAGCTGAACATTCGGCTCGGGCCACAGCACGCGGTCCTAAGACGCGCCACGCCCCCCAGTCTGCTTTGTACTTTAAGAGGCCCCAAATTGGGCCTGGGGCCTCGTTCTTTTTCAGCGCACCGCGTGTCTAGGCAGGTCTGACCCCCCACTCACTTCTTCTTTTCTTTTCTTCTTTTCTCTGGACATCTGGTTGTGCCTTCCTTTATGTTTTTTACCCCTTCCCATGTTACCCTTCTCTTCCCAGGATTCCTTGTTCCCTATTCTCTATGGTTCCTAGTCCATTCTGTTCTATGTATTTTTCCCTATCTAAGATGGTGTCCTTTTACTTCCTGTTGGTCGTTTCCTGTTTGTTGGTATTTAAGGGCTGTGATTCTTTCTCTCCTTGCGCTGCAACACTTTCTGTTTGGATGGTGTCTTCGCTCCTGCTTCCTTGTATTCCTGTGCTGGTTCTCGTCAGTTCCAGTAAATTTTCCTGTATTTGCTCCTGCTGTTACCTCTTCTTTTTTTGTTCGTGTTGCAGAAACCTATCGTTGTGGAGGTTTTTTTCCCCTTTCAGGTTTTTTTTCCCTCTGGCGCTACTTCTGAGGGACACGGCCTGCTCTTGGCGTACCCATTGCCTGCAGCACCGTGGCTACCAGAAAGAGTCGCCCCTACTTGGGCCAAGGCTGAACATTCAAGAACAGGATCCAAGCCACTCGCTCTACGGCCTCCAGGGTAAGGCAGCACGTTAGTCGTGACACAACTATCTAACAGCACAGCAATGCACAACAAGGTGTGTACTTAATTAAATGATCTGTGCATATTTGTACTGCTATTAGTCACATAACAAATGCTGTAAGTAATCACATGTGCCAGGCCGACTAATCACTAACTTCTGGATCAAATTCAAGGCACACAAGACCTGTGATTTGTATGTGGAACTGCCAGGATGGTATGCAGCTGGTAATCGTGAGGGGGCATTGTAGATTGGAACACATGAAGGCTTGAATGACATGTCTGTCATCTACACTGTGATCATCACACCTAGCTACACATATTTTCTACCCCTAACCCTGTGCCTCGGGGTGGATGGACGTACAACACATACTTTCAAACATCAAGGACAACCACGAAACTTTGGACAGCTGTCCATGGGTTTAGTCAGTCCACCACAGGTAAGGATTCCTGCCAACTAGGATTGAATCAACCATTGAACAATCACATCTACATTCATTTTTCTATTTGCGGACAATTGTCAACATCATTAGATCTCACTGACACATTTCCAAAATCAAGCACATTGATGCAAGCACCCATCTGGCCTTGACCTGCATGCACACCTATGACATTTCACTCAAGTGCCACGTAAATGGAGTACAACATGTGGAGCTAGATGCTGCGGGACAATCACCCATACAGTCCTACATGTTCATTCTGTGTGTAAAACTGATGCATGACTGTTCTGTGTGAATTAGGGTATGACTTGCTGACTAAATAATGACACTGTCCACCTCCAAATCAATTTCTGGCATACATGTAGCAACAAATCACCTTGTTCACCTGCCCATGCCTATAGCGCAGCACTCGACTCCCAATTTATGACTCTCCGCCGCTGAATGTCTAACTCTTCCATGGAACAATATGTCAACCTCCAGTCAAGTCACATATCAGATCACGTGCCAGCACATCATATCTTGCAATGAGTCCAACACACAGGAGTTAATCACACAACTGCTGCAAACATAACACAGGACAAAGAAATTAACACTTACTGGATACGTCTGGGTCTGCAAATCGAGCCACTTCACCAATTGAGTGGGGGGCCGGTCCACCTGTAAAACATGGAAGGGGGGTATGTGCTCAATTTCTGCTCACTGTACAAAAGTTGTGTGTGACATTTTATATGATAGAGCTGCACATCAGGAATGTAGACATCCCAACAGCCATACCACTGCAAACATGCATTGACACTGTCACTCCAGTGAGTCATAGACACATGCACTATCCCTAAAAATCATGTGGTGCCAAACATGATAACTCAATTTTGTGCTTAATTCATTCCAGAGGGTACTCCATTTCATCATTTGTAATTGGGAGACATATGCAATGCCACATTCCTGGTGCCCTGCAATACCAGTGACTCACGAATTGTGGCTTGTGCATCAAGTGACAATGAGTAACTGTGTGATGCTCATGTGAGTTGATTTGCATTCAGGAATTATTGTGCTTTCAGTGGTCCATTATAGGTGTGCCAATGTTGTACGTAGGTTACATATGCAACATTGGCAGTGTACCCAGAGCCGTATATGCCCCCTATGATTACATGATGGCAGGGATCCTGTGTGTTACTTGATGGCAATGTTACCCTAAACATGGATTGGTCACTTTTCTGATTCGAAATAACAACAAAATGTATGCTTACAGTGTCTTATTTGATCATCCTTGACCGAATGCATGGGCACAGGTGTAGTCATTGCACATGAAATGTGTTACCTATATCAGGTATTGTAAATCACACTTTGCTGGAATCAGTAACTTAGAATTGCCAAGTTGGGTGATCAGTGGTAGTACAACCGAACTGACACTGTCCGCTAATAAAAACATGGGTTAGCAAATGTCCTACTTCTGCAATCATGATGAGGTAGGTCTCTATTTGAAAGCACCTTGGGAATGGCGGCACTCACAGGAATGCTGGCCTGCTGATCTTAGCATACCACCTTGGCTGTGACAGCCTTCATACTGAGAAGTTAACATTTGCAGAAATGCTGCACTATATCAGCAGGGGTGTACCAAAGGTAAATTAACAACCTATTTTGTCACTAAAATGGTATAATGGAAGCAGTCAGTGGTCCCTTGCACAACATCATGCTAAAAAATAGTTTGTGACCATGCATTCACAAAGAGGGATCCCGTGATGACCCATTCACTTTAGAAAATAGTTTGGCTATAAAGTGACACAGATGGTAACTGCACTAGCTCAGTATCAGCAATTGCGCCAAAGTCAAAAATGTTGTTGGGCACTGCTACTGAATGAAAGGATTTCAACGCCTACTCTGAAAAGCCATGAGATGAACCTGTTTTGTGCTACTGCAATCTGGTAGCATCCTGGCACATTTGGGTTTTGGCCATGTGAAAGATTATCTGTCCAGACGTAAACACACAGAAACAATTAACTCAGAGCCAAATGTGTCATTTTTTTGTGTTGCATTTGCTTCATTTGGTTACGCTACAACTATGGAAATTAGCAAAATAAATTTGATTGTAGCAAGTGTGCTATACTTTTGCATCCAGAAATAATGCAAATGCAGCACAAACAAAGTAGAAATATCGGCCTAAGATAATAGCAGAGGTTAGGAAGAGCTTTGTACGTATGGCCATGAATACTGTTCAGACATGGTTAAAAACAATTAGGGACTACATTGGTTCCTTGTATTAGCATGTGAAATACATCCCATTCCTGGTACTCTCATAAGCCCTGATTCATAATTTTGTTTGTGCCGCATTACCATCATCTATTGATGCAATAGCGGCACTAATTTACAAGATAAATTTGTCTTTTTTAAATTTGCACGGGTTTTGCATCAACAAATGATTGTAATGAGTTCCAAAAATTGTAGAAATCAGGGCCACAGTTTGTTCAACTGGCATTCAACATGTCCACAAACATTGCATGCAGTATGTCACAAAATGTGCTACTGTCACTCCAGAGCATTGTACTGCACATTAGTCAATTTTGTACTCATCAACAGGGCCACCAATCACCACACCCAGGTGGTCCAGCAGGTTCTGCTCTCGGGCCACCAGGTCAGCCCAACGATGCTTCAGCTGGTGGTCGTTGCGCTGGCTGTTGAATATGCGCCGCAAGTGGAACTGCACCTTTGCCCACCTGAGGGTTCTTGCCTCCGTGTGATACCCCTGTATCACCCGGCCCCCAGCCTCCAACATCAGGGGAGGAAGTGGCACACCAGCCACACAAATGTCCTTAGCTCCTCCTCACCCATTCGCCTCAGACGTGGCCTTCCCAACATCTCAACAAAATTAGGAGAGAAAAGAGTAAAGAGGGAAAAACAGGGAAAGGAGGTAGGTAAAGGAAACTTAACTAACTCACAGACAGCCCAACAGTACCCCAACTAACAATACCCACAAACAGACTCCCAACAGTACAAAGACAAATCTAATTACAATAAATGACAAAAAAACACTTACACAGAATACCACAGACACTTACAAAACACCAAAATACAATATCTATAGCACACAGGAGACAAATTCACATTATTCACAGAGACAACTCAAGACACAGCCACACAGTGCAGAATAATCGCAGACTGCAAAGTGAAAGTGAAAGTACACCCACGGTACCATTTCTGCAAACAGGATATCCTATTACATCACTTCCTGTCTCAATTGAGGGCCATTTTTTAAATATTGCGTGTAATTTTATGACACTTATGGGGTTTGCGTCAATATTTTTTTACGCATATGCCTGAAAATTCCCCAGCATTCAACGATCAATACATTTTAAAAGGATAACTGCTTTCCTGGGGTGTGGTGGTAGAGTTAACGCTAGGGACTAAGTGATCTATAATGTGTGTGAGCATCATTTTTTAACGCATATGTGTTATATTTTGACACGTTTGCATAAAAAAATCTGTCTTAAACTGTGTTTGTGTGATTTTTCAATTTTTTACATGCATGCAGCCTATAACTATACAAAGATAGGATGGTATGGCTTGCAGTGAGTGATCTAGTGTTTGGGCACATGTGGCAGACCATACTCCTGCGACCCATAATACTCATGTTGTTGTGTAGGATTAGCTCTCTTAACTGACACAACAGCAACACAAACTTTGGAAATAAAATAGGTATTTTCTAGTTTGAGCAGGTGTTGCATCAATAGAGTACAGCAAGGCTACACTACTAAACAAATAGACTCATGGTCTGTGTGTTTATATCTGTGAATTGTCTGTTCAAATTATTGTTGTGCCTCTGTGGGAACCTCATGAGAAACATTTGGCGTAATGTGCATGTATGGATTTGTTATAAATGTGTATAACCATCAGATGCAATTCATTGAGGTACATCAGTCATGATATGTGTTTATTATATCTGTTGCGTCTTATGCTGTGTGTACTTCCTTGACTTTGGGGACAAA
The DNA here is from genome assembly GCF_031143425.1 of Pleurodeles waltl. NCBI lineage: Eukaryota > Metazoa > Chordata > Amphibia > Caudata > Salamandridae > Pleurodeles > Pleurodeles waltl. The sequence goes on from NC_090440.1 coordinate 856,049,708, forward strand.
ACATTTCCCATGACTAACTATACACAGGAAAGATCAAGGACAGTTGATAATGGCTATGTCAGATTTGTTACCCCTCACATGTAATGAAATGTTGGATACCACTTCGTGGTCACTTGTGTGTATACTACCCATGAGTCAGGCATTTGAACATGCTAGGTAGGTACAGTGTTTGTGACACAGAGTCTCAAATCCAATCCTAAAATTGTTATGTACACCACAGTTTGAGTCATGTAAATGACCTATGTTTCTCCTGTGGCTGTGGAGGACCAGCAGACCATGCTGCATGTGTTCCCATATTTCCAGTGGTTCATTGCACAAAGGTGTCCAGGTCAAGTGTGTGGCCATGTGTACCCTGTGTCAGTATTGGGGTCCATGTTGTCACAGTTATGTGCAAGTCTAGTCATGAGTTTGTGGAGCCAACCCTTGAATTAACAGAGTATCCTTCAAAGCAGATTTGACCAAAAGCCAAAGATCAACTAACGACACACATGGGGATAGTCCAGCTATGGCACAGCAGAACTTTTAGAAGGCTGACGACAGAGCAACCTTGGTGTGCGCAAATACGTTATGGATCAGTATTAGGAAACAGGAAGGTTTCATCACAACATTTGTACACAGGGTGGGCTCTAACATTCCCACTGCAACACAGAACATCAGGGCCTCTGTGCTGATTAATCTCACAGCTAGTCACCACGCAAGCCCCATCAAAAGGTGGCGGCAGAAGTGAACCTGTGTCTGGACTGTCAGGGCACAAACATGTTTTGTCCTTACATATACATTAGCAACCCTTGTTTGTTGTGCTGGTGGCACGGTACCAAATCGATGCATACAGCCATAGCACACTGTCACTGTTTGGTACTAATGAATACATGCAAAACCAGACAAGGAATGGGGGCTGGATTAGGCCATTTGAATACAAGCCCCAGAACAGAATACGATAAGTAAACTGATTAAACTGTACTATACATTTGAGGATTCATCGTAGACCTACCAGACACAATACCCAAGGAGGAAACAGAGGGCATGGAAAGCAACTATGAGACAAATGTAGCCACAGGGAACCTCTATGGTTAACACAAAGACTGGAACCAGTCTGGCTAACAGGATGCAGGCTCTGTCAGGAACAAACATGAACAAGGCAAATACACAGTGAGCATACTCTGACTGGGACAAACAGGAACAACACTGTGGGAACAAAAAACTGTTTCTGCTGTGGTCTGCACTGTTACACAATACCCCAAGGGCTGCGGTACACAAGTGATTTGTACGCCAATGCACAACAAAGAGATTCAGAAAATGGCAGCTTCTAAGCAGTTCCAGGCAGCAGTAAGGGCAGGGCAGGTTCAAATGGCTGGTCTGCATGGAAGTGCTCACATGTGTGTGCACCTTCAGTCTCTCACAAGTCCTGGAGTTCAGGATCAAGTTCAAAGGGCCAACTGGACCTTTCACATGGGAAGCAATGGACAGCTGATTACAGGTCTTACCAACTACCAGGCAGTGCATTATCGGACCTGAAGTCCATGCAGACTGATGAACTATGACTATGGCATGCCATACTGAAGAGGAATGCACACAGGAGTCAGAATGGGAGTCTGGGTGAGTGTAGATGAAGATTCTCAGGTTATAGATAGTCCATTTACAGTGCCCCCTAGAGAAGGGCGGGGAGAGACTTAAAACATGGCAGTGGCAGGACTTATTAACTGGGATGGACTGCAGAGGGCATGTCTTGTGAGCAATGCTTGTCATACCTGGGCCACTTGTGCTATCCATTTTCAGGTTTGATGCACTTCTTGTCACACATGTTCCTTGCAGAGATAGCTGATGTCACACTTACTGCTGTCAGTGGTCTGGTCATACATTCCTGTTAGCAATGCAATTGCACATCCACTGCCTCATGTATGAAACACTTTTTTACCTTATGATTGATGGTGTCTTAGTTGGGTGTCATATGCTGCAATGGACCATGTTGGTAACATGGATGTGTCTCATAGCTGTGATCCTCTAATATTGCCCTTCAAATGTGAAATAGACAGGATATATGTCATTAACACTGTGTGTGATGCTTGCTATACATTCATACCCATCAAATGTGATGTGGCTTTTTCATTATGCAAATTTGTATTTCTGCAATGCTCCATGAGGCAAAACTCTGATTATGATTCCCAGAGATCATGTGATGCATAAATAATTACCCAGAGCATGACTGAGTGATGAAGTGAGGTGTTTAATTACATATGATAACAAAGTGGTGATGGTGACTACAGTTAGAAGTGTTGTACGATGTGTAGTCTCTGACGCAATCCTGCAGCTGTGGTTAGATGTTCCCCCTCATTTTCACAGACAGCATCCTCCTCTTCCTCCTCTTCAGGCATTTGTTGATCTGGTTCATAGAGGGGAATGTTCCTCCTGACACAAATGTTGTGCAGGATGGCACAGGTCAAAATGATCTTGCAGACCATTTCAGGGGAATATAGGAGGCTGCCACCGGTGATGTCAGACACCTGAATCTGGACTTCAGAATGCGAAAAGTCCGCTCAACTATGGTGCATGTCCTACGATGTGCCTCATTATAGGCACCCTCTGCAGATGTGCTTGGGTTGGCAATTGGGGTTATGATCCATGGCTGGATCCCGTAACCCTGATCAGCTGAAAGAGAAAATGAGGGTAAGTATTTTGTTGTTGGTTGCACCGTGATTGTCACTTTGCATGGCAGTTGTTATCTTGTGTCGTCTGTGACTCATCTGTGTTTGTGGTATCGTGTGGGATCCTAGGTTTCTGTGATGTTCTTTTTGCATTGGGTTGTTTGACTATCAAAACTGGTGTTTTGCTGATTGACATGATATCAGTGGTATATTTAGAAACTTGCTGTTCAGTGTGTATCTCCCATATGTTATGTAATGTGAAAGAAGTGTCTGTGTGCCTTCACTGGAGGTGACATTATACTACCACACACACAATCGATTCAACTGTGGTGGTAACATGGTTGCACTATAAGGCCTGAACATCCCAACCAATTCGACATATATAATTGCAGGTGAAATGCAACAGTGAGTCCCTTTGATTTGGCTAGGTGACAATGCACACCACATCTCCATAAGTTGGCAGCACTGAAGCGTTTACAATTGACAATGCACAATTATCCCATGTGTGACAAGTTCTACGCAAACCTATTTTTATGCCCTCACTGAGTTGGCTCATGTGCAAATATGTACCTACTCTTCTGAACTTGCTCCAGGTAAGCTGGATAACTTGGTTTGTGGGGGTGAAGGTTTTAGTATAGGAAGGTCCATCTGCCTGTACATCTGTTATGCATATGGGGAATTGTCTCAATCCGTATGTGCAGCAGTGTGCACTTTGCATTAGTGTCACATCCACATGTTTTCATAGCACAGTCCACTTCCTTATTTCTAGCTGGCAATGTCACTCCAGGAGTGATGTGAGATGTTGGTACTGCCTCAATAATTCCATGTCATCTTCATTAGAGTCAGCGTCATCATGCAATGTGTCTCATGGTGTTTGACCTGCAGCAACACACTTTACACACCCCTTACACAGGACATATTGCTTGGAAGGGTGTGGGATTGAGTGTTATTGATGTGATTTTGAAAGGTTCATCTTCCAAGTTGTACTGCCAGTTAAGGCCATGTCATTGTCACTGTGTGGTTTTAAATTGGTCCCGTGTGGCTCTATAGTGACATCTCTTGTTATTTGCATCCGTCATTTGTCCAAAGGTGTGTATCCCATTGGGTCAGGATATCAAACATGACTACCAGTGTCACACCTCAGTGTCTTTCTGGCCACGTGTCAATGTAGTGGTGTATGTGTTGGGTGTCCTACAGGGTTGCTGTGCTGTGTGTAAATTACTAGGTTTCTGTACTTACCAACAAGTAGGCCATTGCCATATCGTCCATCCTGGAAGTGCCGATTGATGGTGCTGTGGAGGAAGGTGAATGAATCATGTACACTCTCAGGATACTTTGCCATGATGTTGGTGAACAATCCACAGTGATCCACAATGGCCTGCACATTGATAGAGTGTGTGTGCTTCCTGTTGCGGTGTAGGTGCTCAGTTGCAGCAGGTGGCACAATCCAGACATGTGTGCAGTCATGGCACCAAGCACGTGCCGGAAGCCATGAATTTGATAAAACCCCTGTTTGGTCTCCTGCTGCTTCTGCTGTGTTTTGGGGAAGCTGATGTGGCGGGGTGTGTGGGAGATGATGGCATCAAGTACCTTGGGAAGGAAGGCAGAGAATGAGGGCTATGAGATCCCGGCAACCAGGGCACCAGTGGTTTGAAAAGAGCCACTTGCCAACATATGCAGGACAGCTAGCAGCTTGGTCTCCGGTGGAATGATGTGGGATGTTTGCAAGCTGGTTGCCAACTGTGGCTCAATGTGGCGCAGCAGCTGCTATATGGCTTGCCAGTTAAGTCTGTACCTCTGGATAATGTCATGTTTCCTGAGGCCCTGAAGGGTTGTCCTGGTCCTGAATATCCTCTCCTGCCGTCTGCGTTGCCTTTGGGGTCCATGTTGGTGTGGTGGTAGCTGCTGCTGTTGCTCCTGTGCTCTGCGTCTTCATGCATGCTGCATGAGTAGCACCTCCATGTCTTACTTTTTGAGCAATGATGTTACTTGTGTGAGTTTTCCTTAAGTAGTGGTATGTTTGCCCCATTTGTACGCCTGCCCTGATCCAGGCGTAAAAATTTGGCTCAAATCGGGATTTGTGCTATTTTCCGACTCTGCCTACCAGACGTGTGCCATTTTTGCGCAGTTGGATAAATATGGCGGACTGGTGTTTAAGTCATTTTTTGGACGGGAACGCATAACTTGCATATCGTTGACGCAAGGCGGTTTTATGCATCCAGAAAATGGCGCACACTAGGATATTTTGACATTAGATGGGTCTAGCATCAAAGTATAAATATGGTGTTAAGTTTGTGGTGGATTAGCGTAAAAAAAAAAAATCCGCTAATCAGGCGCAAAGGGAGTATAAATATGGGCCTTAGAATCTTATGCTTGTGCTTGGCTTTCACAAATAGGCTGCTAATTAAACTATGAGATATGGTTAGGATCAGAGAGTCGTTTTACCTTTCTAATTAAACAATGAACACTTGTGAATTTCTGTAGAGACTGTTAATATGCACCATTTTTGCACAATATGAAAAATATTTCACTGTTCTCTGTGAAATATGACTTTTTGTGCAATTAAAGTACCCAATCACTTCGAATGGAAGAACAAAACCTTCAGTGCAAATCTCTGAAAACCTATGAAAACACTTGGACCCTCATAAAATGCTTGTTGATTTTGATGAAGGGATTTTCTAACAGGAATACCCACACCAACATACGGCAATTGTAGGGTTTGTTTCCAGAATGAGGAATAACTCCAAAGACCAATAAAAAACAGGTATTTCTCTGGTGATTTTCTCTGACCTCAGAGCAAATCTGCTGCCATGTTCTCCGTCTTGATAGCAGGGGGAAATGTTAGTGGGTGGTGGGGGTTGTGTGGTCAAGGAGTCAGGAAAGGCCTCTGTAGTCTGGGTCAATCCAATTGGGGTGTTGTCCTCTCCCACTGTGCAGTGTTTTTGGTGGTTGAGAGCACACTCAGCCTTTGACTGCCAGTGCCCCTCAGCTGTCCTTTACTGAGAGTTGGGTTGTGGACTCTACTTGTGGCCCAGGCCTTCCTCCATTTGCCGGCTGTGGACCTGCTATCACTGCTTTGTGGTAGGGAGAGTGGCATGCAATGTGCCTACTTCAGGAATGACCTGCATTGATAAAGTGTAATCTCCTAACGTGTGAATGTGTTGGGGAGTGTGGAAGCCCTGTCTGTCCCAAACTATTACTTCTGGATATGCTGAGTGTCTTCTCATACCCTGTCCTGCTGCTTAGGGTCGAATGGGGAAGGGCCTAGGCATGGTCATAGAAAGTGTTGTATGCTCCACCCAAGGTGATGCCTGGGTCAGGTGGGCAAGGCTGCACTCATGCCGGGCAGCCGTTGTCCCTAAGCCCTGCAGCAGTTTTACCTGGTGTTAATCCACAGTCAGTGAAATTGAGCTCGGTGTCTCGCTATCTAGAATGGCCTGGTGAAATACCCTACGGGATACTACTCTGGGCCACTTGCAATGAAGGTTTTAGAAATTAACACAATTATATGTGTGGCTTTACTTTACTAATAAGGCATAATGTTTCTGAATACCTAAATACTCAAAAATGAAACTTGTGAACTGCTGGTGTGACAATGGAAAGTTTAATTTACAGTGATTTTAGGCCTCTTTTCACCTTCTCTTTTTCCCATCTTTGATGGCTCCTAAAACCAGGGCTCCCAAATATTGTCAGGGCTACCAAAGAACATGACATGCATACCATCTATGACGCTAGGCTATTCTTAATTGACAGCCACAAAAGGGGTGAAATACTAGTGATCTAAGGTTTATTTACATCATAATTCTGAGCAAAAACGGCATTGTTCCATCATGGTGAGGTTCGGGGTGAGGTCAGCTTAAAATTCTCACTGCAACTTCCTGATCACCCTGATTTGGTACAGTAATTAGAAATTGTGATATCTCCCTTCCAAGACCTGAACTCATATTTTTCTCTGTCAGGTTCAGAATTCACTAAATATTCACCCCTTTCAAAAGAGCGCCTTTTTCGTATTTAAGTGCCACAAATAAATAGCAATCTGATGCCGATTTGACCTTTGGGCGGGAGTTTTTTCTTCGCCTTTTCTCCGCCTTGAGTTTGGTTTCTGGTTTTCACATGCCAAGAAAAAACACTTACCCCCTCGCCTCGAGGTGAAGGAGAGAATGTTAATGCACGAGGAAGAAAGTCAGGTGTGCCCTCTCCCTCGAGCAAAATAGCGATCGTGAGCGGCAGTGTTTGACACCCTGCCAACTCCAATGCAACTAAAGTAATGTTCCTTGTCAGGTCTCATAAAACTGCATATCTATCACCCACGAGTTTTTAGGAGCTTTCATTATCAAAGAAGTGATTACAATTTGTCCCAGATTCTGAAAGTGTTACCTAGATAATGTGCAAGTGCAGCCAGAGCACGGAAAGACAAAACTCATCGCTTGACCTCGGCGTGCTGTGAGTGGAAGGCAGAGCTTTTAAGAGAACATCATGGAGGGCATGGGCCATACAAAACATATTTTCATATGTGAAAAGATTATTCACGAATCTGATTGGTCCCAGTTTCAATTAATTACAAGTACCGTTCTGATGCTTAATCCTTTCCAGCCCTGGGCCTCCCCTGAACTACACGGGATACCTTTAAAGGGCACTTTCATAGAATGCTCTGCACCCTGCGACATAGCAGGCACAACGACTTTCGGTATTCCAAAACATTCACCCCCTATACTTCAGAAAAATAAGTTTCCCAGACAATCGGTATTCTTTCTTGTCACCTTGGCACACCAGAATGACGCTGCCCAGTCTCTACTCAATGTAACTGCAGAACTGCTAATATCAAAAACAGAATTCACCATGGGCCGGATTCACAAAAGTAAACTTAGACGTTCGGCTAAACTTAGACCGAAAGTCTAAGTTCACTTCAGGAATTCACAGAGGGCATTTAGGAGTACTATCTTTATGTCCGCACTCGGGCAGATGCCCAAGTGTCAGGGATGCTATCCACACTCCATTTCATTGGTTGTCATGACAATGTTTAGTTATAAGCAAGTGGACATCACTTTTTTGAGCATTGCAAACAATGGTGCTGTCCCACAGATGTAAAAAAGGAAAGGGTTGCAAATATTCTTTAAACGCTCATCCCCATATCTAATAATTATACTCTGGATACTTTTACACGTTATTAAGACCTTTCTGACCAGAATAATATGTTTATCAATCATGTATTTGATGGTATTTTTAATAGGGTAACAACTTAACTGCAGTGTTTAAATAAGTTTAGAAATAATTAAATATTGCCAGCTTAACAGAATACTTGTGAAAAATTCTGAAGGGGGCCTGATTTTTTTTTTTTCCACAACTCGGGGTTGGGGCTGGGGGTTGGGGGGGGGCAGCATTAAAAAGTTTGAAGACCACTGGCCTACAGTGTAATTCAAATTTCTCCCAGGTCTAAAATGGAAATCATGGGTCTGTCTTATCAAAAGTGCCCAGAAGCACAACAGGTGTCTGTCCCACTTTTTGAGCAACATGGCACTTTATTATTACAAAAGGGGTTGCAGATGTTTGCACAACAACTTTTGCAATAAAGATTGTGCCAGCACACGTGTAGTACCAGTGCAAGCTCAAGTGTCCTCTCATTAGCCTGGGGTGTCTCCCTATGCAGATGAGGGGATTGCATTGCAGATGTAGGAGCAGAGGGAAAGACAATCTCTGGTGTCTCCGTGACTGAGCACCACTTATTGTTAGTGAGTGGGTCCCCGAGGGCATCCCTGAAAGAGAGAAGGGGAGGATCACATTGACCCTCCCATACAACCATCTGCAGGCAGGTACAGTCACATGCTTCATCAGCTTTCATGAGGGACTGCACCTATCTTCAGGGGGATCTCAGACCCTCTTCATAATGCTGGCCACAATGCTGCCTGCATAGTGAAAGGCAGAACAGTAGCTTTAAAAGGCCAGCCTGTCCTTCTCTAATGTGCTGATCAAAGGGCCAGTGGGAGTTCAAAGCTGCACTGGTGACAGTTCATTCATTGTGATAGGGTGTACTGCACTGATGTGCCTCTAGCACTCCCTGTCATAGGCGCACTGAACCGCAGACCAGGGCAGTGCATTTTATTTGTCATATGGGCCCGGAACTCTTGCTAACTGGCAAAGTCATCAGTATTCACAATGTTCAGATGAAACCCGCTGCACTTGAAAATATTTTTTGGCCCTGACACTGGGAGCCTTGAAGCATTGCTCACCACTAGCTTCGATATCCAAAACCTTCCTTAAGCTGTATGCCAGTAAGGCAGCAGTACAAGAATAGCTTCCTAATACTAGTCTGGACAGCTTCTTATTTCAACTGATTTTGAAGATTCCCTGGGCTTCCACATTATTTTGAACCTCAGCTGAAAACCCACATGGCACACAAAACAAACATTTCCTGGCATCAGTTCATCCTTCCATGCAAGGTAAATTATTATGAAGCGGACTTAAAACAGTTGTACAAGTTCTGGTTCTGTCCCATCACAATGGAGACAATGCCCTTCAGGGTAAAATCACAAAAACCTAGGTGGCGCCACTCAAAATGTGTTCCCCCTGCCATGGGTCAGCTCAGTAAAGGCCATAATAAAAGGTGTTTGGACAAAATATTGAGTTTTAAATATCGAGTCACTGAAATATTGGAAAAATTATGATCGAAAAACATTTTGATAAAGAAATATCATTGTCAAGACTATTTACTTTTTAGGTGAGTAATATTGTTGTCAAACATATCACATTGTTAATATTGTTTTCAATAATATGGTTGTAAATACTATTTTTATTTATTGTTATGTCTTTCACTTCAATATTAATTTTATTATTGTTTGTATTATTGTGAATATTTTGAAATATAGCTTGTAATTTTAAGTGATTTATACATTTTAATTTAACTGCTAATAGTAATTTATAGTGTCAACGCAGGTTGCTAGGTTTATAGAGGTATAGAATGGGAAGGTACTTAGGTGTTTTAATTAACAATTAAATATTAATGTATTATTAATTATTTGAATGACTGCTTTAGCTATATATTAGATGAGGCATACTAGGTTTTGTAGGGTGATAGGGTGGGAAGCTAATTAAGTAATAATCAATTAACTAATAATCATTGATTTATTAACAATTATTTAAACTATTATTAATTACTTGTATTGTGTAATAATTATATTTTTGAAGTTATATATTAGTTGAAGGTTGCTGGGTTTGCAGGGGTATAGAGAGGGAAGTTAATTAGGTATTAAATCATGTATTATGAAGCATTCATTTATTTATTATTTAATTGATTATTAATTAGTTAAATTGTGTAATAACTGTATTTTTGTCATTTATTGCGTGCTGCAGGGTTTGTAGGGGGATAGGGTGGAAAAGTTAAGTAATTATGATTCAACAATTACATATTATTTAATTATTATTATTCAATTGATTATTAATTTTCTAAATTGTGTAATAAATATATTTTTAGCTTATATATTAGATGCAGATTGATAGGTTTGTAGGGGCATAGGGTGGACAGTTAAGTAATAAATAATTTACAATTAACTACTAATGTATTGATACATATTTAATTGATTATTAATTAAGTAAATAGTTGTATATTTATTTATTTGAGTTATATTTCAAGTGTTAGCTGCTAGGTTTATGAGGGTTTAGTGTGCAAAGTTCATTAAGTAAAAAAACAATTATATTTATTTAATTGATAAGTAATTATTACATTGTTTAATATTCATGTCATTGTTTGTTTAAATGAATGGGGTTATTTATATATGTTTTGTGTTTAAAGTGAAGTACTTTCCCTATTGCTGCAGAGACTGGAGTGGGAAGAGACAGTATAACCCTTTTGAAGTCGAACATTTTTGCTACTTTGCAGATTGTAGTGAGAACAGTAAATGTAATCCCTCCGAAGTTCAACTCTTTTCCTACTGTTGCACACCCTGGAGTGGGAATAGTAAATTTAATCCCACTGAAATCCAATTCTTTCCCTACTGTTGCACAGATTGGAATGGGAATAATACATTTACCCCCCTGAAGTCCAATGCATTCCCTATTGTTGCACAGACTGCAGTGGTAATAATAAATCTAGGCCCGTATTTATACTTTTTGACGCTAAGCTGCGCTAACGCAGTTTAGCGTCAAAAAGTTTTGCGCCGGCTAACGCCATTCTGAAGCGCCATGCGGGCGCCGTATTTATTGAATGGCGTTAGCCGGCGCTGCCTGGTGTGCGTGGAAAAAAACCACGTACACCAGGCAGCGCCGGCGTTGGGGAAAATGGCGTTAGGGCGTCTTAAAATGGTGCAAGTCAGGTTGACGCCAAAAAATCGCCTCCACCCGATTTGCGCCATTTTTAACGACGCCCAGACGCCATTTGCATGACTCCTGTCTTAGTAAAGACAGGAGTCATGCCCCCTTGCCCAATGGCCATGCCCAGGGGACTTATGTCCCCTGGGCATGGTCATTGGGCATTGAGGCATGTAGGGGGGCACAAATCAGGGCCCCCTATGCCAAATAAAAATATAAAAAAAATAAAAAATTATACTTACCTGAACTTACCTGAATGTCCCTGGGATGGGTCCCTCCATCCTTGGGTGTCCTCCTGGGGTGGGCAAGGGTGGCAGGGGGGGTCCCTGGGGGCATGGGAGGGCAGCTGTGGGCTCATTTTGAGCCCACAGGTCCCTAAACGCCTGCCCTGACCCAGGCGCTAAAATCCGGCGCAAATGCGGGGTTTTTTGCCCCGCCCACTCCCGGGCGTGATTTTTGCCCGGGAGTATAAATACGACGCATTGGCGTCGCAGTCATTTTTTTAGACGGGAACGCCTACCTTGCATCTCATTAACGCAAGGAAGGCGTTCACGCAAAAAAATGACGCTCTTTCCTCATACTTTGGCGCTAGACGCGTCTAACGCCAAAGTATAAATATGGCGTTAGTTTTGCGCCGAATTTGCGTAAAAAAAACAACGCAAATTCGGCGCAAACGGAGTAGAAATATGCCCCCTAATCCCTTCGAAGTCCAAGGCTTTACCTACTCTGGTACAGATTGGAGTGGGAGTAGCAAATCTAACCCCGCTGAAGTCCAACGCTTTCCCTACTGTTGCACAGACTGGAGTAGAAATTGTATATTTTACGACTCCGAAGTCCAATGCTTCCCCTACTGTTGCATAGACTTGAGTGGGAATAGTAAACTTTAACCCTTTGAAGTCAAATGCTTTCCTTACTGTTGCTCAGACTAGAGTAGGAATAGCAAATTAGGGCCTGATTACGACCTTGGCTGATGGGATACTCTGTCACAAATGTGAGGGATATTCTGTCCTCAGTTTTACAAGTTCCATAGGATATAATGGACCTTGTAATACGGCAGACGGGATATCCGTAGTGTTCGTGATGGAGCATCCCGTCCGCCAAGGTCATAATCAGGCCATAAATCATTTCGAAGTCCAATGCTTCCTCTACTGTTGCACAGAATGGAGTGGGAACAATTAATTTAATCCCTCTGGAGTCCAGCCCTTTCCTTACTGTTACACAGACTACTATGGGAATAGTAAATTTAACCCTCCAAAGTGCAATGCTTACCAAACTGTTACACAGACTGGAGCGGGAAAAGTATATTTAATCCCTCCAAAGTCCAACTCTTTCCTCACTGTTGCAGTGAATGGAGTGGGAATAGTAAATGTTACCCCTCCAGAGTCCAATACTTTCCTTACTGTTTCACAGACTGGAGTGGGAATAGTACATTTTAACCTTCTGAAGTTCAACACTCTCCATACTGTTGCACAGACTGGATTAGGAACAGCAATTTTCACACCTCTGAAGTCCAACGATTTACCTACTATTGCATAGACTACTAGTGCAGAGGGGCGGAATAGTAAATCTAATACCTTTGAAGTCCAACAGTTTCTTTACAGTTGCAGAAATTGAAGGTGGAAGTCCAAAGTGCTATCTACTGTTACACAGACTGGAGGTAGAATAGTAAATCTTACCCCTCTGAAGTCCAACGCTTTCCCTAATGTTGCAGAGGGACATTAGGGCCCTCATTCTAACTCTGGCGGGCGGCCAAAATACTGCTTCCCGCATTCTGACATTCCTGCTGGGCCGGCGGGCGCTAAGCAAGTTAGCGCCCGCCGGCCCAGCGGGCGCTAAGCAAGTTAGCGCCCGTCGGCCCAGCGGGAATGAGGGCCGCAACACAGGAGCCGGCTCCGAATGGAGCCGGCGGTGTTGCGGCGGTGTGACCGGTGCAGTTGCACCCGTCGCGCTTTTCACTGTCTGCTAAGCAGACAGTGAAAAGCCGCCCTGGGCCCTGTTAGGGGACCCCTGCACTGCCCATGCCAGTGGCATGGGCAGTGCAGGGGCCCCCAGAGGCCCCAGGACACCCGTTCCTGCCAGCCTCTTCCTGGCAGTGAAAACCGCCAGAAACAGGCTGGCGGGAAGGGGGTTAGAATCCCCAAGGCAGCGCTGCTTGCAGCGCTGCCCTGGCGGATTCGCCAAGCCGGGGGTAAACCGGCGGGAAACCGCCGGCCCTGGTTTTCTGACCGCGGCTTTACCGCCGCAGTCAGAATGGGCTAGGAAGCACCGCCAGCCTGTTGGCGGTGCTTCCGTCATTCGCGGCCCTGGCGGTCTTTGACCGCCAGGGTCAGAATGACCCCCTAGGTGGAGTAAGAATAGTATATCTAATATACTTAGGGCCTTATTATGAGGCTGGCAGACTTGCGACCGCCAGCCTCACGGTGGTGGTTGCACTTATTGGAGTGTGACCTTTAAAATTAATATTAACATGAAAAGCTTGCAATATATTCTGTAATGAAGCTGCATAGAAAATGTGTTAACATAGAAAATAATGTACGCGTTGGAAATGTGCCCACGGGGAGTGTCCTCCAATGTATACGATGATTAATGAAACTGATTAATGATGAATTAATAATGTACTAATGTATGACTTTGTATTAGCATTAAGAGTTATGTATTAGGTTTTGCTAAATTAATCACTAGGCATTAGTTAGCAAAGGTCTGGGCCTAGCTGCCTGGTCTCATATTAACTGTGTTTTACTAATGTGCAATGTGCTGTTTTCCTGAAGGACACTAAGCTGTACTTTTCCAGAAGCTAGAGATGTGTGTGTAGCCGTAGTAAATTCTTTCTCATGGGACCCGACTTGCTCAAGGAGACATTCTTGCCAAATGCAACAGTGTAATTCGCAACAGGTGCAAGCCCGCCTAGACTAGGAGAAGACAATGGGACTACTGACTGAAGCGTAAAGTGTAACTTTTCTTACCTGACATTCCACCCGATGAAGACGTCAATCACAGGAGCCAATTGACTGCATGAGAACTGTGTTAGGTGAAAATTCTAGTAAGGTTTGTGGAGAATTATTGGACAGAGATAATGATGCACCAAAATTGATCCAATGAGGAATTAAGGGCTAGTTCGACAGTTTTGATATAACGGCGTGACCCGAGAAGAAATTAGACATTCTTTGCCATTTTTCTTTACCAACCCTTGCCATTATGAGCCAATATTAGCCATTACTTTGACTTCTTGCAATCTCTCATCAACTTTTATCAGGCTGAAAGACTTTGGCCCTCATTATAACATTGGCGGTAAAAGCAGCTTACCGCCGTGCAGAAGACCGCCAACATACCGCTGCGGCAGCGGAATTCCGCCACGGTCATTATGACCCACAGCTCGGAATCCACCAAAATTGAGACACCCACACAAGTCCACCACACCAAAGGTCAGTGATAAACTGTCGAAAACAAAACCTCCACCATCACGCCAACAGGAATACGCCCACACTATCACGACGCTCAAAATACACACACATTTACAAAACACTACCACACTGGACAATTCCAAATACACACACCTGATACACATACACACACCACTCCCACACACCCAATACAATATAAAAAACACACCCACATCACCTACAAACCCCTACGACTACAATTGCGACAGAAGGCCAGAGAGAGACATCACAATCTACAACCAAGCATCCACAGGCACACAATACCATCACCAGGATAACATCCACACACCTCACACAACACACCACTAAATATCATCCCACACATCACAACACACACCACCCCACACATCACCCACACCACCCCATAGCACGGCAAAGACACCCCAGGTTCTCTGAGGAGGCACTCAGGGTCATGGTGGAGGAAATCATCCGGGTAGAGCCATAGCTATTCGGATCACAGGTGCAGCACACCTCCATAGCTAGGAAGATAGAGCTATGGCGAAGAATAGTGGACAGGGTCAATGCAGTGGGACAGCACCCAAGAAATAGGGATGACATCAGGAAGAGATGGAACGACCTATGGGGGAAGGTGCGTTCCGTTGTCTCCAGACACCACCTTGCGGTTCAGAGGACTGGCGGCGGACCCCCACCTCCTCCCCCACAACTAACAACATGGGAGGAGCAAGGCTTGGCTATTCTGCATCTTGAGGGCCTCACAGGAGTAGCTGGAGGAATGGACTCTGGTAAGTCAAACCTTTAACTACTTCATCCCCCACCCTACCTGCATGCCATCACATACCCCCACCCTCACCCTCACCCCCATCACTCCAACTCGTCACAAATGTCCCAATATCACAAACCACACATCCCAACACCAAGCCCTGCACGCAACACCAAAGCATGGACACCCATCACCAATGCATGGCCACTGCACATACCCATACACCCTCCTAAACCATCATCACACAAGGTCCCACACAGGAATGCAAGCACTGGGGTACACGGTCACCCACCCATTGCACACCATGGCACACACAGATGCAATAATCATGCTTTTACACCCCTGCAGGACCCCTACCCAACGTCACCACACAGGAGGGTCCAGACATGTCCACACCACCAACAGAAGAGGCCCACAGTGATGACAGCAGAGCTGTCCAACTGGATCTAGACGACCAGCCCGGCCCATCTGGGACCTCGGGACAGTCGGTTCCCCTCACACTGGCACAGGCCACCACAGAGCTTCCTCCCTCTGGAAACACCAGCACAGCACCCACCCAGCGGGCCCATACCCCTGTCCCCAGGACACGTCAATCAGCAGTGTGTCCACCACTACAGGGAACCCAGGCTAACCCACCACCTCAACAACAACAGGGACCTGGGGGCAGTGGTAGTGGGCACACCGTTCAGGGGACAGAGGCCCAGGGAAACAGGGGAACTGGGAGGGCTGCTGTGCGACAGGGGGAGGACAAGCCCAGGGAACCCACTCTCCACGAGGCCCTCTCCAACATCATTGGAGCGTACCATCATTCCCAGGAGACAATGGCAACGGTGCTGGCCAAGTTTCAGGAGACCCAGCGGCTGCAGGAGGAACATTATTTGGGCATCAGGGAGTAACTCAAATCCATCAGTTCCACCCTGGGCACCATCGTAGGGGTGCTGAAGGAAGTCCTCAACACCAGGAGGGACACTGTGGCATAACAAGGGGCCCCTGACACTAGCCTGGACGATGAACTGCCCACCACCTCCGCTGGCGCTAGTGGACAGGAGGCACCACCACACCAGCACTCCACCCTCTGCAGAGGGAGAACCACCCCGCAAACGGTCCATGAGATCCAGGACAAAGACAGAGAACGATGCCAAGACCCCCGCCAAGAAATGAGACCACCCTGAATGTCATCCTTTTGTCCCACGTTGTCACCCGGTCCATCCTCAAACTGCCCGAGCTCCACTTCCTATGCCCCTTTGGACAATGCACCTGTGAGACTAATAGACTGGACTCTGCCATGGACATTCCTCCACCATCACCCCTCACCATTTTACAACACCCTCCAATATTACTTAAATAAACACCCTTAAAGCACAAAACAATCAGGAGTCTGTCTGTGATTTCGAAAATGTGTATTAGCAATTACAGTGACAAAATGCTCTTTCAATTGTAATGTCAACATACCTATGTCACACAGCTCTAGTCCATGAGGAAACAAAGCAGATGTCACACAGTGGGACCCACATCTGTGAAATTGTAAGGGAAAGTGACAACTCAGTGACCATACACTGGGTGAAAAGGACAGACAGTAGAGAGGTAGGAGTGTTAAAGTACATGTAGTAGGCAGGTTTGTCTTCTTACCTGTGTCTCACTGGAAGTATTGCAGGATCACAGAGTTCCTGTTGTCGATGTCCTCTTCTTCTGCTTCCTCGTCTTCGCTGTCCACAGGCTCCACAGGCTCAACAGCTGCCACAACACCTCCATCTGGACCATCCGCCTGCAGAGAAGGCAGCTGTCGTCGCAAAGCCAAGTTGTGAAGCATACAGCAGACCACGATGATCTGGCACACCTTCTTTGGTGAGTAGAATAGGGAACCACCTGTCATATGGAGGCACCTGAACCTGGCCTTCAGCAGGCCGAAGGTCCGCTCTATAATCCTCCTAGTTCGCCCATGGGCCTCATTGTAGCGTTCCTCTGCCCTTGTCCTGGGATTCCTCTCTGGGGTCAGTAGCCATGACAGGTTGGGGTAACCAGAGTCACCTGCAAATGGCGAGGGACAACTTTTAGACACACACTAACTCTTAGGGATATCCCCATACCCAGACAACTATTCCCACTGATTTGGTTCCAGGTGCTCACCTAATAGCCACACAGTGCCTCTGGAGTTGCCCCATCACATAAGGGATGCTGCTATTCCGCAGGATGTAAGCTTCATGCACTGAGCCGGGGAATTTGGCATTAACATGGGAGATGTACTGGTCTGCCAAACACACCATCTGCACATTCATCGAATGGTAACTCTTCCGGTTTCTGTACACCTGTTCACTCCTGCGGGGGGGACCAAGGCCACATGTGTCCCATCAATGGCACCTATGATGTTGGGGATATGTCCCAGGGCATAGAAGTCACCTTTCACTGTAGGCAAATCCTCCACCTGAAGGAAAACGATGTAGCTCCGCATGTGTTTCAGCAGGGCAGACAACACTCTGGACAACTCGTTGGAAAACATAGGCTGAGACATCCCTGATGCTATGGCCACTGTAGTTTGAAAAGACCCACTTGCAAGGAAAATGGAGTACTGACAGCACCTGCACTTGAGGGGGGATTCCTGTGGGATGGCGGATAGCTGACATCAGGACTGGCTCCAACTGGGCACACTGTTCCAGGATTGTGGCACGATCAAGCCTGTAAGTGATGATTACATGTCTTTCCTCGATTGTCGACAGGTCCACCAGCAGTCTGTACACCGGAGGATGCCGCCATCTCCTCACATGTCCCCGCGGACGGTGCCTATGAAGGACAACAGCGAGCACAGAGTCAACCAACTCGGAGGTACGTACACACAGCTTACTCAGAAAACCATTCATAACCCGAATTTTGCCTGTATGAGTGTTGAGCCAAGGCCTAGGTATATGTGACGCAGTTCAAAATAAAGCCATGTGGGCCCCTGAAATGGCGGCTGCCTGACCTGTGAAGTGGGACAATGGGATGTGAGGTAACTGCGCTGGCGTTGTACACCGTCGCGGTAGGCAGTCGAAGACTGCAGCGCAATTCTGCATTGGTTAACATAGGACCCTATGGGTCCCAGGAGCCAATGACGATGTACGCCGGGGGTGACGGTACGCACCGCCGCGAACGTGACCGCCATTTTATATCTGTACAATCACTCTATACCGTATCTTCGACAGGAGAGGACCTACACTGCAAGTGCTGCTGTGCCCTCAGTCTGGAAGAGACAATGGCTCGTGCGTCTGGGGAAAGGGCCCCTGCCTTCAGCACCGAGGAGCTGGAGAAACTCGTGGATGGGGTCCTCCCCCATTACACGCTACTCTACGGTCCTCCAGACAAACAGGTAAGTACACTGTGAGCATGCTGTATAGGCAATGCCTGTGTGGAGTGGTGTGGATGAAAGATAGGGGGGGGAGAATGATGCGTGCATGAAACAACGGTGAGTGCATGTGCCACATGGCAAGGGTAGGGATGCGGGCCAATGACTGTGACGGTGCAGTTGGTAATAACTTTTCTTTTTCCCCTCTACAATTCCTATTGGTCAGCGCCTACCAGAAGAAGGATATTTGGCGTGCCATTGCCAAGGACGTCCGACCCTGGGGGTCTACCACAGACGGAGCACCCACTTCCGTAAAAGATGGGAGGACATTCGCCGCTTGAGCAATAAGACGGCGGAGGCCCAGCTAGGGATGGCCTCCCAACGTGGGAGGGGTGCCCCTTGCACCATGACCCCCTGATGTTCAGGATCCTGGTGGTGGCGTATCCGGACTTGGATGGGCGCTTGAGGGCATCACAGCAGCAATAAGGGGGTGAGTAGACTCTCATTCTGCTGATTCAGCGCGCAGTGGAGGTGTCTGGGTGGGGGAGGTGGGCTGTGGGTTTCCCTAGGCCAGGGCGAGTGTGCTAGTTAAGTCCCCTTTTTCAGGCAGACCCTGTGGCACCCCACCCTACATGGGTACAGAGCCAACTACACCTAGTCAGGCTCCTGTGACATCCATGTGTGCAGATATCGGCTATAGCCTTGTAGACCATGCCCCAGGGATTGAATAGTGGACCCCAAGTGCGTGGCGTAGTGCAGGGGATTCTGTGTCTGTCGTGTTCGCCAACGGTAGCGGTAATGCATGCACTCAACATGTCTTTCTTCTGTCTCCCCCCCCCTTTGTGTTGTCTACCTGTACATGTGTGCATTAGCATCATCAGGCGGAGGAGCAGTGTCACTGGAGCAGGAGGGAGTTGCATCCCACATGGCCTGGAGGGCGACACTACGGAGTCGGAATTTACCAGTGGGACGGTGGGCGAGGGGAGCTCCACGGCAGACGCAGGAGCTGACACCAGTAATACGGACTCGTCCTCTGATGGGAGCTCCCTTGTGGTGGCGGGCCCCTCTGTGCCCCCGCATCTACAGGTACAGCCGCCACCCCCCTCCAGCACCGCCCTCCCAGCAGTCCTTCAGCCTTTGCCCTGTGCCCGCTCACCCAGGAGGGTGGGCATCTCTTTCACCCCAGGCACATCAGCCCCTGCCCCAGTCACCCCTGCTGCCCTCAGTGAGGAGGCCATTGACCTCCTCAGGTCCCTCACTGTTGGGCAGTCTACCATTTTGAATGCCATCCAGGGTGTAGAGAGGCAGTTGCAACAAACCAATGCATTCATGGAGGGCATTCATTCTGGTCAGGCAGCCCTTCAGCGAGCTTTTCAGACTCTGGCCTCAGCATTGATGGCAGACATTGTCCCTGTCTCTAGCCTCCCCCCTCCAACTTCCTCCACCCAGACCCAATCCCCTGTACCTCAGCCTATCCCAAGCACACCATCAGACCAGCATGCACACACCTCAACACACAAAGGAAGCTCAGGCAAACAGAAGAACCACACATCCCACAGGCACTCACGCAAGCATCACACACATGCAGACATAGCAACATCCACTGCCTCCACTGTGTCCCCCTCCTCCTTGTCTCCCTCCTCCCTCCCAGTCTCGTCTCCACTCACACCTGCATGCACTACATCTACAGCCACTACTTCCATCATCAGCACACCCACCACCACACCCCGCTCACGTGCAGTCACCACCCCCACTACCATTCACACATCCCCTGTGTCCTCTCCCAGTGTGTCTGTGAGGCCACCTCTAAAGGTACACAAATGCAGCCCAGACAGGACCGCCAGCAGCAGCCCCGGTGCCCAGGAGTTGACCGCCAGCAGCCCCGCTGCCCAAGACAGGACCACCAGCAGCAGCCCCGCTGCCCAAGACAGGACCGCCAGCAGCAGCCCCGCTGCCCAGGAGGCGACCGCCAGCAGCCCCGCTGCCCCAGACAGGACCACCAGCAGCAGCCCCGCTGCCCAGGAGGTGACCGCCAGCAGCCCCGCTGCTCCAGACAGGACCACCAGCAGCAGCCCCGCTGCCCAGGAGGCGACCGCCAGCAGCCCCGCTGGCCAAGACAGGACCACCAGCAGCTGAAGCGCTGCCAAGGACACCGCCGCCACAAGCACCGCTGCCAAAGACACCGCCGCCACAAGCACCGCTGCCAAAGACACAGCCACCACAAGCACCACTGCCAAGGACACCGCCGCAACAAGCACCGCTGCCAAAGACACCGCAGCCACAAGCACCGCTGCCAATGACACCGCCTCCACAAGCACCGATGCCAAGAACACTGACGCCACGAGCACCGCTGCCAAGAACACCACCGCCGCAAGCACCGCAGGCCGATGAGCGCCAAAAGCACTGACGCTACTGAGGCTGCCACGAGCAGGATGAAGCAATCTGGGCACAAATCCCCCTCCAGAACCAGTGGAGATTCACTTCCACTACCTCAGTCCTTGGCAGGATGAAGCACTCTGGGCACAAAGCCCCCTCCAGAACCAGTGGAGATTCATATCCACTACCTCAGTCCTTGGCAGGATGAAGCACTCTGGGCACAAAGCCCCCTCCAGAACCAGTGGAGAAAGACATCCACTACCTCAGTCCTTGGCAGGATGAAGCACTCTGGGCACAAAGCCCCTTCCAGAACCAGTGGAGATTCACATCCACTACCTCAGTCCTTGGCAGGCTGAAGCACTCTGGGCACAAAGCCCCCTCCAGAACCAGTGGAGAAAGACATCCACTACTTCAGTCCTTGGCAGGATGAAGCACTCTGGGCACAAAGGCCCCTCCAGAACCAGTGGAGATTTACATCCACTACCTCTGTCCTTGGCAGGATGAAGCACTCTGGGCACAAAGCCCCCTCCAGAACCAGTGGAGACTGTTATCCACTTGTGAGACTGTGGCTTTGCACTCCCCAGGATTGAACAGTGGGCAAACCACCCACTGTAGAGACTTGTGAGACTGTGGCTTTGCACTCCCCAGGATTCGACAGTGGGCACACCACCCACTGTAGAGACTTGAGAGACTGTGGCTTTGCACTCCCCAGGATTGAACAGTGGGCAAACCACCCACTGTAGAGAGTTGAGAGACTGTGGCTTTGCACTCCCCAGGATTGAACAGTGGGCATGGGGCCCCCTCGTGGATTTGGCGTCGTGCACTCAACCGGCTGAGGTGCCCACCCTTTCCCTTCCCCCTGAGGTGCCTGTTTTATTTTTATCTAATGGCCCTGCAGTGTTCTCTCCGTCTTGTTCGGGTATCTTGTGTGGGCCTCGCCCATGCAGTGTGGGCCCAGTGGTCCACGGACTTTAAGGGTGGAATGCCTTGGACTAATATTCTTGGTGTATATATTTGTAAATAGTGTATGTATATTATTTGACTACTGAATTTTGATATATATTCAAATCATTCACCTCATTTCCTTTTGTCTTTGCATTCTTCCAGGGGGTTTGGGGGGTGTAACTGTAATGTATCATGCTGTATTAGTGTGTGTGTTGTCGCGGGTGAGGGTGGGGGTGTTGCATGTTGCGTGTGTGTGTCACTCTCTTTTCCCTCCCCCCTCCCCTGTGTCGTAGGTGCAGTACTCACCGTGGTCTTCGCCGCCAGCGTTCGTGCTCCTGGTAGAGGAGCAAGAAGATAAAGGCTGGGAAAATGTGGAGCTCTGGTTCCATGGCGTCCTGGTTCCTCGCGGGGTGTGCAGAGGTGAGCATTTTCCCTTCGAAGTCCTGTTTCCGCCGTGTTTTTGTTCGCGGTGAATCCGCCCCAGAAAAGGTGGCGGATTGGTAGGTTGTGATACTGTGGGCGGTACATTGTCCTCCACCTATTTGTTGGCGGTGACCGCCATGCTGTTTGTTTGTACCACCGTGGCGGTCGGAGTGTTAAAGTGGCTGTGTTTGTTGGCGGTTTCCGCCACTGTCGTAATTCCATTTTTTTTTCGCCGGCCTATTGGCGGTCTTACCGCCGTTTTAACACCGACCGCCAGGGTTGTAAAGACCACCTTTGTCTTTAGCCGTTTGATACTTTAAACCATCCTCATCTTATTCCTTGTCCGATATATACTTCTCCTCCTTATGAGAGAAGAGCCTTATTCTTTAGCTATGCCCTACTGCGACTTGCCTTTTCTTACCTTTGCTGATGGTGAATCGACTGATGTCCTGAGGACGAAGACTGACGCTGATTGCTGATATGTTGGAGGGGTAACTATCTGATGATAATTGTAATTGTCTGTTTGCCTTTTCTTTCTAGGTACCAACTGCTCTTTTGATAGAGGCCATAGTTAGATGTTTTTCCAAATTTGTATTTGCCAAATTGTTTTGCATGAAACCCAACATGCTGATGCTAGTTCGAAGTTAGTTGAGGAGCTCACTAATATCGGATGCAAATAGACAAATGACTAAATTCTTGCTTTGTAGAATAATGTACTAATGATACTCTGCTAAAGTTGGTTCATATTAACGTCGTGCTTCATTCTAAATGTTCATGATCTATGCTTTGATAAAGTTTTGCTTTGATTGCCAAGTTATAGTGGTTTTGACGTGCTTGTTGATATTGAATCTAATAAATATGATATTAGATTGTAACTAATAGGGAATAAACACCCTAACACATAACTAGATTTGTGTGGTTATTCATGGCTGAAAGGTCATGGTGCGTTTGTTGTATTGATCTATATTAAATGTTATTGATTAGCTTAAATGATTAGTTATTGTGAATATTGAAGGAGTTAATGACATATTGATTGTGATGCTAAAAGTATATCTTGTTCGGGGAAGTCTCCAAACGTGGTCAAAAGGTTAATTGGCCTAGACGTGTCTCCTTGTAAGTTTACTTATCAAGGTTCTGACGTGTTATCACACTGCCGCGGTCTAGGCGGTCGGACTGCCACATTACAACCTTAGTGGTCATGCTGCCAGGGAACCACCGTCCCCACCAGAAACATGGTTCCCAATGGGCTGATGGTGGTCAGAGTCGTGCTCAGCCATGGCGGCGCTGAGATCAGCACCACCGCTCTGATCACAAGTCCATTTCCCACCAACCTTTTCATGGCAGGGAACCCACCATGAAAAGGCTGGCGGAAACCCAGTGCTGGGGCCAGTGCAGGGGTCCCCTCAGCCCAGCACCCTCAGAATGCGCACAGTCTGCTACGGCAGAGGCCAATGCCGTGGCATGGCTTCTAATGGGCTGACTTCAGATTTCAGTGGTTTCTGTCGGTCAGCCCAGTGGAAACCTTGTAATAGGGCTGCAGGGGAGATGCCAGCTCAGAGAGGGTCCCCTCTCCACAGGTCTGGAGGACACAATGATCAGCAAGACATGTAATAAGGAGCTAAAGAGCCTGGAAGAGTTGGGTGTGAAAGAATGAGGTTGAATAAAAAATATGTAGGCTTGGTGTTCAGCAACTCTGCAATGTATCATCATTGCTGACAGCCTCCTAAGAGACAAATGTAGGACCCTATAATTGTTTTATTTTTTTTTATTTACAAATTAAGCATTGCTTCCAGATGACATCAACATTAGGAATTTGGACTTTGCCCCTTGCTACTTCTATTTTATTCTGATTCTCCTATTTCCTAGCAGAAAAAGTCAGGACCTTACATAAGGACTCTCACTTTATTCCATGAAAGCCATTCCAGTCAATGAACCAATTTTTTTTACAGTATAATAAGTGGCAATGCCTCCTTATCATTCAATTTCCCTACGCTATGGGGCCTACAGCAAATCAAAATTTGTGGAAAAAATTAAGGGCCTGATCATAAGACCTAAGGATGATATTGCACTCATAAAAATATAAATTTAAATGTGCAAAAAAGACCATTCTGTCACTCAGCTCATCCAACTCAACCTCTGAGTACTGAAGCCAACTAGTACTATTCACTCAGTCTAGAAAATCTGATTATAGATTATCCTCTTGTTCAACATCGATAACCCTACTTGCCATCTTTGCTGCAGTACAATTCGTCCACTTTCTCAAATTTCTGGGGTGCTCCCTGGCAAAATCACACCTCTTTCAGTGACATGTCTGTGCTTGGAGCTTGAAAAGCACCAAAGAAGGAGTGATCAGTGTTTTAGTTCACTGAGCCATTCCTATAGCACCTCCCAACCTATCAAGACTGCAAAGGGCTCTCCAAATGGCCTTGTACGTAGTTACCCACATTTCTAGGGCATTGATAATGAAATATTGTTGCTGGCAATGTCATCTAGTTAGTATTGAGTTTTGGTGTTTTGTGTGCGGTCCAAAGAACATGCTTCAGACTGGGGACATATTTACAAGCACCACCTCACACCGCCCTAGGAGGCCTTTCCCTTGAACCATACTTACAAAGTGGTGCAATGCCTGCAATGCATCACTTTGTAAACCCTTGCACCACATTATGCCTGCCCCAGGCATAATGTATGCAAGGGGGGCATTCCAACGCAGGGAGGGCCGGAAAAATGGAAATTTGCAACATTCCACTGCATCATTTCTTTCAGTCATTTTTAATGCTTGCTCTTAGCAGGCGTTAAAATTATGCACCCATTTTTATCAATGGGCCTCCCTGTGCTTTGCTGCACTGGTGTCAAAATGTTTGATGCCAGTGCAGTAAAGCACCATGATAGCATCAAAAAGTTTGACGCTAGTGTCCTAACGACCTTCATGGAGCACTGTATTGTAAATACTGTACAACCATGGTGTTGTTTGGTGTGGCAGGGGTGCCTCAAGAAAAGTGGTGAATAGGGACTGATGCACCATTTTCTTGTAAATATGCTCTTAGATATGACTGCATGTAGAAGCATCTTACGCATTAAGCAGATTGGACAGAATCACCATGAGTGTGAGTCATAGCTATACAGGTAGTATATTCAAACTATTATGACTTAAGGTCTTCTCTTTGTCTATTTGTCAGTTTTAGTGCTCATCCAAGTCTTTATTGCAATTCCTAATTCAAGATGTTATTCCCATGATTTCACATATGTCAGGGAGAGAGATCCCACTATTTTTTCGGGGGAGTTGGGGGGGGGGGAGTCTGCAGCTATTAGAGAAGACCAACCCCTGGTGGTGCTGTTAAACCACCAGTAAAACACTATGTGGAGTCTACTAAAGAACAAACAAAGCCCATACCCCTTGAAACTATAAAGCTACCAGAAAAATACTATTTGGAGTCCAGGAATAGAACCCTAACCACTGGGGGCACTGCTACACCATCAATAATATTGAAGTGCAATCCTAGTAGCCAACCATGGATTTGCTTATTTGCACCCCCTCCAAGCATTTGTGATTGAGTTGTACATAACTGTACGAGGAAGGTGATTGAAAGAGGAGGAGGGTGGTGACGATGAGGACAGTGGTCTCAAGGAAGTGAAAGGGACAGCGGTGGCTCTTCCGCAATGACAGAGGAGCGTCACCCCCCTGGCTAAGAATGCTGGGACACCAAAACAGGAAAGGAGCATCAAGGGAGGCAGCAGGAGACAGCAGTGAAGGGAACGGTAAGTCTTTTAAAAATTATTTTATTATTTTTCCGTCCATCGCCCGCCCCTCCCCTTGATATTTGCAGTGGCTGCTGCTGGGTAGGGCTCTGGCCTAAGGCCCTTTACATGCCTTAAGGGGCCCAAACATGGAAGGTGCATCATAAACCTTCTGTATTTGGATCATATTTGTAACAGCAGGAATACCTTGAATTTGTTTGGATTATGTTGGGTTTAATGGGTTTTCATTTTGCAGTCCCTTTAAACAAAAACAAGCTCATATATCGCTCTTAATAACAGTGCCATGTTTTATTACTAATAACACCTGTGATGTACTGTTCATAATAAGCACCCAGTGTCTACAGTCATAAAGATCACTTTGCAAACAATGACTTTACCTTTCATAAAGATGCATGCAGGCGCAGAAGCAATTCAGCACTCAAAGAATATAAATATTTTTGCTTTAACACCGGTGTACTTCATTGCTCTTTCAAAGCATCTAATTAGCAGTAAGCTGAAGCACAACACAGCACCAGAAAAAAACAGTATAATAGTTGTGGGTTAGAGTTAATGTCCCTGGATGGTAATGGCGGCTGATACCAACGCTGCAATAATCATGCTAGCTGCTGCTAAATATGGACAGCTAATGTCAGAATGCACTAAATACCATACCATAATAATAATAAGGGGGCTAGCAAGATGCCCTCACTTTTGTGAAGCTCATGCCACTGGAGGGCTAAATCTGATAAAATCTGTCCTCCTGCACCACCCTTAGGCAGCCTAACCATCTCCTTCAGGCCTTGTTGTCTCCTGGCATCTGCAGATTGGCAAACGCCTATGGAAATAAGGATTGTGGCACCAAGAATGACTTTTCTGTTCCGGCCGCCCTGGAAAACAATATGGCGGCTGGAAGTTCACCCATTCTCCCCCCATCTAGCAGTGCCACAGAAGAAGACTTTGGCTTGCTGGGTTGTCAGGTGGACACTGTTAGGCCCCTCATCACATGGCCTGGTCTGGAGGTTGGCCTAGGCCTTGCTGCATGAGGTTCCTCAGCCTCACTTTGAGCTGGTGAGTGACTGGATTCAATTACTTTCTCAAGACGGGGTATGCTGGAGACACAGTGCCTCAGGGCTGTGACTGGCCTGTGCTAACTTAAAGGATAGGTGCTGAAGCCCTGTAGTGGCCTAGCGTGTGAGCCTGGCTTTGCCGATGATGCCGCCTCATGGTATTGTCAGGTTGCAAGGCAAACCTCTGTTGTAATTGCAAGCCCCCCCCCCCCACAAAAGGACTACTCACAGATTGAGCTATGTCACACACAAGGACAGGAGAATAATGTATGGACTGTGACCTTGGAGTCTATACCCAGGTTCCCACTGAAACCCTGGGACAAGATCAGTCAATCTCTAAGATTCCCCCATCAGCTGTAATATGACTGTGATCGGCATAAGGGTAACATACCCTGGGCCCCTGAACTTTGACAAAGCTACTACACAAATTGCCTCAAACATAGGAAAGGTGGACTCCAAGCAGCCTGAACTACAATTTAGACCCAGATTAGGTTCAATGATGGAAGGTTTTGATGCAGCTCTGGAAACACACATGTTTCTACCATTGATTCAGGTGTAAACCAACCTATGCAGGAACACCTTGTTTCCATTGATAGTAAAGGCCTGATTATGAGTTTGGTGGTCTGACCACCAGACCGCCAAGGCCGAGGACCCAAAAATACTGATGCCACGGTGGTCTCCAGACCGCCTTATTATGATGTATGCAGCCTGAACTGCCAACAGTCAAAACAAATGGCTGGCTGCCAGCAGTGCAGTGTCCTGGAATCTTGGCGGTGCATACTCCGTCACTGTCATGGCCACATGAAACTGCCAAGCCCATTACAAAAACACAATCGACATGGCAGTCTCCTTACAGTGGTCAGCTGATGGCAGTCAGCAACTGCGGTACACATTCAGCAAAGCAACAGACAAGTGCCCATTGGATGGATTAAAAAACAACACAGCTGACATACATTGACCCAGTGGACACAACTGCAAATCACACGATAAAACACACCCCTTCCCATACCATGATCCTTTGCCTCTTCACAGGAAGAAAGAGACCAGAGTCCACCAATTTTTCTCCTCATTGATAGATAAGGCACCCCTTTTTTTGCCATCCCATTTAACACCTTTAATGCACTTTTGTCCATTTACACACTATATCACTTTTTTTGCTAAGTAAATCCCTTTCACCCACTTTAATTTACATCCATGTCACGTCCCAGAAATCCCAATTTTTCTGAAGATGAGTTGAGAGTCATGGTGGATTAAATCATACGAGTAGAGCCACAATTGTATGGAGTACAAGTCCAGCATACCCATCTCAGTAGGAAAATGGAAATGTAGCAAAGGATAGTCGACAGAGTGAATGCTGCAGGCACCACCCTGTGCACAAAGGAGAACATTAGTAAGAGGTAAAACAATCTGATGGGGAAGATGCATTCCGTGCCCGCCATACAACACATGGAGTCCCTGAAGATGAGTGGTGGGCCTCCCAGTGTCCAATTACAACTCTTTCCCTGGGAGGAGAAGGTCTTGGCCATCCAGCATCCTGATAGCTTGAAAGGAATAATTGTAGGAGTGGAGTCTGGTAAGTTACAACACAAAAACTGTCACAAATCTTCAATGTCCAGTATGCTCACATATCACCTTTTGCCACTGTGTTGTTCATCTATGTTCCCAACATGCAATACCCAGAGTTGCAGAGGTGTAAGCTTCTCAGTGTACATTGTCGTACATAACATCACATGGATCAATCCCCATTACACGCCAAATGTTGGAATGGGGTCTGTAAGTGTTTCAATATCAAAAGATTATCCCAGGACCCATGACATGTCTCAATAGATATGTAAGACTAAACATTTGTCAAGTGTTGAGAAGTACAAAGAGTGACATGACTACGACTATCAGAGGACTCTCTTTCTGTATCTCAAACCAACAGGCCTTTCTGCACTTGTCCAAATATACCTGTGTGCCATCTCTCAAATGATGTACCCTCCCTTGGGGGTGTAGTATTTGTGTAGTGTGGGGAGTTAGCAAGTGACATGACTACAACAACCAGGAGGCCCTATTTCTGTAGTTCAAACCGACAGGCCTTTCTGTACTTATCCAAATACACCTGTGTGCCAACTCCCAAATGCTGTACCCTTCCCTGGGAGTTTAGCATTTGTGTAGTGTGGGAAGTCAGCAAGTGACAAGACTACAGCCAGCAGGAGGCCCCGTTTCTGTACCCCAAACCTGAAGGGCCATTCTGCACTTGTCTAAACACACCTGTGTGCCATCTCTCAAATGATGTTCACTCACATGAGAGTGAGCAATCTACATATCATGCTCAACTCAGAGACATGACGATCTACATAGCTTGCTCATGTCCTGGTATCCCAAAATGAAACTATTGAGGACAGGAATGACACCTTACCAAGTTTGGACATCAAGTATTCCTACAGCATTAACCTGCTTCATCAGATTGGTAGCGAGTCAGCACTGCTCATGTGATGGCTACAGCTACATATACAACAAAGTTGTGTGTCCACCTGTATTTCATACAACTAGGCACTGGAATGATCAAATACACATGTCTCCTCTCCATTGTGTTGGATCAACTGTTTCCAATATGTCACGTTCATTCCCTCATCTAAAGTGCAACCAATCAGCACATCTAATGAGCTGCTTGAGTCTAATAGTTTCTGCAAGCTTCACACTTGTCATGTCAACAACTTTAATACCATGGTAACATAGCACAATCAGCAAACCTACCAGTTAATATTGTCAAGGTCTCTATTTACAGTGACACAAAACTTGTGGATGTAGATTACCCACTTCAACCAATACCAAACAACTCTATTTCTCAACAGGTCAAGCTGGCAAAGTACCTGGTCAGACATGTCCATCGACCAGACCCCCACGCCACTTCTGCATAAAGCCCTCAGTGATGATGATGCTTCTGGACATATGGGCATGGATGTCGGTCCTGGCCAATCTGGGCCGCCTGTTCAGACAGTGACTGTGAGTCTCATTGTGCCCACAACAACATCTCCCACCCTAGTTGCTTCAACATCACAGACAACAACGTGCCCCCCAACCTGTGCACCTAGCACAGGTGCCACAATAGTGTGCCCCCCCGTCCTGGATCTTCAGGTGCAAATCAACAATGCTGACACAGGGTCCAGGACACAGTTGGACAGTGCACCATATGCCAAGGGCACATGCTCATGGGGATAGGGTCCTTGGGAGGGATGGAGTGGGTCAGCAGAGTGAGGCCACTGTGTCGACTCGTGATCAGGATACAATCAACCAAGTCTTGGGGGTCTATCAGGAGTCCCAAGGTGTGATGGGACATGTGCTTACCGAACTTCAAGAAATCAAGCAGCAGCAGAAGGACATGAACCAACATATGGAGGACCATTGTTTTAATATGGCCACCCTAACAGGAGTGATGAAGGACATCTATACAACCCTGAGCAAGGCTTTTCCCCCACCATCTACCCCTTTTGTTTGCCAACTACATCAAGCCCGAGTACATCTGCAGCAGACATAGGAAGGGAAACACTGCCAGCAGACCAACCATCCTCAGACACCCCTGCCTCTGCAGCAGCTGAACCCCCCTGCCCTCGCAAGCAGGAACTCCATGTAAAAATCCAGGAGGTGAGGATGGCAAGACACCCACAACTGCCAGCAAGAAACCTCATCCTTAATGTCCTCCTTTGTGTGTCACACATTCAGCTTGTGGACTGATCTTAAACACCATTCCATTTCTGATGGGAGGAGTATTCTGGTCTTCGGACTTTCGATGGTGTGGCATCTACTCCTATGATTTAATTCACCATGACCGATCTCTTCACTTTTCATTTGTTACCCTTTGCCACAGGTTTGTTTTCACCCTTAACACTGTCATAAATTAAAAAGTCACAAAGTCATTGTTGTCTGTCTTAAATTTCACATTTAGCAATGTAGATATGTAAGAACACGTGAACCACACAATTAAAAAACAAGATACTTGTGGAAGCAGGGATATGTGGCATGTACACTGTGTCCAGCTCAGGATAACAGCTATTCCACAAAAACACATACATGCAAATGTCTTGTCAAAGAAGAAATTGTATTACTTTGTTCAGTTCATAGGCTGTCAATATGTTTGAAACATAGCAATTCGTACATAATGAATCACACTGGGTAAATGATCAAATTTACATGTACAGACCTCCAGACCATGGAAGGAAGGGATATATCAAACATTGTCCTGTAGAATAGGCAAACATGAAATTGGATGACGTCATCAGCTAGAGCCATATCGCCTACCTCACAAAAGGAATCCAACATCATACAATGCCAGACTCAGACAGATGGCAGTACAACAGTTTCTGATCACTGGATCATTACAATCCAGTGCTTCTGCATCTGGAGGTATGACCCAACCAAATGTCAGTGATGTGCCACAGACACTTTGGCCTACAGTGATGAAACACATCAACAACTATATATAGTTAATAAAAAATAAGTGTTAAGCCAATGTAAAGGGAACCTAACATGATTTTGGCTTAGGACTACATATTTTCTGACCCCATGATGACACATGATGCAATAGGGCTACCACATGACAAGGAACAAGTGCAATGAAGTCTTTGACAATTCCATCCTATCACTGTGCAAGCTGTCTTGGCACAGGTATTGTATACCCAAAGTCTGTGACCTACACTCTCAGGAACAATCTATGTTCACTTTGTATGTCCCAATGAAGATGTCATGGTGAAGGTACCTGAACAAATGCAAAAACAAGTATAGTTATGCAACCATACATATGACACAATTCACATAGCAAACGTATGGAGAACACAGTCCATGTTATAAATCACACACAAAGCAACACCTTCCAAATGTAAATGTGTCAAAAGCTTCCTCATCAGACACACATTGCTAGTGTTTGCCTGAGCTTCAGCTTCTGAACTTTTCCAACAAATATAGTCCTCACATCATCACAACAAGAGTTAATTGTACAGTCAAAATCATGACATACACTCATGAGAGGAATTTGGCATTTCCGGACACCACAGGCTTCCACAGGCTCCCCCTCCTCTGGGATGTAAGGGACATTCCTCACAGGGTGAAGTTATAGAGCATGCAGTCAGGGTCGGATTGGGATAAAAAAAACAGTCCGGGTACCCCAAAAATAGTGGCCCACATTAGCGGATCACAGTGTTTCATGAAATAATGATGAATTCATATCAGGGGGGGCTCATTTTTGCAAATATGTGTGGTAGATAAAGCATTTGGAGCTTATAGTGGGTAGCAACATTGGTCAAGAAATACTGTATCTTTAAAAGCTGAATACATACTTGCAGTGTCAATCATAGAAATCCAGCTCAAACCCAAGACGTAAGGGTTTAGGACAGCTTGCATTGGTTAGTCCTCTGGGTACGGGAGTGGGGATGATAGGTGAATGTGATTGTTCTCTGGGTTTGGTGACCTGTGGTCCTTCTGGCTTGACAGAGTAACAGAAAACACAGGGCTAGGTAAGTCAGATTAGATTTGGAGGTGTTAGTTGTGGCCTGCCTTCTGCCTGGGCCTCAGGAACTGGAGTAGGCTACTGAAGGCCTTGGTTCAAGCCAGGATTCCTTTCTCAGAAGGAGGAGATGACTGGACATAAGGAGTTGAAGAAATGGCCGGAAACACAGTCTTTTGAAGCAGGTTCTCCTGTCGACCTGCAGGGCTGATTAGCTATTTTCTTAGTTCTCCTCCTGCAATGTTTTGATTAAATGCTGCTGGTAGTTGTAATTGTAGAATCCAGGTGCTTTATTGCTCTTGCCTGGCAAAAGCAGGCATAGAAATTAGGAGGCAGGAAGGACATATTTAATTATCCCTTCTCTTCCCTACAGAAACCGCACTTTGCTGACTGAATGAGAAAGGAGTGACGGGACAGCCTGGACACACAAACCCCATCCATGTCTTCTATTTTCAGTTACATCTTAAGGATGTATGGGGGCCCAGGCAGAACCTATTTTGGGGCACCTATTTAGGACAGCTGTGATTTTTTAAAATCAATTTTCAGTTAATGTAAGCCTTCATCATGTCAAACAACACTATATTACATGTTAACTTTCCAGTAACACAGCCAAAAGCTTGAGCTACCTTGTATCTGCCAGCCAAATAGTATCAAAATGAAGTTTGAACAAGCATTGATAAAAAATGTACGCTCAACTGCAAAAAGAAACGGTTTTGTCATGCAAAAACAATTCTTCATGTGCAAATCACTATCTAATCCACCAGTTCCTCTCATTCTAGAAAAGGCACAGTAAGGGGGGCTTGGTGGACCAGGGCATAACATTAAAATATATGCACATAGTGCTTCAGATTGTGGCTTTGATTGATGAATATCTACAGTCTACATAAATCTCTCTTCACCACTTTTCCGCTGCAGACATGAAAATCAAAGTACTACTCTGAGGATTTTCACTGTTATATTGGGTGAAATAAAATAATGTTCTGCTTAATTCTCTTCCCCTGCCTTGTCCCTCCTTTCTTTCACTGGTTTGACAGTAAGCTTCTCCTATGCTGAGTAAGCAAAATTGAAAGGACAGAGATGTAATGAGAATGTTCTAGTGAGATGTAGAGGGACAAGGGAGGTAAAACTGAGATGATATAGAGAGATGAGGACACACAGGAAGGGAATTATAAGGAGACCAGAAAAAAGATATGGAGATGTAGGAAGAGGTAGATAGGAAAAGGGATATAGAGTGATATATAAGATTTTGGGGTGAGGCAGAGAGGTAGTTATATATAGAGGGAGCTAATAACAATGAAATGTAAGTAAGAGGGTGGGGTACACAGAAGGGTGAAGTAGAGGGAAAGGTAATGTAGGAAGAGGGTTGCTGTAGGAGTACCCAGGCAAAAATATGAGGCAGTAATATATGGAAATGCACGATAGAGACAGCTGTGAGGTAGAGAGAGGGGCAAAATGATAATAAAAGTACAGAAAGATTGGTTGGGTAAAATGTGCTGTTAGGTAGAGAGAAAGGTAGGTTGAGAAGAGTGAACGTAAGAAAAGGAGATTATTTGTAA
This sequence comes from Pleurodeles waltl, assembly GCF_031143425.1. Lineage (NCBI taxonomy): Eukaryota > Metazoa > Chordata > Amphibia > Caudata > Salamandridae > Pleurodeles > Pleurodeles waltl. The sequence continues at coordinate 856,083,712 of NC_090440.1, forward strand.
TAAAAAGAAGTGAAGTAGAGACAGAGGTGAGGTGGAGAAAAAGAGTGGGAGTTGAGATCGATAAAGAGTGAAAGTGTGAAGAAGAGCGAGAGAGGTGAAGTAGATGGATATAAAAAGAAAGAGCCAACGATGTGAAGCACAGAAGGCGTGTTTAAAGGTGGACCAGAGAGAAAGAGATTAAAGACAGAGAGAAAAGCAATGATAGTTTAAAAAGATGACTAGAGGTAGTGAAATAATTCGTGATAAAAGAGTACGGTTGTGAGAGAAGCAACACAATGGGATTAGAGTTAGAAAGAAGTGGAGAGGTGAGGGAGTGTTCAAATGATACGAAAAATTGAGAGGTTGGGAAGTGTGAAAGAGGGAGAAATGTGACGGGAGAAAGATGAGGGAGTGTATGAAATGTGAAGTAGAGTGAGAAATGAGGGAGAGAGATAGGTGAGAAAGGTAGAGAGAGCTGAGACATACAGATAGAGTGGTGAGGTAAAGAAATAGATGAAACAGATGAGGCAGAGAGAGTGAGAGAGGCAAAGCAGTTGGAGGAGAAAGACAGTTCAGTAATATGAAAAGGACTGCCAGGTGCTGAGAAAGGGTGCAGTAGTGTCAGGGTAGGGAGGGTGTGGAGTTAGACACAGAGTAGGGGACAGAGAGGTAGAGACAGGTGGGATTCAGAGAGGTATATTTGGAAGAAAGAGGTGTTGTGGACAGAAATGTGGTAGAAAGGGCTGAAATAGAGATTGGGGTAGGCACATACATTCTAGATATCAGTGAAGAGAGAGGGAAAATTTTGGTGACCGACGAGGTAGAAAGAAATGAGGCGCACAAAGAGGGGTAGAAAGAGATGAAGTAGAAAAGATGTAGTACAATGAGAAGGGAGAGGTAGAGAGAGGTAAGGTGAATAGAGGGAGGTGAGGTAAAGCGTGAGAAGAAAGTAGACAAAGAAGAAGAGAGCTCATTAAAGAAGGATGATGTCAAATAGTGAAAGATGCTAGAACAGGAGATGGGTAAGAGGAGAAAGAAAGGCAGAGAGAAAGGTAGCAAGTGGTGAGACATAGAAAGGAAGAGAGACACAGTTACAGACTGACATAGGGAGTGAAAGGTGTGAGAAAAGAGAGCAAGAGCTCATTTTATTAGGAGGACTTTGGGAGGTTTGGGCCTTTGCAATTGTCATCAATGAAGATACAATGCAGTGAGGAAGGTGCCCAGCAGTGCTTAATTTGTGCTTGTTGTTTCTGGTGTGGAGCACCAGCACTTATTTTTGAGGGCTGGGACTTATTTTTCTGCCTCAAGCATTTACTGTGAGCAAAAGACATATATGGGAAAGAAGGAGGAAGAGAAAAATTAAAAAGCGTCACAATGGGAGAAAGCAGAAAACAGAAAGCTTCAAGAGTAAGCTGAAGGGGCAGGGAGTGGCTTTAAATGAATTGAAGAGGCCCAAGATGGCTTCAGGATTACGATGCCTCAGTATTCTGTGTTCACATTTAATTGCAGCAGCCATGTGTTTAAGAGGAGGGCCTTGGACACTGACACGTTTTTATTTACAAATTAAGCACTGGTGCCCAGTCATAGAGAGGAGAGTGCAGAGGGTATCCAGCTATGGGGAGGGGAGAGAGGAAGGTGCCCAGCCATAGGGAGTGTTGCATAGCCTCTCATTATTCTAATGAAACTACTGGATTTGAGCTGCAGAATCACCTGCAGTGTGGGGGACTGAGTCTAACCCACTACAGGTGACACCTAGCTCGGCTAGCTAGCAGTGCCTCATCTGTACCCAAGAGCAGAGACTACTGGGCAGCCGAGCGCATGACACAATCGACTCCTCAGGTCACTCAGATTGCATCTGTTTCTCTCATTACATTAGGCTCACATATACAAGGTCAAGCAGAGGCAGTATATGTTTCAATAAGGTTTTAATGAAGCAACTGCATCTTAGATAATAAAGCATGTACTGCAATAACCAGGATGATGAAGCATGACAGGATTAAAATTGTGACAAGGAGAGTGAAGCATAAAAATAACGCTACTATATTGTCACTAGAGTCATTAATATAGTACCTACCTAGGCTATATTAGAGCATAGCATGTTAGATTGTGCTTCACTAGGTCCTGGTTACAGCACAAACCTCCTGCTGGCACAAGTTTATTTTTGCCTGTGACTTGGAATTTACGATCATTCTGTCACGTAGGCTCTCATTATTCTAATGAGACTACTGGATTTGAGCGACAGAATGGCCTGCGGTGTGGAGGGCTGAGTCTAACCCACTACAGGTGACTACTGTCGGCCTAATCCGGGTTTTGCTCCAGCTAACTAGAAGTGCCTCATCTCTACCCAAGAGCAGGGATGATTGGGCAGCCGAGCGCATGACACAATTGACTCCTCAGGGAAATCGTGGTCACTCAGATCGCATCCGTTTCTCTCATTTACATTTGTCTCACATATGCAAGGACAACCAGGGGCAGTACATGTGTCAATAAGGTTTTAATGAAGCAACTGCATCATAGATAATAAAGCATGTACTGCAATAACCAGGACGATGAAGCATGACAAGATTAAAATTGTGACAAGGAGAGTAAAGCATAAAAATAAAGCTACAATGTTGTCACTAGAGTCATTAAAATAATTCCTACTTAGGCTGCATTAGAGCACAGCATGTTAAGCTCTAGGTTTGCCTGTCAGGTTCCCCTGGCAAGACATCATCCCCCATACCTGAGCAAGAGGCCTGTAGCCTACAGAAGCAGCTGTAGCAAAGCGTTCAGCAATCAGCATACAGTCGTGGTCATCTGGCTGGAATCTCCCTCTAATGTATATGTGACAGAGAAGTGTTTTATAATAAATCAGCTGATGTTCTGGTAAAATGTCCCTAGGTAAGGATCTGTATGTTTCTATGAACACTAGAGACAAAGCGATACCAAGTTTACCGGCAACCTATCTTACTGCAGCCTTGAGAAAAGCACAGAGTGAAAGAAATGTCTTGTTTAGGAACGCAGTGCTGGCCTAGGCAAAGAAAAGCTAGATAGAGAGAAATAAAACAAGACCACAAATGTGGTTATTGCTGAAATAATAAACAAATCTGAATAAAATATATCTAGGTTAAAGTGCACAGCAGCAGGCCTAGTGTGCTCAAATAACGTGCATGGAGCTATAACTAAAATGGCTACACAACAGGAGGAGTGAGAGGAAGGTGCCCAGCTACAGGGAGGAGAGAGAGGAAGGTGCCCAGCTATAGGGAGGAAAGAGAGGAAGGTGCACAGTTATAGGGAGAAGAGAGAGAAGGGTGCCCAGCTATAGAGAGAAGCGATAGGAATGTGCCCAGCTATAGGGATGAGAGTGCAGAGGGTGTCTGGCTATAGGGAGGAGAGAAAGGTAACTGCCCAGCTATAGGGAGGAGAGTGCGGAGGGTGCCCAGCCATCAGTAGGTGAAGCGGGAAGCTTGAATGTCCCTTAATCATAGAGAAGAGAAGAACATCACCCAACATTTTTAAGACCCTTAGTAGAAATGCAGGTATTGCCTCATTGAAGTATTACCAATATGTTTAGAAGTGATATAGCTTTCCTATTACAAACCTCTTTGAAGTGGCAGCCAGTGATACCTGCTCAAATGTGGCAGTACTCACTGGATGTACTGAGCCTATTATAAATGCCCTTGCGCACCCTTATAGATGGGGAATGATTATATTCAACTTCCTTCACTGCTGAGCTATAGGACCTAAGCAGCAGTTTGTGTAGAGACCTTGTGAACTGCCCCATGAAGGCGTCAAGGGAATGGTTGCTGTTGTTATTAGTAATGTACTCAAGAGGGCTCGCGGAGTTGTGACTGTTGCTGACATCTGTTGCGACGCGCAGGTCAAGTGTCCTAATAAAGGATAAACAAACTTGATCTAGGAATACTGAGTACTTTTAAATGGGGTAAATGTGACACTTGTCCAGATAGTGCTTAGCAAAATGCAAAGTGAAGCGCTGATGAAAGCACTTGGCCATCCTCTACAAACACACAGTACAGATAACCAGGTAGTCATATCATGTCTAGACATGCAGCTGCAGCTCTTGCATCACAGAAAAAGAATGCCCAACAGTTGTATACCCCCAATGAGCGACACCAGTGAGGCATAAGGCCTGCTTCATTTTTGTCTGATCTCTCACTCTCCTTTTTTATGCAACAGAATTCTCTACCTCTCACACACTCTTTATCTCTGTACCTCTCATTCTCCTCTTTCACTGTCTCTAATCTTTCGATTTCTCTTCCACTCACTTCTGTTTCTTTTTCTTCTTTATCTTTCTTTCCCCGTTCTGCAGCACAACTGTTCTATCTCCCCACACAGCACTTTCTTTTTCTCATCTTTGATCTTCCTGTCTTTCTTTGCCTCTCTTTCTCTTGCCATTGCTCTGTCTCTTTCCCATCTATACCATAGCTCACCCCCTATGCCTGTCTATCTCTCCCCATTCAGCTTGTCCTCTACCCATTCTTCGCCCCCTCACTCGTAAACGTCTCACTCCATCTGCCTATCTGCCTTTGTCCAGGAAGTCCCAATGGGCAGGGATCAGGGCAGTACCAATCCAGTCTCCTAGGGGAAGGTGGGGATTTGAAATGGCCCACCTCACCCACGCTACAGGGAGGCTGCCTAGGACCGCCTGCCCCCCCACCACAATGCTCTTCATGGGGAGCTAGGCAGGGGAGAGGTCAGAGGTAGAACACTTTAGGCCTCCTACAGAGAGGTGAGGGGTGATACTAGCTCTTCACACCTGTGCTCCAGTGAGGCGGCTCTTTCTCTCTGCTCTCCTGTCACAGGAATCAATCTGCATTCATCAAGTGTGGCCGTATACGGACCAAACCAGCCCAACACTAACTGACCCAGCAAGGGTCAACAAGGGACAGATAGAGACAATGACACAGGGGATGGGGAAGAGAACGTCTTTCCCTGCTGCAGGCTTTCAGAAAGGGTGATTAGCACCCCTAGAGTCAAAGCCTCGGCAATGCCAGACAACATAGCTGATCCCAAAACCCTTCAAAACGGGCATCATCAATGCACCTAAAAAATCGGCCCAGTAGTGGGCCTCAGGCACTGGCCCACCGGCCGATGCCCGAATGCCCGTGTTACCAATCTGACCCTGCATGCAATACAACACGGTGATGTGAAACACCTTCCCGTATGAGTAGAGGAGCGCTCCCCCACTCTTGTCCAGGCTGCGAAATCTGGCCTTCAGGAGCCCAAAAACCCACTCAACTGGTCACCATGTTCTTCAATGAACCTCATTTAAGCGGACTTCCCCGGGTGTTGTTGGATTCCTTAGCAGTGTTAAAAACCAAGGGCTGTTGGATATGCTGAGTCTCCTGTTTTGTAAGTAGGAAAAGGTGCCACAATGAGTCACAAATTTCCTGATTGTAGCACATGACATTGCACACACAAGATCACAACAGATGTGACTTAATAACTAGCCAGGCCCTCTCTATTTGCAGCTGTCCATCAGCTGGGGTATGGTGCTGTTCCACATTACAAAGAAATCATAGGCTGAACCTGGGAACCGGGCACAGACATTTGAAATGTACAAATCTGACAAGCAGACAACTTGCACGTTGATCAAACGGAAGGGCTTCCCACTGCAATAGACTTGTTCACTGGTATAAGGTGGCACTTATGCAATATGGGTGCCATCAATGGCTTTCACAACATGTGGGAGGCAACCTAATCCATAGAAGTCAACCTTCATACTGGCTAAAACCTCACATCTGGGGACCCTGCTATCGCTGTCAATGTGTTTCACCATTGCTGATAGTACATCTTTTAAAACACCATTAGACATGGGTTGCAACACACCATCAGATGTAGCCACTGAATATTGAAATGACCCTGTGACCAGGAAGTGTAATACTGCCACGAGTCTCACAATGGGTGGTATATATGTTGGATTATTGTTTTGAGGCATGAGATCTGGCTCCAACTGATGACTTAGATCTTGGATTGTTTGTCTATTCAGACAGAACTACTTTATTATGTCACATGCTTTCATGGTCTGGAGGTCTAGAAATGAATGGTAGACTGGAGATTGTTGTCTCCTCCCCCTCCCATGGTGCCTATTTGTGGAATGAAATGAGTTGTAGCTTTAGTCACTGTGTCCAGACCAACATATCTGACGAGTAAGACCAAAGACATGTGACAACACATTACTGACTGGAAATACATTACACACATTACACATCAAAACTGTCTACTACTCAAGGTCCAGCTATGATCCCCATGGTTGTCTAGACGTGTGTCTGCAACATATATATGCTCATAACACACCTATCTGCTCCACATGTCACCCTTGATATTGTACAGTTTATTCCAACCACCAAAACTATTGTCTCCGGTGTGGTACAGTGTACAAAATGGCAGATGCCTGACCTTGTTTATTGGACTTTAGGAACCTCCAGTCGCAGGCAGAAGTTGACCACGTGGTAGGCAGTTGCAACTGTTGTGGGGACAGACATAGGCTAAGGTTGTTGACTGTGATGATGGAGGCTCAATGGCTGTGCCCATCAATGGTGATGACTGCGTAGGTGGCATACATGTTCCACGAGGTTTGGGAAATAACTCACTTGCCTCCTGACACTGCTGCCATCAACACTTCCACCACTTCAGCTACTGTGTTCCACCTCTGGGAGCAAGCATGCCAGGCCAAGCAGGTGACAGGGCCCCTGCCTTTTCTCCAGAGGAGCTGGATAAACTTGTTGAAGAAGCCTTTCCCCTGTATATTCAGATCTATGGCTCACCAGAGCCACATACATATTTGACGATGTTCAAAACCATCCTTTTCTTTCTCATAGGCTACAATCTGCCTCTGATTCCCAGTGAGTTCTTTGGATGCCTATTGTCACAATCTGAGGTCCATACATATGATGTACAGGTTGTGGATTGTGGCGCCCTGTATACTCTGATTCTGTCAAATGACCATTGTGTTGTGTGATGTGTGATAAGCTATAGATCCTCCTTGAGTTGCATTCATATATCTATGCAAGTAAACGTTACAGCTAAACAATGATATATCTGATGATAGTAAATAAAACAGTAAATATATTTGCATTACAGCAGGAGCCTTGTATGTGTACTGTTAGAGTCAGTTGAGGATGTTGTTAGCAATTTGTAAAGTCACACAAATCACTGAGTCCAGATCAGGTTTTGGCAAACTGTGGTATCAGACCAATGTAAAACTCACTGAGCCCTTCAGAGTACTACACAACCCCAAACTTACATATAGGATGGCCACAGGATGTACTGTCATACACAGAAGTGATGGAAATTTGCTGCTCATGTAGGTTCTGTGTGCTCAGCCTACAGAGACAAAGGATGGTCAAAGACTTTTCACAGTATGGGACATAGCCCAGGCTGGTGCACAGTAACTATGGCTATGCAACTAAGGTAATGGTCCCACTCCTTGTTGACCTTCTGATCCTTGGATGTGGTCAAAATAGGCCCTGACCTGGTACTTATTTCCACTGACCGCCTTTGACAATTTGTGCCATTGCCTAATGACAGGCCCCTTACTACCACACATTTGTTGTCACCTTTCCAGAGGACATGTTTGTACAGCACAGGTGTTTTATAGCCATTTTAGTGATGTCTATGGGCTCCTTATTTTAGTTCTTAGGCCTGCCATTTGTGCCCTTCAGCCCAGTTACATTTTATTCTGCTTCATTTTTAGGGTCGGGCCTGCGTCGCATGCGCTTGCACATGCGTTTCGCTAAGCAAGACGCTTTAGTAATTAAAAAGGGCTCGGAGCCCTGTCCACATCACGTCAGTGTTTGTCATTGGCTTGTGGGCTTGCCTATTAGAATCTGCTTGATTTCATTAGTGGAAGGCATGCATACGTCATGCATTTTCCGGTGGATAGCCCTCCTCAAGCGCATTGACCAAGTACAGAAAACATGCGAGGCTCGCTGTTTTCTGTCCGGCTCGTGGACTACTTTTTCTCTATTTTCCCAGCGCGATCTCGCTTGGCAGAAGTCGAGGGCTTTACATAATATGGACCCTGTTACACAGTCAATTGCACTTTTTCTGGTTAGTACATAAATGCACTTTTGCCAATAGGTTTCATTACCAGTGAAAAGTCGGGTTAGGAGTTTACAACGCTATAAGCTCTAACACAAGCAAACGCGAGACCCGTTGCATTGCAAATGCTTGTTATTATTTCTGAATAGGCCACATTTGTGATGTTGTTTTATTTTCTTTATCTAGTTGTTCTTTCACCTAGGAAAGCATTGTGTTCCTTAGAAAGACATTCTTTTCACTTTGTGCTTTCCTCAAGGATGGAGTGAGTTAGGGGTGCAGGCACCAGTGGTACACGGCGTCTCCAATATTCACAGAAATACATATATCATTATGTGGGGACATTTTCTCAGAACATTAGCTGTTTTATTATAGAACCATTTCTCTGTTCCATGTGCATTAGAGGGAGATTCCAGCCAAATGACCACAACCGCATGCTGATTGACTTTTCTACAGCTGCTTGCTCACACTACCAGTTCCCTGGCCTACATGGGGATGGTGTCTATATAGACAATAGGCTTCCTTGCTCAGGTATGGTAGATGATTTCTTCCCATGGGGGAATCCTGAAGGGCATATTAGGGCTTGTCCTGCTGTGCTTTAACATAGCTTAGGTAGGAATCGCATATAGTGTGCATATTGACAGTATGGTGGGAACTTTCTTGTTTTTCACTTTCCCTGTCACCATTTTGCTTCTAGTATATTTCATCATGCTCATTATTGCATTTCATGCCATTTTATCTAAGATGCAGCTGATTCAATAAATCTTATTGAACCATTTTCTGCCTCGGTTTGTCTTTGCACGTTTGAGACTAATGTAACTGAGAGAAAAGGATAAGCTCTGATCCACCACGATTTCCCTGAAAAGTCATTATGTCATGCGCCTGGTTGCCACAATTCATCCCTACACTTGGGTGGAGATGAGGTGCTGCAAGTTGGCTGGAAACAGATTAGACCGACAGTTATCACATGGTGTGGGACTGGACTCAGTTCCCCATAATTCAGGTGATGCTGCCACCTAAATCCAGCAGCCTCATTAGGACAATGAGAGCCCATGCATCATGGCGCCTCCAACGTTTGGTCAGGCACTGATTTTTGGATCCTCTTGTTTATTTCATAAGTGATAAGCCCAAAGTACAGATAGTTGGTCAATGCAGGGGAGATCATGACATTTGAATCACTAGCTTTGGTACATGGAACCAAACAGACCAACAATACCTTGGTATGTTGAATGTAGGAGTGCCACATATGGTAAGAGGTGTTTCCTGTGATACCAGTACATACCACACGAAGCCACTCAGAAGTGGTATGAGGTTCCATTATGTAGATCATATTTCCACACATCCATAAAGAAGAAGCTTTCAGTGACATCCATTCCAGCCCTTCAATTGTCACCTACGTCTTACAGTGTAGTCTTTACCATGGAAGTTGCCTGTATGGATCGTATGCAGCGAGTCAATGTGCCTGGTTGTAAAGGTATCTTTACAGTCATGCACAACTAGTTTACCCTTCAGAAAGTCACAAAGGTGTGTTGTGTTTCTTAGTGGCTCACATCACAGTACATGTTGCTGGGCCCTGGGCTACATGATGTCAGTGGGCTTGCATAGTCAGTGTAGGCCATGGCCAGGTTTGTGTATAGTCAGCAGATGACTCTAAAAGTGTGTATTTATGTCCATGTACTTAACACCATGTGTGCTTCACACATGTTGTTTGTTGATAATTGCAAAATGATTATGCTAGGTGTTTCCTAAATGTGTGTTAAACAGCCAGGTACCCTAAAAAAGTGCAATTGTGACCTCTTCATTTGTCTATTGCATCCATAAAGGTCAATACCCATCAGAAGCAAGGGATTTGAAGAGCCATCACCAGGAAGGTGCGGACCCTGGCGGTCTATCGCCGGCAGAGGGTCCACTGTCAAAAAATGTCAGAGAACCTGAGACGCTGCCCCCAGAAGATTGCGGAGGTCCAGTTGGGTCTGTCCTCCCAATGTGTGCAGCGCGAATGCCAGACTCTGACCCCACTGATGGCCCTCATACTGGTGGTGGCCTACCTAGAGCTATTTGTATTTGTCATTTCAGCAAGCGGAGTAGACAGTGCCAGCATCAGTGGAAAGGCAGCTGGCCTTAGTACCTCCAGTCATGAAACATCAGACACCGAGGGACCCAGTGGCCCAGAGTGTGACAGGAGTTGACAGAGAAAACCAACTCCACATCATCTTCTTCTGAGTCAACCTCCAATGGACTCTTCCTAGTGGTTACAGAACACTCAGGACCTATACCTGATCCATCCTTGTCCACCACCCCCAGTTTTATCTCCACCCTCCCTGTTGCTCCCCACCCCAGTTGGCTGGGCCCGCTCCCAAGAGGGTAACCATCTCCTTCATGTCAGGCACCCCACCTCTGCACCATGTTACCCCTGCTGCCCTGAGTGAGGAGGCTATAGGCCTCCTGAGGACCATCTCTGTGGGCCATTCTGAATGCCATCCAGGTACATGGCACCCAGCTCCAACAAATCATTGTGTTGCTGGAAGGCATTCACAGTGCTATTTCTGCCATACAGACATCTTTTCAGACTCTGGCCTCCTCCCTCACAGCAGCCTTCTATCCCCAACAATCCTCCCCCCACTACCTTCATCTTCCCCATCCAATTTCCCTATTCTTATACCTGTCCAAAGCACACTCACACACTCACACATACACACCTCAACAGCCACAAGCAGTACATAAACACAAACACCACAAGACACACAAGTACGCAAGCACTCAACAGTCACTCACCCCACTCACAACCACCACCATATCCACCATACCCCCAGACACCACCCCAACACCCACAAACACAGCCACAACATCCACCATACCCCCAGACTCCACCCCAACACCCAGACACAGCCACCACATCCACCATACCCCATATGACACTCCACAACCAAAGACACCACATCTACCATACCCACGGACACCACCCAAACACCCACAGACACCACTTCCCTCATACCCCTAAACACCACCCCAACACTCATAGACAGCCACTACTCACACCATACCTCCATACAACACCACACCCACACAGACACATCCACCACTCCTACCTTACCCATCACATCCACATCACAGCCCAAGAGACGCAAACACTCACACACACAACAGATCCCAACAAAATGTAAACATACTTCAGACACACACACACATCTGTACCAACACGCAAACCCACCACTGACACCAGCACATCTTCAACCTCCCAACCCCTAATTCCTCCTGTACACCCTCCTCATTTTTCCAAAGAAAGTTTCCTGTCTGGCCTTGCCCTTACCCCTGTGAAGCCCAAACTCCCTCAGCAAAAAGGACCCTGCCCATACCCCACCACATTCCTTCCACATTCAATTCCTCCCCTGTGACACCTGCCCCCTGAAACCAGCATTACCCCCCCAAACACAAAAAGAAGCCCATCCACCCCAAAGTGAAGCCTACTCCTCCCAAGACCAAACCCACCCATCCAAAACCCTGCCCCACCCAAGGGTGATCATTGAGGTGCCAAGAACGCCCACTAGATGCCCCTTTTTGCGGAGGTTTTGGTGGCAGTTATTTGTGAGCAAAGTTGTGGGGCACAACAGTGTGCTCAGCACACTTTTTACTAAAGATTCTCCATTGGTGTTTACTCCATTTTTGAAATGCTGTAAACAAAGTTCAGTTGTTTGTTTTGCTATACATTGGTACTGCAATTAATTTTCTACCTTTTTGATGTTCATGAATAATTTGTGATGTATGACTACAGTTGTGTCTGTTTCACCCTGATTGAAGAGCCATTTGATGTGGTTGGTAACATCTGACTTTGAAACCAGTGCAGGTGTCACCCAGGACAAGGAAATGTTAGATGGATGGATGCTTGGGATGTAATCCAATTGGGTTGGCATTGCATTGGTTGTTGTTTCATATGGTAAATATTTCTTATTGGCTTGGCCAATGTCAGCATCTATAGTGTTACATTTCTCCCCCTAATTTAGATTGGACATTTGTTTAACGTGTGCAAGCTAGAGGTTTGTTTTCCTCACATGGAGGGTGTTCAATTGTGCTATCTTCCTATACGTTTGAATGTACATGTGTCCATTTTAATGTGTGTACCTTACACATACTTTATCTAAATGTGTGACCCATGCTGTTACTGGTGTATTTGCTTCCTAGACTTGCACTTTTGCCACATGGGTGTGACACTTGATTATGCTTTTGATTGTCACTGATATTCATCACGCCACTGTTCCTGTGCAAATAGTGGTTTTGAGGCATGTGCAAAGTGAAATGTGCCCCAGGGCAGCAGCCTTCCTGGGGTCCCCCTGATGCTACCATCCGTATTCTGCAGGGATTGTTTACATTGTGTGCTTGGATGTTTGTCACACCAATTATTCTGCAGCCCATTTACCCTACATTCTCTTGCAATGTGGGTGATATGTGTGAGTCCATTACAAGGATTTTACAGGAAAGGTATGTTTGGGTTCGATGACACATCCATGCAGATGTTTATGGCCTGTCACGACAGGCCATGGCATATGTATAATGTGATGGTGTCACTTCAATTTAGATGTATGATATTGATGAGGATGTGTGACACACTGTTACGAACACATCACTATACCTAAAACTGGGATGTGCACACATATCAAATTTTGTAGAGTGTGGCAGTGCAATGTCAGTGCCCTGGCCAAAGGGAGCTCCATGGGGCTGTGATTGGGACATACATTGTGTACAACTCTGAACCAAGACACATGACATATATTTGGGCCACGGAGCACAGTCCACATACCAGGTCAATAACGGCCCATCGATTTGCTATGGAGTTGGAGGAAATGGGTAGGTGTTTGGCTTACCGTCGGTTCTGTCCACCACAATGCTCAATTAGTGCACCATTGAGCAGCACAAGCAGCAGCAGGACTTATAGTATCTGCTCCATGGTGGCACAGGATGTGTGACACTGTCTAAAGGTGCGTTTCGGCCATATATCCCTCTGTTTCCGCCTGCTCAAGTGTGGTAGTTGGGCCGCCTTTGTCACGTCAGCAGAAAGCAAGATTGTTATTGGGATTGTGGTTGGACTGGCAGCCCACTCTCCGGTAGACGCATTGGCCTACATCACCAACGTGTCAGTCTAGATTTGCTGGCAGTATGGGAGGGACCATTGCGGTCTGTCTTCTACATGTATCGTAATCCGGTGGTCAGACCGCCAACACTGCAGCCGTTAGACCACCGCCACCACTGTGGTGAACCTCAGACCGCCAAACTCATAATCAGGCCCTGAGACTGACACCCTTAACCTTACAATGGACTCTATCTCACACAAGCTGAAAAATCATGACAGGATGTTGGAGTTAGTGAAATAGAGATGCAGAACGCAGTCTCAATACTAAAGACAAAATGCTACTAAATATGAAAAGATGCTCAATTGTTGTCTAGCCATTTTAATGCTGTCTGTGGGTATGTTATTTTAGCATGTAGACCTGTTGCTTGTGCCCTTTAGCCTAGTTATATTTTATTGGGCTTCATTTAATTATTTCAGAATCAGCCACATTTGTGGTGCTGTTTTATTTTCTTTATCTAGTTGTTCTTTCACCTAGGAAAGCATTGAATTTCTCAGCAAGACATTCCTTTCACATTGTGCATTCCTCAAGGCTGCAGCCAGATAGGGTGGACGGCAAAGCGGTACACTGTGTATCCAACATTCACAGACACACATACATCCTTACATGTGGACATTTTCCTAGAACATCAGCTGTTTTATTATAAAAACACTTCTCTGTCCCATGCATGTTAGAGGGAGATTCCAACCAGATGACCACGACCGTTTTCTGATTGACTTTGCTACATTTGCTTGTTGGGACTACCGGTTTTCAGGCCTGTATGGGGATGGTATCTCTGTCGACAACAGACTTCCTTACTCAGGTATGGGGGATGATGTCTTCCCAAGGGGGTCCTGAAGAGAAGATTAGGGCTTATCATGCTAGGCTCTAACACAGCTAAGGAAGGAACCGAATAGTGACAGTATGGTGGGATGTTTCCTTTGGTTCACTTTTCTTGTCACCATTTTGTTTCAAGCATGTTTCATCATTTTAATTATTGCAATTCATACTTTTTTATCTAAGACGCAGCTGAGTCAATAAATCCTATTGAACCCTTTTCTGCCTCTGTTTATCTTTGGATATGTGAGACTAATGTAACTGAGAGAAAAGGATGAAATCTGATTCACCACGATTTCCCTGAGAAGTCATTACATCATGCTCTTGGACAGAGATGCTAGTTGGCCGGTAACGGATTAGGCCAACAATTGTTTTAATGGTGTGGGATTGGACTCAGTTCCCCACAATTTAGGTGATGCTGCTGCCCAAATCAAGCAACCTCATTAGGATAATGAGAGCCCATGCAGCACAATGTCATTAGTGCCAAAAATGAGGATCTCAAGGCAAGATTCAGATGCAACTACATTCACATTTTGAGCCTCCCAAAATTTACCACTACCAAAAGACAGGAGGACTACGTGGAATGGCTGCTGCTGACTGTTTTTGGATCAGGGGCCTTCTAACACGTCTTAGCGGTGGAGAGAGCCAAATGTCACTTATTTTGAGATCCCATCTGCAGCCAGTGCCTACCCCAAAGTTGCAAGGTTTCTCAATTTCTGGGATAGATACACTGCCCTCATGCTGGTCCATGAGAAGTGCACCATAACATTTGATGGCCATTCGATCTTCCTGTTCCCAGAATTCAGCATTGCTGTGCAAGAGGGAAGGAGGACGTTTGTTCGGATTAAGAGGCAGCAGCTGAAAGATGGTATTCAATACACTATACTGGCTAAAGGTCACCCACCATGACAAGCAACACATATTTCAGTCACTGCAACAGGCATTCACATTTCTGAAGCAACTGCTCTGAACAAGCCAGCAACTCCACAACCATAACAATCCGCAATCATCATCTTCCATGCTCAGTGGCACGGACTAGAATGACGTGACTTAAATAGGTCCTCACTATGACACTGACAGTGACTGTTAAAGTGTCGGTAATACCTCCAAATTATGAGCATGGCGATGATTCCTCCCATAGACAGCCAATGTACGACACCAACCGCCAGGGCGTTAATACCACTGACGACAGCGGTAGCCAACAACAGCCAGGTGGAAGTCAAGGTACCACCCACCATATTATGACACAGCAAACCTCCATGATTTCTGGGGCGGTACCAATGCCATTAAAAGCCTGGTGGAAACAGAACACAGAAAATGAAAGACTCACCAACAGGTACACAGAGGACTCCGCCGCGGCAATGGAACCGGAACTTCTTGTCTTCCCGATGCGCTTCTACGCTATGGTCCTTCTGGAACACCAACGCCAACAAAGACGACAACGGTGAGTACAGCCACCTGGCACACAAAGGAGGGAGGGAGGGAGGAAAAGGCAAGTGACACACACGCACAACACACACCATTCACACACACACACATCATACACACAACCAGCTGCAGAGTAAAACCAATTTCACAGGAACCACGTCTAATTAAAACAAGGACCAGATTGAGCTTTAACTGACACTGTTATTTGATGCCAACAGCCACCATATTGTCCATGAGAAAGCAAAAGCATCTGTCAATGTTCATAAAGGGCCAATGGCCAGTCCAAAGTCCAAAAGGCCCACATGGCCATAGGGCACAGTCCAAGGCCCAACTTGACTCCTGAGTATCCAGACTCCACTGTGCAGGGGCATCATGTTAGAAATGGGCAGGCACCTCGGGGGGAAGGGGTGTGGGGTGCGGGGGTACCTTAGCTGAAGTGGGGCACATATCCACTGGTTCTGGGGGCTACCTGACCAATTGTTCCTGGTGGGTAGTGCAAGGCCACAGTCTCTTAAGTGGGGAACATACCCACTGGTTCTGGAGGGAGCTCCATGCCCAATTGTCCCTGGTGGGGAGTGCAAGGCCACAGTCTCTGAAGTGGGGAACAAGCCCACTGGTCCCGGAGGGGGCTCCATGTCCAATTGTCTCTGGTGGGGAGTGCAAGGCCACAGTCTTTGAAGTGGGGAACATGCCCACTGGTTCCGGAGGGGGCTCCACGCCCAATTGTCCCTGGTGGGGAAAGCAAGGCCACAGTCTCTGAAGTGGGGAACATGCCCACTGGTTCTGGAGGGGGCTCCATGCCCAATTGTCCCTGGTGGGTGGCCTACATGCCCTCTGCTGGAGGTGAGGGCTCCTTGCTCACTGCTGGTGGAGGTGTTACCCTGGCTGCCTCTGCTGGAGGTGAGGGCTCCTTGCTCACTGCTGATGGAGGTGTTACCCTGGCTGCCTGTGTTGGAGGTGAGGGCACCTTGCCCACTGCTGGTAGAGTGGAAACCTTCACTTTCATGGGTGGTGGAGTGGGTACCTTCCTTTTCTTGGGTGGTGGAGTGGGAACTTTCCCTTTTATGTCTCCAGGACATGGAGGTGCCTCCACTCCACCGTCTCCTGTCCCCTGGTTGTCACCAACCTAGTCCTCCCTTTCTGAGAAAGAGGTGTGCTCACAGTAGGAGTGGCAGCAGTCACACTCTGGGGCCCCTTTGTGCCAGCAGCTGAGGATTTGATGGGAGCTGTGGCAGACTGTTTGGCTGAGGTGCTGTGCTGAATCGTTGGGACCCTGCTCTTACAGACAGGACTGGGGTGGAGGGGGGAAGAGCTCAAGTTGGGCAAGGAAAAGCTTCTTAGGTACGTTGGGGTGGGATGTGGGAGGAGGGATGGGAGTGGAGGTGAGGGAGTGTTGTCGGAGGTGTACGTCTGCTGGACTTGGGTGCAGGTGCATGGACAGTGCGCATGTGTAAGGTGGATGGCTGTTGGGAGTCTGAGTGTGTGCGTTTGTGTCTCTTGGGGGGGGCAGACAGGACAGGTGAGGACAAAGGGGACGCGTGGATGGATGTTGTGGAGGTGTTTGCAAGTGAGGTGTGTGTGCTGCATGATGTGGTGATGGTGGTGGTGGCTGTTGATGCACTGCATGCAGGTGTGAGTGAGGATGTAACTGTGGGGGAGGAGGAGGAGGAAGGGGAAACAGTGGAGGCAGTGAATGTGGTTGTATGTGCAATTAACTGTTGTTTGTGTGAGTGCTTGTGACCTGAAGTGTGCTGCCTGTGTTTGACTGTGCTACTGTTGTCTGATGTTTTGTGTGCATGCTTGTCTGTATGTGTGCATGGGATGGGTTAGGGATGAGGCGACTGGGACTGGGAAATGGTAGTTTGAGGGGGGACGGTAGGAACAGGGACACTGGCTGCCATCAGAGAGGAGACCAGAGCCTGAAATGATCTCTGTAGGGCCAGCAACCCACTGTGGGTGCCTTCCAGGAACGCATTGCTGCATCTGTGATGCCAGCCCCTGGATGGCATTCACTATGGTTGACTGCCCTACAGAGATGGACCTCAGGTGGTCAATAGCCTTCTCACTGAGGGCAGCAGTGCTCACTGGGGCAGGGCCTGAGGTGCCTGGGGCGAAGGAGATGCCCACCCTCCTGGGTGAGCGGGCACAGCCAACTCGGTGGGGGGCTGCTGGGAGGGCGGTGCTGGTAAGGAGGTGGCAGCTGTACCTGTAGCTGGGGTGGTTCCAGAGGTGTCTGCCACCACCAGGGAGCTTCCATCGGAGGAGGTATCAGAGTCAGTGTTGTCACCTTCTGTCTCTGCCGTGGCGCTCCCCTCGCCCTCCGTCCCATTGGTCCCCTCTGCATCAGTGGACTCTGCCTCCTGGGTCCTGTGGGATGAAGCTCCCTCAGTCATTGGTGCCCCTGCTCCTATGCCAGATGATGCTAATGCACACATGGACAGGATGACAGAAGAAAATAGGGGAGGAGAGAGAGAAAGGGAGCACTGGGTCAATTACAGCACCAACACCACAGATGGCATACACATTACCATCACACACAGGGACCACGATTGGGCACTATTCATCGCACTGGCATTCCATTGGCTAGGTACCCAGCAAGATGATAGCCATCCACCGCCAACTGCACCCCTCCTGGGACCCACTAAGGCCTGGATTGGCACCTAGCTAAATACAAGATTTTGCTATTCACCCATTTACCTTGTGCTGGACCAAACAGCAATGTCTGAGCCGGCATTAAGGGTCACCCACTTACTGAACCCCACCTCCTGGATCCAATGCCAGCCAAAAACAATGGTTGTCATGCTCACTGTACTCACCCCCTTGTGGCTGCTGCCCATTCAGCTCTGGGTAGGCCACTGCCAGCATGCGGGCCATCAGCGGTGTCAGGTTCCAACAGGCACCCCGCTCTCGTTAGGAATCCATCCTCAGCTTGGCCTCTGCAGTCTTCCGGGCCCAGCATCTCAGGTCCTTCCACCTTTTCCTGCAGTGGGTGCTCCACCTGCCATAGACCCTCAGGGTGCACACGTCCTTGGCGATGGCACACCATAATCCCTTCTTCTGATGGGTGCTGACCTGCAGAGGTAATACAGAGAGTAGGACACCCTTAACCAGACAATCTGGCCTGTCACACAAATGGCCCACAAATTACATATTCATCTCCATTGGCGCACACATCACCCTGAGCCCTGCATGTACACTACCACCAAACATACCCCATATCCTGTTGTGTGCATCATCCCCATGGTGTACTCACCTGTTGGTCTGGAGGCTGTCCATACAGGGGTAGGACCCCATCCACCAGGTGCTCTAACTCCTCTGAAGTGAAGGCAGGGGCCCTTTCCCCAGTCAAACGGGCCATAGAAGGATCCAGACACAGGTCATTGCAGCACACGCAGTGTAGGTGTGGTCCTGTGGAAAGTCAGGAATCAAGTGAGGTTATAGATAGAAAATGGCAGTCACGTCCATTGTGGTGTACACCGTCACCACTGCCGATGATCCTCATTTGCTGCTGTACTCCATAGAGCCCCATGTTAGCCAATGAGGAATAGAACGGCGGTGCAAGATCGCCTTCTGGCATGACGCCCAACGCCAGCGGAGTTACATCGCTTCCACCTGTCCATACTTACAGGATAGACAGTCGCCATTTCATGGTGGTGGACAACAATCAGAAATTTGAAACTGTGTCAATGCTGTGAATTGTACATATATTGCCATTCACATAGTCCGTTTACATGCATGCCCAGTTGCACTGGGTGGGTGGTTCCATTGTTCACTCTTGTGTCCCTTAGGTACCTGCCAATGTGGAGGAATAGAAGGAGGAGGCAATCCCCCATGTACAGACCCCTTGTGGACTTGGCTAAACTGGAGGAGAGGCATATAATACTGACCTATAGACTAGACAGGGCCACAATCACAGAGCTATGTACTCAATTGGAGCTTGATCTGCTATCAGCTATCCGTCATCCCACTGGGATCCCCCCCCCTTGTGCAAGTTCTATCAGTGCTCCATTTCCTGGCAACTGGTTCTTTCCAAGTGACAGTGGGCTTGGCAGCAGGACTGTTACAGCCAATGTTCTCAATTGTGTTGGCAAGGGTTTGTCTACCTTGCTCAAACGCATGTTCAGCTACATCGCTTTCCCCCAAGTGGAAGTTTTGGCCACTGTGAAGGCTGGATTCTATGCAATGGGACATATTCCCAATATATTTGGAGCGAATGACGGAACACATATTGCATTTGCCCCTTTCTCTCCCCCCCCGGCACAATGAACAGGTGTTCAGGAATCAGAAGAGTTTCCACTTACTCAATGTGCAAATGGTGTGCCTGGCTGACCAGTACATCTCCCACGCCACTGCCAAGTATCCTGGGTCGGTGCATGATGCCTTCATCCTGAGGAATAGCAGCATCCCAAATGTGATGACACAGTTACAGAGGCACAGGGTGTGGCTGATAGGTGAGCCTCACCCAAGATATGTCAGTGTATGACTTCTGGAGTAATATCCCATACTATTGTGTCAGGCTGATGTTTGTCCCTCAATTCTTTCAGGTGAATCTGGATACCCAAACCTGTTGTGGCTCCTGACCCCTGTGAGGAATGCCAGGACAGGGGGTGAGAATTGGTATAATGATGCACATGGGCGAATTGGGCGAATCATAGAACGTACCTTCGGCCTCCTGAAGGCCAGGTTCAGATGCCTCCATTTGATAGGTGGATCCCTGTGCTACTCCCCTGAGAAGGTCTGCTAGATAGTTGTAATATGCTGCACAACCTGGCACTCAGACAACATGTGCCTTATCTGCAGGAGGAGGAGATTGGAAATGCCCCTGTGGCAGCAGTGGACCCTGAGGACAGTGAGGATGAGGAGGCAGAGGGTAAGGATGTGGACAACAGAACATCAGTATTACAACAGTACTTCCAATGACACACAGGTGAGATAGTGGAACTGACCATTCCTCTAATTATTATTGTTTTCAGCGTGGCTGTAGCAGGATGGCAGTCACTTCCTTTGCCTCTCAACTGACTGTCACCTATGCCTTCTCAATTTGCAGATTTTGGTGTTATTACAACTGTGCACTGATGTGATGACTACAGACGGCTACACGTCATTATTTGTATGCTATCACAAAGTTCAGGTCAATTGCACAAGATGTAATTGTGAACATAATTGAACATTTTCATCACATAAAGCACTATCACTCAAGTTGTGTTCAAGGGTGTTTATTGTGGTGAAATATATAGAAGGAATAATGCAATGGAATGGGGTGATGGTAGAGTTAAGTTCAGGGTATTTGACCAGTCTGTTTGTAGCACAGGTTCAGTGTCCAAGGGCCATGGGAAGGGGGGCAATGGCAGTTCAAAGTGGACAAGGTAACAGAGTGGAACACAAGGGGGACATTCAGTAGGGTCTCATTTCCTGGCAGTGGTCTTGGTCTTGGCAAGTGTCTCTGGCATCTGTCTGGGTCTCAGGGACCTTTTGCGGGGTGGTTCACCTTCTGCAGGTGGAGGAGTGCTGGTGGCCTGTGGGTCTGAGGAGGGCCTCCTATCTACTAGCTGCAGCAGATGTAGTGGGCTGTTAAGTTGACTGGCTAGTGGAAGGGGCCCGCTGGTGTGCTGTATATTCCCTCCAGCCCCCTGCTATGGAGACCATGGTGGTGTTGAGGGCCTGCAGATCTTTCCTGATCTCCTGATGGTGTACCTCCTGGCCGTTGGTTCTCCTGCATGTTGTTAAGAATCTGGCCCATCTTGTCCTGGGATTGTTGGTAAGTCCCCGGGACATTAGTGAGTGCCTCCTGGAGAGTCGGTTCCCTGGGCCTGTCCTCCCCCTGGGACACAGTTGTCCTCCGAGTGTCCCCATTCCCCTGTGCCTGTGTCCCCTAAATGGTGTGCCCACTTCCACTGACCCCAGGACCCTGACTGTCTTGTCTGTGAGGTGTGGACTGGGGTCCCAGTACAGGTGGGCACACTGCTGATTGACATGTCTGGGGGACAGAGGTGTGGGGACGTTGGGTGGGTGCTATGGTGTTGGATACTGAGTGGGGAGGCTCTGTGGTGGACCGGGAGTGGGCTGGGGTGGCTGACTGACCAGTGGTACCTGATGGGCCAGGGAGGTCATCCAGATCTAGAAGACCAGAGTTACTGTCATCACTGGGGGCATCTTCTTTTGGGGGACTGGATAGTCGTGGTACCTCCTCGCCGTTAGGATTGGCTGGGGCACCTGTGGGGATTGAAGTGATGTATTATGCTTCATGTCGCTGACATATTCTACATCCCTAGCTTCCCCTATATCATTGCTGTGGTCCTGCCATCTTTGTTTGTGTATGGTGATGTATTGTGGGATTGTCAGTTCTCCATGCTGTGCATGCATTGGTGGTGGTTGTACATGCAGGGCTGGGAGGGGTGTACATGCATTTGTATGGCATGCAGGGCTTGGCATTGGGGCTAGTCACATGTGTAGGTGCAATGTGTGGGATGGAGTGGAGTGATGGGAGTCAGGGTGAGGTGGTAAGATGGCATGCAGGTATGGGGTGATAAGTAGTAAATTTTGACTCACCAGTGTCCAGTCCTACGGCTACTCCAGTGAGTCCCTCAGGATGCAGGATTTCCATGACTTGCTCCTCCCATGCTGTCAGCTGTGGGGGAGGAGGTGGGGGTACACCGGCGGTCCACTGGATGGCGAGCTGGTGCCTTGCTGCTATGGAACGTATCTTCTCCTGTAGGTCGTTCCACCTCTTCCTGATGTCACCTCTTGTTCTTGGATGCTGTCCCACAGCATTCACCCGGTCCACGATTCTCCTCCATAGCTCCATCTTCTTTGCAATGGATACTTGTTGTACCTGTGCTCCGAAGAGCTGTGGCTTTCTCATCTGTGAAACAGGGGTGTCTTAGTGTGGACATGGGTATTGTGTGGTGTGTATTGTGCAGAGGGTGTTAGGTAATGTGGTGGGGTGTTGGATGTGGAGTGCGTGACAGATTTATGGGTGGTTGTGGTGTGTGTGTGTAGTTGCCTCTGTGATTTTCTGGTGGGTGGGTGTGGTGTGTGTATGAGTGTCAGGTGTGTGATTTTAGTTTTGGCCAATATTGTGTTGTCTTGTATTTGGGTAGCCATTTTGACCACGCCGGTATGTACCGCCAATGGTTTACTGCATGGAATGTCCGCCATGGTGATTCGTGGGTCATAATGTGATGGCCGTTGTTTTGTTGGCGTAACAGTATGGATGTTCGTACCAACACTTTACCACTGACCTTTAGTCTGGCGGATTTGTGTTTGTGGCAGTGTTCTATTGGTTTCATGTGTGTGTGTCATAATATAGTGAAAGGATGTTTGCCTCCACGACTGTATGTTGGCGGACATCACCACGGCGGTAAGCAACATTTACAGCCAATGTCATAATGACCACCTTAATCTTAAGCCTGGGATAATTTTCATTACTGAGTTGTACTTATTTTATAGTTTCATATTAGTCCATCCCTGCATGCCCACCTGTGCCATATACGCAAACTGTTGGCCTTTTGCTACTTGGTTAAATCTTTGATATCACATAAACAAATGTATAAGATATATCACGCTTATGTAGAGGTGAGTGTTCAATAGTTACCTTCTGACCCGCTTGGTTTACCTAGTAGGGGTAGGAGCCTTCCAGCAGGTGTAACCCAGTTAACTTTGGTATACACTCAATGTTAGGGGGATAGGGACGGAGTTAGCTGGTGTAGAGTGAAATTTCCTGAGTGGTTTGGGCCATCAGAGCAGGTAAGAAGTAGAAGGGGTGGAGTTGGGACCTGTTTCATTATTGTAATGCACGGCCAATGTCACATGATTAATAACGATTTGGAGTGAATTGGCCAATTTTATGGTATGTTATGTGTGTATTTATGTTATGTATGTTATGTATATACCTGGCATGTATATGTATGGTATGTATGTATGGTATGGTATTTATGTATGTTATGCTGCTCACTATCACCTGGCACTGAACATATGCGTGTTTAACCAGGCCTATGGTAGGTTGGTTAATTGAAAAGCCAGGTCTTCAGCTTCTTGTGGAATTCAAGAAAAGAGGAGCAGTTTGCACACTTTAGGACCAATGTAAGTGAAAGCCTGTCCACCTGATCTGGTTCTGTGTATGCATAGAATGTGTGTGAGTTGGTGTCTATTGGAGTGGAGTTGTCTGGGTTCTTGGTGGAAAGAGATGCAACTGTTCAGGTAGGTATGGCCTGAGTTATGTAGTGGCTTGAATGTGTGCATGAGGAGTTTGAATTGAGCTTGTTTGTGTATGGGAGCTACTGTAGTTCCCTAATGTGCAGTGAGATGTGAGTTCTGTGTGGGAGGTTGAGGATAAGTTTGGCTGCTGAGATCTGGATAGTTTATAGTCTTCTAGCGAGTAGGTCTGGAGGACATTTTAATTACAACAGAGTAACTGGAGTAATTTCAGTAATTACACATTACTCATGATGTAAAATTACCAAAATTACCTGCTTACTCGAACTTGAGTAATTAAGAGTAATTTGGGGTGAAAAGTCTCCAGCAGGAGCAGAGGAGCAATAAACTATGAGAGAGTGAGTGCCTGCTGGCTATTGCTGTTCATGTCCTGTAAAATTTATTGCTATTCTCTCAGCTCAAAATTCTCCCTCTGGTCCATTTCCGACGCAGGGGTGCAGTTTGCACCATGAAAATAGAGCTAAATGCTGAATTAAGGTTCTCACAAAACTTTGAATAATTACCAGCAATTTTTCAGTACTTACGTTAGAGAGCATTATGCCAATTACTACCGACCACACTAGAAAGTTGCTTGGTGATCCTGGCCAATATGATATTGGACCGATTATCCATGAGTGCATGCTGTTAGTTAAATCTCTTTATGTGAGATGAATATGGTTAGAAGGTTCCTGTCCTGCTTGATGTGGAATATTACAGGGCTTAATAAGCCTGCATCACTACCAGAGGTTGCCTGTGACACATAAAGCAAAGGCAATTACTCGTATTCATTTGACCTCCTGAGATGGGGAGACATATAAACATGGCTGCTTCCTTACACTTGCAAACATTAAAGTTAGCTTGTCCTGCATCTTTTTGGATATTTTCCTATACTATTGTCTTCACTGAGCATGTGAGTCGGCATTCCTGCTTTTCCCGTGGAGCCTAATATCCTTAGCAATTTTAAAAAGCTTTTATCCGAGACCTTCCTTTATTATTTGGATCGGGCGAGGCACCCGTTGTGGACCACCCAGTTAAGATTAAGAAGGAAGAGGAGCTGGGTGAGGCGATAACAGATAAGATGTTGAAGTTCTGCGGCACCCAGCCTAGCCTGCTGTCCTTCATGTAATCACTAGCACCCTCCAGAGCCTGTAGAAATATAGGCTTAGGATAGACTTAAACTGCACTGATTGTCGTGCCTCTGTGGCAAACTTTCTGCACCTAGCCTGGTCATGCCATTGCATGCAGGGATATATTGGTACTAGGTAATATCCTCTCTGACTAAAATGGTCAACTGTGGGGCACTGATGGCTCCTAAGATATCACTTCTGTGGTGGGTGGAGGAGATCCCCAGTAGTGAAAAGAAATGTTCTGCCTTGGCACTATTGTTAGCCAAGAAGATTGTGGCATGTTGCTGGGGAAGGGGGGGAGCAGCGGCATATAAACATTGGTTGGGTTCCCCAATAAACTGCAATGAACAGTTTAAATTACACGCAGAGTTAATGTCATGCACGTCAAGGCTTAAAGACATATGGGCCCATACTTATGGGAAAATGACGGAGCGTGATGCGAAGCAAAATTGGCAAGCCTGCCTCCGCCATTTTCACAACGCAGCGATGCACCGTATTTAATTGAATATGGCACACCCCTGTGTTGTCCCCTGTGCTGGCGCTAAATTTAGCTGCCAGTGCCATGGCAGACATCCTTGCACTATTGTGCAAGGATGACTGTGTTGAGGGGTGTGATTGTTTATGTGCGGGAAGGTGTCCCTTCCTGCAAATAAACAATCACTAATGGCGCTTTGGCACTTCTGTGTGTCCTGCAGAATGCAGCACACACAAAAGTGCCAACGCCTCATTTTGAAATGAGTGTTTATGGGCAGGAAGGGACACCCTCCCACATATAAACAATCATGTATGGCATTTTGCTCTCTCTATGTGTGCTGCAGAATGCAGCATCCATTGAAAAAGCAAAACACGAGGAGGAATAAAAGTATTCATCCTCGTTGCGCCTTGCGAACACCACCCTTGGGGTGGTGTTATATTTTGGTGCTACTTCAAATTTACGAAATATTGGAAATATGAGGCAGCATCAAAATGCAATGGGTGTTGCTGTGGCACGCTGACGGCAACACCGATTGCACTCCCCTCCGACGCAGAAAACTGCATCAGAGGGGCCCATGTTTACAAGGAGGCATAACGCCCCAAAAAGTGGCATTACATCTCCTTGTAACTATGGGGCAGAGGTTAGCTCCACTCCAGTGGCACTAGGAGCTCTTAAATATGCCTCATGGTGTCTGTTGAGGACATACCTACTAGCCACACCAATTTAATTGCTTGCACCTGTAATATTGCCACTGACGGAGAGACCTGTGAACGCTACTGTGGACGCCTGGGCCCATATTTATGGGAAAATTACAGAGCGCGATGCTGTTCCAAAACTGGCAGCACCGCGCTCTGTCAGTTTCACAATGCAGGGATGCGCCATATTTAATTGAATACGGCACACCCCTGTGTTATCCAGTGCGCTGGCTCTAAATTTAGCTATCAGTGGCAACATAGGCATCCTTGCACCATTGTGCAAGGATGTCTACGTTGAGGGGTGTGATTGTTTATGTGCGGGAAGCTGTACCTTCCTGCATATAAACAATCACTAATGGCGTTTTGGCACTTCTGTGTGTGCTGCAGAATGCAGCACACACAGAAGTGCCTAAGTGTCATTTTTAAATGATTGTTTATGTGCAGTAAGGAACACCTTCCCGCACATAAGTAATCATGTCTGGCATTTTGCTCTCGAAAAAGCAAAAATCGAGGAGGAAATAAAGTATTCCTCCTCATTGTGCCTTGCTAACTCCACCCCTGGGGTGGCGTTAGATTTTGGCACTGCCTCAGGTTTATGAAATCTTGTAAATCTGAGGCAGCATCAAACTGCCCACAGCAATGGCCATTGCACGCCCCTCTGACGCAGAAAACTGTGTCAGAGGGGCCCATATTTAGAAGGAGGTGTAATGCCACAAAAAGTGGCGTTACACCTCCTTGTAAATATGGAGCAGAGGTTAGTGCCACTGGAGAGTCACATAAAGTGGTGCTTCAGTGGCTCTAGGGGCTCTTAAATATGCCCCCGCTGTCTTTAATCACAGATCCTCTGTTCTGTTTCTCCACAATTCTGTATGTGCCTGCTCTGCGCTACAGAGTACTGTGATGAAGTACTCAATACTAACTTTAGATGATCATTTGATCTTTTTGCAATTTATGCTCTGTAGAGCATATAGCGGCTTTAATGTATTTTGCCAACTCTTAGTGCCTAGTCTTGGCTAATATTGCATTTTTACGGTTGTGTTCTTTTCTTTGTGCACTGTTTGTATTAAATGAATAAACACATAATAAAAACAGCTATGGAAGTGTTATTATTATTATTGTTATTATTATTATTATCATCATCATCATCAACAATAATAATAATATTAATAATCATAATGATAATAATAATTACAGTAACACCTTACATAACGCCTCATGCTTCCTCTTTCAGCTCAGAAGTGCTAACCATTGGTCTATTTTAGTAGTCAATCTGCTACTGTAAGATGAGATTCAGTAAGGCACAATTGTGAAAGATGATACTTACATTTTTGCATGAGTATCTCCTGCAGCAAGGTACCAGTTTGCAATACAGGATCAGTGATTTTAAGACAAGACGAAGTAATGTGAGACATCATCAGCTATTGCAAGATGCACACTCTCTCTTAGACAAGTTCCAGCATTGGAATATAGGACTAGCTATTGTAAGAAATTACCAGATGTTGTGTTACTGAATGTATTTGTGTACTCTAATTATAGCTCAGCATTCTCCAGGGTTGTCCAACTTAAGGCCATGATGGCCAGATCTATGCCAGATTTTCAGGATAACGAATGACTACATAAATTGTTCCTGTTTAGATTTATGGTATGAAAATGTATTGTATGTAGATTTCCTGAATTCTGACTTTGGACCTGGCCCTCCTTCTCCTACGATATGTATTCCTCAGCGGTTGTAATGGAAGGAGGTTTTGTACTAGAGGACAAAGGACCTGCAATTGTGATACAGGAAGTCTTGAGGGATAGGACTTGATATTTTAATGTAGACAATCTTTTGTAATATAGACTTCCATAGTGAAGAAATGAACTCCTTTTATTTTGTAAGATCTGCTAGTGTGAGGTTAGACTTTTAGTTTACTTGCTGTGCTGTTTTATTTTAAGGTGTGTTATCATCATTTGAGGTGAAATGTTGTGCTATAAAATCTTGTATTGTGATTTAAAGTCTGATTTTGTGATGCAGAACTATTTTTAATGGAATGAGTTTGAGACTTGATTTGTTCCAGCCTTCACACTGAATTCCTCTGGGTCCTTGTCTGATAAAAAGAGTTAAGAAAGTTGGTCCAACAATCACCCACATTTGTATTATTGTGTAAAACTGTCCTCATATTTCAGAGATTCTCCTTTGTGCAATCAAGAGTTTGAGAGCTGTGCAGTTCTTAAAAAGAGTCTTCCTACATCCCATTGATTTGGGAAACCTTTGCCCAATTTACCATTACCATACCCTCGAAACATCATGTGTGCTTAGTTGCCCCTCACCTTAAAACATATCCAACATCCACTTGTATACTGGATTCCATCAAGGAAGGGCCTTCTTCTAGAATAAGCTCTATACTGGTGGTCATTTTAGTGTATGGAACGCTGAAGGTAGAGAATGATGGACCTATTGTCTGTTCAGCCATCTTCCTTAATCTGTCAGTTGCGATTGACACCAAAGTCCATCACGCCTCCTCAAATGACTAGCTCAGGTAGGCATCCAACAAGTAACATGAGAATATATTGAGTTACTTATTTCCAACTGTACGCTAGCCAACACTCTCCCTTTTGAGTCCTGAAGTGATCCGTTATCTAGGGTGTCACTCATTGATCAGTTGTTTTGCCTGTTTTATTTATCCATTAATTCCACACCTTTGTAAAGGTCTTGTATGACCACATATGAGAAGAACATTGTGATGATGCTGACTAAATGTACCAATACTTTCACTCTATGAGGTCAGCTACATTCATGATCAGATTGTTGAAATCATTTAAAACAAAATATACAGAAGCTCAATCCAAATGGAACTGAGAGTTTAATGACAAGCCCTCCTTTGCTTTCCATCACCCACCACCTTTGCCCCTAGTCAGCGACTGACTGTCCTCTTCCAATTACCCTAGTTAGAAATGTTGCCAAAAAAATTGATTCCAAATTCTAACGTCTCCAATAGGGAATGTTTTTAAAACTATTCATAACAGACTAATCTCTTCAAATATATCATGTCTTTAGTGTCACCATCCCCCTTGAATGATATTTACCAATGCCAGCACTGGAACTGAATTAAGGCAAAAGCATTTACATGAACGCTTGGCTTAGGTCATTGTCAGATGTCAATTGATACAAAACGCGATTCCACAAAGGCTATTGGGACTCCACAAATGTTAACAAGTCTCTACTCTTTGCTAGTCTATGCCTGCCTCACTGCAAAGAAGTGTATTAACTTTCCAAAACCCTGATTCAAAAACTGAAGCTTGTGGTAGGTTCATAGCACTACAGTAGTACTACCAAAGTACTACAAAATGAGATTCACAGACCTACATACTAACATCTCCACCTCTCCTATCATTTCTATACAGAGATGTTCTCCATAAGTGCAGAAATATCTGAATACGTAGAGTTACATTTTAAGAGCTATGTAGGAGGGACAAGAGGGAGTGTTTCTTATATGTTGAGTACTTACATATAAATGGGATGGACAGGCAAAAATAAAAGCCTAATTCCTAGAAACAGCAAACCTATTGCTATTCACAAACTGCATATTTACAATTATTACAGTCAAAAAGGTTCCAAAACAGTTATATTTGTACTCCATCCCAGCCTTAGAATAGGCCCAGCACAACTCATGGCCACTCACAGGTACCACAGCACACGTTCGTAGGAAATAATGTTAAGTACCTAAAATAAAATCCCCTAGGAAAAAATATTTAAATTAATTCAGTTATTTTGACATTTAAAATGTAGATGTACTTTTATTGTGTTTTAAAAAATATGTATAATAAATAATTGTTATGTTATTTAGAACATTTAATAATAATACTATCATTTTATTATTAAAATTATAAAGAACTCCAATATATTAGTTAAACAATTATTGGTATATATACTTAATCTGTGCATAAAGCTTAACGAATAAATACATGAAAACATTTTATTATAGGCAGGATTTTTTAAAATGAACTTTTAGAGATATTATTTTTAACGAATGTATTTTAAACAAATAATAATACTCATTTAGGTCAATGTGCTGTGGCATTTTCTTTGAATAATTCTAGATGTAAAAGTAATATGCAAAATAATTTTATATTAATATTTCATAATAAAATATGTTATTCATTTTTTAAAATGTTGAATCTTTTCCTACACTTTACAAAAAGTTATAAGTAAAAAATGTATACTTCTAAGTCCAGTTCCACAAGGCTTAACAAGGGAGTGGAAAAGAGTACGTTTACACACAGGAGTAAATTTAAACTAGAAAAAAGTATATATAGTTACTCATTGAAGAGGTGCAAATTTAAATTTGCAGGACAATAAATCTACTAATAAATTTATCTTTGTGATTTGAGTAGCATATGTCTTGCCTCCCGTTTTAATTGCAGTTGTTCCATTTTTTCATAAGTACAAATTTTTATGTTGCACTCCAAACTATGTAACTATGTTTTGAGATCAAGCAGTGACCATTAATTTGTGTTCCAAAGTTGCCTAAAGTAAGGCAACACCTTCACCATGCAGGCTACCTCTCACTGAAATGCCCTCCTGATGAACTTTAGAAAAGAAACTTGTCACCTGAAATACAGAAAGACTCTGAAAATATTTGATTTTACAGGAAGACGCTATGCTTTTATTTTTCCTCCCTACTATTCTTTTTTCTCATCAAATCTTCAATGTATATCGATTCTATGAGAAAGTTCACTCTTCCAATAATGTTTAGGGCCAGATGTATGAACACCTTTTTTGTCACAAACTCTGTGAGTCCATAAATCAGAGGGTTTGCATTAAAAAATATATTTTTTCTAATGTATGAAACCCAGTTAACGATTTGATAACATGTCGATAACATGTTACAAAATCACTAAATGAGCTTTGGAAACTATTAGGAACAGCTAATTAGAAAGGACGTGTTTAGGACGTTCCTTCCAAATAGCGACTCCTTAGGGTATGAATTATTGTTCTGCGACAAAATCTAATCACAAGACATTAATATTCTACCAACTGCTAAAGGTAGTGGTAACTAGTTCACAAACTGGAATGGTCACCAAGGGGCTCCCTCCCCTTTGTGTATGGTAAAAAACATTTCTGCAATAGGCAATGTAAAAACTTTTCTCTTTTTTTTTAAATGCATCACATTTTCATTTCAGGAAAATGGGCTGCATTTTTTAAAAAAGAGTGCTGTATTCAAAAGCAGTCATCGACATGGTGGTCTACTGACTCTAGCAAGGCACCATCCCTTTGGTGGCAGCAACCCATAGTGGGTCACAAATTGCAACCAACTCATTCATATTCATGACATAGCTTGAATTGCGACCAACTGTGATTAAGTATTTTGTGAACCGACCCATTAGTACAAAGCTCAGTTTGAAAAATAACATAGGGCTCACAAAAGATTTGAGTGCAAATTGGGACCACTTTTTGCGAATACAATCTTAGTATACCTAGCCCTTAGTTTGCTGTTTTGGTAATTTTGTCCTCTTATTGTGAAGGGTCATGTTTTTCCTATATAAAACTGCAAAAATAAATAAATCAATAAATAGGATCTAGTATTGAAAAACTGTATGTATTAGAGTGACTACATATTGTAAAATAAAGCTACCTTCTGAAGTATATGATACAGTCTCTTGTGATACAAGAACTGTGACCTGTTACTTCAACAGACAACAGCTTTCATATATAGTCACTTAAAAAAACAAAGGTTAAAGGGAGGTTATAATCATGTTCACATTTTTCTCCCATAAAACCACAGAAAATCAGCAGTTATAGTTATCTAAAAGAACTATAAATCGTGCCCTAAGGTAACTATAACTCCCGACCCCGCCATGCACCTTTTTCTCCTCAATAATTTTACGGCAAATGTTACATTGATATTATCAATGATGCTGTCAAAGATGTCATGAGTGATGTGATTTGTGGGTTAATTAGCAGTGCATGGGGAGGGCGCGAGTTATAGTTACCTTAGGGCATGAGTCCAACAAGTCCTGCGGCCAACCCCCCATAAGCACTGAACCATGCACCACAAACGGCCTTTGGCTGTGCGGGGTGGGGGTTTGCCCCCTGTTAGCACTCAATGCCTCACCCCAAATGGTCTTTGGCCATGTTTGGCGGAAGTTGGCCTCAGGGCCTAGCCTGCGGCCAGGCCCTGCGGCCTACACCCTAGACGCACCTAACCACACAATGCATGATGGGGTTTGGCCAGAGGGCCTGGTCTGCAGTCAGGCCCTGCAGCCTACCCCCTACACTTGTACCATGAGCAGAATGGGTTGGCACCAGTGTCTGGCCTGTGGCCAGGCCCTGCAGCCAAAATCCCATTAAGCAGCGAACCCCGTGCCACACACAGCATTGGAGAAGAAAAGAAAAGGGGGCAGAGTAGTAATACCCTGACCCCCTAACCTTGGTGTTGGTTCCCAAAGGGACCATACTAAGGCCAAAAACCTTTTTTTTTTTTTAATGTTTACCAAAAATCATGGAGGATCTGCAAATCTGGTTAAAAAAAAATTAAAAACAAGTGCGGTCTCCCACTCTTGTTCAGAGTATCTCCCGGTGGACCAGGTTCTAGGGGCGTGCACCATAGTAAAAAAAAGAGGTCACATTGGTCCTCCATTCTAGGACTCATTGGAGTCCCAGGGACCACCACCTTCCCAAGGCTTTCTTAAAATACTGGAGAGGGGCCACACAAATCCCCTTTCTTTGGGCTCTTATGAGCCCCGGGGACCATCATCTCACTGCGGCTTTATTTAAAAAATGGAGGGGGGCCACATGGATCGCCCCTGGGCTTTAGCATGCTCCAGGAAGTACCACCTCCCCAGGGCTAAATTTAACATTTGCCAAAGAGAGGCCGCAAGGTCCCACCAGACCCCGGTTACCACCACCTTCCTGAGGCCTATTAAAATTGTAAACCTGGGAGTAGGGCAACACGGCTCCCCTCCCCAGCTAATTTTGGCCCAAGGGATCTCATCCCCTGGGGCCTGTCAATTATTTAAAGGGGGAGGGGGTCTTGTGGCCCCTTCCTGGGCTGATTTTCCCCATGAGGAAATATTTGATTAAAGCCACAGGGACCACCACCTCCCCAGAGCTGTGGGGGTGCCACATTACCCCCTGCATGCATTATAATCTAATCCCCAGGTGGCGGTCCCTGGGGCATCTGAATGCCCTAGAAGTGGGGCCTGTGCACCCCCCTCATTTATTTCATCAAGCCCATGGGACCTGGCACACCCAGGAGCTTCGTAAAAAAAGTTCAGGAACCCCCACTTGTTTTTTACAATTTTTGCCGTGAATTTCTCACATCATTGCAAATTTGCAGCAACAATCAAATTTAAAAAGTATTTTTCTGCCCTCTGGGAGACAAATACCAGAGCTAAGGGGTCAGGGCGTCCCTACCCTGGCACCTTTTCTTTTTTTTCACATTTTTTGGGTGGGACTCAGCTGAAGTCGAGTTCCAATATGGCTTCTAACACTTCCTGGCTGGAGTGTTAGCAGCCAATCAGAGCTTTGCAGATCTCTGCATGAGATCATCATTATTCGCGAAGTCGTTGTGACCTCAGATATACAAATTTGGATTTCCTTTAATTTCGCAACAGCTAGCAAATGGATTTACACCAAATAACAAAATGCACAATCTCCACAACCAAAGCTCCCTTTCTGCCAAATTTGGTGTAATTTCATCCAGTGGTTTGGGCGGTAGTCATGTTCAAAACTCCGATGCTAATTAACTTGGGAAACATACCTTTTTCAACTCCTCCTTTTTCTCAGCCCCCACTTGATGGATCACCCTGAAAATGTCCATGTGCAACAAGAATCACAAAGAGTCCTCAAACGGTGCCAAAGATACAGGCAACTAAAAAAAACCTTTTTCTATGGAAACATGGTCCTAAATATACCTGTTGGGGACCCCCAATAGCTTATATTTATTTATATATATAGATATATATATTTTCACTTAAAAAGCCAAAGGTTATAGGGACGTTATAGTTAGGCTCACATGTTAAACGTGCAAAACCCTAGAAATTCACCAGTTAGAGCTCTCTCATGTAATCATAACTCATGCTCTAAGGTAACTATAACTCGCATTCTTGCCATGCACAGTTTTTTTGTCAAACATTTTACTGCAAATATTACAGTGATATTATCAAAGATGTTATCAAAGATGTCACGATTGCCGTAATTTGTGGGGTAATTGGCAGTGCATGCTGAGAGTGTGAGTTATAGTTACCTTAGGGCACGAGCTATAGTTATTTAAGATAACTCTAACTATAACTGGTGAAATTCCATGGATTTGTATGTTAAAAATGTGAGCCTAACTATGACTCCTCTCTAACATTTGCTTTTTAAGTGACTTTCTGTGCTTTTTTAATTCTATTTCCTAACTATAACATCCTTGTAACCTTTGATTTATTTAATGAATTTCTATGTTTTTTAATGTAAAGTAGTTATCATTACATGGCCCTGAGGAGAACCCTCTATAAGCACCCATCCTTGCACAGTACACTGCCTGTTTGACAGGTCCTGCTGTCAGAAAGTGGAGTGTTTGCTGTGACTTGTCTACACTTGTTAAAACTACAGCCAAGCCACAACAAACATCTATGTCCTGGACGTGGGTACCCTGGGACATAGCACGAGCTGGCCCTGGGGGGGCGGCTGTTCCCAGGGCCATCAGTGACTCCTTGAGGGGGGCCCCTATGAATATTTTTAATATAGACCTGGAGAGGTGGTGGTCCCCGGGGCTGCGGAGTGCCTGACAACCCCTGCACACAATATTATGAATGCCCTGGGGAAGTGGTGGTCCTTGAGGCTGTGGGGGGGTTACCTTTAATTCTGATTAAAGCCCCAGGGAGGTGGCGGTCCCTGGGGCTTTGGGGGAGGCCCATCAGCCTCCCACAGAATTAAAACATTTTGCCCTGGGAAGGTGGTGGTCCCCAGGGCACGGGGGCGCACAACCCCGTACATATTTTCAGCATCTCCCTGTGGAGGTGGTGGTCCCTGGGGCTGTGGGGGAGGCCAATGGGCCTCCCCCACAGAATTAAAACATTTTCCCCTGGGGAGGTTGTAGTCCCCGGGGAGTGGGGGTGCAGAGAGGCCCCCACATACATATTTTGAGCATTGCCCCGGAGAGGTGGTGTCCCCCAGGGCTACGGGGTGGCCCCCATTACTTTAAAACAATGGCCCTGGGACTTGGCCCACCCTGGGGCTTCAAGGAAATGAAGCGCAGGAGCCTGTGCTTCATTTTCTAAAAACTTTTCAGTAGATCTTCCAAAAATGCTTAAAAAATGCTTTTTACCCTGGGGGGTCACTTTGGGACCCTACCACCAGAAACACCAGAGCTAAGGGATCAGGGTGTATACCCTGGCCCCTATTCCACTTATTTTTACATTTTGGTCTGGGACTTAGTTCAAGCCGAGTCCCAACATGGCTGCCACCACTTCCTTGTTGAAGTGTTTCCAACCAATGAGATCTCAGCATGAGATCGGGAGGGGTTGCGAATCCTTCTCGTCCCTATATATACAAATTTGGATTTCCTTTAATTTCTCAAAAACAACCGATTGGATTTACACCAAATAATGGAAAGGGCTCTTTCTGGACCAAGATCTACCTTTCTGCCAAATTTGTTGTAATGCCGTCCAGTGGTTTTGGCGCTATTGCTGTTTAATTTTCCCTATGGGAATTAACATTGGAAACGCACTAAATTTCACCCCCCTTTATCTCAACCCTAATGCTCCAAGAAATAACTAAGTGGTGGAAAGCTGTAACCTTGATGAAATATTTGGAATGCTGTTGCATTTCTAGAGGCCTCCTTATACTTATTTGCCCCTTATTATGAATGCCCTAATCCAGAGACGCTAAAGGAAAGGGCCACAAATAGTACAAACAATTCCATTAAAATGATAGAGATACTCATAAAATAAGAATGAAGAGATCAGGAAGGTATCCTGAAGGAACTGCAATTGCTAAAACAAGGGCTATGGTACTCAGACAGCACGGAATCCAACCAGAAACAGATGCTGGAAATTGCTGAGAAAATTGGAAAATTAGAGACTGACATCCAACTCCAGAAACAAAAAAGAATTCCTCAGTGACAAGAAGGAGTTTTCACCTTTAGTCAGAAATATGGAAAAATAAGATGGAACGAGAAAACAACGCATAACCTTCAGTCAAAGAGCACCACAGTGAAAAGTGAAAATAGCAAATTTAGCGAAGGAGATGTGATTAAGGAAGGAGACAGCGGCCCAACAAGTAGTGTTGCCAAAAAGCCAACACATTTTTGGGAGGATTCAGATTAATCAGAAAGGAAAGAAACCAGCAACACTGGAACAGAGGAAGGCAAATAGTAAGAGGAAGAGGCAGAGGTAAAGGCAAAGTCGGAAGAAAACCAGAAGAGGAAAACAGAACAGGAACACCATCCCCCATTAAAATTGTCACAATGGGACTACAGGCAGGCCAGTGATGGATGACACTACTAATATGGTAAATTTCTCTACTGGTATTCTAAATAATACTGAGGTGTTAAACCTTGGATTATCATTTTGTCGACTAATAAATTGAATTATGCATGTAGCCGCTTTGACATTTCATTTTACACAGAAACTTAAATTACACAAATGGTTGTTTTGAAGGGAAATTCGGAACACAAACCCCCCCAAAAAAGAGAAAGTCAGCAACTTGACCATTGATGACATTGACACACTGTTCACCTTAGCAGAACCCGATCCAGAATCCACTCACACAGACGATAAACTTCTAAACCTGGCTAATATGGAAATTGCTTTGGAAATGAGTTGCCCTAAGACATTTTAAATCAATTATACTTTCAACCCTAAACTTAACCATAACACAATTTATATCTTTGAGGCCATGGTAACAGAGTATAAAGTAAGAATCACCAATAAACTGGTAAAAGTACAATCTTTATTTCACTCAGCACCACTTACAATATATGTCATCCTGCGCCCAGAGCTCCGGTGTAACTGTCAGTCCTCAAATTCTTAACATTCCAATCTGGAATGTAAGAATGATAGGGTATGAGAGCATAAAAGACACAACACATCTTTCCCCTTTATAAAAACTCTACATAATGCTTGATATACTATATGTTACTGTACAGAAAATAATGTATATGAACTTGACAAATGTAAAATAACGAATAATAACCTACTATTCTAGTAAGTTAAAATAGTGGAAGAAAGCAAGCAAAAAAAATAAAAGCAGAATATTCAAAGACCTAATTTAGACAGTGTAATCAGACATCCATACAGGTTTTTTTCCTGATTCTTTTACCTTCAATATCTAACCTAGCACTAGTTCCTACTCCAGAAACTTCACCCTGCTTAATCAACTTTTGCAAAATTACTCTTTGATCAATTTTGACACCTACATTTTTATCTCTTTCCTTGTTTCTATTAGTTCAATCTGTGTCATAGTCAAAATCATCCACATAATTAAAATGTGTTTTAGAATACACCCACCTTTCTCCATTTAAGTTGGCAACGAGTTTCAGGTTCCAAATCTTACCATTACTTAACCTCACAGCATTTTTGAAAACCTCCACCACTTCAAAAGGTTCTGAAAATTGACTTTCTCATTTCTTTACTCTCCATGGTTTCTTTTCTTTAACTAACATTCCTACTTTGACATTGGTTCCCCCTACCGGGCCTCTTCTATGTTCAAACATGGATTTGTAACTATCATGAGTGTTTTCCCATCTGTCTTTCATGTATCTAAATCCATGACGACAATGGGGTTCTCAACTAACCATACTGGATTTCTTTTAGTCCTAGCAACTCTTCCTCTCATAATCTCAAAAGGGGTGCGCCCTGTCATCTCATTAATAATAGTATGATACATCCATACAGTCTTGTGTATTTGTAATTCCCATTCATCATTTTCAACACCTGAGGATTGCATGGCCTCCTTGAGCACTCTGTTGAAATGCCTGATAAAAATTGTACACCATTATCAGAAATCACTTGGATAGGTATTCTTTGGTCTGTAAATATCTTGTCAAGGAATTGAAGGACTGTTTCTTTGTCTACTTTGACTGTCTTAATGACAGGTCACCTAGAAAAAACATCAATTGCAGAAATAATATAATCACATTTGACACCTACAGGACCCATTATGTCTACTGCAATTGTTTCCCACAGATTTTTCAGGATAAAAGGTGTTCCCATATTGCGTTTTAAAGTTGTAAAAGTTTTATCAGCAGTTCCCGACACAACCTACAACGCAAATATCATGACATGGCCACCAAAAAAAACATTTTTGACTGATTGTTTGGGTTTGACAATTCCTCCATGCCCTTCATGGCATTGCAGTGTATTATATTTTGTTGCGTTTGTGGGAGGTATTGCCTTCTCTCCTCTCAATAGAATACCATTCTCCTGAGATTATTTATTTCTGACTTCCCAAAAATATCTCATTTCAGACTATAACACACCTTTTTTAGATCATCCCTCAAGGATGTATTTTCTGTGTTCTATTGTCCTTAACATATTCTTCTTCCCATGTTTGCACTGTCCTTACCAGGCACACATAATGGCCCTCATTACGAGTCTGTAGGTCTTAAGACCATCAGACTGGTGGTGGCGGTCAGACTGCTGCTGTCGTGGCAGTCTGACTGCCACATTACGACCGTGGCGGAGCTGCCACGGTCCGACTGCCGACACCGTCAGGTTGACGCCAGTCGACAGCCTGGCGGTCTCAGCATTTGTGATCCGCCAGGGTGGCGCTGCATGCAGCACTGCCCTGAAGCTTACGT
Source organism: Pleurodeles waltl (assembly GCF_031143425.1). Classification (NCBI taxonomy): domain Eukaryota; kingdom Metazoa; phylum Chordata; class Amphibia; order Caudata; family Salamandridae; genus Pleurodeles; species Pleurodeles waltl. Next base: position 856,122,355 of record NC_090440.1, read on the forward strand.
CTCCCCAATCCGCCAGCCTTTTCATGGCGGTTGGACCGCCATGGAAAGGCTGGCAGAATGGGTGCACTTGGCATGGGAGGTGCAGGGGCCCCCAGGGACAGCCCGGTCGTGCTTTCCACTGCTCGAATTACGGGCAGTGGAAGGCTCGGCAGGTGCTGCACCGCCGCACTGCCACATTGCTGCTGGCTGGTAATCAAAGTTAAGGCCCTGTTTCCCACTCGGCCAGCAGGCGGAAATGCTGTTTCCGCCCGCCAGCCGAGCAAGAAACTAGTAATAGGTCCAGCAGTGTTCTGGCCGCACTGACGGTCAGATGGTGGCATGAGTTTAGTGGGCGGCCTCTGCCACCCTATAAAGTCATAATGAGGGCCAATATTCTGTATATGAAATCTTGGAGCCTCATGGACATCCTAGCTATGCATGCAGATGCTTTGATCATGCCATTAGTATTGAGTAACTTAACTAATGGTTTGTGATCACTTCTTATTTCACACAATTTGCCCCACACAAAAGCTCTGAAATGCTTGTGAACCCACACATTAGCTAAAACTTCACTTCCTATTACAGAATATTTCTCCTCAGCTGCTGTGAGAGACCTAGAAGCATAAGCTATGATAGATTCTCCTCCTCCTTCCAATTTTTGGGACAAAACTGCACCCAACCTTTTTGAGCTGGCATAAGGAGTGATGTTACTAGTCAAATTGGGATCAAAGCCTGACAGTGCAGTAGCTCTTGCCAGAGCAGTTTTAATATTTTCAAATTATTTTCCACACTCCTCACACCAGTTAAATTTGTTTTTGTTCTTGAGTAACTTTCTTATATGGAAAGTTCTACATGAAAAAGTTCTAACGTACTTGGCATAAATTTTGTGAGACCTTACATCATCCTTACAGGTGGGTGCAGGAGCCAGCTGTATTGCTTCTACCAATTCAGTGTTAGGCTTCACCCCATTTGCACTCAAAACATGCCCTAAATATGTGACAGCATGTACAGCAAATTTGCACTTGAAACATTTTACCACTAGCCCCCTAGTGTCTAGAATTTTTAAAACACTTTCCAACGATTGATCATATTCAGCCTTGTCCTTCCCATAAATTAGGATGTCATCCTGAAAACACTGGCCTTTGGTTAGCTTGCCAAATAATTAATGCACAAGTCTTTGAAATACAGCAACAGCTGATGCCTGTCCAAACGGCATCCTTTTATATTGATAGCAGCCTATAGGTGTGATAAAAGCAGTGAAATTCTTGCAACTTTCCTGTAATACATTCGGGTGATATGCTGCAGAAAGGTCTTTTGTGGTGAAAAAGCTTGCTCCCTTATCCCCTTCGCTACCAGGCCTTTTCCCCCTCAGGTGCCAAACCTTTTTTGGCTATTTGTAGCAGTTCGCGCTTAGGCCCTCATAACTTTTTGTCCACATAAGTTACCCACACCAAATTTGCGTCCCTTTTTTCCAAGATCCTAGGGATTCTAGAGGTACCCAGACTTTGTGGATTCCCCTGAAGGAGACCAAGAAATTAGCCAAAATACAACAATTTTGTTTCTTTAAAAAAAAATGGGAAAAAGGGGCTGCAGAAGAAGGCTTGTAGTTTTTTCTCTGAAAATGGTATCAACAAAGGGTTTGCAGTGCTAAAATCACCATCTTCCCAGCGTTTAGGAACAGGCAGATTTGAATCAGAAAACCACATTTTTCAACACAATTTTGGCATTTTACTGGGACATTCCCCATTTTTACTATTTTTTGCGCTTTCAGACTCCTTCCAGTTAGTGACACAAATGGGTCTGAAACCAATGCTGGATCCTAGAAAACTGAGCATTTCTGAAAAGTAGACACAATTCTGAATTTAGCAAGGGGTAATTTGTGTAGATCCTATAAGGGTTACCTACAGACAATAACAGCTGAAATAAAAAAATATTGAAATTGAGGTGAACAAACCAGCCATTTTTCTCCACGTTTTACTCTGTAACTTTTTCCTGTGATGTCAGATTTTTGAAAGCAATATACTGTTACATCTGCTGGCCACTTCTGGTTTCAAGTATATATAGGGCTTGTAGGTTCATCAAGATCCCTAGGTACCCAGAGCCAATAAATGAGCTGCACCTTGCAATGGGTTCTCATTCTATACTGGGTATACATCAATTCATTTGCTGAAATATAAAGAATGAAAAATAGGTTTCAAGAAAACCTTTGTATTTCCAAAATGGGCACAAGATAAGGTGTCGAGAAGCAGTGGTTATTTGCACATCTCTGAATTCCGGGGTGCCCATACTAGCATGTGAATTACAGGGCATTTCTCAAATAGAAGTCTTTTTTACACACTGTCTTACATTTGGAAGTTAAAAATGTAGAGAAAGACAAGGGGCAATAACACTTGTTTTGCTATTCTGTGTTCCCCCAAGTCTCCCGATAAAAATGGTACCTCATTTCCGTGGGTAGGCCTAATACTCGTGACAGGAAACGCAACCTGGACATATTATATTTTTACATTGAAATCTGACGTGTTTTTTGCATAGTGCCTAGGTGTAGATTTTGGCATCTAGCTCAGCCGGCACCTAGGGAAACCTACCAAACTTGCGCATTTTTGTAAGCTAGATACCTAGGGGAATCCAAGATGGGGTGATTTCTGGGGCTCTCACCAGGTTCTGTTAACCAGAATCCTTTGCAATCCTCAAAATTTGGCCAAAAAAACACTTTTTCCTCACCTTTCGGAGACAGAAAGTGCTGGAATCTGAGAGGAGCCACAAATTTCCTTCCACCCAGAATTCCCCCAAGTGTCCCGATAAAAATGGTATCTCACTTGTGTGGGTAGGCCTACCGCACGCGACAGGAAATGCCCCAAAAATACAACTTGGAGCATCACATTTTCCCAAAGAAAACAGAGCGTTTTTTTGCAAAGTGTCTAGCTGTGGATTTTGGCCTCTAGATCAGCCCGCACCTAGGAAAACCTACCAAACCTGTGCAATTTTGAAAACTAGAACCTGGGGGAATCCAAGATGGGGTGACTTGTGGGGCTCTCACCAGGTTATGTTACCCAGAATCCTTTGCAAACCTCAAAACCTCAAAATTTGGCCAAAAAAACACTTTTTCCTCACATTTCGGTGACAGAGAGTTCTGGAATCTGGGAGGAGCCACAAATTTTCTGCCACCCAGCATTCCACCAAGTCTCCCGATAAAAATGGACCTCACTTGTGTGGGTAGGCCTAGTGCCCGCGAAAGGAAATGCCCCAAATCACTATCTGGACACATCAAAATTTTGAAATACAAAACTACGTGTTTTTGCGGGGGGCACCTGCGTTTTTGGTCCTGGGCTCAGCAGCCATCTAGGGAAACCTACCAAACCCAAACATTTCTGAAAACCAGACACCCGAGTAAGTCCAGGGAGGTGTGACTTACGTGGATCACCCAGTGTTTTCTTACCCAGAATCCTCAGCAAACCTCAAATTTAGGTAAAACAAATCACATTTTTCCCACATTTCTGTGAGGGATCACCCAACATTCCCCTCAGTCTCCTGGTAAAAATGATACCTCACTTGTGTAGGTGGGCTGGGAAGAGCCAAAAACATGTTGAAATTGAGGGGGAACCAAAGTGGGTCCAAAAGTGCAGTTTGGATAAAAAAAATATAGGCTGACAAGTGCAGCAGAATTTTTATCGGTATAGATGAGACAATGCTGGGTGGTAGGAATTTTGTGGATTCCTGCAGATTCCGGAATGTTCCATCACAAAAATGTGGGAAAAATGTGTGATTTCCAGCAAAGTTGGAGGTTTGCATGGCATTGTGGGTAAGAAAATGGTGCGGGTGCATGTGAAGCGCACCACCCTGGAATCACCCAGATGTTTCGTTTTCAGATGTGTCTTTGTCTTTTTCTACATGGCAGCGTCCCAAAGTCCAAAAAGTGCAGCCCTCACCATTCCAAGTGGGTCGATTTTGAGAGTTAGCCAAGCTCTCATGGCCCAAATGTAAAACCAAAACCTAAAATAATCAAATGTCCTCTTGCTTGCTGTGAGATAAGATGTTTTAATGTGCGGGGGGAGAGCTGAAAGACTGTTACCCCCTTCAGCTGGGGTGGGGGCATAACCAGGCCCATACTGGTTGGTAGCCCCCACCCCACTATTTTTTTTTTATTCCCTGGCATCTAGTAGACTTTCTGCCCCCCTGGGGTGTGGATCGGGGGGGGGTAATTGCCGCATCTGCCCACTGGTGGGCAGAACAACTTTGGCCCCATTTATTTGGGGTGGGGGTATGGCCACATACTTTGAAAAAAAAATCTTCCCTGGTCTCTGGTGGGCTTTCTGCCCCCCCTTGGGGGCAATCAATCAATCAAAAAATTTGTAGAGCGCGCTACTCACCTGTGAGGGTCTCAAGGCACTGGGGGAGGGGAAACGGGGGGGGGTCAGGGAGGGTCACTGATCGAACAACCATGTCTTGAGGTTCTTTCTGAAGACCAGTAGGTCTTTGGTTTTGCGAAGGTCGGGGGGGAGGTGGGATGGGCTGCAGGGGAACGCAGCGGCAGGGAAATTGACCAAGAAGTGGTGAGAAGGAGGGGGAGGCGGGAGGGGCCGCAGGGGAACGCAGCGGCAGGGAAATTGACCAATAAGCGGTGAGAAGGAGGGGGGAGGGGCCGCAGGGGACTCAGCGGCAGGAAAAAGCAAAAACAGCAGCAAGGAAACGGGATGGAGGTGGCGCGGAAGGCGGAGCGGGGAGCGACCTGTCTGCAGAAGCAGGGTCAACGGTTGCTCCCTGCTATCGGGCCGCGGCTGCCATAAGAGGAGGGGAGGGTGGGCCTTCCAAAAATAGGCTGATCTGTCCCCAAGGGGGGCAGATATGGCCAACAGTAATGTGCCCCCATGGGGAACGACCCTTGCCCAAGTGGCTGACCCCGCAAACAAAGCACACACATACACACACACACTAATCCCTGGTACCTAAGGAGTTTCTGCCCCCACTGCGGGGACAGATCGGCCTAATAGAAATAGGCCAATCTTCCCACAAGGGGAGCAGAAATGGCATAAAATAAATTCCCTCCACCCCCCCCCAGGGAAGCGACCCTTCCCTAAGGGGTCGCTCCCCTTGCATGAAATTGACGCAAAAAAATAAAGATCTCTGAGTCTATTGGTTTCTGTCCCCCTTGGGGGTAGATTGGCCTAACAAAAATAGGCCGATATGCCCTCAAGGGGGGCAGAAATGGCCTAAATATAATTTGGCCCCCAGGGGAGCCACCCTTGCGTAAGAGGTCGCTCCCCACATATAAAAAACAAAAGTAAACTTAAACAAATATATATTCCTGGTGTCTAGGGGTTTCTGCCCCCCCGCTCCCCCGGGGGCAGATAAGACCTAAAAATACCTAGTACACCTTTAATCCCTCGGGACCCACACAATGTAAAATAATGTGTTTTTCTGTTCTGGTGACATATCACCCTGTTCATCAACCATTTCAATGTAGTTTAGGAAAAATGCTTTCCACTCAAGCCATTTCATGCAAGGAACACTTCCAATAGGCCAAAAGGGCTGTGGAGCAGGCAACAAAAAATTTTGTGAACACATTGTAAATCCTTTCTGAAAATAGTATCAGTAGGAATATGAGCGCAAGGGACTAGTTCACTATAAACTTGTGTCCAACCTTCACCCCACGAGTATTCAACAAAATAAAGATTTAAAAAAAAACACATCCATAATAGGTCTTCAAACAAAAATAATCTCAATTAATATATATGCCCAAGGGAATAGCTCACTCAATGAAAGAGTGTCCAATCTTCATCCCTCAGTAAAGTTACATGAAACGAGGCACAATTGCAATATAGCTTCCAAATATAATCAGACTGCAGAAGTGGAAGCACCAAAAACACATACAGATGAATAATGGGCAGATGGGTAACTTCCTCAACAAGCATTTGCCATGCAATGGGCCACGCATTTGCTCGCGTTAGAGTTATTAGAGTTGTTAATTCCTAACAGGACTTTTCTTGCCACATAAATTGAAAATGAAAGTAAAACATTAGTTGACAAAAGCCGCCATGAGCAAGAGCGCGAAGGAGAGACACAAAAAGGAAAGAAGTTTGCATGCAGTCAAACGTATTGGCAATCGTGCAATTATCCTTAAAACAGGGGCAGTTTGCAAGGCGGTAACAAAACCGCCCCAAGGAGAGACAAACGTAAAGCATTTACCAATGATGATAAAGGATTTTTGAAAGGCAAGCCCACGAATGAGTGAAAGTGATGGGCCTTCATTGGCCATGGGTAAAAGCCCACAATACTCACAGACTGGCCCGTGATGCTTTTTATTGGTGTTTCAACCCATAAAGAATGTTTAAGCAGAGTAATGGGGCACTTTGGATAAAATAAAGTAAACTGAAAAATATTGTGGGCAAAGAAAACAGAGAAACACCCATCTACCACATGGAAAAGGTGATAATACTTTCAACAATTTTTATCAAGAAATGTCGGACTTGATTCATAGAGCCATTCGCGTACCTACAGTCAACTTAGGTATACAAATTTGCACATATTATGAGTAATTACAAAATTGATTTTTCGTTTGCATGCTAAATCTACTCCCATGGCGTTCATTAAACATTCCAATGCAGAAACGTCTTCCAGAATGGGTGAACACCCACAAACTTTTAATTTGCTGTCTTTCATAAATGCTCCTACCTTGTATATAATCAAATATTTAAGCCCATCGAGGGCAGTAGTAACTCTGTATATGTATGGAAATAGGACACATTGTTGGAGAGTAGGCAAAGTGATTTCTCTGAGTGAAAAAGTGTTTTCTCCAGCGAAAAAAAGACAACTGAATTAGCTTGTGGGAAAACAGTTTCACTAAACATCTACTCAGCCATAAATGTAGAGTAAGTAAATACATGCTTGTGTGTATCCTATAGAAACTGAAAATGGTTTTCCAACTAGTATTTCTGGAATTCTTTGTGAAGTCAAAATAATCTGTAAAGAAATAGATGGTGGGAGATTTATGTTTTTATTAATTGGTCCCGTTATCTTGAAATATGAGTCCTAAAAATATAATCACATCTCATAATAAAACGTTCCAACCTCGAGAAACTGAAGAAAGGTAAAATTCCTTTAAGGTAAAAAGTCAATACCTGAAGGAAAAACCAATTTGTTTGGATCATAACGATTGCAAGTTGCAAAGTCTTTGTAGTTTTTTTACATGGTTAAAATGCTGAGGCACCTAGCAGTAGTAACATCTCACAGCTAAACCAGGGATCGCTACCTAACAACCTGCTTATCTCCCAAAATCGACAAAATGTGCCTCTAGGCAAAAGTGAAAGTCTCAGCAGTTTCCCAAAATCTAAGTATTGAGGTCTCCATCATTAAGAGCTCCAAATCTAATCGACCTTTCCCCCTCAAGAGAGCCACATATTGGGGGTTTATGGGAGGCCAGGTTCCTCCCTGACAATAGACATATTAGCGCTGTAAACTCCAAATCGAACTTTTCTTGCAAAATAACTTTAAAATCAAAAGTAAAACAGTTGACATAAGCGAGCCCTTCACAGCGCCACAGCCGCCATGAACATCAGCGATAAGGAGAGACACAAAAGGAAAAGGAAGTTCGCTCACAGTCAAACTTATCGGCAAAAGTGCAATTAGCCATGTAACAGGGGCGATAGCCAATGGGGTAACAAAACCTCCTCAAGGAGGGACAGACGTGAACGATTTACCTATGTTATCAAAGATTGAAGTGCAAGCCCATGAAAGAGTGATAGTGATGGGGGTCAGGTGGGCACTGTTAAAAGCCCAGATACATACCAACACGTCGGAAAAGCAGCGCTATTCTCGACCTGAAAAATGGTGGCGTCATGTTGTGTGCAAGGGTATTACCTAGGCACGTGTAGACAGAGTCCTGCTTGATGAGTAATACCGACGAGACGTGCGTGTGAGCGTAACAAATAAGCATCTGTAGCCAGATAAACAATTAACGTAATGCGCTGGAGGAACGGAAAGCGGCACCTAAGAAAATAAGCTTGCACACAGTTCCAACTATCCAAAATGACGGAAAAGACAAATTCCAAACTTCGCTCCAAGTAAAGCCATATAAGTGAAGACAAAAGCCAACGAACTCACAGTAATAAGTGCCACCGGAACGCTATGCCAGATTGCGACTCAGAAGGCGGCTTGGAGCAGAAGGAAACCCAGTTCTGAGGATGCCGGTCACTCGCGTGAAGGTTCACTTGCAAAGTAAGAATCACCAATAAAGTGGTACAAGTACAACTTTATTTCACTCAGCACCATCTACTATACACGTCCTCCTGCCCCCAGCGCTCCGGTGTAATTGTAATTTCTCAAATCTTAACATTCCGATCTGGAATGCAAAGAATGAGATGGCGCGAGAGCATAAAATACTCAACATAGAGGACCTCAAGAAATTAGTCAGAAAAAGACACTGACACTCTGACAATTTAACCAAAGGCAAGAGAGTGGATGTGAGAGACCTATAAAACAGCAACAATATAGGAATCAGATAATCAGATAAAGGAGACATGTCGTTGTCCTAGAAAAAAATATGTACCTAAAGGAAGGGTACGGAAAACGTAACGACATTGAGTGTCCCTTTCATCCAAAGAATAGCATATCATAGTGTCAATTACAAAGTATGGCAGGTTAGACGACATGGAAAACAAAAACGAGCAAAACATAGAAAACTAATTCAGGAGAAAAGGATGAGCAGATTTCCATTTAAGTCACTGAAACCTGTTTTCTTGAATAATAAACAGTAATTCCTAATATCTTCTGCTCTCTGCTTGAATAAGAAACAGTAATTGATAATGTCTACTGTTCTTAACATTTTTGTGGATTAATTCGTGTACCGTTCCTTCCTGATCCCTGCTTTTGTGGATTCATTCGTGCACTGTTCTTTCCTGATCCCTGGGTCCTTTTCTATGATAAGGCATAATTTACATTTCTTAGCATCCTTGGAACGCTGAAAAGCTTCACAAAGATGAGAATAGTACATTTTGGCCCAGTGAGACAGTCATTACCGCTGATTTAAACTGGGCAGACATGGTGCATCGCAGCACAATGTTCTTGTTATGTAGAATAACTCAACTACAGGTTTGGATGAATAGGAAGATCACATACTCTGGAACCTTCAATCCCTCTAGAAATAAAACACCTTATCCTGGCTAAACATAGCCATCTCACACGTCTCCCAGCCATGGGCCACAAATGAATAAGCCTTGTATACAGTGAAAAACAATTAGACAGCAATAAAGTGATAAATGGAAATGTTTGGCTCAATCAGAACCGTTATTCTTTGGGTAATCGTTCTACTGATGCATCATTACTGTAAGATTTACAATATAGAAATCACTCTTGTTTCCAAAAGACAGAGTCAAGCTGGAGCCACCTGGAGAATCGTTGAAATGTTTTGTCCTTACTGAGTGTCATCAATGAGATGCAAATTTAGTTAGCGCTGTGAGCTCCGCAGCCACATTGGGCATACTTGAGCCCAGTGGCGTTGTGAGTCCCGCTTTAGCAGCTTAAAGAGGAGTGTCGTTATCACTAGAAACACTGATCAGTTATTTTCGAACTCTGTACACCTCTACAAACATAACATCTTAGTTTGTTGTACTATATTTTGCGCAACATGCATCCATGTATCAGAAATTGACACAAGAACGCATTTTGCACTAACATATAGCACTACATGACAGATTTGCATTTTGCATAATTTAGTGTAATTTTACAGAAGTTCTGTAGACTTACACAAATCAAATTACATGAATTTCACTCTTTTCAGTGATTTGGATCCCCTTCCTTTTGTCTGTGTCCTTGCTGGCAACTCCTCCATAAATACCAGCCTTGATGGCCTGGAAATGAAATATCTGACTCCCTTAGTCCTTCTTGTAGTACTGTCAAGCTCACTCTCCTGTCCAATGCCTTGTGAAGTTGTGTCATGTTCTGTGCCCCCTTCCTGTCACATTGAAGTCGGCAACAATGCCTTGGAATAAGACCTCATGAATCCATTTGCCTATGACAGGTATGCAGCCTGGAGCTACCTGCCAGAAAATTGGATACCCCTGAAAATGAATATGCAGAATGTTCCGTAGCTCGTCGCTGCTGTAAATTATTCAGTACCTCCATATAGCTGCATATAGCTCCTCTTTAAGTTTGTCAGTTGTGTGCCCTGAGGCGTTCTGCCGACAAACGGCGATGCAAAAGTTCCGGGAATCATACTATGAATTTAACAAGTCTTGATTTGCCGGAGTGATAGCTTTATGCCACTAGACTGCAATTTGTGCAGTTTGATTTGGTCTGTTTTTCTTGTGTTCTTGTTTGAGATGTAGGCAGATTTATCACCTAGAAGTGCAAGAAATTGTGAAAGTGCATCCCGAGCACCCTTATAATGATTAACGTTGTGTAAAAAACGATTTGCGGACGATAGATTAAAACAAACAATTTTAGTGAGAGGAAATTTCCAGTAAGAAACGATTTAGCGAAGATTATTTTTGAAACAAACTTCTTGAAGTTGGGATTGCTGAGAAACTAACCAAATGTGTGTGAAATGTGAAGGCGCCCATCTTTGCAGATCAAGTTTGAAACATCATACACCCATGACAAAAACTGATTCACATTCACAAAGACATATTAATAATGTCTTTGCAAATGTATGCAACGTGTCCGCAATAATTAAAGATGCTTCTTGTATTGAGACTAATGCCTGCAGAAGGCAGGAGTCCAGAATCTCATTTTTACTTACCCTTTGCGGCAGGGGTTTCTAAGATTTGGTTCACTCAACTAGATAAATGCGAAGAGTTGTTTGAAAAACTGAAAAAAAGCAGATTTTTTGATAGATAATAATTTTGAAGATGGGAGTAATATCACTGAAGGGTCGAATTATCGTAGCAAGAATGCCATGAACCCTAGTGCAAGCAGTCCCCTTTGACTGCTTTCAGGGTATTAAAGTACAGCAATTATCTGAGGTCACTGAGCCCTTCAGGGCTCTGGGCCCTGGTGCACTGCTCTTGCTGCACCAATGGGTAGGTACGCCCCTGCTGAGGAATAATTTTTCAGCTAAATCTTGCCCAACAATATTTTTGCAAAAAAGCACTCAAAATCTATTTGCGTGTAATCCTTCATCTATGCTGAGGAGTGTTTGAGGGGCAAAGAAGAAAGTGGTGCATCAACAATGATGTGCCACTTTTCTTGCGCCCCCCTAACGTTATCATGGTAGCGCTAGAAAGAAGAAGGAAGAGAATTGTGGAGGAGTCTTCTCACTGTTTTGGAGCAAGCAACAGCTTATACGCGTGCCTGTAAGTCAGCGCAAGCATTACTTAGTAACCGATAAACACGTACTCACTGTGAGCAAGCACCATTCAGCACAAGCTGTGCCGGTGATGGTGAAACGTGCATGGAGTTGACGTGGGTGACAAATCAACGCTCAGTCTAAAGTCTAGCAAAAGGTCAAATTACTGTGGATATCAACGTCCCTCGTGTGCGACGGCCATCTTTATTCATTGGGAGGATTTCCATAAAGTAACATGAAGAGGATGCTATTCTAATGATAGTGTGAATCTGTTGGTATACTGGAAGCATCCACATTGTTGTTTTTACCAAAAGCACATTCTAGCAGTCATTTGAGTATATCTCCACCACATGCATTTTGGCCAGCAGGTACTAACCCTAACATTAAATGGAAGGAGTGGAAAGAGAACTTTGTAAATTATATAGCAGCTGTGGATGAATCTGGCAATATGTCAGCGGAACAAAAGAAGAGAATTTTGTTACATTCCTTGGGTCCTCATGGGTTAAAAGTTTATAATCAAATGTTAAAGGCCCCTGTTTTGGGGGATTTTAATGTTTTTGAGGCGGCATTAAAAGATCTTGACATCTACCTCATACCTAAAGTTTGTATCGGCATTACTAGCTATACGTTTTGCCAGCATAAGCAGAACGAAGATGAGTCAGTAGATAATTATGTGGCTGATTTAACAAAAAATAGCTATTGACTGCAGGTTTGGAGCATTACAGAATGAGTTAATTAGGGACCAAGTGGTAATGCATGTCTGCAATCAGAATATTAAGGAACGCTTATGGGTAAATGGTTATTCACCACTGGAAGATGTTATTAACATAGTACGTAAAGCAGAGATGTCGGACAGGTGTGCTAAGGAGTTATTAGCTAAGGAAAACGGAGCTGAAACAATTTGTAAGGTGATTCCCAAACCTATAGGGAAGACTTTCAATGCCCAATCCAAATTTTTCTACAAAAGAAAAAAATAAATGTTACAGGTGTGGTAGCAAAGATCACCTAGTGTATAGCAAGAATGTCCTGCACTTCAAAGGAAGAGTGGCAACTGTGGATTAGTTGGTTATTTTGCAAAAGTCTGCAGGGAAAAACAGAGTAATGTTAAGTGCATATTCGAGAATTACGAGCAAGTGGATATGGATGGAGAAAGTGATGTGAGTGTTGTGAATGGGTGTGATTGTATTGCGAGTTCTTCAAACAAATTGATTTTAAATATTAATGAAGAGTGTATTTGCAATAAACCAGAGTGTCAAATAAGTATATATGGTGTTAAAATGAAGATTTGTGTAGATTATGGTTCTCCTTTCTACTATCATAAATGAAGGAATATGAAGGAGCAAATGTACAGGAAAGATTAGTGAGGAGCAATGTGAACCAGACATACAACCACAAGGGTATAGTGGAGAGAAGATTGATATCTTGGGATATAGATGGTTGACCTTTCAATTCAAAAATAGGTGTACACAGGCCAAATTGTATATATATAAGTAAGAAGGGACCACCAGTATTGGGTTGGATTGATCAGTGAAAATTGCACATTATTTTGGATCCTAATAGTGACGAACAGGTGAAAGTGGTGGATGAGGTAGTGGATGCCGCTGAGGAGTTACTGTGCAACTTTCCATCTGTTTTTAACACAACTTTGGGTAACTTGAAGGGATCTGAACACCGTGTATTTCTAAAAACCAATGCTGTTCCAAAGGTGCATAAGGTAAAGAATGTTCAGATTATGATTAGAGATGAAGTGTCAAAAGAATTGGATGAACTAGTGGTGGTGACCAGACGTAGTAATGGTAAGGTCCGACTATGTGTGGATTTGCGCCATTTGAACAATAATATTGTTATTGATAATTTTCCTTTACCAAGAAAAAATGAAATAGTGATGTCTCTCAAAGGTGCAAAAATATTAGCAACAATAGACTTGTCAGCTTTATATCATCAAATTTCATTGACATCTGACTCCAAAAAGTTGACAGTGTTCATTACACCTTTTGGGTGTTTCCAGGTTAACAGAATGCCTTTTGGTTTGGCATCTGCTGCAGCAGTTTTGCAAAGACTCAGTTTCAGTTGTAGGGGAATAAGACCAGCATCAATTTTTTCCAAGGTGACATTCTGGTTTAGGGAGGAAACAAGGTGGAGCTTGATTCTAGATTGAAGGTTGTGATGAACCTACTGGAAAAAAGTTGTTTCAAATGTGGAATTTTCAAAATGCAAGCTTGCCAGAGACAGTGTTACTTATTTGGGACATGACATTGGAGCTCAAGGGATCAAACCAAAAGCATCTCTTGTGAACGCCATAAAGGAAGCTCCGCTCCTGAGTTCTAAGGATGATGTCAGGTCTTTCCTAGGATTGGTTGAGTACTGTAAGAAATGTATTCCTAGATTTGCTGATAAAAGTTTTCATTTCAGGCAGCTGTTAAAAAAACAAAGTAAAATTTAAATGGTCAAAGGAGTGCCAAGAAGAATTTGCCCACATTACTTCTGAAATCAATAAGATTCAGGCTTTACAGTCTTTTGACCCAAATTTGGATAACTATATTACAACTGATGCTAGCAGTAAAGATTTGGGTGCGGTATTAAGCCAGAAGGACAAGGAAGGAAGGACATTCATCATATCTTTTGCTTCCAGAGCGATGTCGCCAACTGAAGAAAAGTATCCTATAATTGAGAAAGAGGCATTGGCTTGAGCTTTGGATCACTTCTGAGCTTTTGTATGGGGATAACCTATAACGATTTTTGTGATCACAAACCTCTAGTGAAATTATTGACAACAGAGGGTACTGTGAATGCTTCGTCAAGAATTGCTAGACTATGAGTAAGGATGCAAGACTATGTATATACACTGGTGTATGTACCTGGAAAAACAACCAAGTAGCAGATTGTTTAGAATGCCCACTAAATTGGAAGAATGAAGGTTGGAACGATTTTCAAGTAGCCTGTGTACATGGTGATCTTAGCCATGCTGTATGTAAGGAAGAATAGAAATCTGAATTTGACAAGGATGAAACACTGACAGCAATTAAAGAATTCTTGCAAGGAATAAATGCAAATTCCAAAAGGATGTCAAGCCTTTCTGGGAAGCAAAGACTCAGTTGCCCGTGGAGAACGGTACAATTATGAGGGAAGAATGGATTGTTCCTCCGAAAGGGTCAAGGAGAACAATGGTCAAGTTATGCCATGAAGGACATTTTGTAATAGTAAAAACTATGAGCCAGATGTAGGAAACGTTTTGCATGGTGCAAACTGCGAAATTCGCAGTTTGCACCATGCAAAACGCGCATCGTGATGCACATTCCCATTTTGCGAGTCGGTACCGACTCGCAAAATGGGAATGCGACTTGCAAATAGGAAGGGGTGTTCCCCATCCTATTTGCGATTCGCATCGCTACGCAGAATTGCTTTGTGAAGTGGGTGCTAACCCATTCGTAAAAGGCAATGGGTCCCTATGGGACCCCTTCCACTTTGTGAATGGCGCAAAAAATATTTTTTCAGAGCAGGCAGTGGTGCCTATGGACCACTGCCTACTCTGAAAAAATGAAACCAAATGGTTTCATTTTCACGAGTGTATTGCAACTCGTTTTCCTTTAAGAAAAACGGGCTGCAATACCAAAAAAAAAAAACTGCTTTATTGAAAAAGCAGTCACAGACATGGTGGTCTGCTGTCTCCAGCAGGCTACCATCCCTGTGAGTGCAGGGACTCGCAAGGGGGTCGCAAATTGCTACCCACCTCATTAATATTAATGAGGTGGGTCTTTGCGACCGCCTTGCGATTCGCAGATGGTGTCAGGGACACCATCCTGCATATGGGATTGCGAGTCGCAAATTGCGAGTCGCTCCGACTCGCAATTTGCGAGTCGCAAACCCATTTCTACCTACATCCGGCCCCAAAGGTGTAGTGAGGAATTAGTTTTGGTAGCCAAATGTGGATGTTGAAGTGGAAAGGTATGTGAGAGACTGTTCCAAATGTGCCAGTACTGATAAAACTTTGAAAACCCTGAGACCACCTTTCTGAGACTACTTTTTACTCAAACAGCTGTGGGAGATAGTAGCAATGGACTTTGTTGGTCCGCTAGGGGTTGAACAAAAGTATGTAGTTGTTTTGGTGGACCTATTTTAGATGGCCTGTTTTAGAAGTTGTGTAAAGAACAGATACGAAGGGTATTTTGGAATTTTTGGAGAACGTTTTTTTCTCTGAGGGCTTGCCCAAGGTAGTATTAAGTGATAATGGGGTTCAGATTTTGTCAAGAATGTCCAAGGACTATTTTAAAAGGATTGGAGTGCAACATAAAACTACATCCCTTTGTAATCCTACTTGCAACGGCATGGTGGAAAGGTTCAACAGGGTGACAAAGGGAGTGATTCAGTCAGCTTTTGCTAGTGGCATGGATTAGGAGGTACAACTGCATAAGGCAGTATGGGCATACAGGGTAATGAAGAATGAAGTCCCAGAGTTGTCTCCATTTGTTATAATGAGGGGATGCGAACCTAGCTCCAAGTTTAGTTTAAATTGGTTGTATCAGCCTAATGTAGTGCATTGGTCTCTGGAGTCAGTTCAAGACAGAATGAAAGAAAGGCATTCTGAAATGAAGAGGTGTTATGATGAACTTCATGGAGTTAAAAAAACGAATATTTAAATTGGAGATTGGATTTGGGTTAAGAAACCGGGTAAGGTGATTAAAGGACAATAATGAAGAAGAAGAAACTAGCAAATGAGAGTGACGGTGAAGCCAAGCAATGGTCTCTGAAGAGAAAGGCACAATTTTTAGGTGGCTGTGAACAATGTGCACAGGTTTTGTGCACCCACTCAAAGTGAAGGGAGCCTATGGATAAAGTGGGATGACACATTGCCGTGATGGGAGGAATCACAATGTGAATGGCAATTTACCGGACCAATGGATGACCACCTGAGCCCTTTTAAGTATGTATTATATATGAAATTGTTTGAAAAACAATAATATAAAGAGATATTGAAAGCTGTTTTAAAGGCCAGTTCTAAACATACAATGACAACATTTCTAAATCGGTCTGATTTCTTAAGCAGCCCAGAAGAACTTGTTGATCAACTAAATTGGCTCCCGATAAACAACAACAGTCTCCAACTTATAAAAAGAAGGGTGCACCACCTAGCGAAGATAGCGATAAAACATATCCATCGCCAATAAGTGATAAACTAGTTAACCAAATTAATTTGATTTTAGTAAACAAAATGAACAGAATGGTAAATAAAAACAAAAATAACAAGGAAGATAATAAAAAAGACCCCGGCCACAGACGGGGTCAAACCTAAGATGCCCTTTATCTGTAAAATGTTGCCATAATGCAAAATCTAAATCTATCCCTAATACATAGTGTTGAAATGGCTGCTTTGTAGGAGTCTTGTGGCTTACTATTGTAATACATCCAATGGAGGGATTTATGTTTGGCCTCATGGTCACAGGTTTGAATGCTGGTGGATCCACTCTTTCTTGCATCTCACCACGTTTGAGTATCACTGAATCAGGTAACTTTCTGTGTGTATGTTTGCTTTCTGAATTCCTACATTTATTTACTACCAGTTCAAGACCATGGTGATTCCTCTACCTTAATCCTTTAATCATATCCCACGGACAGGTCAATGGAATTTTGATTTCGAGAGGGAAGGCTGAAGTTAAGATCAATATACAAAGCAATACAATAATATTTCTTATAGTTTAGTCAAAAAGAGGGTTATGACAAGTTAAACGTTTTTATTTTTAGTCCTTTAGTTCATCATTTATTTTATCAAAAGAGTTAATTTTTTTCAGTTTCATAATTAAATGTTAATATAATTAATTAATTTTCAATAATAAGCTAATTCAGATTAATTATCAATGATGCAATTGGTATCTCAATAATAAAACAATGAGTTTCATGAAGAAACTCCCTATTCTCAATGAACAAGAATTAAATGTGGGAAGGAATCAATGATGTCAGTTCAGATACCCATAAAAGAGATCTGATGAGAGAAATAATAGAATAAGCATGAAACTTCAGCAAAATATGTTCTCTCAGATATTAACAAAACAAAAAAGACATGGAAAAGGCATTATTATTGCAGGTCATTTTGCTTTTGACATTTGCCAAACGTCTGAAAACCTGGAATTCATGAGGTTTGCTCACCTCTTTAATTAAATGTTTGTAAACCACAGAGAATGTGAAAAAGCTGGAAAGTATTCTCAGCTAAATAACAGCAATCATAAAGCAAAAATCTAAGGAAACATACTTCTCACGAAGAAAAGCATCAGAAAATCAAAGAGTGAGTCTCTGGTCAGAGAGTCAAGAAAGGAGTCCTAGGATTTGTCTAACTACTCTAGGAACTCACACTAATAAAAACACATAAATTCTATTTTTGAAACATTTCTACTTTTTATTGTTCATGTTGACCAATAGGACTTCAGCACACTGCTGGGAACAGGTTTACTCCCCATCTTCCCACAAGAATACAACCATCTTTCAAACATCTGTCCTTGAATGTTGCAGTACATGATTCTTGTTTTTCACAGTCTTCTACCCATGAATCATACTTCCTGTCCCCTGATCCTTTTGGGGTGAGAACCTCACTATCAGTCCTCTAATACAAACAAAGGTTTATTCACTGACTAATTAAACAGTAGCTTCTGAAAACAGCAACATCTGCAGCAAAGAGAAAAACATCTTGCACAGCAAATATTCAATGCAAAAAAATGACATATTCATTAAATAGCATGACATTGTCAGTTAGACTAACCTTAAAGCAAACATTTATTTTCTATGTTATAAGCCTAAAATGTTTAAGTACATTTGCATACTGCAAATTTAGCATTTTGCATATTTAAGTATTCAAACATATCTTCTGCACACCATTTTAATTATTTAATAAAAGTATTTTGACAGCAATTGTATTTGTGTTAGCAGTTCCTCCTCTGGTAGTTTGAAAAACCACCTTGTCTTCACAAATGAATCTTTAGAGTGTACTCTTACTCTCTGTTGAGTCATCCTTTGCAATTTTCAGTTTTTCAAATTCTTTCAACCTTTTATATTCCCTGTTCTTTTTCTCCTCATTTATTTATTTATATATATATATATATATATATATATATATATATATATATAAAGCGTATAAAGTTATCAAACAAACACCTATGTTTAGTGCAGGTTTCAGAATGACTCTAAAAAGGTCTGCTCCTACTGTTTCAAACCAATACCAGATGCTCCTTTACCTCCATTCTCTAATACAATAGTAGCTTCTAAAGGTTCTAATTCAAGTATCAGGTCAGAAATCTTTCTTGCAAATTCGATCTTTTTGCTCTAATCTGGATTAGATGAACAGCAATGTTGTGTTTTCAACATTTGCAGACTTCTCCTTTCTCTGCTAACAAAATATCAAAAGAAATCAATCTTGCAAAACCATGGATTTAGTAGATTCTAATTCTGTGTTAGGAACCAGAGAAGCACCTGATGTACCAGTTGCCAATTTATCCACCACTGTTAGCAATCTTCTAATTTTCTCATCATTCAAAACTATTATTACTGGTGATATGATTGCTCTAAAAATATCTTTAGCTAGTTGTACTCCATCAAAAACACTACATGTATGTCTATGTGTTGATGTCATTGTCAAAGCATCTATGCTATTTACATGGTACATTCTGGACAAACAATAAAGCCAAAAAACTCCCAGGCAGTAGGTAACTTAATATAGGCATCTTGTCCGCAATCAAAATAAATGTCTGGAATGACTGCTACTTCTCTTTGCAATATTTGTCATGGACCTCCTAAAGCTTCAATTGTGTGTTCATAACTACTAATCCCTATGTGTCTTTTTCAAAATTGATTTATTTTGTAAACACATAACTTCCCTTTTTGTCATCTGTCTAGTTTTTAGAATTTTGTGTAAATCATCTTCTTTCTGATTTCATCTTCTTACCTTTTCCAAACATTCTTTAAAACATCTTCCCCTTTATTATTACTATCTTTAATGTGTTCCCTTCTTTCTACTAATGTCAGAATGAATGTCTTCTCTAATGGCCTCATTAAGCAGGTCAAATTCTGTTCATAAGCCTTAACTCTTTATGTTACTGTTAGGGATCTAAAGAGATACAAAGCGGTACCCATTTATTTTCCTCGTGGATGAGTATTTGTGTTCTTCTAAAGAGGAACCTTCAAAAGAATTATATCATAATTGTAAAAATAACAGTCCAGTTTTTGTTGGCAAAGTTTGCTTTCATTCTCAAGTTCAAATAACAATGTTCTCTAAATCCTCAATTGTAATGATTGTCTCAAAATAATTTCTTAATTAATCAATACTGTTTGCCTGTGTGGCTTATCATTGAGGCTCAAACAGCTCAGAACCTAATTCATCTGGATTTTTATTTTAAATATTTGATTTGTTTCTTGCACAGGATGTCCATTCAGGTGCAAAATACGCTCGACAAGGTACTCTTGCTCTTTTGGATCTCTTGGTATCAGTTAAAGGCCTTCTGATTCACTTATACTGCTTGATTCTGTTTCTTCGATGATGGTTGGTGGTATACGTTCACTGACACACTGGATCTTATTTGTCTACGACCACTTGGCCATTTAAATCTCCATTTAGGTCCTTCTTTTCTCACACTCATTCCTTCATCTGGATCATTCGAGAGCTTTGATAGAACTCCAACAGTTTCTCTATATTGAGCTCTCCATTCTTCTTCAAGATGTGTTTCACCAACACTTTCTGACACGTTAGGAACTTGCATTGGTGTGAGATCTTGCTATTCTTTTTTCAGCTCTTTTATTTCTGAATGTGCTGTCACGGGTGTTTCACGATTTAGCTTACAGAACACTATCTCTTCATATGGACACCTCGTTCTCTGCATGTGCGATGTCTGCACCCAGTTTGGTATACCAGCACACTTGACTGCAGTGTCTGTAAATAAGATGATCTGCTAGGGGCCTTTCCACCTTGGCTCCAATCGCTAATTCCACTTGTGCTTCTTCACCAAAACGCAGTCACTGGGACTAAGGTCATGACACTGCTGCTGATGTTGACTGGCAGTGACACCTCCAACCTGGTGAGAAATAGAATGCATCACATTAGCCAATCCTTTGCAGTATTCGAGTATCATGCCATCTGTGATGTTCACAAATGTATTTGCAGGTACAGCAGGCAGTTCCATTGCACATTCCATGAGAATCTCTGGAGGTGATAGTCCTTTCCCCTGTCAGTTCTTTGGAGACTCATCAGAAACAATGGCAAAGCATCTGGCCATTTCAGAGAAATGCATGCACACCTGCAACTTCTAGGTTCTGTATACTTGGTCCACTATCCCTAAAGCTTCAGAATGATAGCTACAGCGCAATTGCTGTCCCATTTGAAGAGCCACACATGGCATTCTAAGGCCTCATTGTTAAAATGAGTCTGTCAGTCTGACTCCAGAGAAACTGGAAATCCGAACCACAGAATGAGTTCACGTACCAGCAGTATATCTTCAGAGAGACTGTAATTTCTCCATGTTGGGTAGGCTTATACCCATCGGGAGAAAATGCACACTATAACCACGATGTAGCTTAGCCCATTGCATAATGGCATCTCCCCTGATCTTACTACATGACTCATAGTTACTGGTGTTCTCTTTCCTACTTTAATCTGTTGGCAGGTCACACATCTGTGACTGTTGTTCTGTTAGAACTCTGAATGAGGGATTCAACCAATTCTGCCTAATCGGCCTAACCACTGCATCCCTTCCTGTTTAGGCAGGGCCATGGAAATGTCATGTCATGGGAAACAACAGTCTGTCTGGCAGCACTGGTCTTCCATCAGCTGAAACCCAAATGCCATTTTCATTTTTAACACAACCTGCTCTGATCCAATCTTGCTCCTCTGAAACCTTTTCTTGAAATCGTTTGATCTCTTTCCATGTATCAGCTACTGACAACAACATAGAAAAAGAAATGTCCTCGTAAGGTTCAGTTGCATATTCTCTATTAAATGTGAAGGCCACAAGTGCACAATACCGGCAACTTCATCTACTTATTTATTCCTGACTGAGACATAATCATTGCAGGATCTATGTGCTGCACACTTAACCATGCCAATTTCCTGGGACAACTCTAAGGCATCCAAAAGTTCTTTCACATATTCTCCATTGTGTGTGGGGTTCCTGAATAAGTCATAACCCCCCGTTTTGACCCTAAAACTGAGACTTTTTCTCAGCTCTAGGACAGTGTTCAAGCAATCACTGTCCCATGGAAGTGGATCAAACACATCTTTGTGCATAAGCCTCAATGAAGGCTTGGCCACTAGGAAATAGCTTTGTGCCCACTGTCTATAGTAGCCAACCACTCCCCAAAACATCTTAATTTCTCACTGAGTTCTTGGTGGATTCACAGTAAGGATAGTCTCCACTCTCTCTTGTGACACCTTTCTTGTTCCCTTCTTGAGGATATGTCCCGAATATTGGACTTCTTTTTGACAATATTGCAGTTTGCTTGAAAACATCTATCTTAAGTCCCGTCTCAGCCAAATAGTTTAATAAAGCAATATTTTCCTTTCTGCAAGCCTCTTGTGTATTTGGTGCCACAAGTGGATCATCAAAGCACTGTACAAGAACTGATCTGCAAGGCATCTGCAGTACCTCAAGATTCCTTTTCAAGATCTGATAAAAAATTAATGTAGTCTCTGCCAATATGCTGTGCAGGGAATCTGAACAATTATTGTTGCTGGATTTGGTTTCACAGGACATAATGGAACAACTGTGCTGTTAATCTTTTGAAGGTCCTGCATGGTCCTATATTTTCCATTGGGCTTCTGCAAAACCATAATAGGAGAATTGCAAGGAATTCCAAGCATTTCTTTTAATGTTCCTTGTTTCATCATGCTTTCAATTACTGGGATTATTTCAGGCACTATCTCTGTTGTAAAATTATATGGTTTTGTTATCAGAAAGATGGCATTAGGCTGTAATTTGGACTGGCTCTATACCCTTGATTATTCCAATGTATTTTCCTACAAATTTCCCATACTTCTGTGTTTACTGTATCTCTCAAATCAGAAGGTAAATCCTCTACTCTTCTCACAGGATACAGTCCTACAGCTGTTCCTTGCTGGGTCATTTTAAATTCAACATCTTCATCATGCATTTGTAATTCAACATGATCCAGAGTGCAATAAATAGTGCAATTTACCTTGCATAAAAGGTCTCTTCCTAACAGATTCAGAGGACTTGAATCACATACTACGAATTGATGATCTTTCTCATATGAACTTGTTTTCACACAAAGCGACTCTGAAACAAGATTTGTTATTTCGTTATTTGTAACTCCTACAACTTTGATCTTTTTCTTAGAGAGGGGAAGGCCTGGGACCTTTGCTCTTTCAACAATGGATTGAGTAGCTACATTGTCAATTGAAAATGACACTTGGTGACCACTAACTTCTCCTTTTACAAATGGTCCATTTTAGTCAACCTTTAAGACTTCTCCCCATCATGCACTGTCATCAGGAATTGTCAGAGTCAAAACTCTAGTTCTCCAAAATGGGGAACTGTTGAAACAGATTCTGGATTTGAAATGGGTTTGGATTTGCTCTTGGTACTTAATTCACATTGAACCTGGGAGTACATGCTGATCTCTGGTCGCATCCCAAGATCAAACTGTGACAGAACACTCCCCATATCACTTTTCTCAGGGTTTTCATGCCTTGTGTGTTGTTTAAACACCTGTAACAATTGTTCATAGTAAGGGTGCACTAATTCCTCTGCTTCCTGAGCAGTCCTATTGACTTTCAACCAGTCAATATCTCTCATTGGAACCTTTCCTTTCAAAAAGGTAATTACCTCATTATATTTTGTCAATATCACAGGTAAAGGTGCACGAGTACATGTATCTCTTAGAGGTTCTTAACTCGGCCATTGCACAGCTGATTTACACTGAGCCCATAAATCACTTGGTACTTCTGTATGAAGAAAGGTATTCAAATCTGTCCATAAGACATTTGATTTTTTTTCAAATCTGTCAACTTGCGATTAATCTTATGCAGGATTCTTTCTCAATTTCGGGAAAATGTAAATGTTGCAAGATCACTTCTACTCCATGGAACGTGAACATATTCTCCACCTGGCATTTCTCTCATTGGGAAGGCTAAAACACTATCTTCATCTGTGGGTACTGGTGGTGGCTTACTATATGCTTCTGCTGCATCTCCTTGTTTCTTTTTCTTTTCCTATTTCTTTGTCCATTTACTCTCTAATCTGTCAAAATCACTCCATTTGTGAATGCATTTTACCAATTCCTCAATGTGTAATCTCATTCCTGATCATTTCATTGACACAATAGCTTCATTGTCTAATTGTACCCTGAAATTCCTCTGTAATGGAACACTTTTTGAAAGATCCACTATATATTTTTCTGTAAATTCAGTTAACTTCTGATGTGTGGCAGCTGCTTGCCTCATGATCTCTTTATTCAAATATACCCGTTAATTTTCCGGATAAAATCCAAAAGTGAAATATCTTAACATCCGCTAATAGCTTCTTTTACTTGTACCTTTAGTTTTGGGATATTTCATGGTCTCCCTTTTTCTTGACTAGTGGTTGGTCTCCCTGTATCTCCTGTCTTTTAAGTATCTGAGGTCTCTTCAAACCATGGGGGAAAAAATACCATCCTCAAATGGTCCTCTCTCCTTGCACTACTGGAGTTGTAAAGACAATTCTCCTCCCTTCTCTCAATCATTGAACAATCTGCAGTAACATTCAGGCAACAATTTGTGAATTTTAGGATGTCAGGATGAGCTGTATCACAGCCAATACTACTACAGCATCTTGGACCACAGCATTCAGGACAATATCTATTGGTGCAGTCGCAACTTGCACTATCAATGTCCGTGTTGATGCAGCTTGTGACACTGGGGCAGGAACAGTCACAATAAGTAGTAACACCTGGAGCGATTACATGAGGTGCTACTTCAACAGGCACAGGTGCAATTTGATGTACTGGAAGTAGTCTCTCAATCTGAAGTGTGTTTGGGTCAACAGAAGCTGTAGCCACTGTAGCACTAGAAGTTGTATCTCTACCAGTGTTAGTTGTAGGAACCACATATTGTGGTGGACATGAAGCCAATAAAGCATCCAAAATATCACCTCTGGATGATTCTCAGTGTCTCTCTTCTTTCTAGCTTCCTCATCATCCTTTCCCTCTTTCCAATTCTTTTTAGTCTTCACTGTAGTTATAACTGGATGCATTCTAGCTCCCTCAACTATAAATTTTTTTGCCTTTGCTGTCCTTTGTCCCATTGATCATCTGCATAATTCCACACAGCTCTCTTTGCCCTTTTCTGATATTTTCCTTCTCCTTAGCATGTGCTGTTCTCTCTCCCAAGCATTTATTGCTTCATATTGTTGTTGTTTAAGAGGTGGTTTCATCTCATATAATTTCTCACTCAAGTGTGTAATTTAAATTAAATTTACTATATTGTTTGCCTGGGAGGAAACCTCTGCTCCACTCATGGATATTTTGGAATTTGGGCACTTCACGCTGAGCAGCGTAGCGCGGAGTCCCCAAATACCACCATCAGAAGCAAAGCAGTTTTTTCTGTTCTCACGCGCAGGATTGGTTTTTGGCACTCACTAGCGCCACAATACCTCATACTGCTAGCGAGTGCACACAAGATTTCACGCATGTTGACAGGGCTTTTGGCCAAGACAGTACTGAAATAGTGCTGCACACGAGCATGAATGCACCTGGAGTGGATTTTGAACGCGAGAAGCAGCTAAATCTACTCCAAAATAGGTTTTCAAGTGGATTTTCTTCACCAATGGACCACTCAAGTTGTTTTGACTGCGAGAAGCCTTTTTCAAAACTTTTTTTTCCAACAGGAAAGAAGTGCCCAGAGGCTCTAACTTTCTGTTTCTGTCCAGCAGGCCCCTCCCAGTGCTTTGTCTAACTCCTGTTCACTTTTCACTTGGATATCGAGGTGGAAGAATCACTCTCTTTGTCTCATGGATTTACACTTTTGGTTATAAGGATTTTTTGTGATATCACACAAGTAAGTTAAAAGACTATTGTATGAGGGCGTTGCTTGATTGATAGGGAACGCACCAGCATTTCATTGTACTTTTATTTGATTTTGAAATTTAATATTGGTGTGTGACCTGAAGTTTATGTAGGAGCCTAGTTACTTTTTCATGTTTTGTAAAGGAAAATGTTTGCACAGCTCAGTACCTTTTCCCCATATTTGTTACATTTGCAATATTCATGTATTTTTACTATGTAGCCTAAACTTCCAATGGGCCATCTAGCCAGTAGACCCAGTACTAGTAGTCATCATTGCATGAAGTAAATGTTTCTGTGGTATATAGTTTAAAAACCTCATTTAGGGTAGGGCTGGCATTGGATTAAATGTAAAATGTTGGCTATTGTTTGCATTTCATTTTTTCTACAAGAAGTGTATATGTGGGGTAATATTTGATGGCATAGTAGGATGTGTATTGTTGTAAATGTTTCATAGTTCTGTTAATTTGTGTGCTAAACGGGGTGCAAAATGAGGATATATGGCGCTCAGGATGTTTAATCCCTAAGTATTATGTCAGGGCCACCACACAAGGGAAACACCCTACCCTTGGAGGTAAACACAACCTCAAAACTAAAACAATACACAGTGAGGGTCCCCTCTTGTAGAAGCCTTCAAAAGTGCCTCATTAGTGTATTTGAGGTGTTGTGGAGTATATTGTTCTCTTTCACAATTATTGGCTTCTAGTAGTTATGCTAGCACTAGTTATGGTACATATTTTTATGTATATTGAGGGCTTAGATTTTGTAGTTTAGTCGTTCTGCAATAGTTGTTAAATTTTCGTTAGGTGCATCTTACGTAGTTTTGGTCATAATCCCCCTTTTCATCTGTTTTTCCCCCCTTCCCCCCCCTTTTGTTCTATAGAGCGTTTTTATCCGTGAAATAACTACTCGTTTTCGTTGTAATCTAAGGCAGGGTGTATTTGCTGGCCGTCTTTTATGTTGGTGCCCGTTGAATCGAGGCGAACCCGGAAGTGTATTTAACTTCCGGGATCGCGGGTGTGTGCGTTTAGCGCACACGCTAGGCGTCCGTAGTTGGATGCGCCGCTTTTTCTAATATTGACCTGCTGACTCTATTGATCTGGGTAAGCTATGCTATAAGCGCATTGTTCGTGTAAGGCATTTATTATAGTGACATGATTATGAATTTCTTAGTTAAGAGTTTATCGGGATGGATGTGTAACTTCGTGTTTTTTATTGCAGTACACGGAGTATTATTGTTTTTGTTGTTAAATTATGGACTCTTGGAAAGACTTATGATCTGGAATCATGGTTGTCAGCGCATATAATAATTAATCAATGTATTTTGACTTTGTGAAATAGTAGTTCTTTCAATTGTATATAAACCCCCCCCTCTATCTGCCCCCCCGTCCCCTTTTCCCCTTGTTCTCTTCATATTAGATTGAAAGCATTAATGGATAGCATTCACGCTTGAAGCATAATTTTGATTTGGAAATATTCGTTGACTATTACTTCTGAATTGTGGTGGATACATAAGATATTGGATCAGAATTAGTTGCATTGTACATACCTTTACACACTATGGGTTGCATGTGGTTATCTTTGGTGTTCGCGAATTTTGCCTTTTCACTCATGCTTTAGAAGACTGTAGTTTATGTGTTCTCATTGTATATTGGTATTATAGCAGTTGTTCATTAGTAGGTTTTGATCTGTGAACTTCTTTCTTTTCACTTTCATTAGGTGGTAGCTGGGTAATTTATTTCTCCCTTTGTTTTTTTGGTACACATTGGTGTGAGCTTGGCGGTTGAGCATATTGGTCTTAACTCGTGTGTTATCTTTATGATTTCTAGCCCTGAAGAAGTCGTAAGGGATGCAAACATTTCCCAAGACGAAACACGTGTTGGCTGGAAGTACAATCCACTGTTGATGTTTTGGCATTTTTTTCTAAAAATAAATATTTTTTCACAATAAATTTTGGATTCATCGGTGGACTCAGAAACCTGTGTGGACTGTGTGACATGGACCTTGATGATACTGTGTTCATCATGATTTATCTCTTGAATTGACACTTTTGAAGGCTTCTACAAGAGGGGACCCTCACTGTGTATTGTTCTGTTAATTTGTGTGTTTTGCATTGCTGAATTAATGTTAGTGTTTTCTTAAGTGTTACCACTATGTTTCCTTTTTCTGGCCTGTGTGTGTGTGTTTGTCATCGGGCACCATTTGTCTTTGTTCTCCATGCCATGTGGCCAGGGGCAGTTGTGTGGAGTTTATGTCTATAGGCCTGAAAGTGGTCTTTGTTCTCAATGCCTCCATGCTTGCTGCTGTTGTTGGACCAAATCGCTTTTGGCCATTTTATGCACCCAACTAGTGTGTTTGTGCCACAGGCTTGCATGTGTTATTTGTTCTCCATGCCTACTTGCTCACTGATGTTGTTTGACAAGGTGTCTGGCAGCCATTTTGTGCATCCTGTTAGTGTGATTTTACCATATTCTTGCATGTGTTCTTTGTTTATGCCTTCTTGTTCACTGTTGCTGTTTGACTATGTGGCTGGAAGCCATTTTGAGTATCCAGCCAGTGTGTTGCATGTGTTCTTTGTTCTCCTTGCCTCCTTGCTCACTGTTTTTTTTTTTACCATGTGTCTGGCAGCCATTTTGTTCATTCAGCCAGTGTGTGTTTGCCATAGACTTGCATCTGTTTTTTGTTCTCCATGCCTCCTTGCTCGCTGTTGTTGTTTGACAATGTGGCTGGCGGCTATTTTGAGCATCCAGCCAGTGCTTGCATGTGTTCTTTGCTCTCCATGCCTCCTTGCTCTGGTCTGTTGTTTAACTATGTGAGTGGAGGTGATTTTTTGCATCCATCCAGTGTGCCTTTGCCATAGGCTTGCATGGATGGATGTGATACCAGTTTAATAATATGCTTGGGGATAATTGTGGACTATGTATACTAAGAATATGATTTTGATGAACATTGCCTAATTTATTTCATGGTTTTTTCACATTTTTAATTTGCCACATCCTTGACTCACAATAGTTTTTTTCTTGTTGTTATACAAACTTCGGCAATTCTTGATCTTTTTTTAATCTAATCTTTTATTTTTATTTTATTATTTTAATTGTTTGATTTCATGTTTTTTTTTTTAATTTAACTTTTTTATTTTACATTTTTTATTTGATTTTTTAATTTCAATATGTGTGTAGATTTAATATTTTAGTTGTATCTTTTTTGTAAAATGTTTTTATTTTTTTTATTTTTTTATTTGTTAAAATATTATTTTATTGTTTTTATTTTTTAAAGGTTTTTTATTTTTTTGCATTTTGCCTTGATCCATCCATCTATTCACCATTGGCGCCCCTCCACCCTACAGCATTCAGCTTCTTTAGGTGTAATTCTATTTTCTTCTGGACACCCTGGCTGCGGTGCACTGCAGACACATCAGCAGCATCATTCATTTTTGAAAAGATGATTCCAATTCCGTCGACCACCTTACCGCCATAGGTTTTTATGGATTATTCCATTTACCCAAGCACCTCTCTGACTACCATAGGTGTCTCCTTTCAAATGAACAGAGATAAAGCAAAGAGCTATATCTGTATGTTGCGTTGCTGGATTTGTAATGACATTTTACGGTATGGTGGTGGTGTGGTTTGACCTCACAATGTTTGGATACATTGTTATATATTACATAAATAACCAACCACACCAATATTTAATTTGTCTGTACTATTTTAACCTGCAACAATGCCACGCTTCACTAACTGCATGTTTTTCTTGCTTGGTTGCGTTTAGGTGTACAAGAGAAGATGAGACATCACCCCAGTACTGCCAAAGAAAAGGCCTGTACAGCCCTCCAATCGCTTCCACTTGTGCAGCTTAGTGCCACTGTCATCTGAAAGGTTTAAGATGGAGCCTAAGAAAGTTGCTCCCAAGAAACTGGTCAGTGAGAAGAAGCTTTCCACCAGTGGCGTGCCGACCACAATTGGAGATGTGTGCCTGCCACACTGGCCTCCAGGGAGGAACCTGGGAGCATCACTCCTGCACCAACAGTACCACCCCAACAACCTAAGCCCCTAATCATGTCTGTCAGTGAGGCAGACACTGCAATCATGGTGATGCACACAAGCAGTGATTTTGAATTGGCTTAGGGTCTCATTACGACTTTGGAGGTCTTTTCGGAAGACCGCCGTGGTGGCAGCCACTAAATGACCACCGTAATAAGAGTCACACACTGAAGACCGCCAAAAAGCAGCCAAAAATCAGAGAACCACTAGCACCTCCAGGCTCACACAAATCTGCCCACCAGATTACGAGCTAAAAATCACCACAGCGGTTCTTCCATGGCAGAAAACCATTGGTGGTGCGAACTGCCACAGTCAGAACCCACGTTGTTACAACATCACAGCCAACCCTTCATCCCCAAACCTGTGTCCCAAGGACTGTTCAAACTATTGTTTGCCCCACAGTACATGGACCTGAGTCGATCCATGATACCCCAGACAATGAAGGTCCCACTAACACTGGGAGTGGCCACACCCTGCCAGGGGCACAGGCACCTAAGGGTAGGGGGCATGGGAGGGAAGCTGTGGACCAGAGGAGGAGCCCCCAAAAGATTCAACTGACCAGGAAGCCATTCCCCAAGTCCTGGGAGCATGCAAAAGTTCCCAGAATGGATGGGCCAGATTATCACAATGTTGGAGGAAAACCAAAGGCTGCAGAGGAAATACCACCAGGAGGTCATGCAGCAGTGGCAGGCCCACAATGCCACCCATTGTAGGGGAGCTGAGGGACATCTACACCATCCTGTGTGGTACCTCGACCCACCATCAGGCCCCTTCCGCTAGCAACCTCACATCTGCCCCATCTGAATCAGCGGCAGCTAGTGGGATGGAGGCCCTCCCAGGGAACCACAGGCCTCAGACGCCCCTCCCTCTGTAGCAGAAGAACCCCCCACAAACGTGGATGTCCACCTAGACATCCAATTGGAGCAGATGCCAAGACCAAACCTACTGCCAAGAAGTAAGCCTAACCTGATTTGTCTCCCTTGTGTGCCACTGAGACACCCTGTTGACTGTTCAGAGACATGACTCAATTTTCCCATGGCACTTGGATACTGAACCTGTGCAACCAACTGATGTAGCAGCTACTCTGATGATTCCATCTACCATGACTCACTCATCATCTTTATGTCAATTTATGCACCTTTATTTTGACATTCAATATTATGATATGCACAATAAATCACAATTGAACACAGCTACTGTATATGTGTCTTTAATGAAACATCTATAATTTTCATGCTTGCCAACTGTGGTTTAGTTACACCCCCTACATCGAACAGGCAGTGTAATGGACAGCAGAGGGAGGCACCTTCAGCAGGAGACAAAATAGATATGTCCCAATACAGATGTCAGAGAGGTAGAAATCCAGGGCCACACAAGAGTATAGTCAGAATTCCATCCTGCAAAAAGACCATGACAGAGAGTACCATCAGGACGGAAGGCATGGTGCCACACAAAGCACATATGTAGTTCATAGATGTTGTGCCCAGTGTAGAATACCTCCAAGGAGGGGGGCCCGAGAGTTTACCACACATCACCAGTCACAGACTAATCGCACAAATTATTTACCTGCCATCTGTCATCTGTCATGTACAACCCTCATGTCTGTAAACATTTAGCAATTACTAATGACTATGAATGCCTCAATCCATAGGTAGCAGAGGCACATGTTAAAAAACAGTCAGTGGGTGAAATGACATGAGAACAGGAGAATGCAGCAAACATAGCTCAATACTGTTCTGTCCATTTAAGAAGTGAATATAGGTAACTAGAGTGAACACACATGTTAGAGCTGAACCACTGTTACAGTGCACCTTACATTCTATCAATCAGCTTCCACAACTCACACATAGGGATGCAACCACATTAAAACCCAACTAATGAATCACGTCAGGAGGTCTATTGTCACCAATCCACCTCTGAATGTGGACATTCAAGGTTTAGAACCCCCACTCTACATACCTGTATGTCACTGACGGTACTAATTGATGAGCTCTGTCCTAGAGTCTGCTGTACCTTCTTCCTTTAGCTCCTCATCACTTGCCATTTCAGCATTTCCAGCCACTGGTCCAGCTGCCTCACCCTCATCACCTAGCAATGGTATCTGATGTCTCAGGGCTCGACTGTGAAGCATGCAGCAGGCAACAATGATTTGGCATACCTTTTGGGGCGAGTAGGGAACAGTAGCTCCAGATAGGTCCAGGCACCTGAATCTTGCCTCCAGGGGGCCGAAAGTGTGCTAGATTACACACCTTGTCCTCCTGTGAGCCTCATTGTAATAGAGTTCCCCTTCCGTGGCAGGGTACCTCACTGGTGTCAACAGCCAAGGAAGGTTTGGATGGTCAGAGTCACCTGTGTGAACAAATGTAGGACTTGTAAAATAGTAGGTACAGTGACTGTGCAGATTGTGATGAAAAGTGCCATAACAGTTAAACATCTACATATGCATACATTCCAAGGAGCCAGGCCCTCTCTGTGTGTAGTCATGCCATCATGTGTGGGACATTGCTATTCCGCAAAATGTAGGAGTCATGCACTGATCCTGGAAACTTGGCTGTCACTTGTGGGATGTACTGGTCTGCCAGAAACACCACCCTAACATTTATGGAGTGGTAGTTCTCCCTGTTCCTATACACCTGTTTGTTTGCACTGGGGGGGGGGGGGCAGGGTACATGGGTGCCATCAATGGCCCCTATCACATGAAGAATGTGTCCCATATCATAAAGGTCTGCCTTCACATGGGCCAAGTCTGCATGCTAGGGGAACCTGATGTAGGTCTCCAGGGTCTTAACAAAGCACACAGTACAAGACAAGACTGAACATGGGTTGAGACATCCTTGATGTTAAGGCCACTGTATTCTGAAAGGAGCCTGTGGCCAGGTAGTGTAGCACTGGCAAAACTTGTACAATGGAAAGGATGCAATAGGGATTGTGTATGGCTGGCAAGACATATGGCTTCAACTGTGTACATAGATTCTTGATGGTCTGACAATTCAGATGATACGTCTGGATTAAATGCCTGTCCCCCATGGTTGCAAGGTCAAGTAGTGGGTGGTACACTGGTGGTTGTCTCAATCTCCTCATGGCAGGATATCTATGTTGAGAGGAGAGAATGTACAATGAGTAAAGCAGTAGGCACATGTAAGCACCACAGGGTATATTAGCTCACACCTAACACTATAGGGATGTGTTGCACTGCTGACATATACAAATATGACCATGGTTATGCTCATGTTACACCCTCATTGCTGCACACTGGTTGACATGTAAGTCGTATGGGGCATATGTCACATGGGTAATTGAATATGTGTGGCTGACTGAGCTGTGCTGCCCTGATCATACATTTATTATTGGAATCTACCAATATATAGCCCTTGCCTATGTGCCTCAGAGCATCTAAACATAGCTATCAACAATTATACAACCTCAACATGTCATTGTGTCAAGAATGTCACAATGTGAAGCACTACCATGATGGACCAACATCAGGTTACAAAACCATTTGGGTGAGTATGTGTATGGCGCACTTAATTAGGCTCATTCCTTGATTAAATGTGCACAAAATAGCAGTCGTCTGTCCTGCTGTTGTGAACAATTGGAAGTGACCTATGTCCCCCGGTGGAAGTCGTCATGGCGGGAGGTGGTTGCAACCACTGTGCAACTTGTCATTGGTTAACATTGCTGCCTGTGGCAGACTGGGGCCAATGGACGTGACCGCCGGCCGTGATGGTCCTGTACGTGGCAGTCCTGACTGCCATTTTCTGCAGCCTTGCTCACTTGACTCCTGACACTGTTGCAAGCAAGACCTCCACAACGTGAGATGCTGTGTACTGCCTCTGGGAGCCATCATGCCACATCCTGCATGTGATAGGGCCCCTTCCTCCACCCCGGAAGAACTGGAGAAGCTGGTGGAGGAGGTCTTAGCGCTGTATGGATAGCTCTCTGGGGCACCAGAGGAACAGGTGAGTCCAATGGACCAGCCATGTGTGATAGGGGTTGCATGTGACGCTGATTCCGGCATGTGTACTGGTGAGGGAGTATATGTATGCAGAGACCATATAGTGAAGGCGTTTGAGCAGAAAGGATGGGTATTTGTGGGAATTGCTGTGACAGATGTGTAGTGTCCACTCCTGTTCGGTATGGTTCATGTGTACATGACTTTCTCCTTTTGTCTTTGTCATCCATGCAGGTGAACACCCATCAGAAGAAAGGGATCTGCCATCGCCAAGCAAGTGTGGACCCTGGTGGAGCAAGCAGTGGGAGGGCCTGAGGCGCTGGGCCCGGAAGACTGCGGACAGCTGGGGATGTCCTTCCAACGAGGGAGGGGTGCCCGTCAGACCTTGAACCCCCTAATGTCCCACATTTTGGCAGTGGCCTACCCTGAGGTGGATAGGCTTTTGAGGGAGCACAGCAGCCACAAGGGGAGGTAGGCCTTGCACCAGTGAAAACCGACTTTAATAATATTTCACCGTTAGGACATGTAAAAGAAATCAGGACATGTCCCACCTTAAACATACACTCCACCCTGCCCATATGGCTACCTAGGGTCTACCTTAGGGGTGCCTTACATGTATGAAAAGGGAAGGATTGGGCCTGGCAAGTGGGCACACTTGCCAAGTGGAATTTGCAGTTTAAATACTGAACCCACAGACACTGCAGTGGCAGGTCTGAGCCATGTTTGCAGGGCTACTCCTGGGGGTGGCACAATTAGTGCTGCAGCCCCAGAAGTAGCATTTGACTTACAGGCCATAGGCACCTCTAGTGCCCTTTACTAGGGACTTACTAGTAAATCAAATATGCCAATTATGGAAAAGCCAATTACACATACAATTTCACACAGGGGGCACTTGCACTTTAGCACTGGTCAGCAGTGGTAAAGTGCCCAGAGTAACAACAACAGCAAAAACTGAATCCAGCACACAGCAACAACCTAGGAAGTAGAGGCAGAAAGTTAGGGGAGGCCACGCCAGGGATGTCAGGTCTAACACTACATATTTGTGGTGATTGGTATATCAGAACCGCTGTGTGGTGTGTTTGCGTGGTATGACATATGCTTCGCTGTATGGTTGTGTGATTGTGTGTATTGGTTGTCAGGTGTTGTTACGTGTTGTTGTATGTATGTATAGTAAGCTGGAGGTGTGTATTGTGGTTGTTTGATGATGCGTTTGAGGTTTTGAGGTTGGGTATAGTTGTGTGAATTGCTGGTGTTGTGTATTGTTGTGTTCAACTGTGCCGGTGCTGGGTCTGCAGGTTGGTGTGTGTTTTGGAAGTGTGTATTGGCCGTGGTGTGTGTAGTATGTGTGTGCGTGTGTTTATGTGCCTGTGTGTGTTACTGTGGATATCAGTGTGAGGGTACCTGTGTGTATCAGCCTCGCCAGCCGTCCTGGATGTGTATATTGTGTGTGCATAAGTACTTTCACAAATTACAACATCAACAGGTAAGTGTGTGTACTTATGGTTGGTGTCATCGTCGCTGATTCCGGAGTCATTGGGTGAGCAGGAGCAGTGGGAGGACGTGCAGTTCAGGTTCCCTGGCGGCTCCAGATGGGGATTGGTTCCTGACGGTGAGTGTCTCCTCTTACAGAGTTGGTTTCCTCCAGGGTTTCCGTGGTGGTGCGACCGTGGTGGAAACCTTGGCAGTGTGCAACCTCGTAATGTGTCCGGTGGGAACATGCTCTCTGCTGGCCTGATGGTGGCTACTGCCATCTGTGGCAGGCTGACCACAGTGGGGGTGCAGGCGGTGGATTTCCTGTATTCCATTGTGAATACTGCCATGGTTATTTTTTGGTGGTCTTATCCGCCGGCCTGTTGGGGTACGACCATCACTGCCAACATGGCGGTCCTGTGACTGCTAAACTTGTAATTACTCCCTTTGTCCCTTTCTCAAAGTAGTATCCAATCACTTTATGAAATGGAGCAAAGTGGACAGCAGCCAGCAATAGTAAATCTTCCTGAAGTTGGAGCAGAACAGGAGTTCAAGCTTCCTGCCAAGCAAGAAACTCCTCTTTTAGAATCATTGACTCCCAGATGTCCAGCAAGGAAAATTAATCATACTACTCTACCATCTTCTCCAAGCACCACTGCTGATGACAATGATAGGGACTTAAAGTGGAACCTGGAAGAGTCCAGGAGATGCCAGGAGAGACAAGGGAATAGAACAGTTCCTCAAAGCCTTAGAATCATGTAAGGGAATGATGAGGAGTGTTGGGCTTTTTCCCTTTCTCTGGGTCATCTCCAATCTTTTTGCCTCCTTCCTACTATTTTTTCTGACGTGTTGTTGTTGGCTTTAGGACTCTGCACTCTTTACCACCGCTAACCAGTGCTAAGTGCATATGCTCTCTGTGTAAATTGTATCATTGATTAACTTTCCATGATTGGCATATTTGATTTACTAATAAGTCCCTAGTACAGTGCACTAGAGGTGCCCAGGGCCTGTAAATCAAATACTACTAGTGGGCCTGCAGCACTGGTTGTGCCACCCACATGAGTAGCCCTGTAAACATGGCTCAGATCTGCCCCTGCAGTGTCTGTGTGTGCAGTTTTAAACTGTCAATTCCACTTGCCAAGCGTATCCATTTGCCTAAATCTTCCCTTTTCATACATGTAAGCCACCCCTAAGGTAGACCCTAGGTAGCCCCAGGGGCAGGATGCAGTGTACATTTAAGGTAGGACATATATTAATGAGTTTTATATGTCCTAATAGTGAAACACTGCCAAACGCGTTTTTCACTGTGCAAGGCCTATCTCTCTCATAGGTTAACATGGGGGCTAACTTTAAATATTATTAAAGCGCAGATTCCCTTTGGGAGCAGGTACAAATTTGGAGTTTAGGGTCTCTGAACTCACAATTTAAAAATACATCTTTTAGTAAAGTTTGTTTTTAGATTGTGTGTTTGAAAATGCCACCTTTAGAAATAAGGCATTTCCTTGCTTAAACCATTCTGGCCCTCATTATGACATTGGCGGTGACTGTTAAAGTGGCGTTAATACCCTCCATAGCCTGGCAGTAATTACTGGCAAATTATGACCATGGCGGTGATACCTCCGATAGACAGCCAATGTACCACACCAACCGCCAGGTTATTGACACCACTGACCATGGCGGTAGCCATCAGCAGCCTGGCGGAAGCCAAGGTACTGCCCACCATATTATGACATAGCAAGCCGCCAGGATTTCTGGGGCAGTACCAACGCCATCAAAAGCCTTACGGAAACACTACACAAAAAGAAAGACTCACCTTCAGGACACAGAGGAGACCGCTGCTGCCACGGAACTGGAATTTCAAGTTTTCCGGATGCTCTTCTATTCCATGGCCCTCCTGGAACACCAACCCCGACTAAGTTGAGGACGGTGAGTACAGCCACCTAGCACACAAGGTAGGGAGGGAGGGAGGGAGGAAAGGAGAGTGGCACACACACGCACAACACACACCATTAACACACCATACACAGAACTAGCTGCAGAGCAAAACCAATGTCACAGGACCCACGTCTAATTAAAAGAAGGACCACACTGAGAATTAATGAACACTGTAATTTGATGCCAACAGCCACCATATTGTCCATTCGAAAGCAAATGCAGGCGTCAATGTCCAGAAAGGGCCAATGGCTAGTCCAAAGTACAAAAGAGCCACATGGCCACAGGGCACAGTCCAAGACCCAACTTGACTCCTGATGCAATCCGAAATCAACTGTGCAGGTGCATCACGTTGGAAATGTGCAGGCACCTCAGGGGGAAGAGGGGCATGGAGGGCACCTCAGCTGAAGTGGGAAATATGCCCACTGGTTCTGGAGGGGGCTCCTTGCCCAATTGTCTCTGTTGGGGAGTGTAAGACCACAGTCTCTGAAGTGGGGATCATGCCCACTGGTGGTTCTGGAGGGGGCTCCTTGCCCAATTGTCTATGGTGGGGAATCTAAGGCCACAGTCTCTGAAGTGGGGAACATGCCCCTGGTTCTGGAGGGGGCTCCTTGCCCAATTGTCTCTGGTGGGGAGTCTAAGGCCACAGTCTCTGAAGTGGGGAACATTCCCACTTGTTATGGAGGGGGGTCCTTGCACAACAATCCCTGGAGGTTGGCCTAGATGCCATCTGCTAGAGATGAGGGCTGCTGGGCCTCTGCTGGAGGTGAGGGCTGCTGTGCCTCTGCTGGAGTTGAGGGCTGCTGTGCTTCTTCTGGTGGAGGGGGCCTCTTGCCTCTCTTTGGTGGTGGAGTGGGAACCTTCCCTTTCTTTAGTGGTGGAGTGGGAATCTTCCCTTTCTTTGGTGGTGGAGAGGGATCCATGTGTCCCCTCTTGTGACAGGTCCCCTTGGCCTTTGACATGTCACTTGTGTCCTTGCTTCCAGGACTTGGAGGTACCTCCACTGTTCCCGTCTCATGTCCCTTGGTTTTCACCACCCTAGTCCTCCCTTTCTGAGGTGAAGGTGTGCTCACAGTAGGAGTGCCAGCCGTCACACTCTGGGGCCCCTTTGAGCCAGCAGCTGATGACTTGATGGAGCAGTGGCAGACTGTTTGGATGAGGTGTTATGCTGGGTCGTTGGGACCCTGCACTTACGGGCAGGATGGGGGGGATAGGGGGAGGGAAGAGGTCAAGATGTGCAAGGAAAAGCTTCTTAGGGATGTTGGGGCGAGATGTGGGAGGAGGGATGGGAGTGAAGGTTGAGAGAGTGGTTGTCGGAGGTGTATATCTGCTGGACGTGGGTGCAGGTGCATGGGCATTGTGTGAGGTGGATGGATGTTGGGAGTCTGAGTGCGTGCGTTTGTGTCTCTTAGGAGGGGGCAGAAAGGGTGGGAGAGGACAAAGGGAACACATGGATGGATGTTGTGGAGGTGTCTGCAAGTGAGGTGTGTGCGCTGCTTGATGTGGTGAAGGTGGTGATCGCTGTAGATGCAGTGCATGCAGTTGTGAGTGGGGATGTGACTGTGAGGGAGGAGGAGGAGGGAGGAAGACAGTGGAGGCAGTGGATGCTGTTGTGTTGCAACTGTCTGTTGTTTGTGTGGGTGCTTGTTGCCTGAAGTGTGCTGCCTGTGTTCGACTGTGCTACTCAGGTGTGATGTTTTGTGTGCATGCTTGCCAGTATGTGTGCATGGGATGGGTTGGGGTTAAGGAGACTGGGACTGGTAAGTGGTAGCTGTAGGGGGGTTGGTAGAAACAGGGACACTGGCTGCCATCAGAGAGGAGGCCAGAGCCTGAAATGATCTCTGTAGGGCCGCCAAGCCACAGTGGATGCCCTCCAGGTATGCATTGCTGCATCTGGGATGCCAGCCCCTGGATGGCATTCACAATGGTTGACTGCCCTACAGAGATGGATCTCAGGAGGTCAATAGCCTCCTCACTGAGGGCAGCAGGGCTCCCTGGGGCAGGGCCTGATGTGCATGGGGCGAAGGAGATGCCCACCCTCCTGGGTGAGCGGGCACTGGCAACTCAGTGGGGGGCCACTGGGATGGTGGTGCTGGTACGGGTTGGCATCTGTAACTGTAGTTGGGGTAGTTCCAGAGGTGTCCACCACCACCTGGGAGCTCCCATCAGAGGAGGAATCAGAGTCAGTTATGTCACCACCTGTCTCCGCCGTGGTGCTCCCCTCGCCCTCCGTTCCACTGGTCCCCTCGGCGTAGTTGGACTCTGCTTCCTGGATCTTGTGGGATGTAGCTCTCTCACCGTCGGTGCCCCTGCTCTTCCACCAGATGATGCTAATGCACACACGGAAAGGATGACAGAAGAAGAAAAGGGGGGATAGAGAAAGGGAGCACTAGGTCAATTATAGCACCAACACCACAGATGGCATACACATTACTATCACACACAGGGATCAGGATTGAGCACAAAGCATCGCAGTGGCATTCCATTGGCTGGGTACCACAGCAAGATGTGAGCCAACCAACGTAAACTGCACCCCTCCTAGGACCCACTAAGCCCTGTCTGTCATGGAATGCCACCTTGCTAGGTTACAAGATTTTGCTATACATCCATTTACCTTGAGCTGGACTACGCAGCAATGTCTGACCTTGTATTAAGGGGCACCCACTAACTGAAACCCACCACCAGGATCCCATACCAGCCAACAAAAATGGTTGTCACACTCACTGTACTCACCCCCTTGTGGTTGCTGTGCTGCCCTCAAGCACCCCTCCAGTTCTGGGTAGGCCACCGCCAGTATGCGGGCCATCGGGGGGTCAGTTTCCGGTGGGCACCCCACCTTTGTTGGGAGATCATCCCCAGCTGGGCTTCCACAGTCTTCCTGGCCCAGGGTTTCATGGCCCCCCACCTTTTCCTGCAGTGGGTGCTCCGCCTGCTATAGACCTCCAGGGTCCGCATGTCCTTGGTGATGGCACGCCACAATTCCTTCTTCTGATGTGTGCTGACCTGCAGAGGTAAAACAGACAGGAGCACACCATTAACCATACAATCCAGCCTGTCACACAAATGGCCCACAAATAAAATTTCCATCTCCATTGGCACACACATCACCTGGAGCCCTGCATGTACAGTACCACCAGACATACCCCCCATCCAAATGACACACTGCCAGCACACACATCTCCATGCAACCTTGACGCATGGATCGTCCCCATGGTGTACTCACCTGTTGGTCTGGAGGTCCATACAGCTGTTCATACAGGGGTAGGACCCCATCCACCAGGTGCTTTATCTCCTCGGAAGTGAAGGCAGGTGCCCTTTCCCCTGTCAGATGGGCTATGGCAGGGTCCAGACACAGGTCACTGCAGCACACGCAGTGTAGGTGTTGTCCTGTGGAAAGACAGGACTCAAGTGAGGTTACAGATAGAAAATGGCGGTCACATCCGCAGCGGTGTACACCATCACCACTGCCGCTAATCCCCATTGGACACTGTACTCCATAGACCCCATTTTAGCCAATGAGGAATAGCATTGCGGTGCAAGATCGCATTCCGCCATGACACCCAACGCCGGCAGAGTTACATCACTTCCACCTATCCATACTTACAGGACAAGCGGTCAGCATTTTATGGTGGTGGACAACAATCAGAAATTGGAAACTGCACCATTGCTGTGAATTGTACATGCAATGCCATTCACTTTCTCCGATTACATACATGATCAGTTACACTGGGGTGGAGGTTCCATTGTTCAGTTTTTGACACCCTTCTCACTCTTGTGTCCCTTAGATACCTACCACTACGGAGGAATAGGAGGAGGAGGCAAGTGTACAGATCCCTTGTGGACTTGGCTACACTGGTGGACAGGCATATAATACTGACCTATAAACTGGACAGAGCCACAATCACAGAGCTGTGTACTCAATTGGAGCCTGATCTGATATCAGCTATCCGTCATCCCACTGGGATCCCCCCTCTTGTGCAAGTTCTATCAGTGCTCCATTTCCTGCAACTGGTTCTTTCCAAGTGACAGTTGGCTTGGCAGCAGGAATGTCACAGCCAATATTCTCAATAGTGCTGGAAAGGGTTTTGTTTGCCTTGCTCAAACACATGTGCAGCTACATAGCTTTCCCCCAAAGTGGGCTGCCACAATGAACAGGTGTTCAGAAATCGAGAGAGTTTCCACTCACTCAGTGTGCAAATGGGGTGCCTGGTGGACCAGTACATCTCCTACGTCCCTGTCAAGTATCCTGGGTCGCTGCATGACGCCTTCGTCCTGAGAAATAGCAGCATCCCAAATGTGACAGCACAATTACAGAGGCACAGGGTGTGGCTAATAGGTGAGCCTGAATCCCCACCCAATAAATGTAAGTGTATGCCTTCTGGAGTCATCCCTCATACCATTGTGTAAGGCTAATTTTTGTCCCTCAATTCTTGCAGGTGACTCTGGCTACCCAAACCTGTTGTGGCTCATGACCCCTGTGAGGAATGCCAGAACAGGGGCAGAGAAACAGTATAATGATGCACATGGGCAAACCAGACGGATCATAGAACGTACCATCGGCCTCCTGAAGGCCAGGTTCAGAGTCCTCCATCTGACAGGTGGATCCCTGTGCTACTCCTCTGAGAAGTTCTGCCAGATACTTGTAGTATGCTGCATGTTGCACAACCTGGCCCTCAGACGACATGTGCCTTATCTGCAGAAGGAAGAGATTGGAAATGCCCCTGTGGCAGCAGTGGACACTGAGGTACAGTGAGGATGAGGAGGCAGAGAATGAGGATGTGGACAACAGAACATCAGTAATACAGCCATACTTCCAATAACACACAGGTAAGACAGTGGAACTGATCATTCCTCTAATTATTTGTTTTCAGTGTGGCTGTAGCAGGATGGCAGTCACTTCCTTTGCATCTCAACTGACTGTCACCTATGCCTTCTCAATTTGCAGATGTTGGTGTTATTACAACTGTCTACTTATGTGATGACCACAGACAGCTACAGGTCATTATTTGAAAACTATACCAAAGTTCATGTCAATTGTACAAGATGTAACTGTTAACATAATTGCACATTTTCATCACATAAAGCACTATCACTCAAGTTGTGTTCAAGGGTGTTTATTGTAGAGCAATTTATAGAAGAAATAGTGCAATGGAATGGGGTGATGGTAGAGTTAAGTCCAGGGTATTGGTCCAGTCTGTTTATAGCGCAGGTGCAGTGTCCAAGGGGCCATGGGAAGGGGAGCATTGGCAGTTCAAACTGAGCAAGGTGAGACAGTGGGACTCAAGGGGGGACATTCAGGAGGGTCTCATTTCCTGGCGGTGTTCTTGGCCTTGGCCTTGGCAAGTGTCTCTGGCATCTGTCTGGGTCGCAGGGAATGTTTGCGGGGTAGTTCACCTTCTGCAGGGGGAGGGGAGCTGGTGGCCTGTGGGTCCTGTGGCAGGGCCTCCAGTCCACTTGATGCAGCAGATGTGGTGGGCTGTTCAGTTGATTGGCTAGTGGAAGGGGCCCGCTGGTGTGCTGTATATTCCCTCATGATGTTGGCCATATCAGCCAGCACCCCTGCTATGGAGACCATGGTGGTGTTAAGGGCCTGCAAATCTTTCCTGATTTCCTGATGGTGTACCTCATGCCGCCACTGGTTTTCCTGCATGTTGTTAAGAATCTGGGCCATCTTGTCCTGGGATTGTTGGTAAGCCCCCAGGACATTAGTAAGTGCCTCTTGAACAGCCAGTTCCCTGGGCCTGTCCTCCCCCTGGCCCACAGCTGTCCACCGAGTGTTCCTGTCCCCCTGTGCCTGTGTCTCCTAAATGGTGTGCCCACTGCCACTGACCCCAGTACCCTGATTGTCTTGGATGTGAGGTGTGGACTGGGGTCCTTGTACAGGTGGGCACACTGCTCATTCACGTGTCCTGGGGACAGAGGTGTGGGGATGTTGGGTGGGTGCTGTGGTGTTGGACACTCAGGGGGAGGCTCTGTTGTGGACTGGGAGTAGGCTGGGTTGGTCGACTGACCAGTGGTCCCTGATGGGCCAGATAGTTAATCCAGATCCAGAAGTCCAGAGTTACTGTTATCACTGGGGGCATCTTTTATTGGGTGGACTTGAAAGTCGTGGCACCTCCCCGCCGCTGGGATTGGATGAGGCACCAGTGGGGATATATGTGATGTATTATGTTTCATGTCCTTGTCATATTGTACATCCCAAGCTTCCCCTAAATTGTTGCTGTTGCCCTGCCACCTTTGTTTGTGTCTGGTGAAGTATTGTGGGATTGTTAGTTCTCCATGCTGTGCATGCATTGGTGGTGGGTGTACATGCAGGGCTGAGAGGGCTGTACATGCATTGGTATGGCATGCAGGGCTTGGCATTGGGGTTAGTCAAATTTGTAGGTGCACTGTGTGGGATGGAGTAGAGTGATGGGAGTCAGGGTGAGGGAGTGAGATGACATGCAGGTATGGGGGGTGATAGGTAGTAAATATTGACTCACCAGTGTCCAGTCATCCGGTTACTCCAGTGAGTCCCTCAGGATGCAATATTGCC
Organism: Pleurodeles waltl; assembly: GCF_031143425.1. NCBI lineage: Eukaryota > Metazoa > Chordata > Amphibia > Caudata > Salamandridae > Pleurodeles > Pleurodeles waltl. The sequence goes on from NC_090440.1 coordinate 856,165,569, forward strand.
AAGACTTGCTCCTCTCATGCTGTCAGCTGAGTGGGAGGAGGTGGGGGTCCACCGCCAGTCCTCTGGATGGCGAGCTGGTACCTTGCTGCCATGGAACGTACCTTCCCCCGTAGGTCTTTCCACCTCTTCATTATGTCATCCCTTGTTCTTGGATGCTGTCCCTCGGCGTTCACCCTGTCCACGATTCTCCGCCATAACTCTATCTTCCTTGCAATGGAGATTTGCTGTACCTGTGCACAGCTGTGGCTCTACCCTTACTAGTTCCTCCACCATGACTCGCAACTCCTCATCTGTGAAACAGGGGTGCCTTTGTGGGGACATGGGTGTTGTGTGGTATGCGTTGTGCAGTGGGTGTTGATTTATATGGTGTGGTGTGGGGTGCGTGACGGATGGATGGGTGTTTGTGGTGTGTGTAGTTGTTGCTGTGATTTACGTGGCTATCTCTTGGCTGTTTTTCGTGTTTGTAAAGGGTTGTGGGTAATGTGGGTGTGTGTTTTATAGTGCTGTGAGTGGGTGTGTGTGATGTATGTATCAGTGTCAGGTATGTGATTATAGTTTTGGCCAATGTTGTGTTGTTTACTATTTGGGTGGCCATTTCGACCACGCCGCCAATGGTTTACTGCCGTTGAATATCCTCAGTGGTGATTCGTGGGTCATAATGTGGTGGGCGTTGTTTTGCTGGTGTAATGGTATGGGTGTTCGTACCGACAGTTTAACACTAATCTTTAGTCTGGTGGATATGTGTTTGTGGCAGTATTCAGTTGGTGTAGAGTGTGTGTGTCATAATATGGCAAACAAATGTTCGCCTCCGCGACAGTATGTTGGCAGCAGTCACCGCGGCGGTAAGCGGGATTTACCACCAATGTCATAATGAGGTCCTCTGTGACTCTACCTGTTAGTGGATTGCCTGTCTGGGTCAGTTTGACAGTTGGGCCGTTTGCACCTCTCTCTAGACAGTGACACAAAGGGAGCTGGGGTGTAGCCTGCATATCTTCATGAGCCATCTGTGCCGGGAGGGAGGAGAGGGGTGGTCACTCACACCTGAAAGGGCTGTGCCTGCCCTCACACAATGCAATCTTCAACCCCCAGGTGTGTGTTTGGGGCCTGGTCTGGGCAAGGCAGGATCGCAAAAACAAGAGGGACTTTTCTTTGAAGTAGGCCTACTTCAAAGGCAGAAAGGGGTATAAGAAGAGTACCCAAAACCCCTGAAAAATTAGATCACTTCTGGAGTCAAGAGGAACCTCTGCCAAGGAGAAGAGCTGAGGAGAAGTGCTGCCCCTTCCTGTGAATGTGCTTTGTTGGGCTATCCTGCAGTTGCTGCTTCTGCCTGTGAAAGGGGACAAACTCTGAACTTTGTTGTGCATTCCTGCTTTTGAAGAATCTCTAGGGGCTTGAATCAAGCTTGCCTCCTGTTTTGAAGTCTCAGGGCCATTAAATACTTCCTCTGCCAGCACCTGGACTCTGCTGAGACTCCTGCCCTGCCAAGTGGTACCCTATCTAGTCCCTGGGCCCTTGAAAGGTTAAGTTGGCAGAACAAGGACAGAAATCCACGCAAAGACCACTGTGTGGGGAAACTTTCAACACAGCACCCGCCTCGTGGCTAATAAACAACGTATTGCCCACCTTGCAGCTAAAATTGATGCTCCACCTGCATCGCGGCTGGGAGATCGATGCAACACAGCTGGAGAAACAGCACACAACACCCGCAGCAGCCACTGATAATGACACAAGCCCCCACGCAGCGCAGTTCCTTAATGCGGTGAAACTGGATTTCAAAGCAGCATCACTGGGCACGCAAAATCCATGCAAAGCCTGCCCAGACCTGAGGTGCCCATCCAAATCGACACATCACTCTCTTGCGGGAGAGAAGAAATGATGCACGCTGACCTGACCGGAGGAGGAATGATGCACGTTCTCGCTTGCGAGTGAGAAATCGACGCATCGCTGGCCCTTTTCCAACATACACTCACCATTGCGGCTTTATTTTGATGCTGCCCAGGTACTTTTTGTGCGCTAACAGCACTCTCACTGTTTTCTAAAGATTAAGGAGGTCATTACGACCCCGGTGGTCCCGGACCACCACGCTGGCGGCGGCGGTAGTACCGCCAACAGGCTGGCGGTGTCTACCAGGCATATTATGACCATGGCGCATTCGCCACGGTCATACCACCGGCACCACCAGCCTACTGCCAGGCGGTCGTAATCTGCCAGGGCAGCGTTGCATGCAGCACTGCCCTGGGGATTATGAGTCCCCAGCTGCCAGCCTAGCCATGGCAGGGAACACCACCATGAAAAGGCTGGTGGTAAAGGGGACTCGGGGTGCCCCTGGGGGCCCCTGGACTGCCCATGTACTTGGCATGGGCAGTGCAGGGTCCCCCGGACACAGCCCCATTGCACATTTCACTGCCCGAATTACGGGCAGTGAAATGCGCGACGGGTCCTGCTGCACCCGCTGCACATCAACATTGCCACCAGCTCTATTACGAGCCGGCTTCAATGTTGATGTGAATTTTCCACTGGGACAGCAGGCAGAAACGCTGATTCCGTCTGCTGGCCCAGCAGAAAAGTCATAATAGGGCACCCAGCTTACCGCCAGCACTGGCGGTATTGTGGCACCCGCGGCTTTGGGGGTCTTAGTCAAAGACCGCCAAAGTAGTAATGAGGGCCTAACACTCTTATTCTTTTGAAAATTCATAGCTTGACTTGTGTATTTTGGATTTTTGTCATTTTGGTCTTGATTTGTTTAGATAAATATTACTTATTTGTCTAAACCTGTGTTGTGTCATTTTGTAGTGTTTTCACTGAGTTACTGTGTGTATTGATACAAATACTTTACACATTGCTTCTGAAGTTAAGCCTGCCTGCTTGTGCCAAGCTACCAAGGGGGTGAGCTGGGGTTAGCTGAGGGTGATCCTCCTTTACCCTAACTGGAGTGAGAGACCTTGCTTGGACAAGGGCTAACCTGACTGCCAACCAAAGACCCCATTTCTAACAAGGAGGATGACGACAATGAGCCAGTCATTACAGAAGCTGGAATAGAGGAGTCCGACATTACTATCCAACCTGCTCTGAGGGATATGGCACAGGTAGCACCACCTACCTCAGTAGAAGTATGCACTGCAAAGAGGCACCCACCTGCTTCCAGTTCTCCTTTCACCATTGACAGTGGCCCAGTAAGAAAGAACTTCTACACAATTTGGGACTTTTTTACGATTAGCAAACAGGAGGAAAGCATTGCAATATGCTTCATTTGGCACGCAAGTGTTCTTAGAGGTAAGCCTGGTTCACATTATGGTACTGGAGGCCAGATGAACCGTATGAAAAAACATCACGCAATCCGGTGGGAGGAGCACCTTTAAAAAATTGCTAAATGTGGTTGTAGTGGTGAAGGTGAGGAGAGCAAGGAAACACCAGCTACAACTAGTCAAATCATGGAGGAAGGTGGGTAAGAAGAGGGTAACATCCTCACCTAAAACAATCCTATCCCCTGCAGTGCGCCAAAGACACCCACCTCAGTGACCTCACAATGGCGCAAGAAGAGTCTGAGTCAGATGGAGACACCACAGCATACTGTGACTGCCCCATGGCTTACATTGAGTCTACCACCACCTACTTCTCGAAAGTCACCTGCGTCAGTGGCCCCAGAAAAGAAGAAAATCCAGGCTACTATCATGGGCATGTTTAGACAGGAGGGGCCGTATGACTGCACATTTGTACAAGGGGAAGCTGGCAAAAATGTTAGTGCTGGACCTGCTCCCTTTTTCTATTGTGGAAGGAGTGGCATCCTTAGAACTTGTGGCAACTATTTGCGCGCATTGGAAGGTTCCAAGTCAGACCTATTTTGCCAGAGTTGCTGTTCCAGCGCTGCATCACAATTGATTGGACAAGCTTTACAGCAAAGTGTTGTCTATACTATCCACCTGATGACAGACATGTGGATCAGTTCGCAGGCGACTGATTACACATGCATCACTGCACACTAGATATCCTTTGGGGGAGTAGAGCAAAATCTATCTGCAGGTCCTGACCTTGAAGAAAGTTTAAAAAGCATTTGGCAACATGCAACAGTAGCCATGTTTGCTATTGCGAAATCACATACAGCTGCAAACATCTTGGACAAATGTAACAGCAAGATAGCTGCGACCCAGAGGTCTTTGATTTGGATTTGTTGCCACACAAAATGGCAGTATCGTAGTGAAGGCCACGTCAGACAGTGGCAATTTTAGGGTCCTGAATCTGGCACACCGCATCAACCTGTTTGTTCAAGAATTATTAAAGAAAAAAGACATAGGCGGTCATTCTGACCTTGGCGGGCGGCTACCGCTGCCCGCCAGGCGGGAACCGCCAAGCGGCCGCCACGCGGCCACAATAACGCAGCCCACATTCCAACATTCCCGCTGGGCCGGCCCAGCGGGAATGAGGCCGCAACACAGGAGCCGGCTCCAAATGGAGCCGGCGGTGTTGCGGCCGTGCAACGGGTGCAGTTGCACCCGTCGCGCTTTTCACTGTCTGCCATGCAGACAGTGAAAAGCAGGCCGGGGCCCTGTTAGGGGGCCCCTGCACACCCCATGCCACTGGCATGGGCAGTGCAGGGCCCCCAGGGGCCCCAGGACTCCCCTTACCACCAGCCTCTTCCTGGCGATGTAAACCGCCAGAAACAGGCTGGCGGTAAGGGGGTCATAATCCCCAGGGCAGCCCTGCTTGCAGCGCTGCCCTGGCGGATTATCACCACCGGGGGAAAATCGGCGGGACACCGCTGGCCCCGGTGGTGCGACCGCGGCTTTACCGCCGCGGTCAGAATGGGAGATGAAGCACCGCCAGCCTGTTGGCGGTGCTTCCGTCATTCTTGCCCTGGCGGTCCAAGACCGCCAGGGTCAGAATGACCCCCATAATCAGCAACATACTACCTGCAGGCAAATCTGCACTCATTTCAGCCTTTCTTTTAAAACCCAGAAACAGTTGCAGGTTATTCAACGTGTTAATAAGTTGGCTGGTGGAACTGGGCCCAGGTCTAGGGGCATGTGCCGTGCCTCCCTCATCTACCATAGGTTGGTAATGTGCCCGGGTGGCCTCCAGCCACTGCCATCAAAGCCGGAGCACGATATGATGCCGGGTCAGTGGACCAGCAAGAGCAGCTATATCAAGAAAGGAAAACCATAAAGACAAATTGTAAAGAACGTTCTATGCAAACACTTTTTTTTAAATTACATAGTGGCACAGTACAAGTACATTGCTCCTGGTCCCTTAGGGCCATTGGAATTTTGGATGTGATGAAAGGTACACAGAAAGGGACATAATTACAACACATCCATCAAATAAACCACTGACTGCCTGAAAGGAGACAGTAAAATATTTTTAAAAAACAGAGCGATTTTTTTCTGGTAAAGGATCTGCTAAAAAAGTAAACCACACAGACACTTTGTGTTGAATAAATGAAATAAACTATAAATGGAGTACAAGTATTCTTTTCTTTGTTGCTAAATGACTGGAAGCATGCTAGATAGCTAGTGCATCAGGTACATTACACATTTTCTATTCTCTGCAGTCTGCAGCTGGGGCAACTACAATGGACAAAATATTATCTTTGATTCCAATGGCCCTGCTCTTCTCCAAAGGGCCTTCAATTCTACCTTGAATACAAGAGGCATATGATGATTATATGTCACACAAGTCATGCATAACATGCGGATAATAGATATCTGGTCTGGCTTATGTAGACAATGGGAAAAATGATGCACTGCAGTACAGAGAAAGGAACAAGATATATAGATTTTTGAGGCACGTTTGCCACAGATTATCTCATTCGCAAAAGGCAAAATCACAGACACTTAGTCCCACTTTACTTCCTGGCCTCACCCTCAAACACAAATTAGTTAAATCAAATGTGATAGAGAAGCCTCTCCCCCAAGCTCTTTCAATCAGGCCCTTAGTCTGCTGTAGCCTGATAAGATACAGGGAAAAGTTGAAATAGGTACGACAGAGGCTTTGCTATAGAATCCTGGAGGGGGGAGGGTGGTTCCCTTATGTTGTATCTTAGGCTTAGTCAGTCTCTGTAGTTGAAACCGAAGGTTGATAAATATCAAATTTGAACAGGCATTAATCCATTATGGAAGACACATGAAGTACGATGAACCACTTGTCCGGTCCGTAGGCACGTGCTAAAATTTTTTTCTTTCTCAATGTGGACAGAAGTTAGGAAGGTGGAGTGCCATACGAGGGGAAATGACTGAGTGGACACTGGAAAAGAAGAGAAAGACACCTTATTTTGGTTTCACTTTGCAATCTATTGAAAGCTTTGTAAGTGCTACATTAAAAGAAGCAAACACACATTGCACACTGCAGTGCTGGATTCAACCATGCTGCAGTTGGGTGGGGTCATTGTCATCACATCATGGACCATGAGTCAGACTGACAAGTCACAACTCACAAAGTGCCCTGGGCAGGAAGGTTATGGATGATGATGGATGAGTGGGATCTGCCTCACTTACTGAATACAGTGGGTACACTAGTAATTGTCAATAACTAAGCAATGTGACTTACCATCACCCGTCCCTGCCACTGCAGACTCCCCCGTCCCCCGTCAGGTGCTGCATCTGGTGCACTGGTGGTCTGTGCAGCTTGATAAAACAACATTGCACATTTCAGATGCCACATACACCTCCCCCTATTTCTTTTTAACAAAATACAACCGCAACACTTGGCTGCAGTTGAGTTCACAGTATCTCCTCTCCCATCCTAAATATAACTTTTTGCATTTTGCTTGTTGGCAGTCTTAGAAAAGCCAGTAATCAAGCCAATTGTAATGGAGGAGCATAGCTAGGATGATGATTGTGAGTCATTTGAAGCACAATGGAGGGGTAGAATAAATTGGTCAAAGAAGGACAGATGATTTTGTTTTGGTTGGCAATTGGGGCAAATGCAATGAGACCATCCTCATACCACTTTCCTGCCATTCTGTACTGTCATCGAAACTGATGGGGAAATACAACACAACATTGGGGCGAAGGGGTTCACCATAACCTTGGCCACTCTGGTGTCATTTGAGCATGACAAAGAAACAGAAAGCCTTCTCAACCAGCAAGCAGTCTTCACAGTAGACAAGCTAATCTAGTACCTTAGTCTTACAGTACCAGTCGATGGGGTAAGCTTAGGGGTGAGGGACAGCATAACCAAGCAGAAGAAAACTTGAGCGGCAGATTATAGAAACAGGAGAAAGTCAGCTACGGTCATAAGAAATATATAAAAAGGATAATTCAGGGTTAGATAACATGAATAAACTGTGAATAGAATGAAGAACCTTTGAAACAAAGAATCACAGCATAAAAGAAAGGAGGACACATTAATCTAATTGGGGAGAATTAAAAGTTAGAGAAATAAATATTAAGAAGAACTTACTGGGGACAGCAGAGCTGTCTGCCATAGCTGCTGCGCTGGTGGTGGCAGTGGAACTTCCTCCCATTGTGGCGCTGGTGGTGGCACCTTTCTGGGCCTGACACTCTAATGCCCTCTTCTTGGCCTTGAGTGATGATATAAGAAATAAAGAAGATAACAAAAATAGACTAGTGCTACAGTTGCACTCCTAGAAAATATTTTGACAGCAAACTCAGTAACATATTGACATTGTACTTTTCTGAATCAGATTGCCTAATATCTATATGGTTGAGTTGACCTGTTCCTAACTCACTGAGATATATATATATCTTACCTTCTTCTACTACTCTACTACTACTACCAAAGTATCACCATCTCAGTGACAGGAGGAGAGAGTCAGCAATAACAGCACACTCAGCATCAGCCCAAGCGAGCATCTACAGCAACAAGCAAAACTAGTAGCACAGAGCACATGGCTAGCTCAAATCGTATCACATATTATTCATAAAATTATATTACATGAACTTAATCTACCTCTGAGCGTGAGCAGCATGCTATTTGAAAACAAAAATAGCATCATGGGAGAGGACACAAAAAATGAATAATAATTAATTACTATTAATAACCTGGAAACCCAGCAGGTCGATCAGATCCCTCTCCCAGTCAATGATATTGGCTCAGATGTGCATCAGCTGCTGCTGGTTGCACTGAATCCCAGTGCATCAGGGGATGCAATGGTGCACCCATCCACACGGAAGTAGATGGTCCCACAGTTTTTACCCACTGCCTGGCCTGCCGCCTGCTGCCAGAATGGAGGGGAGGTGGTGCTGCACAAAAAAAAAGTGTGGTCACCTCCTCCTCACTAAAAATGGTTCGAGGCTGCACCCCTTGGCTGCGCAGGTGACTGCAGGGTGTGCGGTTCACCATACCCCTTGCACTAGCGCTGCCTTGTCCCCCATGTTCCACCATGGCGCTTGGGTGATATAAAACCAAAATACTGGAGAAAAGAAAGAGTAGAGAGAGAGAAATTAAGTTAGGACTACAAGTTAGGGGAAAACTAATAAAGGGATAAAAAAGCAAGAGAAAGTTTAAACAGAGCTAAAATGTAAAATACACAAACACAAATACACACAATAAGGAAATACATGTCAGTTAGGAAAGGATTAGTTGGATAAAGACAGGAGGGTTAAACTATAGTATGGACTGAAGTACGCCAAGCAACAGGCACATCATAGGAAAAACAAGATGGCTGCCTATGCGGGTGACGGCATGGTGCCGCTCGAGCTCACATTTGCAATGTGGAGCGCTCGACTTGCACTAATCAGCACGAACGGGTGTAAGCACAACCCTGCCCGCTCGTGGTGAGTTAGGAGGATTTCCCAGAGTGTTTTCGTTACTCCACGAACTCCACGAAATCCACCCAGGCCTATTGTATTGTGGAAATTCAAAAAGACCCTAATTTCCAGTGATTTTGCACCATTGATAAAGCATCAAACGTGCATGGAGCCCTACATTTGTCTGCAATTAATGAACTAGTGTACCTTTCAGTGGTGCCTCTTTAGAACTGGAACTCTTACATCACCCCTCATAAAATCTCTAAAAGCCCTGAAACATTTAATGATTTCAAAAGGTTCAGACTAAACTCTGAATGGTTTGATTCAACTTGTAATTCTGTATACTTGAGTCCTTTGTTTCACAATCTATCACAGTTTAATCTTGATGACTCGTCAACCAATCTCAGCACGGCTTTTCACACCAACCGACCAATCCCAGCAAGCAATACCCTGATGCAACTCCTCTCTCCTTGCACTGGTCCACTCTCCTTTACAATGTTCTCGTACACAAAACCTTCAATTTCTAAGTAATCACAATAAGCAAATAACCCTTGTCGGCTCCTGTAAAGAGTTTAAAGTATTTAATTCATGCACAATCCAATCAAAATCAAGTTTTAACACTTCTCCTATTTCACCTTCCACATAAACACATACACACACAAATGAAATCTCGCCAGCAGGAAATCACTTTAACTGATGTAGCTTACCCTTTGGGCAATATGTACCACTAACACCAATCAATATTAGTACTCTCACAACAATTTTTATAGTCCCTATCTCTATTGTGCAATTCGAGGGTACTTCACAAATTCTCACCACAAACCTTAACAGACAAAAAAAAGTAACTTATCTATCCCAGGATCCTAGACTACCTTGAGCACAGTAACAACTTCAATTGCTCACCATTTAGTACTTAAATATTACAATTTTCAGCACACAAACATAACCCTAGCACAAGAACAGAATCTCAACAAAGACAATTACAACGCATAACCCTATTGATACTCACATCTCCAGCACTGCAACCTCCATCGAAATAGCAAGTCTGTCAATCTTGAAAGTCAGGCTTTGGGCTTAAGGGCATGGGCATTTCTAAAACTGGGCTCATTATTGAAGCTCCTTTCTCGTGACATGAACCATCCTCTCGCTACCACTGTAAGAGGGCGGGGATTCCTCTACCTTAGTGCTTTAATCATATCCCACGCACAGGTCAATGGATCCTTGATGTTGACAGAAAATGAGGGAGCTGAGATCAATATACAAACAAAGAGTAAGACAAACTTGTAACACCACTGAAGAAACAAAAATGTCAGACAGCAAAATTAAAGGCCAGACACCAATTTACTCCAAATCTGGGGACCCCTGCGTCTTCTAGCCAAGCATCAATGTCCACCCGGGCCCACATTTGTCTTAAATAATTCTGTGATGAAGCATGTTAGGGCCAGCACAGTCTCCATTTTAGATTGCACATTTTAGCTTGCCATCCTTTTCTGATGTTGACATTTTACATGCTTTTACACTTCTCTAATAATGTAATGAGAAGAAAAGATGCTGTACATGCAGCATATCCCTTGTAAGAGTTGCAGTCTGTATACTCCGTCCAAGGCTAGGCACACAGAATGCGGTCTTTCTACCATGATTGTCCATTGGAGACAGCTCTAAAAGTACAGACAAAACACGACATCAGCTCTGCACCTCTGACATAGTGCAATATGAACAGTGCTTCCATTATATAAACTGCATCTGTGTTTCATTCAGCATAGGAGCATTCCTGTTGGAGTTATATTGGAACACTGTGCACTGTGACAGAGATGCACCTCTTGCTGACTCTGACCTCCAGCCCACAAAGGAAAATAGTCTGCACTAAATCAGACTCGCCTCCTGGCTTCCCGGTACATCTTACCCAGGTATGGGGGTTAGGCTATCCCAATTAATCTGGCAGAGGGTATTCCCAGTATGCTCTCTATAGTATAGGAAGTAACAGATAGGAGTGTAACAAAGCAGTAACGTTACCATGGTTGAATTGGTTATCTTTTTTACCTTTCTCATAATACCGGTTACCATGATTTGTTTCATCTGCCTAATAATCGCAGATCATGCTTTTTATACAAGAATATGATTGTTTCAATTAAATGTTTGAAATGACATGCTTGTATGTTCACCTTGGCATGCAAAGTGCTATGGAAAGGGTAGATCTGTTTCCACAACTTCCTAGATCTGTTGCCACTACTTTCATGGGAGTCGGAGTGGTCATGTTCGAGGTTGCCAATACTTTGTGGTACTATGATAAGTTTGGGGGTTCAGATGGGGCACTGTGAGCTAGCTTGGAATTGTGTCAACATTTCCTGATGGTATAGACAAACTGAGTCCCTATATCCTGATCTTTATGTTGACCTGATACACGGTCCTACTTAATTCGTAGGAACTGTATAACAATTTTTTGGTGTGTTCCTCTTGACAAGGGGCAGCTCAAGCCCATATGAATGAATGAGCTGCTTGTACGAACCCAATGGTGGGTTTGGTTCGAGCCAATGTCACGGAACCAGGATCTCAGTTTTTAAAATCATAAAAGAATGTCATACCTTTCACTTCAAAGGAAACTTCCACCAAAGTGCCAAGGATTATCAGCTGAGCTGATGGGTAAATAGGACTGTGAATACCCTTGGAAATTTCAATAAAGACCCCTTTCCAGAAATCAAGTAGTGCCCTACAGGATCAGAAGATGTGCACAGTATCTGCACCCACCTCGCCACAGTAAAACATTTAAAGATCATGCGACTACCCCACATGAATAATGGATTCAGAGTATAATAGATGCCTTGAAGGATCTCTACATGATGGACTTTCAGCCTATATATATACATAAATTGATTATTTTACTGGAAAGATTCCATTATCATGTTGGCTCCCACTTGCATCAACAGTTTACAAGTACATTTAGAGAACCTAGCCAGTATATTTCCAGGATGGTCCAAAATTTATAACTTATAAAATTGACTAATACTACCTGTGCAGAGAGCTCTGTTCAAATGTTTGATGTATAGTATGCGATTCAGCATCTCTGGGTCTTTAATTTGATTGTGGAAGAAACTTTTAATCTGTAAGTATTTAAAAAAGCCTGTGTTTGAAACAGCAAAATGAGTGACACGCTCTGAGAATGATAAAATCCCAACCAATTGCAGACGTGACCTAGACTAATCTGCCCAATGCAATCAGAAGAAAAGGAAGAAAAATCGGGATTGAACCATAGAGTCTTATACCACGTGATAGGACCAATTGCAAATTTATCCTTGAAACTTCATCAAACCTGATGGAACATCAGAAGGGTCTTGAAGCATGTATTCTTGCATTATGAAGGATCGTAAAGCTCTACCCATGTGCCAGATGCAAAATATAAGGGCTGCATGTACCAAGACTCGTGAAAGATCATCACTGAAGACATAGGCTCAGAACAAGCAACCCAGAAGTAGATCTTGAAATTCGGGAGAGAGCACACCCCTTTCTATTTCGAGAGTTGAAGTATCTACAGAAAATAGGTATGGACATTTTGGAAGGATCACCATTTTAATCAAATTGCAAAGCTGAATGAGACCTAAAGGTAACCTATTTCAATGCTCAAAAACCAGGCTCGATTTCTCTACAACTAGTTCATAATTAAGGAGCACAATATTTTTAGCCACCGGGAAGAGCCAAACTCCCAGATATTGTGCAGATACTATGTATCAATTATCACCCTCTAGACTAGATTTAGTAAAAAGAATTAGGGGGTCGTGGACCGCCAGGGCCGGGGACCGCGGAAGCACCGCCAGCTTCCTGGGCCATTCTGACCGCGGCGGTAAAGCCGCGGTCAGAAAAGGGCAACCCTGGCCCAGAGAATCCTCCATGGCGGCGCTGCTTGCAGCGCCGCCATGGGGATTCTGACCCCCTTCCCGCCATCCTGTTCTTGGCGGTTTTTACTGCCAGTAACAGGATGGCGGGAACAGGTGTCGTGGGGCCCCTGGGGGCCCCTGCACTGCCCATGCCACTGGCATGGGCAGTGCAGGGGTCCCCTAACAGGGCCCCATAATGATTTTCAGTGTCTGCTTTGCAGACACTGAAAATCGCGACGGGTGCCACTGCACCCGTCGCACCCCTACAACTCCGCCGGCTCCATTCGGAGCCGGCTTCATTGTTGAGGGGGGTTTCCTGCTGGGCCGGCGGGCGGCCTTCTGGCGGTCACCCGCCGGCCCAGCGGGAAAGCCAGAATGGCCGCCGCGGTCTTTTGACCGCGGTGCGGTCATTCGGCGGTTCCCTCCAGGCGGGAATGACCCCCTTAGTGTCTCAGGCACATTAAGCTTTAAGCCAGAAAGTGCTCCAAATGTGAGAGCTTCATTCTCAACTGCCACAATGGATGCAGTTGGATCGGATGTACATACTGCCAAGTCATATGCAGCCATACTATAGACATTAGCCACCACAAATTTCTTAAGTGTTGCAAATATGGCTTAACACAGTGCAAATAATAAGGGGGACTGAGGGCATCACTGGTGTGTTCTTTTTATACCAACCATTTCAGAAATGGAACTGAAACAAACCACCTGCACTGACAAATTGGAATAGAGGACCTGAATTCTGGTGATCATCTGGGATTCAACACCCATTAAGGCAAGCATCACCCATAGAAAAGGCCAGGATACCCAGTCAAATGCCCTTACAGCATGACCATCCCTGCTGCTATGCCTAGTATGCCTGCCACATCAAATCCTGCTACTGCAAGATCAGTATGTGCTATGGTGTCTCATTCTGGGATGAGCCCATGCTCCATACTGCTCACCCACGCTGTAATTCTAGGGGCAATGCAATTGGCCAAACATTTAGTGTAAATATTGGCATCATAGTTAATTAGCAGGACTGGCCAAAACGAAGAGCAATTCTGTAGATCCGGCCCTTTTTTCAAGAGTGCAGTTAGAAAGGTCTCATGCCTAGGTCGTAGGGCATCTGCAGTCTACTCAATGTACTTTACAAACTGCAGAAAATACTTGAGAAAGAAACATGAATTTTTTTTATAAAACTCTGCTGTTAATGCATTTGGCCCTGCTGCTTTACCCACCAAAGGTTGTTTAGAGGTTTCTAAGATCCCTGACCCCATAATAGGTGAATCTATAATTTCCCAATCAATATTATTATTATTATTATCATTATTATTATATCATTATTATTATTACTATTATAATTAATATTATTATTATCATTGAGTGGTTCATCCACTCCCGTGATACATGGACCCAAGGATACGGATTGACTCCCTGCTCATGACTGATAGAAAAAATAAGTTGGGTGTCATCTGCATATGACACTAAAAAAATTCCAAATGCAAGGACGACCTCAGCCCAAGGACACATATACACATTAAAGGCCGTGGGGCTCAATGAAGAACCCTGAGGAACCCCACAATTGAGATGCAGGGTATCTGATCTATGATCACCCACAAATACTTGGAAGGTTCTATTGCTGAGGAACGATTCGAGCCAGAGCAGAGCTTGGCCAGTCACACCCACGCTTTGAAGTCTGACCAAAAGGACCTCATGTGTGACCATGTCAAAGGCTGTGCTGAGGTCAAGAAAGATGATGGCCACTGCACCCCCTTGATCTAAACACTTTTTGGTCTTTTCAACAACAGCCAGGTGAGCCGTTTCTGTGTCACGATGAGGTCAAAACCCTGTTTGAGTAAAATGAAAAATATCATGTTTCTCAAAAAGATCCAAAGGTGTTTATTTACATACCTCTCTAAGATTTTACTTGTACTGGGTAGAAGCGAGATGGGCCTGTAATTCCCAATTTCCAATGGGTCCAAGTTGGGCTTTTTTAAGAAAGCTATTACCATGGTGTGTTTCCAGAAAGATGTCACCATCCTCTTTGCGAGTGATTCAATACAGCCAGCAAAGTAGGCCTGATCTGGTCGAAGATTTTAATCAAAACGAAAGGGGTCGCTTGGTCCAAAGGAGATCCTGATTTCAACTTATTTCAGCGCTCTGTAAATGTCTCCAAGGTGATTTCTCGAAAACCAGAAAGAGTCACCTTGCTGTTCAACTGGCCCTCATTATGGACCATGGTGCAAGAAACCACGTTGAAGGGATGAATAGGTATTATCTATTTTTTCTTTTAAAACTTGGCATTGTCATTACACCAAACAGAAGAAGGTAAAGGGTTTAAGGAATCAGAAGCAGGCTTTAAAAGAGACTTTACAATCCAGAATATATCTCTGGGCCCATTAGAAGCTGTATTTATTTTATTTTCAGAATATAAAGCTTTTGCAAGCAACATTTCAGCATGAATCTTCTTGAAAGTATCCTTATATTTGGCCTTGTTTGCAGAGATTAGTCCTTCCTCCAGCATCTCTCAGCTCTTTTACAGTTTTGTTTTAAAAGTCTGACCTAGGGAGTATACCGAGGGGCTGTGCCAGAACAGAGTGGTTTGGGTTTCTTAGTTATAGGAATCACTGTGTCTAGTGATTGGGTGACCCATTGTGTAAAATCGGCATAAGCTATAGATGGATCTGAGTTAGGAGATGGTCTAGTGTTACTAAGAGCAGAATTCAAATCATCCATGTTAAGTCTAGTCCATTGTTGTTTAACAGATGGAGAAAGTCCAACCGTAAGAGTATACTGGAGGCAAGTAATGCTGAAAGGAATAAAAAATGGTCAGACCAAATGACTGGCACCGGTTTTAGGGTTTTTAAACTATTTTCATTAGATAGAATGGGGTCAAGCAAATGGCCTTTTGAATGAGTAGGACTGGATGCCCTTTGAGAAAGACCAATTGCCAAAAGATCCTGACGTATCGAGGCTTCCTGCCTATCTGAAGGATCATCTAGGTAGAAATTAAAATTTCCTAAAAGTGTAAAACTGGGTATTGTGGAAACATTTTTGCCAATCATCTCAGGAAGGGTGTTTATAAAATCCTAACCCGGTCATGGCAGCCAGTAATTTAAAATGCCTGAGAATGTGTAGGTAGGGAAAAAAGGAATGGAAAACAATAGGTTTTCGCAATCCGGGAATGGATATGGGTTGGCCACACATCTGAAGGAGGTTTGGATTCTAATAGCAACACCTCCACCTCTCTTGTTAGGTGGATGATTTCTATGAATATACTCATTTGCAGGGAGCGCCTGAGCAAGGACAGGGCTGGAATCCTCTTGCAACCATGTTTCTGTTAAAAGCAATACATCTGGGTGCTCATCTTCTAGGAGGGAGTAAATATCAATTTTATGGATGGGGGAAACTACCCCTTGTAAAACAGGTGTAACATAAAGATTGATATCTCCTAGGGCAGCCACATATAATATACTATAGTAAGCCTGAAATATCAAAAAAACTCTATCCGGGCTCCTTTGAAGTATATTATTTGAGTCTCGAAAAGAATCAGTGGCATTCTTATTCATCCTCTCCCTAAGCTGTAACGCTAATATGCGTCCCATTTCTTCACTAAAAAAGTATTTAACCTTGAGGCATGAGATGCCTTATCTACTTGATCCCAAACTGATATCTACATTTTAGTTGAAATGCTCTGAAGTCTGTAATAGATCCCCCTAGCTATCCCACCAACTTCTTAAGACTTAAGGCATCTGCTAATGCATACTCCAGCTGGAGACGTTCCTGGCATAATTCTTCCTCTTGCATGTGTGTGGCTTTATGCGGATGGGAGACAAAGCTGACTGTGAAGCCACGCACCATGGCCTTCACAGTATCCCAAACCACAGCTGGGAAGGAGGAACCTTGATTCTCTTTAAATAAAGTAGATAGGGTCTCTTTCATGTAATCACAGTAAAGAACAGATTTTAGCAGCAAGAGGTCAAAAATCCATCTTTTGAACTCACGTTACTATTGTCTCCCTCCTCAGAAAAAGAGACCATGGCCAGCAGCGAGTTATGATCAGACTATATGCGTGGCAAAAGAAAAGTTGAGATATTACTGCCCAATCACATGATACAAATCCCAAATCTAACCTGAACCGATTCTGAAGGGGACATGAATAATATATGTACCCAGGGAGGAATGCATGTGTGTAACAGCAGCTGTCAATCAGCCCATATGTACCTACCTGGTGATACAAGGGAGCTTGTGTACATATCTTCCGGGGTGGGCAAGACCTATTTGAACCATTAATCGTAGGGGACATAGTTATATTAAAATCCCAACAGACAATGATCAGGTTTTCCCACAGGGCTAGCTCCACCACAAGCTGTTGCATTGGTGCTGGGTCAACCTTGTTAGCACCATACACATAGCAAACCATTAATCTGATCTGGCTTAAGCTAATGTTCACAATGATCTAACAATCTGAGTTGTCCCATTGTAGTTTTATTCATATCCATGGTGCTCCGCCAGCTAAAATTGCTACACCTCTTATTGGTCTCTCATAACCATGTGCTCCCATTAGCTGATACCCTAAACCCTCCAACCTAAATGACTCTGCCCACATCAGATGTGTTTCCTGCAGGGAGGCCAATGAAGGTCTCATCATGTGTTACTTATAACTAACCTTTTGAAATTTAAAAGACAAGCATATCTCATTGACATTCCAACTTAGGATGCTTATTTCTTGTACAGGTAATATTTTACTTAACTGGATCATTCCATAAAAGGACAGTATCATCATAATAAACCATTCTGAGGACCACCCAGCTGATATACAAAAGAAACAAAAAACTCAAAACCCTTCTCCCCCTAAACCCACCTCTGCAGCCTGACTCACCTCCAACTCTCTGCCTTGTAAGCACTCACTAGTCCCTCAGCCCTTCCTGACCTATGGCTCACCAGGAGATTAGCCCTCGGACTAGCCCTCGTAAGCCCAAAGAACTCCCTCCCTGTCATCCTGAAACACACTACTCCACCAGGTGGGTCACTGCACACTTTCCCCAGTATCCTTTGGATGATTCTCACTATAAGTGTCCTCTCTCAAATCCTCGCCACCAATATATAAAACGGTCATCCTCTGGCTAATAGCAATCACCCCCTTCAGGCAGAAAAACCGAGGCCCCTTACTGTCCAGGATTAGATACACCTCTACTTCTCCTTTGAAGTACAGTTTGCGTCAAGAGCTCAAGACCACTGTTTCAAAAGTCCTTTGGCATGAAGTTCTGAATTAGAGAAAAAGACCTGGTGGTTGTCTATAACTGTAAGCTCAGGCCCATATTTATACTTTTTGACGCAAATCAGCGCGAGTGCAGATTTACGTTAAAAAGTTTACCAACGGCTAACGCCATTCCAATGCGCCAGCCGGGCGCCTTATTTATGGAATGACGTTAGCCGGCGTTGCGGCCTGGTTAGCGTCTAAATAAATTACTCTAACCGGGCAGCGGAGGCGTAGGGAAGAATGGGGGTTGTGCGTCAAAGAATGGTGCAAGTCAGGTTAGAGTCAAAAATATTGGCTCTAACCTGACTTGCGCCATTTTTTGACACACAACCCCCATGGAAATGACTCCTGTCTTAGCAAAGACAGGAGTCATGCCCCCCTGCCCAATGGCCATGCACAGGGGACTTCTGTCCTCTGGGCATTGTCATTGGGCACAGTGGCATGTAGGGGGGCCCAAGTTAGGCCCCCCTATGCCACTTAAAGTTAAAAAAAGAATTATACTTACCTGCACTCACCATGGGTGTCCTCCAGGGGTGGGCTAGTGTGGCAGGGGGTGTCCCTGGGTGCAGGGAAGGGCACCTGTGGGCTGCTTCCATGGTCTCCCACCATGTAAAAGAGCCCACAGGTTCCTTAACGCCTGCCCTGACCCAGGCGTTAATTTTTGACGCAAATTGGGGTTTACGTCATTTTCCGGCTCTGCCTCCCAGCCGTGCGCCATTTTTGCCCGGATGGATAAATGTGGCACACGGGTGTTTAAGTCATTTTTTTGACGGGAACGCCTACCTTGCATGTCATTACCCCAAGGCGGTTTCACGCGTCCAGAAAATGACGCACACTGGGATATTTTGACATTAGCAGGGTCTAGCGTCAAAGTATAAATATGGTGTTAGGTTTGCGCATAATTTGCGTTAAAAAAAAGGACGCAAATCCGGAGCAAGCAGAGTATAAATATGCCCCTTAGTGTGCTCCTGTGGGAACACCTGAGCACCGAAAGACTGAAAGCTGGTAATCAGACTCTGGAGCTGCCAACGCCTGGTTACTGTGGTCAGGCAAAAGTCAGAGCAAACAAAAACATAATATTTCCAGCCTCAATGGGGTTAGTCGGGCATGCTGCATTCGGAAGAAATAAGCAGAAGATAAAGTCCCCCACAATGATGAGGATAGACTTTGCCTTGGTGGAGACATTAGCCTGCTTTGGCCTCTGAAATGCAAATCGGTGAGCTCTCATGATTTGACAGTCAAGATATCATTCGTCCAGGCTGGGAAAATCTTGATGAAATAGCTGTCCAAGAAAGCTACGGGGTTCATCGCCCTCTGCATTCTCAGGAACACCAAGGACCTTTAGATTATGCCAGTGCATCTTGTACTCCAAATCCTCTACATTCTGTGAAAGTTCTTTTGCAACATTCTCATGATCATAAAGTTGCTCTACCATGACCTTAGTCTGATCCTCCAACTTTGTTCAGCTTCAGTTACTCTTGCTCCTGGGATTCAGCTGTTTGGGCATGCGCCCCAGCACTGCTTGCATCTTCAAATGTGATGTCTTATGCGCAGCAGAATCCTTTTTGCACCCCTCTTTATGAACATTCAACAAAATATAGATGATGGTCAGTGAAGGGGAGAGTCTGTGGAGAAGGTTGCTGCAGTTGGCCCTCTCTGATTTCCTGGGTACCGGCCGGTCCCTCCAGAGAGTGAATGACTGTATCCTTCACTAGTTCATTTGCCGAGTGGTCCCAGTGTAGCTGCTCTTTGGGCTCATCATCTCCACTGTCAGTCGCCGTCCAGCTTTGGCCAGTCAGCATCCAGTCAGATGCTCATCCTTGTCTCTGAAGCCTAATTTGAGATACCTCTTGTGATACCTCTCATGAGCCTTTCTCTTTATTTTGCTCCCTGCCCTTAATCATTTATTACTCATCACCTGAGTAATCCGATAATGAGAAGACATTTTCGGGGTTGTCTTGTGGTGTAACATTTGGATCTAGCTGCCGGTACCCCTAGTCCCAGCTGGCCCCTGCGTGCGCAGTTGATTATTACATTCCGCGAAGGACAGAGTATAATTTGGGCTATCCATCATATCTATCATCCTGCCTACAGTCTTTCTGGCAATCTTGTATGGTAAACTAGCACCCTAAGGACTGGTGTTCACTTTCAAGCCATTACCCTTAGACCCCAAATGCATAGACTCGCTTGTGGAGGAGCTTGTATGAGCAATTTTATGGGGACCAGGATCAAGGGATGCTGAATTGGAACAGAGCATACCAAATGAGGTAGATGCCATGCTTGAGACAGAGAAGGTGTCCATGGTGGTGGTGTAGGAAGAGATTGTAATTCCAGCACTGATTGCAAATGGCATAAGGTTAGTATCATAAATATCATTACTCCCTGGCTGGGGTCCGTCTTCAGTTGCATTAATCAACTCATCGTCTGCAAACTTTGCAGTGCTCTGCACCTCCTGAGAATCTGCATCCAATAGAACATTTGAATCCTTACGTTCTCCCAAAAAAACAGTAACAGAGCTCTCCTTGTGATCCTGAACATGCTGCAGACTGCCAGCAGATGGCGCTGCACTCATTGAACAGGGGCCAGACGCAGCCTAGGAGGTCACCAGTAGTTCACTCTCAAGTTTGTGGCTTCCTGTGTTTTTTGTAAAGGCAAGGTGAGGGTCTCAAACTTTTTTAGTGTACAATCCACCCAAAGGTACTCTTTATCCAGCTAAGGAGGCCAGGCCCAAGACCTACTAGTCCTCCTAAATATGCTTTAGTATATCACTAATTAATGTTAATGGACTCCTTTGTCAAACGTCTGCCGACACATTCAGCCTATAGTAACTCTTCAGGAACAGGAAAGTCAAGGAAATCAACTTTGATATTGTCTCTGGACATGCAACCCATTTGTTTACCCAAAGCCGAACAAGCAAACCAGCAGGCCAATTATGCACACTGCACGTACTGAAAAATGACACCAGTGAAAACGCTATATCTGGTTTCACGTGAAGTAGCCTACTCCATCCAAACTGGACTTTCTTACACTGCAGTCGAATGTGGGACCCCTCCGGGGAAGCCAATCTGTCCTATTTCAAGCCTTGATGCAGCGCCAAACAGGTGAAACCAGCCGTTACACGTAGGCCTGCTCAATGTGGTCAGATGATCCGCTGTCGCACTGCAATACATGCAATGAAGAGGCCTCTTGAGGGTCGGCTGGTTACGTGGAAGGCTTTCTTGCTCAGACCATGCTGTGTACCAGTCACAGCGGGTTGCGATGCTAAGATGGCGCACAGCTCAAAGCTGACAGGATTACAGTGCCAACTTCTGCCTCCACTGAAGACAGCCCCATTCTTCGAGTTAGCGACACCAGTAGTAGGAGGGATAATCATCTTTCAAACATGTGTCTTTGGATGCTGCGGTACATCATTCTATGTCAGGACCGGAGGCTTCGGAATATGCTTTCTCTTTCATTTACTGACAAACACAGCAGCCAATGAAAAATAGTGCAAACTTTAAACTACAAATCCCATGAACACTTAGATATCCAACCATGGCTCTTCACTGATAATATAAATAGCATCAACACTATAGTCCTTCCTCTTTCTTTACAAAAACCAACAAAATTAAGAGTCAATAAAAACTTGCAGAACACTAGTCCACTGAAGGCCCTCTTGGAACGTGGCATCTGTCCCAACTTTTCCTTCCGGCTACTTCATCCAAGAACATCAACTTGATCCAACATCATAACCGAAGAATTCAAGAAGCAGTATTATTCGCTCCTGCAGAAGAAGACAAGCAAAAACTAATTTTGGATTATGGTAATTTAAAGTTTATTTACTACATCAGATACTACATACAATTTTTCAACATATGCTCTACACATCATTTTAATCAACGTATTCTGTCAGCAATTAAACTTGCTTTAGCACCATCAACAGGCCAAATTATGCAGCAGGGTTGAATAAACTATGCACCAAGAAAAGACAAACTATGCAAAAAAAAGACGAATAACGCTGCACATTTTCTGATTATATTATTTCCTCATGTTCTCATTTTTACACAGGTTAACAAAGGGTTCATCTATTTAGTACCTGTTTAACACCTAAATAAAAGCAATAGGCAACAGAAATGGGACCAGTCAACCTTTACAAAGGGCCTTCCACTCCACAGCAACATGTGTTGCTGCTCTGTTAGTAACTTTTGATGTGTTTGATTTAGAAACAGATTATACAGCATGAGTATAAGGCAAATCTGGCAAATTCATAATTATGCCAAAAAAAATTTCAACTGCATAATTCTCATGGCAAGTTATCTATGCCAAATTTTTGTCCTTTCTCCAACATCCTGGGGACTCTAAAGATACCTACGGTTTGTGGATTCTCCTGGAGGGGACTGAGAAAATAGGCATATAAAGCAAAAGTTTTTTAATTTTTTTTTTAAATGGGGAAAAAGTGCTCCAAATAAAAGTGTCTGTTTTTTTCCCTAAAATGGCATCCATGAATATTTGTACTAGAGTAACCATCTTCCCAGCTTTCAGGAACATGTAGAGCTGAATGAAAAAAACTAATTTTGTAGCACAGTGCTGGAAGTTTTTCCAAGAGGTAGCTTATTTTTGCTATTTTTTGCCCTCTCAACCTACGTTCAGCTTGTGGTGAAAACCAGCGTGAAACCCATGGTTGATCCAAAAATACTATAGATTTCTGAAAAGTAGACAAAAATTCCAAATTTAGCAAGGGGCCATATGTGTAGATTCTTCAGGATTTTTTCAAGGAAAATAACTGTTGAAATAAAGAAATATTGAAAAAGAGAGGGGAAAATGGGTATTTGTGTTAACATTTTCATCTGTAACTGTTTTGTTACGATGGCCGATTTACAAAAGCAATACACCCCTTCCTCAACTAGACCCTTCTGTGGTGGGAATATATGGGGTTTGTAGGCTGTTCAAGAAAGACAGAGCCACCAACTGAGCTGCACCGCACATTGCTTCTTCATTGAGTACCTAATATAGACCAATTCATAAAGCGAAATAGGATGAGCGAAAAATGGCCATTTATGAAACGTATGTATTTCTGAAATGGGCACAAGATATGGAGTTTAGAAGCAGTGGTTATTTGTACATCCCTGAATGTGTGAGTACCTGTACTAGCGTATGATTTAAAGAGTCATCTTTTTTATACAGTGCCTCACATTTCAAAGCCACAAATGCAGCGAAATCCAATAACAAATAACAAATGTTCTACTATTCTATGCTACCACAAGTCTTCTGATCAAAATGGTATCTCACTTGTGCAGGTAGGCCTAGTGCCCGTGAAAGGAAACAACTAAAAATGCAACATGGACCCAACACATTTTTCCACTGAAAATTGGCCTTTTTCCCAATATGGTATCTCTAGATTTTGGACCCCAGATCAGCCAGCACGTGGGGATACCTGTCCAACCTGTACATTTTTTTAAATTAGCCACCTACGGGTATCCAGGGTGGGCTGAAATGTGTGGCTCTCAACATAGTTTTTTACCCAGAATCCTTTGCAAACCTCAAACTTTGACTAAAATACACTTTTTCATCACATTTCTGTGATGGAAAGTTCTGGAATCTTTTGGGAACCACAAACGTCCTTCTACCTGGCATTCCTCAAGTCTACCAATACAAATCGTGCCTCACTTGTGTGGGTAGACCTAGTGCCTGCGACAGAAAATGGCACAAAACGCAACATGTACCCATGCACCTGGGGAAACCTAGCCAACCTGTAGATTTTTCAAATTTGACACTTAGGAGTATCAAGGGTGGGCTCAATTACATGGATCGCACCACGTTTTTTTACCCAGAAACCCTTGGTCGCTCCTTGCATTTGACAAACTAAATAATCCCTGGAGTCTAGTGGGTTTTGACTGCACGGGGGACAGATCAGCTGAAAAAAAGAGGCTGGACTGACCCAATAGGGAGGCAAAACATGGTATTTTATGCCCCCTGGGAGTGACACTTTCCTAAAGGGTGGTCCCTGCAATTGACCAAATAAATATTCACTGGAATCTAGTGAGTTTTGACCCCTGGGGGCACATCAGCTGAAAATGGCAGAACTAGCCCCCAGAGGGAGTCAAAGCACAGATAATGGATGCCCCAGGGGAGCTTCCCTTTCCTAAGGGGTCGTTCCCCAAACAAAAGTTAAACAAATCCCTGGTGATCCAGTGGTCTGGATTGCTGCTCCACGATCGCACCCCCACCCGTGATCGTAGAGCAGAAATCCAGTACATACAGACACAGGGGGCAATAAAAAACTCTTTCCTTTCCCCCTGTGGCTGTACGCCCCCAAACTTCCACATCCAGGAGAAGGATTTACCACAAATCTGTCCTCTCTCCTTGATGTGCTGGAAGCAAATGGCTTCCAGTGCATTCCCAGCAGTTTATGATGACGTCTGTGCGCAATGCGTGCGCTGATGTCATCAGATGCCGAGGATGGGGGGCTGACGTGACAGCCAGAGTGTGTGGGGTTCTAAAGGGATGGTCCATGAGGATGACAGCTCGTTGCCGCCCTCAGCACATGCCCACCATGGCTGAGGACAGCAACGTGCCATCCTCAGCACAAAATAGATTAAAACAAATTTGATAACAACGAATTCTGAAATCAACTCTGTGCTTCATAAATCTAAAAGGATTAGAGATCAGAGGCCAAATCATGAAGCATCCCTTGGTCTGCACTGGTACAGTTAACTAGTGTTAAAAAATTTGCAGGCTAATGCACAAATGTTTAACTGACGTAATAAAGTGTTGCTTGTGCACGTTTAACACGACCCCAACACACCAACACAAGAACAATAAAATGGTACTCAACATATCAACCGCTAACATATCGCACATTATACAACATACATATAACAACACACCAAAGCATCAACACACCAAAATCACGATAAACAATCAACATTACATTAGGCAAAAAAGGACCAGTAAACACAACAGCGCACCAACCCAACAAGGTGTTGTGTTAGGTTATGTTGGTTTCTTGAGAGTCCATATTTAGTTTTTTTGTGGTTCGGTGATTTGTGCTTTTATTTTCTTTTTATTATATTGTGGCTATATGTTATACTGTCTCGTGAATTTTTCCTGTGATATTGTCTTCATTGCTTTCATGATTCGTTTTTTTTTTGTGCTCTGATTTGTGTTGTTCTCTTGTTATTGCCTCATTGTGATGCTATTAATGGAGTTTGACCAATGACTTTGTGTTTCACCACTGCGCGTATTAGTTGCTCAGTGTTCACCAGTAGCACATTATGGGGCTGATTCGAATCCTGGCGGGCGGCGGAGGCCGCCCGCCAGAATTCCGCCCCCATAATACCGCTCCGCGGTCAGAAGACCGCGGAGGGTATTATGAGTTTTTCCCTGGGCTGGCGGGCGGTCTCCAAAAGACCGCCCGCCAGCCCAGGGAAAAACTCCCTTCCCACGAGGATGCCGTCGCATATTTCAGTGTCTGCAAGGCAGACACTGAAATACTTTGCGGGGCCCTCTTACGGGGGCCCCTGCCGTGCCCATGCCATTGGCATGGGCACGGCAGGGGCCCCCAGGGGCCCCGCGGCACCCCCTACAGCCATCCTGTTCCTGGCGGGCGAACCGCCAGGAACAGGATGGCGGTAGGGGGTGTCAGAATCCCCCATGGCGGCGCAGCAAGCTGCGCCGCCATGGGGGATTCTAAGGGCAGCGGTAAACTGGCGGGAGACCGCCGGTTTACCCTTTCTGACCGCGGCCAAAGCGCCGCGGTCAGAATGCCCTGCGGGGCACCGCCGGCCTGTCGGCGGTGCTCCCGCCGACCCTCGCCCCGGCGGTCGAAGACCGCCGGGGTTAGAATCAGGGCCTATATGTTTTGTTCAGCCTAGCCGCCTATTGGCTTTGACATGGCATTAGCCATTACATTCTATATTCTGCCTATTGGCTTTGACATGCTGTATTCAGTTTAGCTGCCTATTGGCTTTGACATGATAATAGGCATTGCATTTTGTATTCAGCTCAGCTGCCTATTGGCTTTGACATGATATTAGACATTGCATTTTGTATTCAGTTCAGCTGCCTATTGGCTTTGACATGATATTAGACATTACATTTTGTATTCATGTTCAGCTGCCTATTGGCTTTGACATGACATTAGACATTACATTTGATATTTAGGTTAGCTGCCTATTGCCTTTAACGTGAAGTTAGACATTGCAGTTGAGAATCCAAGCCAAGACACCAGACTAGACCTGATAAGAGAGAGTACATTTGGTGTTTTCCTTTCTGCTCAGGCTTGGGAAGAGGAGGAGTCTAGGAGATCTGGCCAGTCTCCGAAGGCTTGCGTAGTTTTCCCAGGTCTGAGAGGAGGGGGCACACTTTTGTAGGGATGACTCGGGCTACAGAGAATTAGATTGAAATCTGCTGGACTTCGGGCTGTAACTTGGTGCCAGTTGCCAGTCTCCCGTGTGGGTAGATAATCTCTTTCTCGCAGTTGACCGGAGTCATCAACTTGCAGACCCCAGAAAGATGAAGCTGTAAATAGTTTCTCACACGGTAAAGTATTTGATTTTATATGCTTTGCATTCAATATCTTATAAATATAACCTGCTGTGAACATTGCAACTGAGAAGTACTGTGATATATTTTGTTTTCATTGCTGCGATACTTAACGTGTGCTTGAAATCTATTAATTCGTCTTTTACGAACTTGTGGGTGGGGAGGAATTAACAACAATAAAGGTCTTCTTTGAACTCAGAAGTGCATTCTTGATATGTTCTGTAAGCTCTGATACGAGATAAGTAGGAAAGCAGAACACTCATTATAGTATTACAGTATATTTGTGTTAAGTAGCTTCCTATACAGATTTCAGTAAATGGCCACTTCTTGCCAAAAGGAACACTTTCCATTGGAGTTCAAGTGAAAAAAAAATTATGTCTAAGTTGGTGACCTGCCAATGCTGCAGCTCTACAACATTTCAGGACACTAATCAGCCTATAGATGTACCATGTATAAGGTAATGCATTCCAAACTTACTTCAAGTGATCTAGCCATATACATTACTATTTACAGAAATGCCACATGCTATCAATCACTATAGTTAATTTATAAGAAATTCCAAAATTAAGATCACCTGCATCATTTCCCCCCACCACACACACATACAGGGCCTGGTGACACTGTATTTTGGTAAGTTTGGAAATATGAAGAAACATCTTACTGAAAATAATTTAGGAAATGTTATCAAAACCCCAGAAAATTAGGACAAAAGGCCCAAGATATTGGCACAGGAACATACATAAGGAAAATAAGTGGTAGGATTAATGGAAATTGGCAGAGAAATAGATTGTAAGGTGTAGGTAATTTTAGATTTTCTATATTACAGGTAGAGGAAACATAACAACAAGATAGAGAGGTTGAGATACTAGTAATAGTATAGGCAAGAAAGGAGAATCTATGTACCAGTAGCCATAACAATGGCAGGGTGCAGAAAGGGATATGAATGAGTAGAGGTATGAGGATATTAATAAGGCTAGAAGCTCTAGAGTATACAAAAGTATGGCATTTGATAGCTGTAGATAAGGAGAAGTTAATTGGTAGGGGTTGAGGTGTTTTTGTGTGGATATGGTTTGGGATGATGGAATGATGTATGAGGTTATAGGTGCTGTAGAGATACTATGGTTCAGGAAGGATATAGGTACTACTGTATAGGTAGAGGTACAGTTACAAGGGTAGAAGTATGATATATGAAGAGACATGGTATAGGTAGGGACAGAGGTACTAGGTTGTAAGCAGGGGAAGAGGAATGAGCGCTTTAACATGGGTAGAGGTATTGAGGGTACAAATAGCATGGCATAGGAAGCTATATTGCATAAACGGTACATACCGGGTTAAAGGAATTAGTGTAGTGTAGAGACTGGTGCTCAATTGTATAGATATCGGCAGAGGCCCTATGGAACAGATGGAGGAAGAATTACAAGGTTATAGGTAGAGGTAGGTGTAATGTTACAATAGTGTAGTAGGATGTATTGAAAAAAGCATGTGGGTAGGACAGGGGTAGTGGAGTGTAGGGGAACAGGTACTGAGATAGGGAGGAGTAGAAGGCAGGGATAAAGATTGGAATATCAAAGTTAAGGGAGAAAGGGGAATAAGATGCTATCCTGGTATATGTATTCCAATGAGTAGAAGAAAAATAAAAAAAATTAAAACAAGGGATCCACATGATCATGGAAAAACAGAGAGGGAATTCTTTAACATGAAGAGCACTAACCAACATGGATTCAACATCTTCCGGATAAAATTTGTTCATGAAATGTTGAGGAAACAGGTTCTTGGAGAAAAATTCTCCTGGGCATGAGTTCCTTAAATGTTTTTTTCTCCAAAATCACAAACACTGAAATGGATTAATAACTGTTGCCTCCATCTGTTATTAATATGATGAGGAACATTTGCAGATTACATAGAGTTATCTTTCTTCTTGTCTACTGGCATATCCAAGCTGAAATTATTATGAAGTATATTACACCCTCAAAAGGGAGTCTGCAGAACATGCATCCAGAGACCTATGGTCACTGCTACAGATATGGGCTAGTGGGAGCCCCTTTTCTGCACATGGCTTGGGTGAACCCTAGTGTACGGTTGTTTTAGGGTAAATAGTGGCAGAAGTTGAAACGTTAATAGTTGAGATGCTTCTGGAAAATCCAATGGTCCTGGGAGCGGGGTTTACCCAGGGGTTACCTGGATACCGCAGATGATTGGATGGTTTGGCATTCCTATTGACTAAGTGAAGCACTGCACTGTGTTGGGAGAAGAATGTGGGACCCAAGCTTAAATATTAGTTACTGGTGTCCCAATGCCACTGACTGGAAGACGAACAGTTAACTACATTTGTGCACCTTTTGTTGCTTATCTGCTGTTTAAGCAATGAGGTCAGGCTCAGTGGAGAGGGCAATATTTGATAAAGAGCTGTTGAGATCAGTATATTTAAGCTGAATTTTTCAGAGGCGCATTTTGAGGGAGGAGGGAGGTTTATATCTGAAAATTATAGGATGCAACACTAGAATAAATTAAGGACCAGATTTAGAATTTGGCGGAGGGGGTTACTCTGTCACATATATGACGGATATCCTGTCCACTATATTCCGTTCCCATAATAGCTTTTCAAGATCAAAATATGGTGGACATTTGTGAAGGATTAACCTGTCCGCCAAACACTAAATTAGACCCTAAATATTAAATACATTCTCCTAGTAATGTTTGTTAACGTGCATTGACAGCAAGTTTTTTTTAAAGATTAAGGGCCTAATTACGAGTCTAGAGGTCACTAGACCGCCAAACTTGTGGTGGCAGTCCCACTGCCACATTACGACCCTGGACCGCTGTCTCTGCCGGGATCTGTGATCCCGACGGGCTGACAGCAGGTGCAGGTTGCAATCAGCCAGGGCGGCCCTGCACGCAGTGGCATCCTGCTGATGACAACCTGGTTCTCTGCCAGCCTTTTCATGGTGGTTTCACCACCATGAAAAGGCTGGCAGAGAACAGGTGCAGGGGGCACGGGGCCCTTCACTTCCCATGCCCAGGGCATGGCCTGTGCAGGGATCCCCCTGCCCAGTACCCTTGTAATGCTCTCTGTCTGCAGTCAGCCTTATGGGTGTCCTCCCCCAAACATTTTGCCTTTCTCCTCCATTTTTGTTGATATTGTTTTTGTTGGCCTAAGGAATCTGTGTACTTTATACGTGCTATCCAGTGCTAAAGTGCTCTTTCCTTTAAACATGATGAAATCGGTACACACAAAATTCACAGCCTTAATTTACTAGTAAGTCCCTAGTAGAATGGTACTTCATGTATCAAGGACCCGCAAATTAAAAGCTGCCAGTGGGCCTGCAGCACTCATTTTGTCCCCCAATTAAGTAGCCCTTTAAATATGTTTGAGGCCTGCCATTGCAGTCTGTAATGTTGTAAACTGCCACTGCCAATTTAACCTTGCAAAATAAACCTTTATCAAATCCTAATCCTTCTTTTTTAATACATATATGTCACCCCAATGGCATGCCCTAAACAGCCCACAGGACAGAGTACAGAGTATTTAAAAAGTTGGACATATATAGATTTTTCACTCTACAAGGCCTTCCTCTTCCTTAGGATGGCATTGGGTACCTTATTACATTTAATAAGTGCTAACATTCACCTGGAAGCAGGAGGGAAGATCAAGTTTTATGCGTAAAGAATTATAATTTAAACCCCTCTTTAATGGTAAAATATTTTTATTCAGTATTCTAAAAATACCACTTTTAGAAAGTTGACATTTTCTTGCCCCAAACATTTGGTGTCTGCAACAGGTATCCTGGGACACATGACTAGATGTGAGGGCTGTTGGTCTTTGTGTATTGCTTCCGGACAGTGAGACAAAGGAGGGATAGTTGTTTGTAAGATGTGACATCTGTGACTTCATAGGGGGTGGAACTGTTACATACCTCACTTGTACATCACAAAGAATCTGCCTGAAAACACTTTCAAATGTTTGACACTAGTCTTTTGTGTTCCCAGAAAAGTTAGGATCAGGGCAGAGAGGCAAGAAACCTCAAATACCTCTGGAAATGGAAACCTCCATGAACCGTTTCCCACTTCAGAGATGGCACAAAGTATAGATATTGGACCCTCAGACCCAACTCTTCAGCACACCTCTGGACCTTTGGATACTACAGAAGAAGGACTGCTCTGCTGCGTTGCTGCCAGAAGGACTGTTACAGTGCTCCCCTGCTACTCTGCTGCCCTGCTACCCTGCTTGATGAGAAGGAGGAGTAGACCTGATCCTTTCATCCATGTTACAATGGATCAAAGGGTCAGCTGACTAACCTCCTATTTGAGCTACAAGGACACAACATGCTCCCGAGGCCTCCCTAAAGCTGCTCAACTGGCCTGCTCTGCTGGCCTCTGTTGAGGTGAGTTACCGATCGCCAAGAGCTGCCCTCAAGCCCTGGACCCTTGGTGTGGGATCAATTGAGCTCTATCTCCAAGAAATTGAGAAATCCTGAAGTTACGGGCTCTTCACGACTGTGAACAGGTCTGTTCACACCAAGATCTTGCCACCTGCCAATGAGAATCTGCAGTTAACCTGACTCTTGACTCATCTGCGACCGACAGCAATGCTCAATAATGCAAAATCTGCACTTCACACTGCAGCATCGACAACCTGCGGTGACCGCCAATGCAAATCTCCAGCAAAGACCATTGGTGATGCACGAAAGGATGTTCGTGCTACAGCGACGACCGCCTACAACGCCTGGAATCCTCTTCGTGCTACATTGACAACTATCTGTGATGCTTTCCCTGCTCTTCGCTGCCCCCTCTACCACAAACTGAACTTTGTGCACTGGATTTTAGAAGATAATTCTTTCAGAGGAACTAATCTGGTGCCGGCGCTCCATTGAGGTCGGCCTGAACTTGTGACTTTAATCTGGTCTCACACGACCAGATATTGAGAGTGGTGCTTTATATTTTTAGGCACTGTACTTACCTAATATCTTTAAAATTGCATATCTCAGATTCTACTGATTGGATTTTTGCTATTTGGTCTCAAATAACGCATTACATTGTAATCTATTTTTCTAACTTGAAGGGGGATTTTGTTGTGTTGTATTTTCACTTTATTACTGTTTTAGTACTGCATAAATACTTTACATATTGCATTTAAGTTAAGTTAGACTGCTTTTGTGCCAATTTACAGAGGGTTGAGGACAAGTTAATTTGGAGTTTGCTTGTTTTTCACCCTGACAAGAATTTTGATTGCTGCTTCAGTAGACTTTTACCCCCCAATGATTAAACCAATTCCCTACAATATTCATTTTCTATGTTGGTAGTGTCGAGCACTTTTACTGCAGCAATGTTGCCCTTGATTATCTGGCAGACCTAGGTCCCTATATACAGAAAAGGCACGCAGTCGGTGGCACACTGTTAACATCAAGACAATCCATAATACCTGCATGATGAACTCTCTGGAAGGAGAATGGAGACTTGTAATAGAGTTTGCTTGTGTTTCACCCTAAGAATTTTGGTTGCTGCTTCAGTAGACTTTTACCCCCCCAATGAAGAAACCAATTCCCCACAATATTCATTTTCTATGTTGGTAGTGTTGAGCACTTGCTTGCTTAGTCTACAATTTAAGGAACCACTGAAATTCCAAAGGCTGAATCAGCTATGGTTCAGACAAATGCACTATAATGGCCAGCTTGGGCCCATCATAGGGTGTTTACTGCATCATCAACATGATAGACATACTCTAGCCAGTAAAGCAAATATATAACCCATTTCTAATAGATGGTGTTAGAAACTCTTTTAGAGGGCCAGTGAGTAAGCAAGGGTTACTAGGCTCAACCTAGCAGTCTAAGGTTCCTCAGGGTAAACTAGGTGTAAGGCATGTGAAGGCTCAAGACTCAGAATACCCACAGTGACCCAAACAATCTGATTGCCTAGTCTAATACTTACTTTTGGTAAGAAAAGCAGCATTATTACTCATGTAACGTATGACAGTGCATGCTAAACAATGAAAACCAAAGACTCTCAGGGCTAGTGCACTGGATATGGCATAAGCAGTGGCACAACAAGGGTCCATTCACTATCTGATCCATCCTAACAAATGTGTCCTTGGCAGTTCTCTAGAGGTAACCCAGGAGGTGCTGCCTGCACTTGTGAAGTCTGGCTTTGGTCCGGAATGTTCAGGTCATAATGGATTTACTCCACCAAGGTTGTGCAAGCCTCAGTAGGGCCTGCCAAGCATGCTCTCGTTTTACCCAACCACAGCCTAAAGAAGTGTTTGGGAACTGGGATGTGCCTTCCCACACTCCCAGAACAAGCAAGCTGCACCATATCTTCCCGAATTTGGTGGGGTTGGCTCTGAGGCGGTTACTGTCTGCTATGGCTTTCAAGTTCAACAGGTGGCTTCTCTTTGCAACTCCTGCTGATAAGGTGATGGTACAGCAGCATTGCTGCAGGGCAGCTTGCACACCTCCAACACAGGCGAGGGCCCCAAAGGTCCTAGTGGCCTCCTCGCAACACATGTGGGTCACAGGCAATGGTCCCAATGAGGATGGTAGTACTGAGTGACAGCCCCAAGAGTACTAATGGCCCCCATCTGGCATACAGGAGTCATGGACATTAATGACAACCCCAACAATATCAGTTGTACTGGATGAAGGCCTGCTACTTCACAACAACCCCAATCAGGGTTACTGACTTCTGCAAGAGCAATACCAGTCTTAATTGGACTGGGCGTCTCACATTCTGCTCACCAGAATCCACTTATCTGGATTCCCACTGGATCTTGCTCTCTCCAGGATCTCTCCTGCTTCTCACAGGGTACCCTGGTCTTGGCAATCAGACAGTAGGGTGGTCTTCCAAGCACAGGGAAAGTGCTCTTAACTTTTTGGGTGATAGTCCCTCACCCAACTGGGAGACTGGCAGACTTTGGTCTCCAGTGCCTCGTTGCAGCACTTGAAGTCCTGGTGATCTTCTTTCCCATGAGGAACAGTGTTGTTGAAAAACATGTGAGACTCATGATCCAATGTTTATAGTCCAAATCCAAATGCAGATGTGATTTGAGGTCTGGTCCTTTGACATTTGTGCGGGTGTTGAGTCCTTTGAAGTGCCCGCTACTCTGCCCTGTCAAATGTCAAAGGGTGTGTCTGCCACAATAGGAGTGTCTCCAATTATAACAGATCCACAACACAGGCAAAGTGAGTACCAGGGATCACACCTGGCTGTCAGCCTTCCCTGAAATGTGTCTCACAAAGGTTTAAAGGTCTAAACCTTCCCCTCTATCATGATTCACTTCTCCTGCAGTGCCAACATTATCAGACTTACCAAATATCTGACAATGAGCCCAGGCCCCACTGACCTGATGCATAGCAACACATCACAGTTACCCCCCCCAAACCCCCCGGAAGGTCTCCACTGACCAGTAACTCTTTCTGCTATAAAAGAGACCTCTGATGTGGCTAGAAGATGGTGTACTTACCTTCCTCCAGTGTTTTTCCTGCCCCATGTGGTAAACATAAGGTACTCAAGAAATGGATGGAGGGAAAGGGATTACTGATGTGTGTTAAATCGAAAACGTTGGACAGGACATTGTTTGTCAGATCTTTATATATCTCAAAAATATTAAACATAAATTTATGTCTACACAATACTAGGTGATGCAGAAGTTGCCAAACACTTACAGTCATTGGGAGAAACTGGAATCTAGCCCCAAACAG
This sequence comes from Pleurodeles waltl, assembly GCF_031143425.1. Lineage (NCBI taxonomy): Eukaryota > Metazoa > Chordata > Amphibia > Caudata > Salamandridae > Pleurodeles > Pleurodeles waltl. Next base: position 856,199,602 of record NC_090440.1, read on the forward strand.
GATTCTGTATAGAAATGGGTCTGCAGATATCCGCAACAATACACTTTGGGCATTCCTTATTACTTTTTAAGAAGGACTTAATAGTCATGTGGTACCTCTTGCACCCATGGAGGGAGATTTTACTTTCTATTCTTGATTCCATTTTGCAAATTAACTACTTCCTTTTTCAAGGGAAACCTCTTCCTGACATGGTCTCTTGTGAAATACTAGAAGGGGGCCTAACGGATCATGTTCCTGTAGTGTTAACACTAGATTTGGGCTTACTTCCAATCTATCTGCAAGGAGGCGTATAGGAGACTAAGGTGGTCATTCCAACCCTGGCGGTCGGTGTTAAAGCGGTGGCAAAACCGCCAACAGGCTGGCGGTAAAAAAAATGCAATTCCGACCCTGGTGGAAACCGCCAACAGAGACCGCCACTTCAACACACCGACCGCCACGGCGGGACAAACAAACAGTGCGGCGGTCACCGCCAACAGACAGGCGGGAGACAATGTACCGCCCACCCTATCACAACCCACCAATCCTCCACCTTTTCCAGGGCGGTAGCCCCGCTGATAAAAACACGGCGGAAACAGCCATTTCGAACGGAAAACGCTCACCTCCATACACCCCACGAGGAATCTGGACAGCATGGAACCCGAACTCCACATCCTCCCAGCGATTGTCTTCCTGCTCCTCTACCAGGAGCACGCACGCCGGCGCAGAAGACAACAGTGAGTACTGCACCTACGACACAGGGGAGGCAAAAAATTACGGGGACACACATATGCGACACACCCTCCCTCACCCTCACCCACTACAACACACACATCAATGCATAGCAACACATCACAGTTACCCCCCCCCAAACCCCCTGGAAGAATGCAAAGACAAAAGTAAATGATTATAAACTATGGAATATATTGTATGACTGAGTATAAAATATATCACACATCTAAACCTTTATATACATAAATTGTCCAGTCCGATATGTGTATCAGGCATTGTTCGCGGGCCACTGGGCCCAAATCACATGGGCAAAGCCCACACAGGATACCTGACTCCAACGGAGAGAACACTGCAGGGGCATCAGATAGGAAAACTACAGGCACCTCAGGGGGAAGGGAAGGGGGGGCACCTCAGCCAGATGAGTCCACGACACCAGATCCACGAGGGGCCTCCATGGCCACTGTTCCATCCTGGGGAGTGCAAAGCCACAGTCTCTCAAGTCTCTACAGTGGGTGGCTTGCCCACTGTGCCATCCTGGGGAGTGCAAAGCCACAGTCTCTCAAGTCTCTACAGTGGGTGGCTTTCCCACTGTGCCATCCTGGGGAGTGCAAAGCCACAGTTTCTCAAGTCAATATCAGTCTCCACTGGTACTGGAGGGGGACTAGTGCCCAGAGTGCTTTGTGAAGCCCTGCCCGACACAGATGCGGGCCTGCCCCTTCCGCCAATGGGCCAGCGGTGCTTGAGACGGCGGTGCCCAGTTCAGCGGTGCTTGAGACGGCAGTGCCCAGTTCAGCGGTGCTTGAGATGAAGGGCCCAGTTCAGCGGTGCTTGAGACGGCAGTGCCCAGTTCAGCGGTGCTTGAGACGGCGGTGCCCAGCGCAGCGGTGCTTGAGACGGCGGTGCCCAGTTCAGCGGTGCTTGAGATGAAGGGCCCAGCAGAGCAGTGCTTGAGATGAAGGGCCCAGTTCAGCGGTGCTTGAGATGAAGGGCCCAGTTCAGCGGTGCGTGAGATGAAGGGCCCAGTTCAGCGGTGCTTGAGACGGCGGTGCCCAGTTCAGCGGTGCTTGAGACGGCGGTGCCCAGCGCAGCCGTGCTTGAGACGGCGGTGCCCAGTTCAGCAGTGCTTGAGATGAAGGGCCCAGCGGAGCAGTGCTTGAGATGAAGGGCCCAGTTCAGCGGTGCTTGAGATGAAGGGCCCAGTTCAGCGGTGCTTCGGATGACTGCCCAGTTCAGCGGATCCGCCCATGGCATGGAGGTCATTCGCCACCTGACCTGTGGCTGGCTGCGCTTTCCTGCCCACCTGGGATGGGCCTGGTGGGGCCCTCCTGGGCTGCCGTACCGGGCCTGTTGGTGTCCTCCTGCCCACCTGGGATGGGGCATGCGGGGCCCTCCTGCACAGCTGGGCTGCTGGCGGTCTTGTCGGGCGTGCTGCCCTTCCCAGCCTTACCTGTTCGCCTGTGGCCCTTCCCCACCTTTGGCGGTGTGCCAGCTGGCACCACACTCCCTGCCGGAGCCATGGTAGGGATTTTGGTTCCAGGTGTTGCAGGCCTCTCGCGCCGGCCACTCACAACTCTGCGCATGTTTTTGCGGGTGTGGGCTGGCCGTGCCTTGGCTCCCAACTGAACTGGCTGACCTTGAGGGTGGGGGACTCCACAGTCCATGGCAGACTGTCTTCACAGGGCCTGCTTTTGTGGTGGCTGAGGTGCTGACTGGAGTCCTATTAGATGGACGGGGTGGGGGAGTTGTTGGAAAGAGGTCAAGTTTTGATAGGAAAATAAGTTTAGAAAGAGAGGGACGGGTAGGTGTAGTAGGTATGGGAGTGGAGGAAGAGGTTGTGGTTGTAGGAGTTTGAAGTCTGTCTTTGGGTGCAGGTGCTTGGGCTGGAGGCTGTCATGAGCTGGATGGCTGTTGGGTGGGTGGCTGCCTGCGTTTATGTAGCTTGGAAGAGGGGTGACAGACACACTGGGAGAGGACACAGGGGACGTGTGAATGCTAATGGACGTAGTGGCTGAAGATGTTGTGCATGCAGGTGTGAGTGGAGACGTGACAGGGAGGGAGGAGGGAGACGAGGAGGAGGGGGACACAGTGGAGGCAGTGGGTGTTGGTATGTCTGCATGTGGATGTTGCTTGTGTGAATGCTTGTGTGATGTGTGGTGCTTATGTCTGTCTGAGCTTCCCTTGGGTGTTGAGGTGTGTGCAGGCGGGTCTGATGGTGTGTCTGGGATAGGCAGAGGTACAGGGGATTGGGTATGGGTGGAGGAAGTTGGAGGGGGGAGGCTAGAGACAGGGACAATTGCTGCCATCAGTGCTGAGGCCAGAGTGTTGAACTATCGCTAATGGGCAGCCTGACCAGAATGAATGCCCTCCAGGTATGCATTACTCTGGTGCACCTCCCTTTCTACACCCTGGATGGCATTCAAAAGGGTAGACTGCCCAACAATGAGCGTCCTCAGGAGGTCAATGACCTCCACGCTGAAGGCAGCAGGGGTGACTGGGGCAGGGCCTGAGGTGCCTGGGGCGAAGGAGATGCCCACCTTCCTGGGTGAGCGGGCACGGGGCAAGTGCTGAGGGGCTGATGGGAGGGCGGTGCTGGTGCGATGGGTGGCGGCTGTACCTGTTGGTGTGGGGGCACGGATGTTGCCGCCACCACAAGGGAGCTCCCTTCAGAGGACGAGTCGCTGTCACTGACATCCGCACGAGTCCCCGCTGTGGAGCTCCCCTCGCCCTCCGTCTCACTGGTGAATTCCGATTCTGTTGCCTGGCCCGCCATGGCCATGTGAGATGCAGCTCCCTCGTGCTCCGATGCCTCTTCTCCTCCGCCTGATGATACTAATGCACAAATGAACAGGGAGACAACAAAAAAGGGGGGTGGGGAAAAATAAAGAAATGTTGAGTGCATGCATTGGCGACACCGTTGGCGGACAGGACAGACACAGAAGCCCCCTGCACTACGCCGCGCACTTGGGGTCGACTACGCAATCCGTGGGACATGGCCTACAAGCCTATGGGCGACCTCTGCTCAAATACATGACACAGGGCAATGCATAGCTGTACTTGGCACCCTACAGAGGTGGGGGCGGGGGCACAGGGCCATGCCTTACTGAGGGGCCTAGCCTACAGATATCGCCCTGGCCTAGGGATACCCACAGCCCTCCTCCCCCACCCAGACCCCTCCACTGCGCGCAAAGTCACCAGGATTTGAGTGTACTCACCCCCTTGTGTCTGCTGTGATGTCCTCACGCGCCCATCCAAATCGGGGTAGGCCACCGCCAGGATCCGGGACATCAGGGGGGTCAAAGTACGACGGGCACCCGTCCCACGTTGGGAGGCCATCCCCAGCTGAGCCTCCGCCGTCTTCCTGCTCCAGCGTCGGATGTCCTCCCATCTCTTCCGGCAGTGTGCCCCGTCTCTGGTGGACCCCCAGGGTCCGGACGTCCTTGGCGATGGGACGCCAAATATCGATTTTCTGGTGGGCGCTGACCTATGTGACATGTACAGGGAGAGAAGAATAATCATCACCTTCTGCATGCTCGATGTGAGTGGCCCCCCCATCCCCACCCTTGCCATGTGGCACATGCGCTCATCTGTCGTTTGATGCATGCCTCAATCGCTCCCCTCCCCACCATCTTTCATCCACCCCACTCAACACAGGCATTGGCCACAAAGGATGGTCCCAGTGTACTTACCTGTTTGTCTGGGGGACCGTAGAGTAGCGCATACTGGGGGAGGACCCCATCCACGAGTTTCTCCAACTCCTGAGCAGTGAAGGCAGGGGCCCTTTCCCCAGTCACATGAGCCATTGTCTCTTCCAGACCGTGGTCACAGCAGCACTTGCAGTGTAGGTCCTCTCCTGTCGAAGATCAGGTATCGAGTGATTAAGCAGATAGAAAATGGCGGTCACGCCCGCGGCGGTGCGTACCGTGGCCTCCGGCGCACATCGTCATTGGCTCCTGAGACCCATAGGGTTCAATGTTAACCAATGCTGCTTTGCGCTGCGGTCTTCGACCGCCTACCGCCATGGTGTGCCACGCCAGCGCATTGACCTCACATCCCATTGTCGCACTTCACAGGTCAGGCAGCCGCCATTTCAAGGGCCCACATGCCTTATTCTCTACTGCGTCACACATAGCTAGGCCTTGCATCGACACTCATACAAGCCATTCAATGCATTTGGAATCGTGTTATGTGCAAGCTGTGGTTACGTACCTGTGGGTAGATTGACTCTGTGCTCGCTGTTGTCCTTCATAGGCACCGTCCGCTGGGACATGCGAGGAGATGGAGAAATCTTCCCGTGTACAGACCGCTGGTGGACCTGTCGACAATGGAAGAAAGACATGTCATACTGACATACAGGCTTGACCGAGACACTATACAGGAACTGTGTGCCCAGCTGGAGCAAGACCTGATGTCACCAATCCGCCAACCCACAGGGATGGCCCCTCTAGTGCAGGTGCTGTCAGTACTCCATTTCCTAGCAAGTGGGTCATTTCAAACAACAGTGGCCATATCATCAGGGATGTCCCAGCCCATGTTTTCCAAGGTGTTGTCCAGAGTGTTGTCTGCCTTGCTCAAACACATGCAGAGCTACATCGTCTACCCTGAGGTGGGGGATTTGGCTACAGTGAAGGCTGATTTCTATGCCCTTGGACATATACCCAACAATCATTGGTGCCATTGATGGGACACATGTTGCTTTGGTCCCCCCCAGCAGGAGTGAACAGGTGTACAGGAACAGGAAGAGTTATCATTCCATGAATGTCCAGATGGTGTGTTTGGCTGACCAGTACATCTCCCATGTTAATGCCAAGTTCCCTGGGTCAGTGCATGATGCCTACATCATGCGGAATAGCAGCATCCCTTACATGATGGGTCAACTCCAGAGGCACCGTGTGTGGCTATTAGGAGACTCTGGTTACCCCAACCTGTCATGGCTACTGACCCCAGTGAGGAATCCCAGGACAAGGGCAGAGGAACGGTACAATGAGGCCCATGGGCGAACTAGGAGGGTGATCGAGCGGACCTTCGGCCTCATGAAGGCCAGGTTTAGGTGGCTCCATATGACTGGTGGATCCCTAATGTACTCACCAAAGAAGGTGTGCCAGATCATTGTGGCCTCCTGTATGCTTCACAACCTGGCTTTGCGACGCCAGGTGCCTTTTCTGCAGGAGGATGGTCAAGATGGTGGTGTTGTAGCAGCTGTGGAGCCTGTGGAGAGTGAAGAGGAGGAAGGCGAAGAGGACGACATAGAGAACAGGAACACAGTAATACAGCAGTATTTTCAATGACACACAGGTAAGAATCCACAACGGCATTTTACTTATACTTAACCCCTACTACCTCTCTACTGTCTGACCTTTTCCCCCAGTGTATGGTAACTGAGTTGTGTTTTCCCTTCCAATTTCAGAAATGTGGCCCCCAGTTTGTGACATCTGCTTTGTTTACCCATGGACTACAGCTGTGTGACATTGGTATGTTGGCATCACAATGTGAATATGCCATTTGGCACGGTAATGTCTTATACATTTTTACAAAATCACAGCCAGACTCCAGATTGTTTTATGCAATAAGTGTGTTTATTACAGTGCTCTAAATTGGTGGGTGGTTGCAAATCGTTGAGGTGTGATGGTGGAGGATTGTCCAGGGCAGAGTCCAGACTATCAGTATCACAGGTGCATTGTCCAGATGCCTGTGGAAAGTGGAGCAGGGGCAGTGTAAGGTTGGACAGGGTGTCAATGTGGGACAGTGGGATGACAATCAGGGAGGTATCTGTCTTCTTCCTGGATCTCAGGGCCCGCTTGCGGGGTGGTTCTCCTTCTGCAGGGGGTGGGGTTCTGGTGGCCTGCTGGTCTTGTGTCGGGGCCCCCTGTCCACTAGCACCGGCGGAGGTGGTAGGCAGTTCTTGGTCCATGCTAGTGTCAGGGGCCCTTTGTGGTGCAACAGTGTCCCGCAATGTGGTGACTACCTGATTCAGAGCCACTACGATGGTGCCCATGGCGGAACTGATGTTTCTTAGTTCTTCCCTGAACCCCATATACTGTTGCTCCTGCAGAAGCTGGATCTCCTGAAACCTGTCCAGGACCGTGGCCATCGTCTCCTGGGAGTGGTGGTATGCTCCCATGATGTTGGAGAGGGCCTCGTGGAGAGTGGGTTCCCTGGGCCTGTCCCCCCCCTGTCGCACAGCAGCCCTCCCAGTTGCCCTGTTTCCCTGGGCCTCTGTCCCCTGGACCGTGTGCCTACTACCACTGCCCCCAGGGCCCTGTTGTTGTTGGGGTGGTGGGTTAACCTGGGTGCCCTGTAGTGGTGGACACACCGCTGATTGACGTGTCCTGGGGACGGAGATATGGGCCCGCTGTGTGGGTGCTGTGCTGTTGTTCCCAGAGGGGGGAAGGTCTGCTGTGGCCTGTGGCTGTCTGAGGGGAACCGACTGTCCAGAGGTCCCCGATGGGCCGGGCTGGTCATCTAGATCCAGGGAGACAGAGCTGCTGTCATCACTGTGGGCCTCTTCTGGGGGTAGAGTGGACATTTGTGGACCCTCCTGCTTGGTGACGTGGCGTTCGGGTCCTGCAGGGGTATAAACGTATGGTTATTGCTTCTGTGTGTGCCATAGCGTGCAATGGGTGGGTGCCCGTGTACCCCTGTGCTTGCATTCCTGTGTGGGGGCTTTTGTGACGGTGGTTTGGCCGGGGGGGGGTGGGTATGTGCAGTGGGCATGCTTAGGTGATGGGTGTCCATGCTTTGTGGTCGCATGCAGGGCTTGGTGTTGGAATGGGTGGGTTGTGAGGGTGAGACATTTGCAAGGAGTAGGTGTGATGGGGGTGGGGGTGAGGGTGGGGGTATGAGTTGGCATGCTGGTGGGGTGGGGGGGTGAAGTAGTTAAGATTTGACTTACCAGAGTCCATTCCTCCGCCTACTCCTGCGAGGCCCTCAGGATGCAGGATCGCCAAGACCTGCTCCTCCCATGTTGTAAATTCTGGGGGAGGAGGTGGGGGTCCGCCGCCAGTCCGCTGCACCGCGATGTTGTGCCTGGATACCATGGAACGCACCTTCCCCCGTAGGTCGTTCCACCGCTTCCTGATGTCGTCCCTATTTCTTGGGTGCTGTCCCACAGCGTTGACCCTGTCCACTATTCTGCTCCATAGCTCCATCTTCCTGGCAATGGTGGTGTGCTGCACCTGTGTCCCGAAGAGCTGTGGCTCTACCCGTACAATTTCCTCCACCATGACCCTGAGTTCAGCCTCAGAAAGCCTGGGGTGTCTTTGCAGTGCCATGGGGTGGTTTGGGTGGTGTGTGGGGTGGATTGTGTGGTGCTAAGTGTGGTGATGTGTATTGGTGTGTAGTTTGAAGTGCGTGGTAATAATGCTGGGTGACAGTGAATTGCGCGTCAGGGTGCTCAGGTCTCTTATCTCTGTGCGAATCTCTAGGAGTGGGGGTTTGTGGGTGATGTGGGTGTGTGTTTTATAATGTGTTGGGTGTGTGGGAGTGTTGTTTGTATGTGTATCAGGTGTGTATATTTCGATTTGTCCAATGTGGCTGTGTTTTGTATATGTGTGTGTATTTTGAGCGCGGCGGTGTGTACCGCCAATGGAATACCGCGTTTGAAAGACCGCCGCGTGGATTCGTGTGTCGTGATAGTGTGGGCGTATTTCTGTTGGCGTGGCGGTGGAGGTCTGGTCATCGCTAGTTTCTCGCTGGCCTTTGGTGTGGCGGACTTTTGTGGCTGTCTGTATTTTGGCGGGTTGCCTGTTGTGGGTCAGAATGACCGTGGCGGTTTACCGCAGCGGTATTATGGCGGTCTTCTGCACAGCGGTAAGCGCCTTTTACCGCCGAGGTTGGAATGACCCCCTAAGTTTACAGAGAACCTAATGGAAATGACTTACTCCAAATCTATTTTGATGAAAATAAAAAAATCTGTGATATCCGATAAAACTTTATGGCAGCTGGCAAAGCAACCTAGGGAGACCTCTTGAGGACGAGTCTCTGATATCAAATACTGGCTGACCGAGATACAGGCAGTTCTAGAAGATGAAGTTAAAAACACAAGTAGGCAATACACAAGGACCCTTGCCCACCACACAAATTATTACTATATCAGCTAAAGAACAACTGAATTTCTTAGTAAAACTGCACAGTGAGCACTGGTCAAATTAAAACAGAAGATAGGTACAGGGTGTAAATGCCAGAAGATTGTTGGATGTACAGGATGTAAATGCCAGGAGATTGTTAGCAACTGAGCTCCGACAAAGGGAATCACATTTGACCAAAGTTGCTATAAGAAATACAGAGGGATAAATCCGCACACATCCAACTGAAATCATTGATGCATTTGCACCGTTCTATGAATTGTTGTATGAATCTGGCTACAAGTAGCGGCTGCGTCCGAACAAGGGCAGCAGGGGGGACAAAGCGCGTAGGGCTGCGGGAGGCTGGCTGTCTGTTGACAAATAAATAAATTTAAAAAAATAAACACCATCGAGAGGAGACATGTTTGTCTCCCCTCCGTCCTCTTCTGGCTGCACAGGCTCCCAGCCAATCACGCTGAAAGCAACATCATGGTTGGTTTGAGCAGCTTGCTTCGCCGCTCAGACTGGCAACGGGAACCTGTGGATGTTCTCTATGCTATACAGCCGGGTAGAGAACATGCAATGTGAGCATGTCTTTTTGGCTGGCCGAACACGGTGAAAGACATAAATATCTGTTATGACCAAAATACCACTCTGGCAGAGTTTCAGCCTGGCCAGAAGGTGTGGGTGATGGCCCCTGTACAGCCTCATGCTCTCCAAAACCGTTGGTCTGGGCCATTTGAGGTGAAGGAGCACAAACGTAGCATCACCTACTTGGGGAACATGCAGACTCCTAGGAACCATTTTAGGGTGTTACACGTGAACCGCCTCAAACCACACTTTGAGAGCTCTGAGTTGACCTTGCTCTTGGTTGTGAATGATGGGGTAGAAGAGTAGACTGAACCTCTCCCCGACCGCCTGTCTGCCAAAGAGCAGGATGGTTCAGTAGAGGGTATGAACCTCTCCCATACTCTGACCATAGAACAGCAAAGGGACTGTCACCAGTTACTGGGTCGGGTCACTTCCCTGCTGTCACTCAACCCAGGTATCACCCATTGGTGTACCCATGAAATTGACAATGGGGATAGTCTACCTGTCAAGCACATGTCTTACAGGGTGATTGATAGAGTGAGAGACAGCATCAAGGAGGAGGTCTCTAAGATGCTGGAGTTAGGGTTAAGGGTGATTGAGCAATCCAACAGCCCTTGGCCCAGTCCTATGGCTCAGTTCCCAAAGGCTGCTCCACCTGGTATCACACCTGAACTTAGGTTCTATGTTGACTACCGGGGGCTCAGTGCTGTCCCCCAGACTGACACACACCCCATCCCCTGAGCTGATGAGCTCACTGACCAGTCGGGATGTGCCCAGTTCCTAAGCACGTTTGATTAGATGTCTGGATACTGGCAGATTGCCCTAACAAGAAGTCGACATTCTCAACACCAGAGGGGCACTACCAGTTTTGTGTCATGCCGTTTGGGTTGAAGAACACCCCTGCCACCTTACAGAGACTGGCCAACGAGGTCCTTGCAGGGTTGGAGAACTTCAGTGCTGCCTACTTAACTGACATTGCTGTCTTCAGCTCCACTGGGGCTGACCACTTAGGTCATCTCAGAAAGTGTTAAAGGCCCTGCAAAGTGCAGTATGGGAGCTGTCCTCTCACAGCTGAACAAAGAGAGCCTAGAACAACCTGTAGCCTTCATCAGTAGGATGTTACTTCCCAGGGAACAGAGGTGGAGCGAAATACAAAGGGAAGCTTTTGCTGTGGTCTGGGCCCTGAAGAAGCCAAGACCCTACTTGTTTGGGACTCACTTCTGGGTTCAGACAGACCACAGGCCCCTCCGCTGGCTAATGCAGATGAGGGGTGAGACTTCCAAACTGTTGAGGTGGTCCATCTCCCTACAGGGAATGGACTTTATGGTGGAACACCGCCCTGGAACAGACCACGCCAACGCTGATGGTCTTTCCAGATTTTTCCACCTTAGTAAAGAGAACTCCCAAGGGGTTGGGTAGTTCTGTCCACTTTCAGCTGGAGGGGACACGTGTTAGACCTGGCAGCTATTGGCGTGGTTTCCCTGTACTGTTTGCTTCTGACGTCATGTTTTGGACCCTGTGCTGCAATTCGTTTTGGCTGGTTTTGATACTCTGGGCACTTTACTACGGCTAGCCAGCACTAAAGTGCAAGTGCTCTCTGTCTAAATTGAATTGGGGATTGATTATCCATGATTGGCATATTGATTTACTAGTAAGTCTCTAGTAAAGTGCAATAGGGGTGAACAGGGCCTGAAAATCAAATGCTACTAGTGGGACTGCAGCACTGATTGTGTCACTCACATGAGTAGCCCTGTAAACATGTCCCAGACCTGCCACTTCAGTATCTGTGTGTGCAGTTTTAAACAGTCAATTGGACCTGGCAAGTGTACCCACTTGCCAGGTCCAAACTTTCCCTTTTACTACATGTAAATGGGCAGGGTGAAGTGTATTTAAAAGGTAGGGCATGTACTGATGTGTTCTACATGTCCTGATAGTGTCATCATTGCAAAGCCGGACTGCCTTTAAATTTAAATATCTTTTAAGTCCGTTTCCCATTGGGGGCAGATAGAGATTTGGAGTTTGGGGTCTCTGAACTCACAATTTAAAAATACATCTTTTGGTAGAGTTGATTTTAAGATTGTCTGTTTGAATATGCCACTTTTAGAAAATGGGCATTTTCCTGCTTAACTATTCTGTGCCTCTGCCTGCTTGTGTATTCCACGCCTGAGTCAGACTGACAGTTGGGCTGTTGTGAATTCCCCTTAGACGGTGATACAAAGGGAGATGGGGTGTAGCCTGCATATCCTAATGAGTCTCCTAGGCTAGAGTGGGGAAGGAGGAGCTGACACTTACACCTGAAAGGGCTGTGTCTGTCCTCACACAATGCAATCTCCAACCCCCTTGTGTGTGTCTGGGGCCAGGCCTGAGCAGGGCAGGATCTTGTGAACAACAGAGACTTTCCTTTGAAGTTTTCCTATTTCACAGGCAGAACTGAGTATAAGTAGTGGACCCAAACCCCCATATTTTCAGATTACTTCTGGATCAAGAAGAAACTCTGCCAAGAAGAAGAGCTTGAGACTTGAGGAGGACCTGCCACTCTGCCTGTTGATTTGCTGAGCTGGCCTGCTGCTGCCACTTCTGCCTTATGAGGGAAAGGACTGGACTTATCTTTCTGAAATCCTGCTTGTGAAGTTTCTCCAAGACTGAGCTTGTCTCCTATTAAGAAGTCTCAGGGATATCAACGACTTCACCTACCAGCACCTGGGTACTCCTGCTGAGGACCCTGAGTTGCCAAGTGGTGCCAATCCAGGGTCCTTGGAAGTGAGTTCTGATGAGAAGACAAGAAGCTCCAGGCACACCGACTCTGGACAACTCCAGAACCGGCGCCACTGCACGACTTTGCGCTGCTGCCTACAACCCAAAGCCATGGTCTCCGCTGGAGTGCGACGACCCCGACTGACACTGCAGGCCCAACACCACCGGAGCCTCGCCAAAGTTTCAAGACTTCATGGGATACGAAGTGCTGTATCACCGGCATCCGTGACATCAAACTCCACTGTGGTGTTAGCAGCCCCGTGGCGTGACCGCAACCCCGTGAGGTCGCTTTACATGCCTTGACCCGCTGGATTCATCGACCACGATGGATCATCAGGGACCGACGCCTAACACCGAAATCTGTGCACCGGCTTGTTTCTTCGTTGCCAAAGGTACTGTACCTGGGGGTCCATGTGACTCTGTGACTAGCACCATTGGCTTTGGATTATTGGAAACGACTCTGCCACAACGCCGCGGTAACTCTAAGTTGAAGCATTTGTGTTTCTAGGTGTTATATTCAAGTTTAATCTTTAAAAAGTAATAGCTCTGCTTGTGTATGTTGGATTTGTGTCATTCTGGTCTTACTTTACTCAAATAAATATTGGCTATTTTTCAAACCTGGTGTTGAGTCCTTTTGTGGTGTTTTCACTGTGTTACTGTGTGTGATTGCACAAATACTTTACATATTGCCTCTGAGATAAGCCTGACTGCTTGTGCCAAGCTACCAAGGGGAATAGAAGGGGTTATCCTAGGTGTGTATCTCCATCACCCTGACTAGAGTGAGGGACCCTGCTTGGACAGAGTGCTTACTGACTGCCAACTAGAGACCCCATTTCTAACACTATTAAAAGAGTTGGTTCCCCAACCTCTTAACAAGAAAAGCGAAGTACCACAATGTGAGTGGAATGGGTCATCCACCAGTTTATTGCAATGCCCCATCACGGCCATGTTATATTGATACTCAAAACTGATGAAAAACCTAAATGCTTGCCTCTCACTATTGGAAATTGTGTTGCACAGCTTTACAGCTTGATTAAGGCTAAATCCTAAACAACAGTTTTTTTCCCTATCAGGGTGAAAATAATCAGCTATTTTCCTGGAGTAATGCTTAAGGCTCCAAAAGATGTCAACAACAGTATTTGGCACAGATATCCTCCAGCATAAAATTATAATTGTTTAGATTTAAATGGCTCGATTCACAAAGGTAAACTTACACTTTTGTGTAAGTGTACTGGTATTTCAGTAAATTATGAGTTTAATTTTACTCATAATGATATTACGAATGTAGAGACACCGCAGTCGGTGCGGAGAACTCCCGCACATCAACAGATAGGACAGGCCTATAATTTATATGCAGAATCTCTGCAATGAATGCAGAGCCTCCACAGTCATAAAATGTAGTTTTTGAATACCAACAAATAGTAAACTTACATGAAAGTGTATGTTTACCTTTGTGAATAAGGCCCACAAGTTGGAGGTTTGCACTGCAGATGCCTGGAGCATTTTTGAGACACACTTAACAAAGCTTTGCGAATTCCACTTGCTCGGGAGTTGCAGACTGCTTATGGAATGTGTCTTCAGTAGTTCAAAACTGCCCTATTTGCAAACAAGGGATGTTTTTTTGGCTAGCTGATACACTAATGGGCGACTCCTTTTTTTTATGCTCCGGTCTATTTTCTGTCCCAGTTCGGACCTGGATAAGGGGCAGGGGGCACAGGGTTTTGTCGAATTGAGGACCGAAAACTATTCTAAAAAACCCTAGAAAAGTGACCTTGGATCCATGAATCCTCAATGCTCACTCTGTGTGTTCACTCTATGCGCCCTTAGTGACAGCACAATGGTAGTGTACATTGCTACAGAAGCACTTTTAAGATTAGAATGAATCATAACAAAAGCGAAACTACTAATACTACTGCTAGCAGGAATTAAAATAAGAATATAATATTTTTATTTTCCTCATCTCATGCAGTCTCATAACAATAATTACACATTTGTACATCCATTTTTTTGCCACCAAAGTGAATCAATGCACTCGAAAGTACACTGGCAGTTCCTTTTGTACCATTCACCGCTCCATACTGTTACGTGGAAGCAAAGCCTTTCAGAATATCTGGGGATAAAGGAGAAATGACTCAGCAAATGCCTCTTGTTCTTCATTGAGTGCTCCATATTTGAAAGGAGTCCTTTGGGGCCATCTAAGCAACTCTCCTGTTCACGCAGACCGTGGCCTAATCAATGCCCAGGCAACACTTACACAAAAGGCGATTACCAAGGAGAGAACAATTTTCAGTATTAAAAAATAAGCATTTCCGGCTCTACAGGCAATCAAGAAGGAGCACAAATAAACCAAATCTATCAGCGGATTAGCCGTGATTTACTCCAGCTGAGTCCAAGCTTCGTTCATCAGAGGATTTATTCTTCAGTGAATCACATGTTTAATTTATTTTTTCTTGCCTGTACTTTTATACTCTGAGTGAAGGTAGAGGAGGATTATCGTTTTTTGACGGGTTTCGAACCTCGCACCTTTAATTAAAGTTGATGTTTGGAGCACTATGGACGGAACCTTCTCCGGAAGAAGAATTTTCCCTGAAAGCTGTGGGCAGGAGAAAAGTGAAGTGTGATTACTGAAGTGTGAATGGCCACGCCGGAGGCAAAGAGGCTCGAACATGAATAAACGAAAAGCTCGGAGGGCTAAATTCGAAAAGCGATTATCGAATACATAGATGAAATGAAGCAGTTTCCTTGTGGACTATTTTTTCTTGCTGCACTTTAAAGTTTTCTTCAGATCTTCAATTTTTCCATTTTTGGGTGAAAAATTTATCATGGTGATGTGATGCTGCCCCACCTATGGATTATCAGAAGGAGCTTGAAGACACTGTATTCCCTTATCTTTTAAGGGTTCAACATGAGTAGCGTCATGAATTCAGTGCCCTGATTATTGCTTTGTTCTATCACAGAAGCACAATCAACAAAGACAGTCGTTGTGTTTTGCTTTAAGGTTAGGTGCTACCCCTTTTACAAAAAAAATAAGATTCAGCCATTTAGCAGCTAGAAGGCAGCTCCATTCCCTGCTCACATTCTTTTCTCACACATGAGATGCAAAATGCTGGAAATATGTAAAAATATGAATGTCCACAGTTAAGTTCATACCTAGCTATATTTGTTTTGACATACATGGCTTAGTAAAGATGAAAACTGAGAGCCAGATTTACTGAAGGCTTGCATTACCCTTGTTAGATGCAAGTCGTGGAAAGGCCACGCAAGTCCTTTAGTGGGATTTTCTAGCCAAGAAAAGCCACCATGCATGGCTCTGCATGGTTTAGTCAATCCAAAGTAACGCCATGAGGCAGGGAGGCATTCCTTGGGTGGTCTGTGGGCATTCCTAGTCACCCACCCATGGATTTTGGCGCATTCCCAGATTTAGAAAGAGTTGTAAACCTGCTAATGCATCAAAATGTTACACATTCCAAACCCAGGCATAATGAAAATATATTTTTTTTGTTTCTCATTACTCCACTTTTCTACGTGTGATGTATTTCACATCACACATAGAAAAAAGGAAAATGCCTTTAAGGATTTTTGTTGTGCAGAAAGGTGTCCTATTCCTGCTCAAAAACAATTCTGCCTGTAATGCAAGCACCTTTGCACCCTTGCACCTTGGTGTTAGGCAGCACACAGTGTACTAGTGCAATGAGGCAGCACATATCTGCCACATCTTGTAAATATAGCACATTTCTGATGTTGCCCTTTCACACAGTGTAGCAAGTTTGCTGGCTGAGCTGCGTGAAAGTTTAGTAAATCTGCCACAGAATGTAAAGCTCCAAATCACATGTCTGTGGTTCTCAGAATGATATAAAGTAATAAAAAGTGAATTTTACAGTTACACTAGCAAGAAAATCTGAGTAACTTTTAAACAGGTATTCTAGTGTTTGAGCTGTGTCTAATAGTTTGTGTTTCCCTTGACAACATTGCGGTACTAGGAGCAAGAATATCCAAAGTGTTATGCTCATTTCAACTTCACAAAATTTATAGCTATCCTATTTCTTTCTCAGGCCAGGTATTTCCTGTTATTGAAAATAAATCTCCACAAGGTTTTTACTTACAGGAGTAGAAAGAATAACCTGGGCCGGTTTTAGTAACATCTTGCATTCTAAAGCATTCTGGAAACATAATTAAATACGTTACACTAGATCAGTGGGTTCACCCCAAGATCCCGAAAAAAGAGTGTTGAGTGTTGGATGCCAAGCTAACGGAAAAAGCAATAGTTGTACCAGAGGCAAATAAATCTTGAAGAGCAAATTGCTACATCATAATTATTTAATCAGTAGGCCGGGACACTACATGCATATATTATCCAAGGGCATTTTCTCAAGTGAAATAAAAAGAATTAGAATGCTGCCAATCCTACAAAGGAGCTATTCTTTCTCCTGCTCCCCATGGCTGTGATTTCACACATGCACCAAAATGCTATGCAAAATCAGTCTACCAGTGAGTGCCATAGTGTCTGGCTCCAAGATGGCAGCATCTGTGAGGCTATCTCAGCTGGGGCAACATATCCATCAGCATCAAGCTTTTCCTGGATACGTCATTTCAGAGAAGCATGGCCACAGCTGTCTAAACATCAATACTACCCGATGGTGCAAGAATTACCTTTCTGGGATTGGGCTGCCCTGCTCCAAATCATAATTGTGATGAAGTCTGCGTGCATCTTGTCTGTCAACTTTCCTGCACCTGTCTGTGATGGGGTGTCCTTAATTCTTGTTCGAACCTGTCATCCCTGGTGGACACTGCAGCTGGTTGTTCAATTGCCAGTAGGAGCTCTGAGCACCCATGCTCATTAAGGCTGCAATCGGGGCATGATTTTCGAGGTGTCTAGTGGCATACTGCTGGCCGAGTTCCGGAGAAGTGCTGTTGCTTTGGAGGAACCCGCATATGGGCCGCAGAATGCTGAGGCTAGAACAAAGATTATGCTGTGAATCTGGGCACCCTAACTCTTTTCTGGTGCAGCAGTAACTGTTGGCGAGTGGAGAGAGTCTGGGCCCACCGTAGGCATCTCAGTAACATCAAGAGCAGGCTGTCCAAGTGCCCTGGACCTGCGTTGTTCACTGCAGGCCTCTGTGGCTGCTGGGCAATGTTTGGTGATGGGAGAGTAGTGAGAGATGTCCATACAACACAATAAAAACATAAGGCCCCTCCTCGATGAGGCTATGCTGGTATATCCTCATCCAGATTGCCAGGGCTAACTATGCATTATAACGTTTTCTCCAGGAGGAGCAGACCACTCCTCTACCAGAACTGCTCAAGCACAACAGCACATGAACTACTCAATCTTTACCTCCATAATTTCTCAACCGTAGTGTACAGGCAGTGGCTCCTCACTCTTGCAAAATGACATATTGCAACTGAGGAGCCACTGCCTGTCCCACCCAGTAACCCACCCCAAGAGAAAGTGTGAATGCCCTAGGAGCATCCTGGTCCTGTCCGGCTAGCCATTATCAGAGTACTCTGCCCTTTTCATTTGAAACCTAAGATGGATAGGAATGACTCCAAATAAGCTGAGCTTTCCTTCTATCCTAAATAGATGACTAACGTGAGTGAGTACAGCATTACAGGATAGTACCTAGGGCTCTCTAGCATGCCTAGAGGATGTGGGCAAAAACGTTCTTTAGGTCACCATGCAAAAAAAGCTTAACACTCATTGACAATAACATTGCCAAACTGGACAAGCAAGAACAGTGAATTGTCCCAGCTGAAGAATGTATCTTTACCCTTGAAGACAACACCAACTCCAAAATCGAAAACTACTCAGTATTGAAAAGATCACCAATTCATAATGGCTAAAAATTAGGAACTCAAAGCCTCCAGCATTACATGAATTCCAGAATCAGTGAACACAGGTAAGATTGAAGATTGTATTGCAAACCCACTTGCTAGCTTCTTTGGCCTCAATAACTTATCTCACTAGTTCAATGTCAAAGGTGCCTATCTCTCCCTGGCCACAAGACCACCTCATAGGATGCTGAATTTTGAAGACAGTGAAACAGGCCTCATATTGCAAGAGGAAGGTCTGACTTCACTCTTGACTCCAATAATATTTCAATCTTCCCTGATTTTACTCTTGCTATACAAGAGGCAGGGCGAGAGCATCTGCCCATCAAGCACAAGTTACAGCAGTTGGACAGTATTTCTCCCATTCACTACCTCACTAACGGTTAAACAGTACAATAAGCCCTATATCTTTACTAGTCCACAGAGTAGCAGTGCCCTTTGCAAGAAGCTCCTTGTAGGATCACCAGCCCATTTGGGTGCATGAACATCATCTCCTGCAGTGCATCTGAGGAATATTCAGTCACTCATGGGGGACCTTACCCTGCACCCTTGTCTCCCTCATCAGCTTATTCTCAGAGAAAGCTACACACTTGCATGCATTGATGTGGACTATTGCAGTGGCTGTATGGGCCATATCCAGAATGCCATGTCATGGAGTTGCCTTGAAAAGAACCTCTGTTTCATTGTTGCAGTGAATAGGTACTACCTACTAATTGGTAAGATTAATAGGAGTGGTGTCTGACACTTTTAGAGAACAACACATGGGCACTATATGCTCTTATCCTACAGTGTCTCATCTCTATTTGTCCACTGTAGCTCTCTTTACAATTCAAAATTCCCACAGTTTGTCACATGTGCACTGTCATCTGCTAAAGAGTCCACTAGCTGGTTGTGGTAAGCTTGTATTAGGCTGGTATAGCCACTATTGTAAATATGATAGAATGTTAGGGGCTGGAAGGTTGGAATGTTGGGGGTGATGGTTGGCTAAGGTGGATGGATGAGCGTTCGACACAGACGGGTATAAAGCTGCCTCTTGTTTTACACTAAATCTTACCTGCTACGCTTGGTCTAATCTCTTCATTGTCAGATTACCACACTTATTTTGGCGATGAGCGGGAGACTGGAGGCAGTGTTCATCCAATTACCGGCGCACCGCATGTTGTCTCGTTGCAGGACCGGTAAAGTTTGACGACGGAGACCGCAGTAAATTGCACTACAGTGGAGTTGGAGTGGAACTTTGACAAGAACAATCTTTCGGTTGAGGAACAATCCTTCATTCTTCATTTTTGGTTTGAGGAGCTTTTCTCCGTCTCACTGTGACAGTTGGGAACTGGCAAGGCCCCTATCCTTTAGAAACAAAGGGGTATGTTTCTAAACAAGCTCTACTTTAGAAAAAGCACTGAGCATTTCTTCATCGCGGACATTTTAAAATTTAAGAAAAATAAGCTCATCTCCTACGGAAACAAGCTCCATTGTTGATGAGTAGATCCATGGTGGCCATCTTAGAGAAATTTGACATTACAGTTAAGGGATATCTATGGGCCATGTTAAGTTGACATTTTTGGCAGTCATGTTGGATTGGGTACTATTTTGAAAATCCATATATTTATTTCCTGCAACTCATTATGCACAGGATGTATCGACAGTGGTCAACTGGAAGTGTGGAAAATGTTACAGACTTCTACGTAATTTTCTGATTTTCCACAGTTTGGATTTGAGTTTATTATTTTGAAAAGCATTTGTTCACTTGACTATAAACCTGCCAAGATGTCAAATATTGTGGCTCCAAATCCATTTCTGCAAGTTGCAGGTGAACCTCCTATGGGATGAGAATTATGGTTTCCAGTTTTTCAAGCATATGTGGATGTTTTGGAGCACGAAGATTGCTCTCCTCAAGGAAAACACGCTTTACTCAACCTTTGTTTAGGAGGAATGGGGTTGAAAGAATTTATTAACCTTCCTCCTTTAGAACACATATTCTCGTTCTCAAAAAGAAGATGATTCTCTTGAAGATTATGGGCCATATGTATGAAAAAATGGCCTTGCGAATCGCAAATAGCGATTTTTAAGAAATCGCTATTTCCGAGTCGCAATAGGCCATGTAACAAAATTGTGAATCGGAATTAGCGATTTCTTAAAAATCGCTATTTGTGGTTTGCGAGGCCCATTTACCGAATCGCAATTTGCATTTTCGCAATTTGTCTGTTGTATTTCCTGTGAGGTGGGGGGGAATCTGATGTACTGGTGTAGTTTGCTCAGCATGGCGTTGATAAATGCATTGAAAAATCTAGAGAGGGTACTCTGTGAGACCCCTCCAGCTGCTGCTATGACCCCTTGATAGCTCCCTGAGGCCAGTAGGTGGAGGGAGCATAATACCTGCACATGGGTGGGTATGCTGTGAGTCCTTAGTGTTCTGCGCTGCAGTATGGGTTGTGGCTCAGCTATCAGATCAAGTATCATGGCTGAGTTCAACCTATACCTCTCAAATATTTCCTCCTCTGTCAGGTTAAAAAGTGTAATGCGCACTCTGAAAATGCGCTCCCGTCTCCTCCTCCCTCTCCTTAAACCTGCCAAGATCCTCATCCTCCTCGCCATGACGTAGAGTGCAGCCATTGTGAAAAAGAGTCTGAGGCATTCTGGGCCTCTTTATATAGGTTGCACCTGGTTACCACCTGGTTTCACTTAGTGGTATTTTGCATGTGCAAAATGCCATTCTGTGAAAAATCGCAATTTGCAATTTTTTGATGCATCTATTTGCGACTTGGATTTTGCGACTCGCAATTTGCGCCTCGCAATTTCCTACTGGAAATACTGAATCGCAAAATGCGACTCGCAAAACCAGGTCGCAACGCAAAAAAACGCAATTTTTGCGATTTCTTATTTTTGGTCTACGAATGCCTTTCATGCATCGCAGACCACGTTTTTGCACTCGCAAACAGCCGATTTTTGCGATTTGCACCGTTTGAGAGTGCAAAAAATTTCACACATCTGGCCCTATGTTTCAGTATAAAGAGTGCTAGCTGTTTCTCATGAATTTGAGACGATCACATATGATCAGGTGCTTTGGGATCAAATAATGATGAAGGCGAAAAAGTAAAAAAATCCAGGAAAGGTTATGGGCTGGAACAGAGACTTCATTGAGCGCTATAGTAGATATTGCAAAAGGTATTGAGCAATCGGAAAAGTTTGTGAGTGAGATCAGAGGCCAACATCAAAGGACTATCAATGTCAGTCCAGAAGTTAATGTAATAAAAAAACAAAGTCATTGTTAAACAGAAAGACGACTTAGACTTTAAAGGTACAGATAGGAAGACAAATGGCATGTTATGTTATGATGTGGTAGTCAGTACCATGTAGGCAATTTTAAAGGGTGTCCAGCTTTAAACAAAATCTGTTGAAAATGTAAAAAAAGGACATTTTGGGAGAGTGTGCAGAGCTATTATGTCCAACAAAATTAACTGTGTAACATGAGATGAGTTTGATTCAGAAACATTAAGTGGTGGTTCTGTACTTTGTGCTTCTGATAAACAAACCAAAGGATTTCCTAAATGTACTTTGAAAATGGACGGGAAAAGGGTTCCTTTGTTGGTAGATTCTTGCGTATGGTATAGTATAATTGGGTAATCGAAATTCAAAGACTTATGGAATAGTCAGGAGTTATATCCTCCAGATATACAACCTGGTGGTTATTCTGGGAACAAAATTGATTTGGAAGGGTACTTTTGGTCTGACATTGAATTTAATGGTAGGAGAACTAAAGGAAAGTTCCATGTGGCTAAGAAGGGAAATTCCATTTTGGGATGGCCACATCAGCAAGAGTTGGGAATGAAGTTAGATTCAAATGCTTTCCTTGCTGTGTTGGTTATAACATCAGAGGTAGACAACATTGGCTTTGTGAATGGCTTAAAATGTTCATTTCCCAATTTGCTTAAAGATGAGTTAGGGAAATTTCAAGAATTCAAACATAGGATTATTTTGAAAGAAGGGGCTGTTCCAGTTGGACATAAAGTCAGAAAGGTGCCTTTGGCGTAGAGGGACAAATTAAAGGAGATGTTACATGACTTATGCCTCAAAAAAGTGATTGAACCGATCAAATTATCTTCTTGGGTATCTCCTGCTGTGATTTCAGTTAAAAGCCCAGGTGAGTTACGCTTATGTATGGATTTGTGCAGTCTAAACAATGAGATCTGGATTGATAGATATCTTTTACCTAATTTGCATGAGATGGTTTATACTCTTGCAGGTGCAGCGGTGTTTTCAACTATTGATTTAGCAAGTATGTACCACCAGTTTGAACTGGAGATGGAATCCAAGTATCTTACTGCTTTTATAACACTGGAAGAAAAGTATCAGTTTCTGAGGATGCCTTTTGGTTTAGCGAGTGCAGTTTCGGTGTTCCAATGTTTGATGGGTATTATATTAGAGGGGGTCACTGGTGCGGCGGCTTTTCAGGATGATATTCTAGTGTTTGGGAAAACATATGAACAGCACGATTTACATGTAGTATTAAATAGACTACAGGAGAAGGGTTTGACTGTAAGAATGGATAAATGTTGTTGAATATTTAGGCCATGAAATTTCAGAGGAGGGAATCAAACACAAAACAAATCATGTAGGTGCAATAGTTAATGTTGCCACACCTACTTCTAAGGAAAGATTGTTGTCCTTTCTTGGTTTAACAGAGTTTTATGCAAAATACATGCAAGATTATGCTACGAAAGTTGATCCTCTCAGAGCTTTGCTCAAGAAAAATGTGAAATTTGAGTGGGGTGAATTACAGCAAAGATCATTTGATCTCTTAAAGAAGGAAATTGTTCATGCTCCTTGCTTAAAACCTTACATTATTGATAAAGATTGTGTAGTGGCTATGGATCCAAGCAGTGTGGGTTTGGGTGCAGTTCTCATGCAAAAGGATAAAGCAAAAAAGTGGATTGTAGCATATGCTTTGCGCACTCTTAATCTCTCTGAAAGAAATTGTGCTGTAATCGAAAAGGAGTTGTTAGCATGTACATGGGCTGTTAAACATTTTAGATGATTTTTGTGGGGAACAATATTTATAATCAAAACAGACCACAAACCTCTAATTAATATTTTATCAGCAGGAGGTGGAAGAACATTGACAGCACGTCTTGCTCGTTTAGCTGCAAAATTGCAAGAATAGCAATGCATTGCACAATATGTCCCTTGTAAAGAAAACATTCATGCGGATTGTATGTCACGCTTTCCGTTAACTGATGCTAAGGAAATGGAGGATGTAAATTAATATGATGTGGTATATACTATTGAGGATTTGAAGGCTGAGCATATGGCTGGTAAATCTTTGTGTGCAATTTCTGAAGATACATGGAGAGCATCTATACTAAAAGCTGAGGTGTTGAAATTGGTGAGTGAATATTTAGTCAAAGGTTGGCCAGAAGAAAGGAAAATGAGAGAGGATTTAGCTCCTTTCTACAAGGTCACTGATGATTTAATGTTCAATAAGGGCATTATTTTGAGAGGTAATGAATTTTGGCCTCCACATAGTTTGTGGAGGAAAAAGTTTACTCTAGCTCATGTGGGAGCTCCGGGGATCCAGAGAATCGGAGAATTAGAGATTTCTACTGGTGGCCACAAATTGATGACATGATAGACAATTGGGTAAGAAAATGTATTCTTTGTGTGGGCAGTGATAAAACTGCTAAAGCATATGTTGTTGAAAATGAATGCATTGAAGTGCTTGCAGGCCCTTGGAGAAAGCTAGGTATCGCTATAATGGGTCCATTTGCGGCAGTATAAAAAAAATCATCCTTTGTTCTAATTTTGATTGATTATTTCTCAAAATGACCAGAAGTAAAAATGGATGAGAGAGTGGATTCTAATGTTGTGATTGAATTATTGGATTAAACTGTTTGTAGAGAAGCTTTAACTAAGGAGATTGTGTCAGACAATGGGCCACCATTCATTAGTAGTGAATTTGTGTTGTTTCTTGCCAGGTGTGGTATTGTCCACAAAGAAAATCTAAAATTATCATCCTCAGGCAAATGGTCAGGTAGAACGGTTCAATAGAGTAGCAAAGGAATCTATCCAATTGGCGGTCAACAGGAGTATGTCATGGGAAAAAGCATTACAAGCAACCTTGTCAACAAATAGGACATCTCCCAATTCTGTAACTGGGGTTTCACCTTTTGAATTGTTACGAGGTAGGAAGCCTCGATGTAAACTTATTCCTTGGTGGTTAGAAGGAAAGTGATGGAACACCAAAGGAAGGTGACAGGACTGAGGAAAGACATTCCTAACTTTAAGTTGAGTGTGGGAAACAATATAAGAATTAAGCTTCCGAATTTAGTTGGGAAAGGTTTTCCCAGGTGGTCTGAACCTAAGAAAGTGGTAGACATTTTCATCAAAGCTGTGCGTGTGGAAGATGGGAAAATTTGGAATTTGAGAAGAATATCGATGTATAAAGGAAACCTGAATAAGGTTAGAGAAAATTTGTATAATGAGTGTGACCCAAATTTTCATTTTAATGTGGGGGACAATGCTCCAAATAGACTTCCCAATGTGGTCATTGATTCTGGTTTGAGCAATGTCGTGGAGGAGGAAAATATACCAAATTGTTCCTGTTAGACCTGACAGCCTTAGGGTGGTCACCCCTAACTTTTTGCCTGCCTCCCTCCACTTTTTGGACACTGTTTTTGCTGGTTTTTAGACTCTGCGCACTTTACCGCTGCTAACCAGTGCTAAAGTACATATGCTCGCTCCCTTTAAACATGGTAACCTTGGCTCATACCCAATTGGACTATTTAATTTACTTATAAGTCCCTAGTAATGTGCACTGTAGGTGCCTAGGGCCTGTAGATTAAATGCTACTAGTGGGCCTGCAGCAATGGTTGTGCCACCCACTTAAGTAGCCCCTTTACCTTGTCTCAGGCCTGCCATTGCAAGGCCTGTATGTGCAGTTTCACTGTCACCTCGACTTGGCTTTTAAAAGTACTTGCCAAGCCTAAAACGCCCCTTTATCTACCTATAAGTCACCTCTAATGTGTGCCCTAGGTAACCCCTAGAGCAGGGTGCTGTGTGGGTAAAAGGCAGGACATGTACCTGTGTAGTTTACATGTCCTGGTAGTGTAAAACTCCTAAATTAGTTTTTACACTACTGTGAGGCCTGCTTGCTTCATAGGCTAACATTGGGGCTGCCCTCATACATTGTTGAAGTGGTAGCTGCTGCTCTGAAAGGAGTAGGAAGGTCATATTTAGTATGGTAAAACAAAATCCTGCTGAATGGTGAAGTTGGATTTAATATTACTATTTTAGAAATGCCACTTTTAGAAAGTGAGCATTTCTCTGCACTTAAATCTTTCTGTGCCTTACAATCCACATCAGGCTGGGTTTAGTTGACAGCTCCTTGTGCATTCACTTGGACACCCCCAAACACAGGGTACTCAGCCTCACTTGCATACATCTGCATTTGAATGGGCCTTCCTGGGCTGGGAGGGTGGAGGGCCTGCCCTCACACAAAGGACTGCCACACCCCCTACTGGGACCCTGGCAGACAGGATTCAACTGAAAGGGGACCTGGTGCACTTCTAAGCCACTCTTTGAAGTCTCCCCCACTTCAAAGGCACATTTGGGTATAAAACAGGGCCTCTGCCCTACCACCTCAGACACTTCCTGGAGAAGAAACCTGAACCAGAACCTGCACCCTGACAAGAAGAACTGCCTGGCTGCCTAAAGGACTCACCTGATTGCTTTCTACAGAGGACTTCTGCCTTGCTGTTGCCCTGCTGCCCTGCTGAACTCTTACCTTGCTGCAGAAGTGCTCTCCAAGGACTTGGATAGAGCTTGCCTCCTGTTCCCTGAAGTCTCAGGACCAAAAAGACTTCTCTCTTTCAACTGGACTCCTTGTGCGTCGAAAAAATCGACGCACAGCTTGTTCCACGGTGAAAAATTCACCGCACGCCGACCCGGAAAGACGCGCTCGACTTCGCGAGGAAAAGATCGACGCAGTGCCTGCGGTGCGACCGGAACTTGGACGCACGGCCCACCTGGACAACGCCGCCTGACTTCCAGAGGGGAAATCGACGCAGCGCCTGCCGTGAGGAAGAAAATTCCATGCACAGCCCACCGGAACGACTCGCAGCCGGTCAACAAGCCCAGGATTCCACGCACAGACACCGGGGCGTCTGAAAACCCCACGACCCACAGAGGAGACCTGTCCGTGTGCCGGAAATTGACGCAACGTCTTCCCCGCGTGAAAAATAACGACGTAAGTCCGTGTGTGAAGGGGCAAAACCGACGCACACACTATTTTCCACGCATCTCCACCTCTGAGGCCCTTCGCGGAGATTTTTTACTCCAAACCAGGTACTTTGTGCTTGAAAGAGACTTTCTTTTCTTTTTAAAGACTTAATACACTCTATATCACTTTCCAGTGATATCTTTACAATTTCTTATTGCATCTTTTATCGTTTTGACCTGCAAATTTCCAGATAAATATTATATATTTTTCTAAACACTGTGTGGTGTATTTTTGTGGTGCTATATTGGGTTATTGTATGATTTATTGCACAAATACTTTACACATTGCCTTCTAAGTTAAGCCTGACTGCTTAGTGCCAAGCTACCAGAGGGTGGGCACAGGATAATTTGGATTGTGTGTGACTTACCCTGACTAGAGTGAGGGTCCTTGCTTGGACAGGGGGTAACCTGACTGCCAACCAAAGACCCCATTTCTAACAGTTCCAAACATTTGCAAAGAGAATCTCAACAAATTTGTAGTAGAAGCCAATGTAATATAAAGCTTCCTGAGAAATGTAATGCTTTTGTAATGAATTAAGATGTTATTTAGTAGCGTAAGGTTATCTGTTTTCCAATGTTCTATGAAAATTTGGATCAGAAATTTCTTTAGGATTTTTGTAAAACCATATTTTGTACAAAGTATAAGGAACTTATAGATATTTATATGTTAGTGTATGTTTTTCTTGAATCTATATTGTATTTGTATTTAATTTATTTATGGTTAATTGTGTTATCCTTGTGCTTATTATTAGTACGTGTGTGTAGTTGGGTAATGGGTATTTTTTTTATTTTTTTTAAAAAAGGGAAGATGTGTGGTAAAGTTGTATTAGGCTCATATAGTCACTATTGTAAATATACTAAAATGTTAGGGGCTGGAAGGTTGGAATGTTGGGGGTGACGGTTGGCTAAGGTGGATGGATGAGCGGTGGACATGGACAGGTGTGAAGCTGCCTCCTGTCTCACAATAAATCTTACCTGCAACGCTTGGTCTAATCTTTTCATTGTCGAATTACCACATTGGTGGAGGTGGCTACTGTGGTTAGAGTGTGGGAAGTACTAGTTGATCACAAGCACAGGGTGTATCCCTCTTTTAAAAAATGTTGTTTCTCCATAAAGGTAAGGCACTCAGACAGCAATACATCCGTGATACAGGCTAACCGTCTTTTTCACCAAACACCCCATTTCTAAGCATACCAAAAGTTACATGGACTGTTAGGAAACTGAACAATACCTGAAAAACCTGACAAGTTTTGATCCATGGCTCTACTTCACGAGACTCACCTGTCTAGGTATTCCAACATGAAATTTTCCACCAGCAGCAAGTTCAACAAGTGTAAGTCCTTCTCAGGACCTCTGCATCCATATCTCCCAATTCTTCAGCAACATGATCACCAATATCTATGACAACTTGGAGTCCGGATCCTTACACCGTCGCAGCCCACGTGCCCATCTCAATGAACACCTAGAGGACCACTCTGGCCACATTTCCTATCATCACCACTCAAGAAACTGCAATGATCATGCAGTCCATACACTCCAGAATTCTCTTGGACCCCTGATCTCACCACATCTTTATCAAAGTGCTGGACTCTATAGGCATAGTCCTCACCCTGATCCTGAAGGCTGAATCATCACAGCCACCTACATGGACACCTGGAAGCATGACACAGTACTCCACCTCCTTAAGAAACCCTTAGCAGACCCTAACATGCTAGCCAACTACTGGCATATCTTCCTGCTACCTACCCAGCAAAAGCCAATGATCATGGATAGTGGTGGAACCACAACCTTCATCCTACTGGATCTTTCTGTAGCCTCTGGTATCTTTCCCCACCCCCTCCTTATCCAAAACTGCACAAAGCTGGCATCCATGGACCCACTCTTCATTGGATTTGCTCCCTCCTGACATGTTGAACCCTGATGTTTAGTCTGCTTCCCTTTACCTTAGATGCTGTCAACCTCTGTGGAGTTCCAAGTTCCACAAGGATCCTCACTCAGCCTCACTCTGTTCAATGCCTTCATGACATCACTTGCCAACATCACCCTTGCCTATCAAATCAACATCATATCCTACAATGATGATACCCAGCTCATACACTCCCTTCTCGAAATGATATCAAACACCTGAACCAATTTCTCTGCCTGCATGACTGAAGTCCCCAGATTGATACAAACCAACTTCCTCAATCTCAACAAAGGCAAGACGGAAGTAAAAATCTTTGGGAAAGACACCTTACTCTTGAACTATCTTGGTGGCCTGCCGAACCAAGGCCCACACCCCTTGTGGCATGGAAAGTATTTGGGAACAGTAATCAACAGCCAGTACACGATGACCAGCCAAGTGAATATAGTCTCCATCTCCTGCTTGCACACAGTCAAGACGCTCAAGAAGATCTTCAAATGGCTTTTCACCAACGCACACAGAACCATTAAACAAGCACTCATCAACAGCAAACTAGACTACACAATGCACAGTTTGATGGAATGAAAGCGCAACTGATGAGAAGACTCAATCCCATATACAGCTTAGTGGCAAGGCTCAATCTCAACCTCCCATCCTGCACTCACATCACCCCCACCTCGAAGAGCTGCACTCGCTCTCAATCGACAAACAAGCAATCTTCAAACTTCCCACACACACATACAAAGCCTTGCACAACATTGGAACCACGTACCTCAACAACCACATAAACTTTCATAAACCTACTTGACACCTCTGCTTAGTCTGACTCCAACTTGCATCCACCCCCTACACATGTAGAACAAGATCCAGTAGTCATGCCTCCTCCTATCTCAGTTCTAACACCTGGAACAAACTGCACAGCAGAGCTGTCTCCTCAGGTCTTGAAATGTACTATAAATAAAGTTTGCCACTTTAGAAAAGAAAAGTGTTTAAGCAATGTTGATTATATGCATGTGTGTATTTATTTGTATAAATTAGCATAAACACATCAGGATATATTATACACTAAGTTTTCTTTTGATTTAATTTATGGGTGGGAAGTGCGGTGCACTTGGTCCAGACTGAGATTAATGTAGAATGTCAGGGATGGTGTTAGAAATACTTAGAGTGAATTGGACGTCAAGTCATAATGTCAGGTTTTGGGATAAATAAAACTGTTCAGTGAATCCATGTTAAGTGAAGATCACATAGGATGTCAGAAGACTGCATCAGAGCTAGGTATGTGAAAAGATGTAAGGTACGCCTTCTTTATGTTCAAATCATCTTTTGTTTATTCAAGATAATATAACATGAAATACCCCATCCAACAGACATCTTCTCTCTCCCCATTCAACTGCCAAATCACCTTAGTTACTGTCAACAGATTCTTACTGTGACATACATTCTACATGGAGGTTCTACATACAGAATGCCACACATCTCCCTCCCTTTATCAACAAAAGAAGAAAGATTTAAGTAAAAGTGACAACATATAATACAAGAACAAATCAGAATGAGAAAACATAAATATTAAACAAAATCATTTAGAATCTTGGGGCATCTGATAATTCTTGAAGATCTTCTTAGTGAAAAATGATTGTTAACATTACTATGTTTTCTCTCTACACTATCTCCCACAAATTCCTTTTCTCCACAATCACTTTTCACCTTAACCACTCTCCCAATATTCCACACTTTGTGATCTTCAGTTCTTATGGCATTTCCCAGAACTTTCTTAACCTTGAGAGGAATAGAAAACTTTGAATGTTCTTTTGAAAGACCAGAGTGAGGACTTTTTACTCTGACCAAATCACCTACTCGAATGAGTACTTTCTTCACTGCCCTCGGCTTATCAAATCTGATCTTCCTTTCCAAAACTTTCTTACATTCTTTCAAACATTTCTGTTTATCATTACTTGAAGTATCAAATTTTGAACCCACCTTATCATTCACCCATGAAGGACAGACTAACGTGTTAGGTTTTCTCCTTCTGAATAACTCAAAAGGTGAGAAACACGTAACAGAATGAGGAGTTAACCGATAGATTTTGATCTTACAAGACACTTCCTCCTTCCAGCATTTATTATTTGCCAAAGCCATTTGAATAGTTTCCTTTAGTACTCTATTCAGACTCTCCACCATACCATTGGTCTCGGGATGATAGAGAGCAGTCTTCTTATGTTTAATGCCTCTTTCACACAAATAACGTTCCATGTCCTGTGAGACTAATTGTACACCATTATCAGTGAGTATGGAAGATGGAAACCCTTCTCTGTCAAAAACATCATTGAGGAAGCCTATCACATCACGTGTTTCTACGGAAGTAGTGATTTTGAATTCAGGCCACCTAGAATACATATCTATTAACACAATAAGATATTTATCAGAGCCAGAATATTTAATCGGACCTAAAATGTCCAATGAAATTTCTTGCCAAGGTTCTTTTGGTAGCTCCCTCACTTTCATGGATTGAACTCTACAAGTTAAAGTCTTATCAGCTTTGGAACACTTCGCACACTCCCTAACACATCTTTCGATTAACACATCCATACCTGGCCACCAGTACATGAGTCTCAATCTTTCCTTTGTTTTTGAAATGCCAGGATGACTCTCATGAGCCATGGAAATTAGTTCATCTCTCAACTTCTCTGGAGGAACAAGTCTAGTTCCTCTCAATATGAAATCACCATGAGATGACAATTCATCTCTGACCCTCCAAAATCCACATAATTGTTGATCATTCTTTTCAGTACCATCCCATCCACCTCTGATTTTTTTTAGAACTTTCTGTAAAATTTCATCATTGAATGACTCCAACATCCATTCACTCTCCTTAATTATACCATCCCTGATCATACAAACATCAAAATCATCGCTACCATACATGGAAGGATCTTCAGTCTCAAAAATGTCACATACTAATCTTGAACAGCAATCTGCAAGGTTGTTTTCAATTCCAGGTATATACTGAACACCAAAAGTGAATTCCTGCAACGCTACTACCCACTTTCTGATTCTACCAGACACAGCATCCAAACCCTTCCTTTCAAAAATCTCTTTTAACGGTTTATGATCTGTTCTTACCAAAAATTTACTACCCCAAACAAACTTCCTTAGTTTATTCACCGCCCAGAACACAGCTAACGCTTCCTTTTCGATAACAGAATAATTTAACTCAGCCCCCTTCAAGGATCTCGACAAAAAAAGTATAGTTTTTTCAACTCTATTATGTGTTTGTAATAATACAGCCCCAAGACCTTTGGCACTAGCATCTGACATTATTACTGTTTCATGCCCAGGTTGAAAACTGCTTAAACTAGAAGCAACTTTCAAACTTTGTTTCATTGAGATAAACTCCTTTTCACACTCATTGCTCCAGTTAAAGGTGACGCCTTTCCTCACTAATTCCCTCATACATATAGTTCTGTCAGCAAAATGATCTACAAATTTACTGTAAAACTCTGCCATACCAAGAAATCTTACCACCTCGTCTTTTGAAGAAGGACTAGAGAAATTAATAATGGTATCTACCAATTCTTTCTTGGGTTCAATACCTTTTGATGAAATTGTGTGACCAAGATAATCGATTTCATGAAGATTGAATTTGCATTTTTCTGCTCTTAAAGTCAAACCACTCTCCTCCAGTTTCTGCAGAACACAGCAAACTCTCTCATTATGTTCTTTTCCATCTTTACCATATACAAGGATATCATCTTGATATTTCTTGGTTCCTTGCAATCCTTCTAGCAGTCTTTCCATGGCACGTTGAAATACAGCTGCAGCTGAAGCCAAACCAAAGGGCATACGGATAAACTTGTAGGTACCAAAAGGGGTAATAAATGCTGTTAGGTTTTGAGAGTCTTTATGTAGAGTAATTTGGTGGTAGGCAGACGTTAAATCTATAGATGAGAAACAATTCACATTTCCTAACAAAGATAGCATTTCATTAATGTTAGGTAAAGGGTAATGGTCTACTACTATACATTTATTTAGTTCTCTCAAGTCAATGCAAAGTCTTGGATCACCATTGGCCTTCACAGCCATGACTACTGGGGCCAACCATTCAGTGGCTTCCACTTCTTTGATAATGCCATTTTGTTTAGTTTTTCTAATTCTGCTTTCATTTTTTCCTTGACCATTAAAGGTACACCTCTTACTTTACTAATCACAGGTGTGACATTTTCCCTCATCTTAATTTTACGAACATAACCTTTCAAACATCCAAGTTTGTTTTGAAAAAGATCTGGAAATTCTTGCTCAAATGATGGTCTCAGGTCATTAGCATAGATATTACTAGACTCG
Organism: Pleurodeles waltl; assembly: GCF_031143425.1. NCBI lineage: Eukaryota > Metazoa > Chordata > Amphibia > Caudata > Salamandridae > Pleurodeles > Pleurodeles waltl. Next base: position 856,232,062 of record NC_090440.1, read on the forward strand.
CGCTCTTTCACAGTACTAATACATTCATCATTTTTCAATCTCACAGATGGACATTCATTAGGGTCAAGATACACTTGTAAATCTCTCTTGTGGAACCAGCTAATGAGAGAATCCCCTCTCATAGAAACATAAACTTTACCAGCTGTAAGTCTATTTTTGAATTGAATTGAACCAACAAAGTAACCCAACAACTTAATTGGTTTTCCACCATACCCTTTGGGTGAAATATCTGGTTTGAAAAGTTTTACCGAAGTTCTGAGATGTTTTTCAAACAAAACCCTAGGAATAAGTGTAATTTTAGCTCCAGAATCAAACATCATGGGAATGTGTACTCCCTCAACTTGTACGTTTTCTATTGGGCCACTGATACCATTTTTGACCTGCAAGACAAATTCCTCTTGGAAATCCTCATCCTCTAAAGTTATTTCTTGAACCCTCTTTTTTTTTATATCTGTACTCCTGCAGCAGGAAGTAACGTGTCCTTTCTTATTACATTTCTTACAAGTCGCTTTCCATCCAACACAGCCTTTAAAGTTAGCATAATGACCAAACTCACCACACCTAAAACATTTCCCTTGGAAATTTTCCTTCTCCTTATTAACTTTCAAATTCTCTTTCGCCATTCTCTGAGGTTTCTTCCTCTGACTAACAAAGTGTACATCACATTCTCCTCCAGCAAAATTTGTCTTCTTAATTTCCTCAACACAGGCTGAGGTATGTTCATGCATTTTAGCAATGACAATTACTTCACTAAGAGAAGGGTTATCTTTATTCCAAAAGGATTCCCTAGCCTTCTCAATACTACAGCCCAACATAAACTGGTCTCTCAACCTCTCCTCTTTATTGCTCCCAAAACCAAAAGATGATGCCAATTTCCTTAGAACTGTGATGAACTCCTCTACAGATTCACCTGAGTGTTGAACCCTTTTTCCAAAGTGATACCTCTCTAATACTGTGGACACTTTAGGTAAGTAATGAAGATCAAGTTTCTTAATACAAACCTCAAAATCATTGAGTTCACTCGCATCTTCCACAGAAAGTTCAGGAAGGTTCTCAAAAACCTCTTGACCTTCAGCCCCTAGGCAGTGTAGCAAAGGAGACATCTTGCGCTCAGCACTCAATGAAGTGCCACAAACCCTTGCATAATGTGTAAATACACATTTCCATTTTTTCCAGGGAATTAGTGGTTCACCAGGGGAAGGTAAAAAAAATGGGGGGCAAGTTACATTTTGCATGTTGAACAGTAGTAGTAATAAAATATGAATACTTCTTTTAAATTATTAGTACTTGTAAAACTCTAAAAACTTTCCTAGAAATTATACCAAATATTTTAAATCATTAAATCTGACCTTATGTGGAACATAAATAATTTCATAAGAATACAATATTTTAACTAAAAGTTACCACAATAGATTTCTATGTAAATATAAATATACAATAAGATCATATATATTATTGAAGAATAAAAAAAATCATAAAGATCAAAAGCTTTTTTTTTTTTTTTTACGGAGAAATACACACTAAAGACATAAAACTATGGCTCCAACTCCAGGAAGCATATTTTTACGACCCCAGAACTACGGAGCTTCCTGTGCACCAGAGTGGCTTTCTGTGCACTTGAGCGCCACCATCTTATACCCGGAACGTAACGCTAGAACAGCTGAGTAAACAAGTCTTCGTCTTGTACAGCTGCTCTGTCACAAAGATCACTGCTACATGTTGGAGAGACTCTGTGATTTTAGCTAAGGAGTTGAATCTTTGCTACAGCTCTGTCGGTCTGCGCCGCACAACAGCAGCTGTCAACACAGAGCGATGGCTACGGCCCAGCTGATCTGCGTAACATGAAGTTGCGCAAGGCAGAGAAAATACGTTGCGGCAGGTCAGTGTCAAAATCTGGTCAGGCGCTTTCGCCAAAACAAACCACAGACAATCTGCGCCGTCAGATGTCTCTGTGTCTAGTGGAGCGCCTTCGCAACTCCGATCAGGCGCATCCACCAAACCGAAGCTCCGCGCTCGCAACACCCGCAGCACCCTCTCAAATCCGGCACCTTCACCAAACCGAAGCTCCGTGATCACAGCGTCCGACTGGGGTGTGTAACAAATAATCTCTCACAAAGCCAATCGTTCGTCTAGACCAATCCTTTGAAAGTTGAAACCTCCTCAGCAAGGTTACTGGCAAAGAAGCAGTGTTGGGGTGTTCATGAAATATCGATGGGTTCTTCTACCTCGTCGCCAATGAAAAAATGTAAGGTACGCCTTCTTTATGTTCAAATCATCTTTTGTTTATTCAAGATAATATAACATGAAATACCCCATCCAACAGACATCTTCTCTCTCCCCATTCAACTGCCAAATCACCTTAGTTACTGTCAACAGATTCTTACTGTGACATACATTCTACATGGAGGTTCTACATACAGAATGCCACAGTATGCTTTGACTTAGTTTGATAGGGAGGAAGTAAGGAGGGCAGAGGAAGACCTTAATTATGGCGGGGCTCCTTTACAACTCTCCTGTAACTGCACAGTGTTCTCTGTGAGGTTCAGTGCAATATTGTCAACTTCAATAGTGGACTGCTTTAGTGTGCCAATAGTGAAAACTTAGGATGGTAGCAGACAAGCAGTATCACTTGTAGGTATAACTAATTTGTCTGACAGTGAGCTATTTTTAAGATGGACGTTAAAAGGGGTAAACGTTTAGATTGAGTCAGTTACTCAAGCAATACATTTGTTTACCTGTAAATGCTTATTATATGTACTTGCATGTCATTGTAGATAGCACTGCTAATAACCATAGTCTTCTTTTTCTTTTCTTCTTGCAGGAACTCCAAAGAAGAACAGGTCCCAGACAGGGAAGTCTGACTAATCCTAGTACTGCCACTACCACCATGCCGGAAGCATTCTCTCAGGTGCTGGTAAGTTAGGAAAAATAGATTAATTATTTATTTACTCCTCTTAAAATTCAGTTAACAATCTCTACTATAGTAATATGTATGCAGTGTGACCTTCTGTCAATCTTTATGGTCTTTTTGAATTTTTTCTAACCTTTTTCTAACTTACCCATCTACTTTAGTGTCAATACACCCAGCACATGTAATTGTGCTGCCTTTACATATTTCCTCCTGTTTCTCATTTCTTTCCTCATTTTGTTTTAGTGTTCCATCATTAACCTCGACCCTAAGTCTCTTACATTTCTGCTCTCCATTTACTTCTCGTTCCTTTAATACTTTTTTCCCGACCTTTTCCCAGCCTTTCCCCATTATTGAAACATTTATAGCATTCCACTTTTGAGTATTTGATTTTTGAAATATAGAAGTATACCTTTCAAAGTGATCCTTTAGCTAGCAATAAATTCAGATATATCAGGTATTTTTTTACTCGTGCAAAATGTCGCATTTGGTTTTAACATTACTAGTGGAAACAGATCTCAGGAGGAGCGTCACGAACATTGCGGATAGAAGGAAAAGTAAATGCCTGCTAGGAAGAACTTTTAGGTCATGGTCACATTCCCTCCTCAATAACAATTGCTGCATTTGTCATGTTTTGTTAAGGTATTCCTTTACTCCTATGCTCCTTTCTGGACCCAGTCCCCAGTCCTTCTTAAATTATCCACCTTCTTATGTTTCTGTCTCGGCACCTTAGCCATTTTAATTAAGGGATGAAGAGGAGGTGTATCCATGTTTCCTCTGACCAGTGCCCACTGCCAACCCATACCTACCATTTCTCACCCCATTCCCAAAACATGTTCAAAATTCCTACAGTTATTCCTCAGATGCTATTACACTGGTATGTCTTCTAGCTTCCATTACCCATCCAACTTGTTCATAGTCCAACCGAAACCTAAACACTAACGTTACCTAGCACTCACTTTCTCCCTAACCCGGATACAACACGTTTGTACTTGTAATGCACTAGGTTTGGGGGTTTTCTGTGGGAAGTGAGCCGCGGAGCAGAACTTAGGAGTAAGGAAAGAGTAGACCATTGGAATTATTGTTACATGTCAATATCTGTCCCAAACATCAGGCTGCCCCACCAGGCTAGCTCTATTAGTATTTTATGCCAGAGTAACATAAATTGTGCAGCATAAATTTACAGCATAAATGTTTTGCAGCCTAGTCGTTTTTTAAGCATACAAAAAGTATTTGGTAAGAGAAAGTGTCACTCAATTAAATTAATGATTTAAACTTTTCTATGTTTCCTATTTCTCCCTTTCAGCACAGCATTGTTTTTAATTATACAGTTGGTTATGGTGGATTAATTAATGCCAAATTTTGCAGATAATAATTATGTGAAAAGATGTGTAAGTCATGGGGACCTAAAATAACATTACCAGCAATGCATTGTGTACATGAAGGACTATAGTAATGTGCTTGCAATGGAAGCTAGAATTCATGTATTTTTCTCACAACAAAATCCTGTTGTTTCCATAGGAGACTTATCCCCAAAATTCACCAGTACCACCAAGCAGAAAGGATGCACCTCCAGAAAATGGAGGCTATTGTGGTGCAGCATGGCTGGCTGGTGGTATTGGAGGAGGAAGAGGCAGCAATCTCTTCGACTTCCAGTGCCTTGCTGGTGGAACTGAGAGCCATGAATTATTGCTCCAACCACGGCAGGCGGTTGAATGGATCCTTGTCCTACACAGCAACCACCACTACTCTCCCCTCAACCCTAGAGGTCTTCCTCTGTAAGAAGCCATTAACAAACTAAGGAGCACCAACTTGTGAATCAAAGACTCAAACTTTTGGAGGGGCATTTTGAGTAGGGGGAGACTTGGTGCATGTGGTGTATGTGGGAAGAGTTGGGGAAGGTATAGGTCAGTCTAGTGTAATTAGTGTAGTTTAATTTTGGGGGGATTTTGAGGGAATTGAGTAGAGGAATAGGTCTATTGTGGGTTAATTATTATGGTTATTATTATTATTATTGTTGTTTTGTTGTTATTAATATTTACATTATAAGTTGTACATTTTACTGTAACATCCATAAACAAGGAGGCTATACCTCCCTGTCATCAGAGTTAACACTGAGCCCCAGACCTGACCCATTGGAAAGAAATTGCATAACCTCCTCATTCCCTCTATAGTCTACTTGTTAGTTGACTTGAGCTCCCTTACGAAAAGGCTATTCCAAATGCAGGCCTCTAGACCACCCTTCTGTAATTAGTATTGGAAAACTGATGATGTATAACCTTTACCTTTCCCTTTCATGTCTTGATGTCACCTGAGAGCACCCAACATCTCCTCAGTCAGAAGTAGAAATCACCTGGTCACCACTCACCACTAAGAGGGATACTACATAGAACTACCAATGGAATACTGGAGATGTGTTTATGTTTTCACTACTGTGAAGTTCTGTCCAACCTTCAATGCAAACCCTCTCTCTATCAAGTTCTTACCTGGGAAGAAATGATTGGCTTCCACTTCTCTCTAGCCTTCCTGTTGATACAGGGTTTTCCAATGGGGTGATTACTGCTGGCCCTAACTGAAGATGTCACAGGGAAAATAATCTTCCTATTTAGAACTAAGCAGGCAAATCAGCAAATAAGGATTGTCATTCTACAAAAGAACACAAAAAACAGTGAGTAGAAAAACCAAGGCAAATACCAGCATGAATCAAAACAGCATTAAGGAGGAGTCATTTACTAAAGTAAGTGTAATGAACGTTCAAGTCACAGAAGGAGATTAGCTTCAGTAGAATCATCAGGTAGATTGATTCACTGTGGGACAAGGCATAGATTGCGGAAAGAAGTGCACATTACCTAACCTTGGTCTACTATTATCATAATTTATCTTTTGCATTATGAGGTCCCTTTCTGGCCCAGATGAGAGGGGTGTTGTGTATAAATTAGCATTTTGGTGTAGCCTTCCCCGTTACAGCTAACTAATGTTGCTTGCACCACATCCACCCCCACCAAGCGCAAGATCTGTTGATGGTGAAAATAGGTAGCAGGACAACAAATCTCATAACTTTGGGGACATCGCTGATTGGAGAGACAAAGGATTCAGCAAGTCCATGAGCCTGGCATGTCTGTCATGGAAGGAAATCTACTCATTGTTTAGTATAGCTTGAAAAAAGCAAAATGTGGAGTGAACACAGGGCAAAGAAGCCCCTCAAATAATAATTATTATCTATAGCATGAAAGCAATGAGAATGTGGAACATATATTAAACATACATCCATGGTCTACAGCGGACTAGGCCCCAAAATGTCAAACACACCACAGTACAAAGCCAAATCTGGACAAAATTCACAAAAATACCAGAAAATGAAGAAATATTATTAACTTCAGGCACCATCATCCATAAATGTCTGTTACGGTATCCCTTAGTGTCACATGAGCCTGCCTACACCCTCCCAAAGGCAAATTTAATTCCATCGAAAATACAAAAATCCAATTAAAAACAAATGTACAAAAATAGTGGTGAGAGGAGACCAGGGCCTCAATAACTGACAACTTTACACTCACTTGAACAAATCACTGCCTTTCTGCTCATGTCAAATACATTAATGCACACTCTAGACTTCTCCCTCCCATGGAATACCTGGAGTATCACATCAGTGAAATACCTGGGCATATTATTGAGGTAAGAGACATGCTATTGCTGATAAATTATAGCAGCATTGTTATAGAATGATGAACAAGACCAGTGCTTGACTGCTCTTCTGCTCTCAATAGCTGGTGTAATAGCTTTCATGAAGATGATCATGTCATAGTGCTCTTGTCAAGGGGACAAGACTGATGGTTTTGAGCAGCAGCATGTAGGGGACCGAGTCAATCCCACACTGTCTGGTAGCTGTCGGCCTAACTTTTTCAGCTACCTAGCAGCACCTTACCTAAACCTAGAGGTAAAGGTGATTTGTTTCAGCCTGACGCATGTCACTCTCTGACTCCTCGGGGAAGTCGTGGCTGGGAGATCCTGCACTTTTCTCTTATTAGTACAAGTCTCACACCAGCACAGGCATACGAAGAGATTCAGTTCCAAACCTTGTATCAACATTTGTTTTTAAACAATATTTGAAAAGTACAATCTGTGAGGTGAAGTAGAAATCCTTCAGCTAGAATATTAATTTTTTAGCACTCAGACACACTTTGATTTAGGAAAGCAAGATTTACTTAAATTTTTTATAAACTATAGCACAATCAAACAATGAAACACATTTTAAATACAAAACAACCTTATTCATCGAATACTATTTGTCCTCCATAAATCAGCTTTTTTTCTTCAAACTGGACTAGAAGTCCCAGAATAAACTGCATCATTGGTCAAAATTCAAGCTTAGGGTCATGACGACTCAGGTAAGTAAGAAGGAGTCTGGAAAATATAGTCTGCCTTTCTCTCACACACAAACCAAGTCTACATTGATGAAAAACCTTCATAACCTGTTATAACAGCATAACGGAAATGCATCAAATATTCATTCCGTCTGAGACAGAGCTGACCAGTGCAGCCACTAACACACACAGATGTTTACAGTTTGTCAGCGACACCATTCTCTAATTTCTCCATGCAGTTTACAGAGACAATTAATAAAAAGCCACAACTTAGTTTTATTTCTATAAACCCTATCATGATTAGGGAATAGAAACAAATTCTAAGGTGATACAAAAGCTCATCTGTTTACCAAACAGTAGTTACCTTTTAATTAAAGTACATTTTCTGTAGTCTTTGGAATTGAGTTGTTTTGTGCAGATGCCAAAGAAATAAAAGTGAAAATATCCTGTGATGCTTGAAACATTTTTAACTATGTCAGTACCAAGCTCCACTAGCTATGGGAGCACGTAAAATGACCTGGCCATGAACACTGATTGTAAAATTCAAGGGACTGGTCGAAAATGGGTTATTTTTGTTAACGCGTCCTTCTATGTTAATTTATACACATCGGGACTCGTTTTAGGCCGATGAATCTTTGGACCCAGTGGTGAGACACCGTAAGACGAGATAACTGATTAATATACCAATCAATATGTCAATTATACTGCCAACATATATCACCACAATATATTTCACTTTAGACATTAGTAAACCTTCGGCGCAACCATGACCTTTCAGTCATAAATAACCACACCTTATTGAAGTTTTGTGAATTTTATTCCCTATTGATTACAATCTAATAGCAAATGTATTAATCTCAAAACCAAGAAGCAAAAGAGCATAGTCACAATGCGGCAACTATGATAATGTTTCAACAATACAATGATCACAAACATAAGATAGTAATAAGGAAGTAAACAAGTCAAAATTCATAGAACCTCTTATATGTCTTAGTTCAGCATAGCACCACGTCAGTCAAGCCAGCTACGTCAGTCAAGTAAATGCCTCATCTAGCCACTAATTAGCATCAGCATGTTGGGCTTCATGCAAAACAATTTAGAACATCAATTTGGAAAACATCTAACTAAGGTCTCTTATCAAAAATACACAGCAGTTGGTACCTAGAAAGAAAAGGCAAACAAATGAATTTCCATTAGCAACAGAATAATTACCCTCCTCGAAATAGGTCAGCATACAGGATCAGATTTCGTCTTCAGGACATCAGTTAGATCGCCGTCAATCTATCTAATTGAATAGCAGGGGACACTTCCCTCATAAGGAAGAAAGTGTAATGGGGCAGTCTATGGGTGAGGATGGTTTTGTCTAAGTCTCAAATCACCAAATAGAGTGACAGAGTTTCTGGATGCAATTGATATCATTCCCTACCTAATGCTCTCGAGTCTCCTGAGTCATGAATTTTATCCCTTTTTCGTAATACATTCCCCCAAAATTCTATTGGACAATCACTACACCCCACTATCTGTAACCTATCAAATTATACATTAAGTAATGCATTTGTCATTCTATGATAATTTTCATTCTTCTAATTGGTCTTCATAATTGACGTTTTTCGTAGGTGGCACATCCGGGGTTACTTCATTTTCTGGCACACTCTTCGGGTCAAGAGTTCTCTTTTCCGCGATTTAATGTCCTTGAAAGTGTCCATATTTGTTGCAAAGCCAATAATTTTTATACTACAGTAAAGCTGCTAGCATGCAGATGGGAACATAACTGTTAATGATACAATAAGCAGAGAAAAGAACAAATGCTGGGTCATAGCCTTTTGCGAGTCAGCACACTGAAGAAACAGAAAAATACGCTTTAATATGAGAACTACATAGCTAATTTTCGACTCACGCTAACTTAAGATGTATGAATTCTAATGCAATCTTTATACGTTTTAATATTTTCAGTTAGTCATAATACAAGCAAATAATTCTTACAGTCGACATTAGTTTATGCATGTGAAAAATTCTCCATGTTTAAAATACGTTTCAATTAATATTATTAATGCAGCATTGTTAAATATAAGCATTTCACATCTAAAATAGGTAATGTTTAAACTACGCTCTCTCAGTCCCTCCTCTGATGACGCTCATCATCACTCAATCTTTCTCTCTGATTTAAATTTTTCACTTTGCGCATAATACGCATTTCAACATCTTGCCCTTTATGTGAGCTTTCCCATATTTCATTGAACATTTTCTCTCTTTCATTTTATTCATTTCTTCTGGTTTTTTTAGTCCAATTTCTTTTTATTTTGTCATTAATTTTACATGCCCCCCATAATCCTAATAGACAAATTAAAACAATTAATAGACCCATCATAATTTTTGCAAGTACCCCACTCCAAATGTTGGTAAACCAGCTTCCCACTCGGGCAATTCCTTTCCCAAATTTCTCCCAAACACCAAGTTCTTTCAGATCCTTCAAATCTGTACTACCTCTGGTAAGGTTAGTAAGCATGTTTCTAATTTTCTTACTGTTATCTGGAATAAATGAGCAACAATGACGCTCATTAAGCATTTTGCAAACACCTCCACTCTTTGCTAAAAGAATGTCTAAAGCAAGCCGATTTTGAAGAGTCATAGCTCTTTCTGCAGCAAGTTCAGTATCCATCAGGAGTATAGCTCCTGTAAAATTTGTCAACATGTTATCCACAATAGTAGACAACTTTTGAATTTTCATAGAATTCAAGATAACCCCTACTGATGGGATTATGGCTCCAAATATATCACCAATGACAGCCGCCACTGATTCTCGTTTTTGTCTAGGATGTTGTAATTCAGACGTTTTGGGTATTTGTTTCAAGTCATCAATCTGGTATATCTTTGGAAATACTATTCCCAAATAACATGTCCCATACCATCCCTTAGGGAGACGGTAATATGCATTTAGTCCACAAATATAATAGATTCCAGGGATTGCTGGATCTTGTCCATTCAACATAAAGGTCCATTTACTCTGAAACAAAAACACATGCCTACATTCACTCGTACCCACAAACAAATTGTCTTGATCGGATTTTGGTCTATATATACAGAGCCTACCTACGTGTAATGCATCTATAGCTAATTTGCCTTGTGTTTTGATTGCAGTATAAGCATAATCATTTGTATAAGTACGTTTTTCTAGGCCTTTTTCTAACCTTTATTTCAATGCTTTGCGTCTATCATCTGTGTGATCTAAAAAGCTTTTCTCTACAGGAGACAATAAGCAAGTCAAATTGTTGCGATGTGCATAAGCAGTTTCAAATGTAAGTGTTGGCTCAAAGAATCCTCTAACTATTTTAATATCATGCCCTTTAGCTAATTTATTGAGGAATTCAATCACAGGCACAAAAGAAAACACAACATCCAAATTTGAATAAAAGTATTGCACATGCTCTTGATTATAGAATCTTGTTAATAGCAAGCTGCAACTAATTCCATAAGTAAGAGGGAGGCTATGATAAGTAACTCCCTCCTGCACAGATGAAGGAATTTTAGTACATCCATAACAATCTTTCGCATCCATAGTTTCTACATACTCATTTAATAAGCGATAGAAGACATTAGTAGAAAGTTCCCCTTTTGCATTAGTCCCCTCATGCATATGTCTTGCGTCTTGCTCAAATCTCTCCCACGGTGATAGTTTAGTAGTGGTAGTTTCAGGTTTCGAAGTTGCATTAATAGTTTCTTTCTCTCTCCATGGCATTCCCACAATCACTCCCACAATCATTACTGCACATATAACACCTATTATAAGACCTAACCAACCGCACACCTTACTTCCTTTGCTACTGTAAGCCATGTTTGTATAGAATCAGAATAGCAGATCAACAATCAACTTGAGAAGAAAACTCTTTTTTGCGTATGTTACAGTGTCTTCATTCACTCCAGGACCCTTTTCGTCAATTCAGGTTAGCAGCTTGTCGTAATCAGGTTTATTTAAAGTCAAATCCAGGTTTAGTGTCACTTTCCGGTAGTTTCTAAAGTCTCTTTCTCTTTTCAGTTTTCACGAATTCAATTTTAGCCGAGTTTTCCCTTTGAATATCTTCAGGTACCGTAGTATACGCCTGGTACTTCTCGATCAAAACAGAATGCTAAGAATTCTTGTTGCCATTCAGAGGTTGTAGCATATGCCCATTCAGGACCTGTATATCTTCTGTTTGCTATTCTTTTTCTTTTTAGCCTTCGTTCACCTTGTTGTTCTCCTTCACTCAGATCATCTGCTTGTGAAGTATCACTTTCTTCTATTATTGTCTCATTCAATATCTCTCTTATTTTAGGATGTGACTTGTCTAGCCAATTATCGCCTCTATGTGTCTTGGTTCGGTGTTTTTCCTTCAGGACGTTGGACAGCACCCTCCTCTTGTGATATGGTGTTTCCTCTTGACGGACCTGCAACTGGTTCAAGAGACTCTGACACGTTTTGATTTTTGTCTACAATTTCTCCTTCTCTCTCGTCTTCTGGTTCTATGCTGAATTCGGACTCTAATCCGTATTCGTCTACTTCTGGGAGAACCTCTCCTTGATTTAGTTCTCCTGCTGCCTCAACTGAGATAGGCACTCTGTCACCTCTCTCGAACTCATTGACAGTTTGTGGGACAAGGCTGTTCTCAGTGGGCTCTCCAGTAGTCTCAGTTCCTTCTTGACTGATCTCTGACTCTGAGATTTCTCTTCCTGAAGTTGCTGTACCAGAAACTTCAAGTTCCTCTTCAACAGGACACGTTACCCTTTTTGTGTGACTGGCATGTATCCAGTTGGGAACCCCGGCACACTTCACAGCAGTGGTGGTCATCAATATTACTTGATACGGCCCCTTCCAACGCGGCTCAAGACACGATTTTCTCACGTGCTTCTTGACAACCACCCAATCTCCAGCTTGCAGAGAGTGACCTGGTTCGCCAATTGGTGGCAACGCGTTAGCTTCCACCTGGTGAGAGAAAGAGCGAATCACGTCAGCCAAACCTTTGCAGTAATCCAACACCATATCATCTGTAATATTCACTAGTGCATTTGCAGGTACCGCTGGTAATCTCATTGCTCTGCCCATGAGGATTTCATGGGGGGACAGTCCCGTTTTCTTATCTGGGGTGTTTCTCATAGACATCAGTACTAGAGGTAAAGCATCTGGCCATTTCATGTTTGTTGCAGCACACATTTTTGCTATTCTTGATTTTATGGTACCATTCATCTGTTCAACTAGTCCTGATGCTTCAGGGCGATAGCTACAATGCAACTTTTGTTCAATGTTGAGTGCGGCACACAGAAGTTTAATCACTTCATTGTCGAAGTGTCTCCCCCTATCTGATTCTATAGAAACCGGAAACCCGAATCTTGGTATCAATTCTCTTAGTAGTAGTTTTGCAACTGTAAGACTGTCATTCCTACGTGTGGGATATGCCTCAATCCAATGACTGAAAACACACACAATCACCAACACGTACTTCAATCCTCCACAAACAGGCATTTCGATAAAATCCATTTGCATTTTGTTGAATGGACCTCCAGCTCTCCCAATGTGGCTCAAAGTTACCACAGTCCCTTTTCCAGCATTCATCTGTTGACAGATGACGCACCTGTGGCAAGTGATTTCTGCGGCATGTCTGAATTTTGGATTGAACCAATCAATCTTAAAGGATCTGATCATGGCGTCTCTTCCTAGATGGGCCTGCCCATGGTATAACCGTGCAAACTGCGACAAAAGACTATTTGGCAGAACCAGTTTTCCCTCTTCTGAAACCCACAAATCATCTGCCCTTTGTACACACTGCATTCTCTGCCAGGAACGTTTTTCTTCTTTGCTAGCACGACTTTGTAATGTCTTTAGTTCGTCTAAGGTATCAACCACTCGTAATGCTAGACTTAAACTCATGTCGTTTTCAGGTTGTGGTAACAATTCCCACTGCTCTTTAAATGATATACAATTTAATGCACAAAATCTTGCGACCTGATCTGCATAGCTGTTTCCCATTGACACAAAATCTTGTGATCTGGTGTGGGCACTGCACTTCACCACGGCAATTTCAAGAGGTAACTGAATCACATGTAACAAATCTCTTATTTGTTCGCCATTTTTCACAGGAGAACCAGAGGAGGTCATGAAACCCCTCTGTGACCAGAGTTGGCCAAAATCATGCACAATTCCAAATCCATATCTGCTGTCAGTATAGATAGTGACTTTCAAATTTACAGCTGCGTGGCATGCTTTTGTAAGGGCTATTAATTCTGCCACCTGTGTGGAAAACACTTTTTCGAGCCAGGAGGCTTCGGCAATGCCAGTTATGGTACATACTGCGTAACCGGCTCTCAATGTTCCTGCTGAATCTCTTAGACAGGACCCATCAACAAACATAATGCAATTGTTTTCTTTTAACTGGGTATCCTGTATGTCCAGGCGAGGTTTGGTACAGAGCTCAGTCACCTCAAGACAATCATGCTCAAATTCTTCCCCATCTTTGATTTCTGTATTTTCATTGGGAAGTAAGGTTGCCGGGTTCAGCACAGTGCATCTCTTTAGTGTGACATTTGGTGACCCCAGTATAATCGTCTCATATCTAGTGAGTTGTGCATTTGTCATGTGTTGTGTCTTAGTTCGTGCCAACAGAATTTCAACTGAATGTGGAACCATTACTGTCAGGGGGTAACCCATGACTATGCCTTCACATTGTGAAAGGCTTTGACCAACTGCTGCAACTGCTCGCAAACAACCTGGTAAGGCTGCTGCGACAGGGTCCAAGGTAGCTGAAAAATATGCTACAGGGCGATTTGCATCTCTGTGGACCTGTGTTAAAACAGACAAAGAACAAGCATCACGTTCATGACAAAACAACAGAAAAGGTTTTTCATAATCAGGCATTCCTAATGCTGGTGCCCTGCACATGCATTCCTTAAATTCTAGAAATGATTCAAGCTCCTCTTTTGTCAAAGTTATTGTGTATGGTTCGTCCTTGACTTCTTTTCCTGTCAATTTTATTAAAGGTTTTGAGATGATCGAGAAGTTGGGTATCCACTGGCGACAGTAGCCCACCATTCCCAAAAACATCCTGACATCTCTTTTTGTTGTTGGGGGATTCATCTGCAAAACAGCGGTGATTCTTTCCTTTGATATTCTTCGGGCCCCTTTCTCAATCAGATGTCCCAAGTATTTCACTTCTTTTTGACAGTATTGCAACTTTCTGGGTGACACCTTGTGTCCATTCTTTCCCAGATGATTTAACAATGCAATGGTATCATATTTACAACTGTCTCTGGTTTTAGATGCAATCAGCAAATCATCAATGTACTGCACAAGAGGTTCCAAATCCTTTTTCAATATCTGGTTGAAGATGGATGGTGACTCAGAAAACCCCTGAGGAATTCTGCACCAACTGTACACCTTATCCAGGAATTTGAAACTGAACAAAAATTGACTGTCTTCATGAAGAGGTATCGAGAAAAATGCTTGTGATAGGTCTACTACAGTAAACCATTCAGCATCATAAGGTACCTGGAACATTATTACTGCTGGGTTAGGTACCACAGGGCAGCATCTTATCACAATTTTGTTTATTTTTCTCAAATCCTGCACAATTCGAACCTTCCCACAGGGCTTCTTCAAACCCATAATGGGAGAGTTGCACGGACTGCTCAAAACTTCTTTCAGGACTCCCTGTCTGAGAAAATCTGCAATTTTTTGTGATACCTCAATTAGGACATCCTGGGTCATGTGGTATTGCGGTACTTGTGGGAACACTGCATTCGGCTTTATCTGAACCTTGACTGGTTCTACTCCCTTTATCAACCCTACTTCTTTCCCAGTCAAATCCCACACTTTCTCTGTTACGGTTCCTTGTAAATCAACAGGTAGGTCGATCAAAGTATGCATTGGCAATAAAGTAATCAAAGGGTAGTCTTCATTTGTCTCCCCTCCTTCCTCTATGCATTGACTCTCATCTCCCTCATCGTCACTGTTTGTTTGTACTTCTATTCCATCATTGGAACAGGTAATCGAACATTTTGTCTTACATAGCAAGTCCCTTCCTAATAAGGATACTGGGCTTGAGTCGCATACAACAAATCTATGCAGGCCTTGGAAATTACCAATTTCAACCTGCACCGGATCAGTAATCGGATTAGTCAGGTACTGGTTTGCCACACCAACCACTCGTATAGTACGCCCTGAGAGAGGTAATCTCTGGACTTCTGCACTTCGAACTGTAGAGCGTGTAGCTCCTGTGTCGACCAAAAATGAAACCTTATAGCCCATTACTTTTCCCTCTACATATGGGCCTCTCTGATCCACCTCTAAAGATGCTGAAAGCCTACACTCTTCACTGTCTGAGCTGTCATCTGACCAATCCTCATTCATGCCACTTTCACCTCGTAATGGGAATTGTTGCACAGTGTTGTTTTGGTTGGTTACCTGGCCTGTGACCTGCTGAGGAAGCATCACCTGTTGCTGTCCCATCGGAGCCATGGGTAATTGCATTTGCTGTCTAGGCACCATAGGAATCTGCTGCTGTATTGGTTGCATTGACACTGACTGAAAACGCGGCATTTGCATCTGCTGCATGGGTGGTACCCCTGGCATTTGTACCAAATTATTCTGAAAATTCGGGTTTTGATGTCTCATTTTTGGACCTCGTGGATTTTGTAATGTACGACCCCACCACCCTCCACGCCCTCAACCCAGGGCGCTCCAAAACCTGCTTCCTAGCTCACCCCAAACGCACCCATGGACCCTTCGCCTGCAACTCCTGCAAACGCATCTTCCACCACGCAACTACCACGACCACAAGCCCACGTGCCATCAACCACCTCAAGTGCATCCTGATCAACGCTCGTTCCGTCCACAAGCACGCCGTTGAACTTTGGGACCTCCTGGACTCCACAGCCCCGGACGTCGCCTTCATCACGGAGACATGGATGAACGCCTCCTCTGCTCCAGACATCGCTACCGCCATCCCCGAAGGCTACAAGATCTCCAGAAAAGACCGCACCAACCAAGTAGGAGGAGGTGTCGCCATCATCTTCAAAGACTCCATCAGCGTCACCACCTCCACCGAAGACCCCCCCTCGCCGCTGAACACCTGCATTTTCAGATTCGCACCGACCCAAGGACCACCCTCAGAGGATCCCTCGTCTACCGTCCTCCCGGACCTCGCGCCTCTTTCAGCGACGCCATCGCCGACTTCATCTCCCCGCACGCCCTCGCCTCACCGGACTACATCCTCCTGGGCGACCTCAACTTCCATCTGGAACAAAACAACGACCCCAACACCACCACCCTGCTCGACAACCTCGCCAACCTCGGCCTCAAACAACTGGTGAACACCGCCACCCACATCGCCGGACACACGCTCGACCCTATCTTCTCCGCCAGCAAACACGTCTTCTTCAGCCACACCTCTGCCCTACACTGGACCGACCACAGCTGCGTCCACTTCACATTCCGACGCAAGACCTCCCACCTCCGCACTCAACCCATCCCTCATCGACAGTGGAACAAGATCCCTGAAGAGCAACTCTTCTCCGCTCTCGCCGCCAACCAACCCACCCTCACCACCGACCCCAACGTCGCAGCTCTCAACCTCACAAACTGGATCTCCAACTGCGCTGACAACCTTGCTCCCCTCAAACGCACGCAGCGACAGACCAACACCAAAAAACCTCTCTGGTTCTCTGACACCCTCAAAGAATCAAAGAAAACTTGTCGTGCCCTTGAGAAGGCCTGGCGCAAGGACCACACCGCTGACAACATGACCGCCCTCAAGAACGCTACACGCGAACACCACCACCTGATCCGCACTGCCAAAAGGAACTTTTTCACCGACAGACTAGACAAAAACAGCCACAACAGCAGAGAACTCTTCAGCATCGTCAAAGAGTTCTCCAACCCCAGCGCCAGCGCCAACTCCGTCACGCCATCACAGGATTTGTGCGAATCCCTCACCACTTTCTTCCATCGCAAGATCAGCGACCTCCACGACAGCTTCGGACACCAGACCCAACCATACACCACTGAACCCGCTTCCCCGGACATCACCCTCAACAACTGGACCCACATCAACACGGAAGAAACCAAATCCATCATGAACTCTATCCACTCCGGCGCCCCTTCGGACCCCTGCCCGCACTTCATCTTTAACAAAGCCGACGACATCATCGCCCCGCACCTCCAGACCGTCATCAACTCTTCTTTTTCTTCTGCTACCTTCCCCGAATGCTGGAAGCACGCTGAAGTCAACGCCCTACTAAAGAAACCTACGGCTGACCCAAGCGACCTGAAAAACTTCCGCCCCATTTCTCTTCTACCTTTCCCAGCCAAGGTAATAGAAAAGACCGTCAACAAACAGCTGACCACCTTCCTGGAAGACACCAACCTGCTCGACCCTTCACAAACCGGATTCCGAACCAACCACAGCACGGAAACCGCCCTCATCTCAGTCACAGACGACATCAGAACCCTGATGGACAACGGTGAAACAGTCGCCCTCATTCTCCTCGACCTCTCGGCTGCCTTTGACACCGTCTGTCACCGCACCCTAATCACCCGCCTACGCTCCACCGGGATCCAAGGCCAGGCCCTGGACTGGATCGCCTCCTTCCTCGCTAACCGCTCCCAAAGAGTTTACCTCCCTCCGTTTCGCTCAGAACCCACCAAGATCATCTGCGGCATACCTCAAGGCTCATCGCTCAGCCCGACACTCTTCAATGTCTACATGAGCCCCCTCGCCGACATCGTACGCAAGCACGACATCATCATCACCTCCTACGCCGACGACACCCAACTTGTACTCTCCCTCACCAAGGACCCCGCCAGCGCCAAGACCAACCTACAAGAGGGTATGAAGGACGTCGCAGATTGGATGAGGCTCAGCCGCCTAAAGCTGAACTCTGAAAAAACGGAAGTCCTCATCCTCGGCAACACCCCGTCCGCCTGGGACGACTCCTGGTGGCCCACGGCCCTCGGCACCGCACCGACCCCCGCAGACCACGCCCGCAACCTCGGCTTCATCTTGGACCCTCTTCTCACCATGACCAAGCAAGTCAACGCCGTGTCCTCCGCCTGCTTCCTCACTCTCCGCATGCTCCGTAAGATCTTCCGCTGGATCCCCGCCGACACCAGAAAAACCGTGACCCACGCCCTCGTCACGAGCCGCCTGGACTACGGCAACACCCTCTACGCCGGGACCACAGCCAAACTCCAAAACCGCCTGCAACGCATCCAAAACGCCTCGGCCCGCCTCATCCTCGACGTACCCCGCAACAGCCACATCTCCGCACACCTGAGACACCTGCATTGGCTCCCAGTCAGCAAAAGGATCACCTTCCGTCTTCTCACCCACGCACACAAAGCCCTCCACAACAAGGGACCGGAATACCTCAACAGACGCCTCAGCTTCTACGTCCCCACCCGCCCCCTCCGCTCCGCTGGCCTCGCACTTGCTGCCGTCCCTCGCACCCGCCGCTCCACGGCGGGTGGGAGATCTTTTTCCTTCCTGGCGGCCAAGACCTGGAACTCCCTCCCCACCAGCCTCAGGATCACCCAGGACCACTCCGCTTTCCGGAGACTCCTAAAGACTTGGCTGTTCGAGCAGCGATAACCCCCCCTTTCCCCCCTAGCGCCTTGAGACCCGCACGGGTGAGTAGCGCGCTTTATAAATGTTAATGATTTGATTTGATTTGATTACCTACATTAATGCTTTGCTGAACTGCACCATCCTGCACTATATTCAGACAATACCGTTTCCAATGCCCCATGCCCCCACACGCATGATATGGTGACATCTTTTTCATTCCCTGACCGTTGTTTTGAATAACAACATTATTCATGTCCGAACCGCAGTTCACAAACCCTTGACCTCTGCCTCTCGGTTGTGCCTGAAACACACCATTCATTTGCGGTTGTTGCTGTATCATTTGCTGAACTCCATTCCCCTGTATTCCAGCTTGTGCAGCCCTTATCTGCATCACCATCACCTTCTCCTTCAACTTTTTCTGCTTCAACTCAATCTCATCACTACAGTATTTCGCATACTGCAACACTTCATCAATCGGTTTAGCTTGCCAACAAATCAAATGATTCTTAATCATCTGGCTGACCTCCGGCCTCAGCCCTTCGACGAACCTAAACACAAGGTGATTCATGTCCTTCGGTTCGATAGTCTCAGTACCACTGTAATGTTTGAACGCTTTTAATAATCTCTCGTAATACGCATGTATTGACTCCTTAACCTCTTGAGAGGTCCGGTCGATTTTCTGCCAATCAGTCACCTTCGGCAACACCTTTTGTTTCAAGAACTCAATTACTTTATGATAATATTTCATCACCTCTTCTGAAGGTGCTCCAGTCACCTTATCTCTTGCCGGCTCCTTCGTGGGCCAATCTACCCCTCTCTTGCACTCGAGCCACAAATCTGGCGGAACAATAATCTCAAACAAAGTATTCAAGTCTTCCCAGAGACACTTTGCAAGCTTCACAAACCTATCCGTCTGTTGATACCACTCGATCGGCTTTTCTCTTAGCCTAGGATAATCATTCATAAAGGATAAAATGTCTCCTCTAGTCCATGGCACGTGTACCAAAACACCACCAGCTGTCTCTCTCATAGGTAAGATTTTTACTGAATCTAGATTAGGTGCGGCCCCAACTTTATTGGACCCTGGGCTATCTCCCTTTCCCTTATCTCTTTTCTTTGCCCATCGGCCTTCCCATTTCTCTAATGCACCCCAAATCTGTGCACTTTGCAACAATTCTCTCAGGGGCGCCTTCATGCCTGCAGATCTCATGTGTTCAAAATCTTTGGAGTCAAAATCTAATCTGTAACTTCTTTTCAAATGTTTAGTGTTTCCGATATCAATATTGTATTTGTCTGCCAAATTCGCTAATCTCTGATGTACTTTGCCTACTTCTTTGGTAATCTTGGGGCATAAGTACCTCAATTCTGCCTCAGTGTATGATTCCAACCTATTTACTCCCATTGTTCCTTCTACTAACTCGGCAGCTTCTGCCCCTAGTCGTACAAAATTCAAGTATTCATCTTGTTTTTCTTTCTCAGGTTCGACTGTGGTCACTGTAGTCTTTAGTGAGGTACAAGTTTTTTCTAACCACTCATTTAGCTGTTGTACTGTAAAACCCTGCAATGACATATTCCCTGCATGTATCATTGGAGAGTGTGTAGTATTTGTACTCATGTTTTGGGGAGTCAAAACTCCCAACCCTGCTTGACGCATTGCTTTGAGAGGTGCCCCTACTGGACTAAGGTCCATTAAAGATCTCGGTGGCTCATTTGCTTGCTCTCCAGGGGCCATTATCTGTGGAGTCCCCATAGGCCCTCCTCTTATCACTTCCTGTGTCATCACTCCCTGTTCACACACCCCTGTTTTACCTTGTGCATATAACGGCACTGTGGGACCAACAGTAATAGGTAGTGATATAGCAGCAGGTGTCTGACCTGGACCCAGACTCCTTGGAGCAGCAACACCATAAGTCTGCTCCAGTGTACCCGGTACAGGTACTAACGGTGGTCCTGCTGCAGGGTTATACCCAGGTATCAGCTGTGGCGGTTGAGGCACTAGTTTCGGGGTCGATTCAATCTGTATTAACTTTGGCTTTGTGTATATCGGGTCTGGCGGCACTATCAAGTTTGTAGTAGTCTCAAGCACTGGGACATCAGGGTAAATTCTTTTTATCTGTGGTGGAGGTTGCAACTGTATCTGCAAGTCTGGTGCAGTGGTTACACTGACACCATTCTGTATCAAAGCCGTATCGTTAGTCTGTACCGTATCAGTAACTTCCTTCTCCTGCGTCTGGTTCCCAGGGTCCAAGCTAGTACTTGGAGCACTGTCACTCACCGCATATGGTGGCGGACGATCATGTAACAATCTATCCATAAATTCCTCATCATCTGAATCATCTTCCTCTTCCCAGGACCTTTTATTTTCTTTAGTTTTGCCTGAATCTCTGTCGGTTTTACAATAGGCTTTCTTTCCCTGTGTCTCTTCTCCCTGGGTTATTGCTGGGAATAACTTCAACCCATCTACGATTCCCCTTCTCCACATTTTGCTCTCGTTGTCCCACCTAGCCTTGACATATGATTTTTCTGCCCTTTTCAGCCTTCTCTGAAACCTTTCTTGTCTATGTTTAAGGGCCATCAAGTCCCAAATCGCCAAAGCCTCGTACTGTGCCGGTCTCGGAGGTGGCTTCTGTGTGCTTAACATCCACCTCAGGTTTTCTAATACCTTTGGATTAAATGTCCCATGCTCTGGAAACGCTAAACACCCTTCTTTTTCTGTTAATTTGCGCCACTGTTTCATCCATAAACAAGGTGCAACACCTTTTTCTTCCATCACTATGTAAGCCGGAGTACCCTCAGGTGGTGTAGGTTCACCATCAGTTGCTACAATATATACATCTCCTTTTAGAGCGCTTTTGAATACCTTGACAAAATTCATTTTTGCAATTCTTTATTTCGTATTTAATCAGAAATGGCTTAGTTCCCAGGAAACTCTTCACCTGCCCTTTCTCAACCTATTGCCTCTCACGGACGGCAGCCAATCCGTGCGTGACCCCTCTCGGCATCTGACCTATCTCAGCGCGGCACCACTGACGTCACACTCACACACACTGCAGCTGACAAAGTCTTGCGGCTCGTCCACTCTTCACTGACCCCTTACAACTCATACAAACTAATGCTAATTATTGCGAGCACCTTAAAATGACAACACAAATCTGTCGGTTTACTACAGGGAGGGTAACACATTTGCTTCAGAACTTTACAGAGATTTCACTTGAAGCCTCGGCCGCTACTCTCTCCTTCTCAGTTCCCACATACGCAAGCAGAATTCGACCTGCAAATCCTACTCTCGACTTGTCAATGACTCCTTCTAGTGCACTTTAGAATTTGTCAAATCTCCATCGAAGGTTTCACACATACATCATAACTCAAACTCGACTTGTCAACCACGCCCAATTGACCTATTAAACCGCACAGATTACAACATAAACCACATTTATCATCATACTCCGGAGTCTTAGACCTCAACAGGTCCGTACACGATAGTCAACTACGTGGATAATTTTGAGCAACAAGCGCTACATTCACATGAAGTATGCCAGCTTCCCTGCTCTCATACTGTGGAGTATGCCTACTCCTGCTAAACAACACTTAATTTGGCCTAAATACACACAAATTTTCACAATCACCTGCAAGATGCATAAGCTTAAACAAGCGCAAAGACCCTAACCACACATACTATGGCGCCGAGAACATTCCCAACTCATTTAGGCAGGCTCCGAGATCCCGGGAAAGCCATGGCGAACCTAGCAACCCATCATCTCTCCAAATTGTATTATCACAAAAAAAACAAATTAAACAATGAAACTCCGTCCCAGGGCCCCCAAGGGCCAAACCGTCGCTCTGCTACCAGAACTGTTAAAGCGTCCTTCTATGTTAATTTATACACATCAGGACTCGTTTTAGGCCGATGAATCTTTGGACCCAGTGGTGAGACACCGTAAGACGAGATAACTGATTAATATACCAATCAATATGTCAATTATACTGCCAACATATATCACCACAGTATATTTCACTTTAGACATTAGTAAACCTTTGGCGCAACCATGACCTTTCAGTCATAAATAACCACACCTTATTGAAGTTTTGTGAATTTTATTCCCTATTGATTACAATCTAATAGCAAATGTATTAATCTCAAAACCAAGAAGCAAAAGAGCATAGTCACAATGCGGCAACTATGATAATGTTTCAACAATACAATGATCACAAACATAAGATAGTAATAAGGAAGTAAACAAGTCAAAATGCATAGAACCTCTTATATGTCTTAGTTCAGCATAGCACCACGTCAGTCAAGTCAGCTACGTCAGTCAAGTGAATGCCTCATCTAGCCACTAATTAGCATCAGCATGTTGGGCTTCATGCAAAACAATTTAGAACATCAATTTGGAAACATCTAACTAAGGTCTCTTATCAAAAATACACAGCAGTTGGTACCTAGAAAGAAAAGGCAAACAAATGAATTTCCATTAGCAACAGTATAATTACCCTCCTCGAAATAGGTCAGCATACAGGATCAGACTTCGTCTTCAGGACATCAGTTAGATCGCCGTCAATCTATCTAATTGAATAGCAGGGGACACTTCCCTCATAAGGAAGAAATTGTAATGGGGCAGTCTATGGGTGAGGATGGTTTTGTCTAAGTCTCAAATCACCAAATAGAGTGACAGAGTTTCTGGATGCAATTGATATCATTCCCTACCTAATGCTCTTGAGTCTCCTGTGTCATGAGTTTTATCCCTTTTTCGTAATACATTCCCCCAAAATTCTATTGGACAATCACTACACCCCACTATCTGTAACCTTTCAAATTATACATTAAGTAATGCATTTGTCATTCTATGATAATTTTCATTCTTCTAATTGGTCTTCATAATTGACGTTTTTCGTAGGTGGCACATCCGGGGTTACTTCATTTTCTGGCACACTCTTCGGGTCAAGAGTTCTCTTTTCCGCGATTTAATGTCCTTGAAAGTGTCCATATTTGTTGCAAAGCCTATAATTTTTATACTAAAGCTGCTAGCATGCGGATGGGAACATAACTGTTAATGATACAATAAGCAGAGAAAAGAACAAATGCTGGGTCATAGCCTTTTGCGAGTCAGCACACTGAAGAAACAGAAAAATACGCTTTAATATGAGAACTACATAGCTAATTTTCAACTCACGCTAACTTAAGATGTATGAATTCTAATGCAATCTTTATACGTTTTAATATTTTCAGTTAGGCATAATACAAGCAAATAATTCTTACAGTCGACATTAGTTTATGCATGTGAAAAATTCTCCATGTTTAAAATACGTTTCAATGAATATTATTAATGCAGCATTGTTAAATATAAGCATTTCACATCTAAAATAGGTAATGTTTAAGCTACGCTCTCTCATTTTCATAGCTCTTCTTGTCTAATCAGCAAAATCTTCTTTCATGACTGGAGCATTTCAAAGTCATCTTGCCTTGCTGTCATGACAAAAAGTTTAAAATATCAGGATTTAAATGAGTGCAACCGGAAGACGGGACAGTATAATGAATATCCGATTAGTCTCGGTAAAATCCGAGTAAGTGGCAACACTAGTCAGCAGAGTCTCTAAAGATATCAGAGAGCTGCAGCAGATGTAATATAGGCAAGAGGGTGGCTGGTGCAAAGGAGACTGATGGACCAATGCTGAAGACGTGAGCACCTTCCAGAAACTGTATAACACCTTTTCTTTAGAAGGGTGGGTTAGCCTGACTTCTCATGACCTTTCTTCCGTGTTGAAGGAAGGTCATGCCTCTTCTGTACCTGCTGGGCTTCTCAATCTCAGATAACTACCGGCTCGAGTAAAGTTCATAGTAGGACAACCACCCAAAAATTATGCCTACACCCCCAGATGAAGCTTGTTGGGCAACTGCATGTCTACAAAACGGAGTCGAGGTAGCAGATCTCAGGAGTCGAATTCAGAAATTAAATACATTTAAATGGATTTGAGGGTTCATGGGAGCATAAAAGATGTGCAACGGAAACCTCGACACACTTCCAAAGTTGGCATCTTTACAGAAGACAGTTTTTTTATATGAGGTGAGGGCACTACTCTTTCTCCTCTTGTTAACCAAATAATCTTTTCATTTAGCAGAATGTGTACCTCTCAGAGTATCTCATATTGCATAGATTTGAAGTGTTTGAACCATGGTGGAGGTTAGCTAGAGTTTGGTTCTTCTAACATTAATAAATGAAATGCATTTGAGTAGTGCAAAAACTATATCAACATCCGGTGACAGAGTGTGAGGAATGTTTTTTATAAGGAACATGTTATATTTTGCAGCCTTAACTGGAAGAAAAGAAAAAATACTAAACAGTTGATGAATTAAATGATTTTTTGTAAATCCGAAGTTTTTTCAGATACATCAACTCTCTAACAAATCTACCACCAACTTCAACATCCCATCAACCCATCAATCTCCCACTCTTCCAAGAAAATGCATGCCCAACCAAGGTTGTCTGATGGAATATCAATGATAAAAATATTCCAAGGACAGAATATTGTGTCAAAATTATTGATGACCAAAATATTGAAAAGGTAATTGCAAATAGCTAACTATAGATATACTATTCTTAACTCAATGATGTGCATACCTTGAAAAAAAAAACATATATATATATATATATATATGTATCATCAAGGTACATATAAGTAGAGTTAAGTACAGTAAAACTTTGCTTACTCATAGAAACTTACCTTCACATTATTTTTGTCCTCAATATTCTTGACACAATGGCCCTCATTACAACATTGGCGGTACTGACCGCCTACCGCCACGGAGACAGCCGCCAACATACCGCTGCCGTGGCTACCAGCCGGCAAAGCGTATTATGACCGTCTATGGTATTCCGCCAGAAATCTGGAGGAACACTGCTGCCGGTCATGGTGGCAGACGGCGGTAAGGCGGCGCTGCTGACAGCAGCACCGCCATGCCAGCAAAACAGCGCCGACTGTATCATGAGCAATGATATGGCCTGGCGGTGTTTTGCTGGCGGACGCTGCTGCTGATAGCAGTGCCGCAAACCGTCTCCAGCCGGAGGACCCACTGCAAGCAGGTAAGTCGGGTTCTCTGATCGTAGAGGCAGGTGGGGGGGTTGTGTGTATGTGGGGGGTGTGTGTGTATGTTTTGGGATGTGTGCATACAGGTGTGAGTCGTGTTGGATGCATGCGTGAATGAGTGATTGTGAGTGTTGTGGTTGCATGTGTGTGACAAGGTATGTTGGTGCGCATGTGGGTGTTGATATGTGCTGGGGCAGGAGCGGGTGGGGGGAGGGTGGTGGAGGACCCTGGGGAGGGGTTGGGGGTGGGGGAGATCCCTATCAGTGCCAGGGAAGGGATTCCCTGGCACTGACAGTGCCTACCGCCATGGTTTTCGTGGCAGTACAATATTTCAAACTCAATATTTTGTTCTAACATCTCAACCATATTACACCCATAAAATATTCAAATGACTTAAGACTGGGGCCCTGGAATTATGTGGTAAGGGATGACCAAGTTATAAGACAGGATTTACTTGGTTAGGTAGCAGAAAAATACAAATTATGTTGCATACGGAGCACATTTTGTGATAGTATCAGATCATTATTTTGTCAGTTTTACACGTGAGCACAGGCTGAACAAAGTTTTCACCGTATTAGTACTAGTTTAACACACAAACACAACATTATGCAAATGAAAGGCGAACAGTCAACATTTGTGAAGTGTCTTCCACTGCACAGGAATATTTGTTGTGGCATTTTAATAGCTTTTGATCAATTTAAGCTAAAAACATTTTTTTCTTAAAATCTGCAAATTATGCAACAGAAGATGGAATATATGGCAAATGCAGCAAATTCATAATTGCGTAAAAATGCCTGTGTCCGCAGAATTGCATAATCCCACTGTCCTGGGTTACAACTAATAATACTACAGTGCCATTTAATATAAACCAAGCAGTGCAGCAATCATTTGGTGGCATGGTATCAGAACTCAGGTAAAGTGGGGATATCAATCACAGCTACAGATAGACCCCACACCACTGAAGAATCTAAATGCATGTTGGAAGATGCCCATCACAGAAAGCTAGTCTATTGACTAAACTGTAACATTTATGGAAGCATCCAATAGAAACAGAGAACCCTTCATAGAAATGAAAAGCAAACCACCCATAAAACATTCAATTGAGAAATCATCAACAACTTCTTGCAAGAGAACACCAACCTTATTATACAGTGCATTGAAAATACATAATTACACTCATCTGCCCAATAGTACCACTTTGGGACAGACTGAAGAGAACTCACTTTGATACCATCTACTTTGAGGACTCCTCAAGTCTTTTCAACTCACTTGAATGCATGTACTATGAAGGCAACATCAGCCCAGCGTCAATAGTGAAGGCCTTTAAAAATGTCCTTTGTGACATTGCTTTTTTCATCAGGGTTCTTAGGAAGCTTGTGAGAATATCACCCACCTCAAAGAACTCCATTAACTCCACCTACTATCTGTATCATCTTCAAAATGTGCTACCTCACAAACAAAATGATAAACTTGAATGTTCTGGTGTCTCTGACAAGCACATTTTAAGATTGTTTGGCCCTGATTTAAGAGGGCCTAGCTTCAATTTAGCACTGTCTAATTGTTACTTTTTTGACGCTAAGGTGGCCTTTTCCCCACGCCATATTTACAAAGTTACTTTGTAAACACTTTGCGCTACATTATGCCTGCGCCAGGCATAATATATGCAAAGAGGGTGTTGTCCTAGAAATCTATTACTTTGCCTCATTTTTTTCGGCACTTTTAACGCCTGCTCTGAGCAGATGTTAAAAGGAGGCACACCATTATTCATAATGGGTCTCAATGGGCTTTGCAGGATTAGCATCAACATTTTTGATGCTAATCCTGGAAAGTGCCGAACTAGCATCAAAAAGTTTGAAACTAGCACCCTAACTACTGCCATGATGCGCTGTATCTTGGATACAGTGCACACATGATGGCATTAAGGGGGCGCTAAGGGGCGCAAAAAAAGTGGGGCTGAACTGGGTGCCGCACCACAATTCTTAAATCTGACCCTGAGGGCCAGATTTATACTTTTTGATGCAAAACTGTCCTACTGCAGTTTTGCATTGAAAAGTTTAGCGCTGTCTAGCGCCATTTCTTAACGCCACCTGTGCGTCATATTTATACTTTGACGCTGGGTGGCGCTAAGAAGAGGTTAGATTAATTTTTCCTGACGCTAATCATTGCACCTTGTTGTAAGGCAAAATGATGTTAACGCAGGGAAAATGACTCTAATCCAGTTTACGACATGGAAACACGTCGCAAAACGGAAATGCGCCAATTTTCCCCGCAGTAGCGTCAAAAAGCAATGCAAACGGAGCAAACAGTGCAAAGGAGCCCCAAAATGGATCCCAGAAGCCAGGAGAGACCCCAGGGAGACCCCAGCCAGAAGGATACAGTCAAGAGCCAGGGTAGAGACAAGAAGAAGAGGAAGTGTCGCTTCAGCGCAGAGAAGCATGAAATACTGGTGAAATAGGTGACGGAACACCAGCATCAACTCTTCATCACCTCTAAATTGCCAATTGGAAGGAGAGAGGCAATTTGGCAACAGGTTGTGGACAAGATTAACAGTGTGGCAGAGTCAGGAGGTCTGTCACTGAGTGCAAGAAATGCTGGCAAGACTGCAAGCGGAGGACAAAGGAGAAAATGGCAAGGAACAGGAAGGCAGCATTCCAGACAGGAGGTGGGAGTCCAGCACCGCAAGAGGACCTTGACGAGATGGAGGAGATGGTTGCAGCCGTCATCCCGGAGGAAATTGTCACTGGTATCACAGGACAGGACAGACTACCAGGAAACAACACATATGCAGGGTAAGTTGCATGTGGGACCAAAATGCCAAAATGCCATGTGCAAGAAGGGGGAGGCACATACCTACTACACAATGCATGTCAGCCCTACAAATCAGGCAGTGGAAAGGGCAGAGAGGCACGGCATGGGACTCTCTGCACTGCCCAGGCCAGGTGCATGGGCTGTGCAGGGGCATCCAGGGGCACAGCACAACACAACACCAATAACCTTCGCATGGGGATACACCGCCACGCCAAGGCTGCTGGAAATGCTGAAGCAGACCAAGGGGGTAGGGTAGAATGTAAAACTGGTCTGGTGTCACAGGACAGCTGGTATTGTCAGAATGTAAACAAGAGGACAATGCCCAGTCTCAGGCCATTGGCTCAAGCGGCATTCCCCACTTACAACATTTGCCACAACTGCCTGTGCTGTGTGCGCTGGTCAATTAGGAAATGCCACCGAGTTAGGTGCCCATGAAACAAACACACTCGAAATTAGGGTTCAGTATGACTACTATCTCAGGTATCATAGTGCTAAGACAACTTCACTGAGGCGGAGTTCATATGTGTGTAGGAAGGCAAACACACCTGCACCGTCATAAGAGGAAACGGAACTCTGCCAGGTCCATCAGTGCAATGCAATGTAGCACACGCAAACATCAACATGAGAAACTACCAATGGTAGCACGTGCATTGTCTCATGGAAATGCCATGCTTGATGTGGTACTAGGTCTCAGCACTGCATAGGTGTATGTGAAAAATTATAGACTGGGACTGGGCCATATCGTCATGTGTGGTGCTGTGGCATCAGCACACCAACAATCATTGCAAGGGCTCACCATGCAAATGGAAGCAGAGGGAGGGTTGATGAGGACAAGAAGGTGGCAAGCCACAATTTGGACAGAACCTGCACCTAGAAGATGTGATGCAGACAATTGCTCAAACTGCCCTTCACTACATGTGACATGCGGGTGGGGAACAGGGCTGAAAGACTGCAAACATGAATGACAGGATCAATGCATGGGAACCAAGATGACAATGTTCCACCAATGGGAAGTCAGTGATGTTACATTACAAATGGCACAACACAGACACACTAATTGTACAATATCTCATTGCAGAGGACGATGGCTCTCCTGTGGATCTGCCTGTCCTGGACTACCCTGATGACCTGGATGACCAGCTGACAACCATCAGCCAGGAAACCCTCTAAGATGTCCTGGGAACCCTCCAGACACCACCTCCAGTCGCAAGGAGGAGCATACATGAACCAGCCATCCCATACGATCCATCACCACCCCAATAGTACGACCTGCCAGCTCAAACACAGCTGAGGACTCTGATGACAAAGGGACCACCTTTGAGAGGAGTGTAGTGGGAGTCGAGCGGGAGCTGGCCAAGGAGGTGCGGGTTGGGATGCAAACTATGGCAGCCAGCCTTGAGGGGATGCGCATGTGCATGATAACGTCCAAAGAACAGACAGCAGCCAAAAAAGTCACACAATCCCTACTGCATGGAGTCCAACAGTGTGTGAGGGACCTAACCACTGCCATGAGGGAGTTGCCACAATACCTGCCCTCCCAATCTTGCTGCTGCATGCATGACAACAAGCAGGACTCCATGCATCCGGAACTGGCCTCCCTCAGGGCAGACATGGCTGCCTACCACAGGGATGTTGCTGCCATACTCAATAATCAGCAGCTCCTCCTTGCTGCAGTGATGCCATATGTAGTTCCACAGATGGCAGGTGCCAGGAATTTGGTGTCCACTTCTCCAACTACTGAAGTGTGTGTGCGGCCCCCTCAAACCCACTACCCCCACCGTCAAAGGCGGAGGAGACGACACACACATCAGAGGTTGAAGATGTGGAACAGACGATCTTCACCCGTAGGAGTACCCGGTAGCACCAGCCCATGCCACATGGGCAGTGATTTCCCTTTGTCCTGTGCTTGACAACATGCCAGTGTTGCTACAGTTGGTGACATGCACTCTTCACTGTCACACTGTTAACCTTTCCACTATGGACTGCAATTGTCTCTCACTACTCCATTGGCAATTCATGTTCCCCTGCACTGAATGACACTTCACCTCAGCATGTCCAATGACATGTCCCTCAACCTTGAACTTGTGTTGCGAAACAATAGAATGGTTCACACTAATGAGGTCACAGACCTGAACTATGTAAGTATTGCAGTACATCACTTTAAAATAAACAGCACCTACACAACCACTTTGTCCCTGTGTAATGTGACACATCTACTTTGCTGGAGATTTGTGATGCGTGTAACATGTCTGCATACCAGAGTGCAAAAATAATGAGGGCAGATATATACGCACAAGGTATCTACAAGATGAACGTCAATGCTGGCCACATCCCGTACAAGCAAGTCACTGTGTATGTGACATTTGCTTTAAAATATACATTCTTCACCCACTACATACAGCAGGAATGGCTGTGTAAGAGTGCTCGGCCAATAACGTCAGCTGGGAGTACAAGTAAAACACATTAGCGTGAAATTTGTATACTTGACCTCATTTGAAATTGGCACTACTCAGTTTAGCAGTGTGGACATGAACTTCAGACTGCAGGCAGACATCCCACAGCGCCCAACATCATGACACAGGATCAAAACAATTATAGCTTAAAAAGCACACCTACCTGTCCAATACATGGGAACCATAGTCACGTTGAGTGGTGGGTACAATGGATGGCAGATGCATTGAGATTTAGATTTGTTGTAGCTGCCAATGTGACAGCTCAGTTAGAAGTGGGAATTAACATTTCAAGAGAGGGATGTGGATGCAGGATGGAATTTACAGGCCAACAGACAATTGGCACTGTACACTCATGCAAAGACCCTGAGTCTCAAGCATATGAGACATGCAGTAAGGGAGTACCTACATTTTTATTATGTATGGAACTGGACTTAAAACTATGTAACACACCCATACTAACCTAATCTATCCTAACTGTACTTTACCCACAACTGACCCTAACTACCCTCTGCTAAGCTAACTTACCACATTTAACAACACACTCTAAACATTTGCCCCCCGCCCCCTTATATGACGAGACGCATGCAGGACAACATACACTAAAATAAACATATACTATCTAACACTAAACAAATATATATATATATATATAAAATTTAACAAAAAATACACAAAAGCCCCAACATTAACCCCACCCACAAACTAACATATAATAATATGAAAAACCAACCCCAAACCTACTTATCCTATCTGAACAACTACCCTACTCCTACCTATCACTAAACCACTTAAACCCACAACAAAACAGGATGAGGAATGAGGAGGGAGGGGACTGAACTAGAGGTGAAGGGAGGCAAGAGTTCACAGGTTGGCCCTCCTCAGTGTCTTTTTGATGGCCTTCAGTCTCTTAGTGTTTTGGTCCACATCCTTCTGAATGCTGTCCAGCTTTCTGAGGACCTTTTTCATATCCCTCTGGAGCTCCCCTATTGCCGACATGTCCATTGCAGCAGGTGTGGTGGTCTGTGGTGCAGTGGTTGATGGTGCAGAAGGTGGGGTAGATGTGACGGTGGCGGCTGTGGTCCCCTGTGCAGGTGTGGTGGTGGCTACAACCTTTGTGGCCAATGCCAGTCCCCCTTGGCTGAAAGCCTGCCATTCCCCTGTGGCTCGCTCTCTTTGATAGCGTAGTGCCATCTTCCAGTACCTAGACTCCACATCCAAGATGTGGCAATATCGCACTGCCCGCTTTAGGAATGCCCTGATTTCTGCAACATCCATGTTGGCAGCTCTAAAAATGAGACAGGTTACCATCAGTGTCATCATTGTGTGATGCATATACAGATGATAATCTAACATTCTGCCTCGATTTGCACATGCAGTACGAATCACTGTCCAGATAATACAATGTCTCTGATGAATGCAATGGCAACGCTGCCTACCCATCATGTCATTTACACCACAGCAAAGCACAACAAGAGTCGGACCAAACAAAGTGATCTGTGCATTGATGTCATGCAATGTGTCACAATGCAAAGGCAGCAACAACTTCATATGGGCCAGGCCGACTAATCTTTATCATCTGAGTCAACTTCAAAGCACACAAGACCAGTGACTTGTTGATGTAATTGTCAGGATGGTATATGTTGCTAATCATAAAGGGTCAGTGTTGTTTGGGACGTATGCATGCCTGAATTAGATGACTGTCATCTATAATGTGACCATCACATCTACCTACATAAATGTTGTTCCCCTACCCCTGTGCCTCAGGGTTGATGGGCATGCAATACATCATCACAACTGTTGAGGACAACCACAAAGACATGACCTCTTATACATGGATTTAGTGAGTGGAACACATGTGAGGAGGGCTGTTACCTAGGAATAAGGTATCCATAGGTCATTCACATCTACATTCATGTGTCCAGTTGTGGACAACCATCAGCACCTGATCTGCCAACACAATTCCCAAAACACCCACATTGATGCCAGCACACATCTGGCCTTGACCTGCATGCACGCCTATTATATACCACAAGTGTCACGTAAATGGAGTACAACCTATGGGGCTAGATGCAGGGGGACATTTACCAATACAGTCCTACATGTACATTACAATTCAGGGATGCACAATTTTGTGTGGAAAACGGATGCATCACTGTGTTGTGAGAATGAGGGTATGACCCTGTGCCAATATACTGACACTGGTGCACTTCCAAGTCACATGTGGGCCTACATGTGGCTACTAATCACCTTGTTCACACGCTGCTGCCTATTGCGCAGCATAAGACTCCCAAGATATGACTCTCTGCTTCTGAATGTGTAACCCTTGCATGGAACACTATGTCAACATCCAGCTTAGTAAGATATCAGATCACGTGCCAGCTCATCATATCTTACAATGTGTGCAACATACAAGAGTCACTCACACAACAGCTGCAGTCACTACACAGGACAGACATTATCACACTTACTGGATACGTCTGGGTCCTGAAATCTAGCCACTTCCCCGATGGTATAGGGGGCAGGTCCACCTGTAAGACATGGAAAGGAAATATATGCTCAATGTCAGATCACTGTACATATATGTGGACAACATATCACAGTGTGTAACATTTTACATGAGTGAGCTGGTGATCCTGCATGTAGACAGTACAACAGACATACTACTGCAAACTCACATTGACATTGACACTCCAGTGAGTGACAGCCACACATCTGCACACATGCACTAGGCCTAACAATCATGTGGTGCTAAGCCCCACTACAACCATATGTGGCTAATCCATTCCAGATGGTCCTCCATGGCATGATTTGTATTTTGGTGAAAATTTTAATGGCACTTCCCTGGTGCACTGCAATACAAGTGACTCAGGTATTTTGGCTTGTGCATCAAGGGACACTGAGTTACTGTGTGATGGACATGTGGCTCAATTTTCAGTCTGCAATTATCATGCATTCAGTGGTCCATGACAGATGTGGCACAGTTGTATGTAGGTTACAAATTCCCCATTGGCAGTGTCCCCTTAGCCGTGTATGCCCCCTTTGCCAACATAATGGCAGGGATCATGTGTGTGTTCTGATGACATTGTAGCACTAAACATGGATTGCCCTCTTTTATGTCCCGATACAGTGAAATGTGGTATGCTGACAGTGTCTTACCTGATCATCATTGACAGAATGCATGGGCACAGGTGTTGCCATAACACCTGAAATGTGTGACTAAGGGCTACATGTACGATGATCCGGTTTTGTGAGTCGCGATTTGTGAGACTTAGCAACTCGCATTTTGCAAGTAGGATAATCTGATGTACACTACGTTTAATGACACTGTTTGCAAATTCACACATGGGGTGGCAAATGACCTACCTCATGAATATTCAAGAGGTAGGTCTCATTTTGCAAACCCCTTGGGAATGGCGGCACTCACAGGGATGCTGGCCTGCTGGGCTCAGCGGACCACCATGTCTGTGACTGCTTTCAAATAAAACTGTATTTTCTTTTTCTAAATGCAACCTTATTTCATTAAGGGTAAACAGAAAGCATGTCAAAAACAAATATTATAACTTTAACTTTTTATTTTTTTAAAGCCGAAACTGATCCGTGGGACCACTGCCTGCTCTGAAACAGTTTTTTTGCAAGCATTTACAAAGGGGAAGGGGTCCCGTGAGGACCCCTTCCCTTTTGCGAATGGATTAGCACCAACTTGAAACTGGTGATAACTGCAATTGTTTTGTGATGGCATTCGTGGTCATCAACAACAATCAATCAGCGGACTGCGACTCGCCTATAGGAAGGGAAAGCCCCTTCCTAAATGCCACTAGCAAAGCCTGTTTTGTGATTCGGCAATGTGATTGCAGAATGGCAAAATTGGGTATGTTCATTGGAAATATTTTTTCTTGACATAAACACACAAATTCAGAAAACTAGGCCGTTTGTGACAATAAAAAATAGCTTCTTACGTGTGGCCCTAAGTGATAGTCGTACATGACTCAACAAACCTCAGGCCTGCATTGTTAACATGTTTAGACATGTAGACCCCATCTCAGTACTGGTACACTAATACTTTATTCTGCTTGCATTTAACCTGCCCACAAACATTGCATGCAGCATGCCAACACGTCTGCTACTGTCACTCAGGAGCATTCTACTGTGCACATATGTCAATGTGATAGTCACCAACAGGGCCACTGATCACCACACCAAGGTGGTCTAGCAGATCCTGCTCTCTGTCCACCAGGTCAGCCCAGAGATGCTTTAGCTGGTGCTCATTCCTGCTCGTATGGTAGAACCTCTTGAGGTGGTAGAGCACCTTGCCCCACCACAGCTGCCTCGTCTCTGTGTGATACCCCTGTTTCACCCACCCACCTATCTCCAGCATCAAGGGTAGGAAGTGGTACACCAGCCACACAAAGCCCCCAAGCTCCTCCTCCCCCATGTGTGTCAGCCTCGCCCTTCCCGACATGTCCCTGAACAACAAATCCAAACAGATAATGTATAAAAAAGAGGAAAAGAAATGAAAATAAAGGAAACTTACAGTCCAAACCAAAGAACCCCAACTAACCCAACTAATCTAACCCCAGACAGATAACCAACAGTACAAATACAATACGAAGTACACTAAACTACACAACATCACATACACAGGTACAAGAAACAAACAAATTTCACAAAAGACACAACAAGAGAGACACCATAAGATACAATACACGCAATTGAGACACCAGCAACACCGAGACACAGCCACAGTCAAGAAATAGCACAAACTGTAAAGTGAAAGTGAAAGTACACCCACTGTACCATGCCTCTAAACAGGATTTCCTATCACATCACTTCCTGTCCCCTTTGCGGCCTGTTTTCCGACATGAGTGTATTTTTTTGACGCACACGATATTTGTGTGAATATTTTCGATGCATAACCTACATGTTCGGCAAAATACCACGCATTACCTGTAGACTTCAATTTCAATGGATATCCGCATGCATATGATGCGCAGATGGAATTCAGGCTGTGGTTCCATGTATGGTTAGTTTGCGTTTGCGGGAGTTTTCGACGCATTTGCGTCAACATTTTGGACTCTATCTGTAATTGTGTAGTTTTCTAATATTTAACATGCATGCACCCTGTATCAATATGAAGATGGGATGGAATGGCCGGCAGTATGTGATATAGTGTTTGTCCACATGTGGTAGAGCATGCAACTTTGGGTTTTGGGTGTGAATGATCTGTAACAACAATGTGTGTGTTTCTGAAGTAACAGCATGCAATACGTTGGACGTCATGCAAATGTATGAATGTGTTCCAAATGTGTATCTACATCTGATGGCAATCAGTAATCTACAACAGTCATGGTGTGTGTCTGTAACATGTGTTGACTCATGTGATGTTTGTAGTTGTTTGACTTAGGGGACATTACATTTCACATGACAAGCACAACTCAGGTATCATTGAGGA